>NC_044307.1:64501636-65119136 GCF_007474595.2 Lynx canadensis
ATTCAGGATCACTTTTAATCTCATAATAGGGTAATCATTAAGATCATTTTTTAGTAATTTGATCTTCCTTTTGAATGACACTTTGGTGAGTCCATGTTCTTTTCAACTTACTGACTCAAGCTAAACCTATTTTCTTCAGCTCACCTTTCCTGATCTACTCTCCGTCCCAAGGTCAAACAAAAAATGCTCTCTATCTGCTTTATAGCAAGGGTTAGTGAAATTTTTATGAAAAGGGCCAAATATTTTGGCTTTGTAAGCTACATGGTCTCCATAACCACTTTGTAATATGTAAGTAGCTATAAGCACATATATAAGCAATTGAGCATGACTGTGTTCAGAAATATTTTAAAATAGGCAGTGGGCTGTAGTTTGCTGATCTCTGCCTTATATTCTTGATTGTACCTGCAAGAACTGCTTCATATTTAGGTATTCTAGTTTGAAGCCTGTACAAATATGATTTATTCAGTGTCTTACTCTCTAATACCAGAAGGGGGTCAGATACTTGGTTATCACTTACCTACTGGTCTTGGAAATTACCTAATGTCTTAATTAAGGTTCCTTTTCACTAAGGGCCAGACTGAAAATCCCTGAATGCTCTAGACTCGAAGCAGACTGCAGTCTCAGAAACATCTTGACTTGAATGTGTACCCCTATGTTAGAAGAGAATTTAAATCAGTTTCTAGAGCATGTGGGGGTGGTGTTCTTCACGGTCTCTACCTGTGTAGTTATTCTAGGACTGGGAATTACGCAGTTATGCTAGTCTCCATTTTTTAAATTTTTTTATTTTTTTAATTTATTTGTGTGTGTGTGTGTGTGTGTGTGTGTGTGTGTGTGTGTATTGCTGCTTAGTTTTCACATGATAGAAACGGACAGACTGCTTAGCAGTTGGTTAGGATAATCCCCCCAGACTAATACTTCCATCCAGTAGCACTTTTTGCTTTTTTCTTTTTTTTGTAGAAAACCCCATCTGAGAATAGAATCCTCAAGGTTGAGCAAATGCTCTAAGCGTAATGCTTGAGAAGAATCATAAATTGCTGGTGTTAAACGTGACCTCACAGGTTTCAGTTCAGTCTGCCACCAGAGGTAGAAAGCCCTCCTGCAGGGTTTCTATCTTGTGGTCGTCCATGCACTGCATGTGCCCTGCAGCGTAGCTGGCCCCCCTTGCCAGGAGGCTTTGAACAGCAGGCCTGTCAGGCACAGAGGGGTATGTGTGGCTGGGGTGGACCATGGAAGGTATCTGAGAGAATCGGGTCCTCAGTGCTCTAAAAGGCATCATGCAAAGAATCAGTATGATCTTGGTCATGAAAATCTAGCCCAGGGTATATTTAAATATTTTTAAATATATTTAAATAAAATTATGCTTACTCATTTTAATCTGGAGAAATTTCTGCCTAAACATTTCCTAGTTTTATTTTAAATAATTTTAAATTCCAAAGTGTATAGAGGAATAGATACAGGTTCCCTCAATTTTTCTTAATTGGAAAGGAAATATATAGCTTTGGGCAAGTTTTAAAGTTTTCTCACTCATGCTTGTGTTTCAGGAAATACACGCTTTAACTTATTTTCACAATGGCCAAGTGTAAATGAGTTGACAGTGCTAGTTAGATGTAGTTATGAATACATAACCTTCTTCCTTCCTTCCTTCCTTCCTTCCTTCCTTCCTTCCTTCCTTCCTTCCTTTATTGAGAGAGAGAGAGAGAGAGAGAGAATGGGGAGGGGCAGAGAGAGAGGGAGAGAGAGAGAATCCCAAGCAGGCTCTGCACTGTCGGTGTGGAGCCTGACACAGGGCTTGGACCCACAAACCATGAGATCATGACCTGAGCCAAAACCAAGAGTCAGACGCTCAACCAACTGAGCCATCCAGGCAGCTCCCCCTACTTAATTTTCTAGTAGCATATACATTCAAATTTTATGTGATGAGTGAAATGAATATATTACTCTTGTTTTCTAAGTTTTTTGCTTCTAAAAGCCTTTCTTGGAAAGAAACCAACTAAAGGATAAACCCCCCACCAAAGCACTCTACTTACTTGTCAAGTAGAAAATTCCTACAGGGAAATTTCTCTTCTTCAAAGTTCATATGCTGTGAAATAAAACAAATTTGGAATGTGCTGACTAAATGCCAGACATAGCAGCTGTGGCCCTGGAAAACCACCAGTGTCCTGTGAACTGTGCATTGACCAGATCAGGAGGATGTTTTTCCAGAGAGAAGGGCAGAAGGAAGGAATATTCTAGCATAAGTACCCTAAATAATTTTGTGGTCTGTTAGGTTTTTTAGATATGGTTTTAAACCTAATGAAAACATGTATTGCTTCTTCTCAGAAGAGTATGTTCAGGGAACTATTGTAAACTGTTATATTACCCTTTCAAAAGGAAGGAATTGTTTTATTTTTGTGTAACCATACTTCTGGAGGAAACAAAATGCAGGTAGATGAATATATTGCTGTAAGAAGACTGGCATTAAGCAGATCCTTGCAAGTGGTCCTGAGTCCATGCTGGGGAGAAGTGAAAGATAAATCACCTAAGGCTGGTGAGCTATCATTTCCATTTTATAGGTGAAGAAACTGAGGCACAGAGAGGTTAAGTTGCCTAAAGTCACATAGCTAGTAGGTTACAGAGCCAGGCCCATGTTCTTAACTATTACACTGCATTGAGCTGTGACACAGAATAAAACTCAAAGACTACCAGGTGACCTTATGCCACACAAAACAGATATTGGATCCTTATCATATTGATAGCTGGTGGCATTGTGTCAGAAGAAGAGCACTGGATTTAGAGGCAGTAACCTGCAGTTTGTGTGGGCTCTGGTGTTTTCATCTAGGAAATGGAAATAAGAACCTCTGTGGTTGATGGATGGAATCTAAATGAAGAAATAAATGTGAAGCATGTAGCACAGTAACTTGTATGCAGGGCTGTGCTGAGACTGTAGCCTGAATACCAGGTCAGGGGAAATGAGTAAGAGATAGCTCAGGCCTTTGAAGGGGATGTGCAGAGGAGGGACTCAAATTATACTATGTAACTAGGACTCCTCCAGACTGTTGTCACACAGCATGGTCTTTGACTGAGAGAAGATTTGCAGCTCCTTGAAAAGCACTAAGGAGGGGCCCCTGGGTGGCTCAGTTGGTTAGGTGTCCAACTTCAGCTTAGGTCATGATCTCACGGTCTGTGGGTTTGAGTCCCGCATCAGGCTCTGTGATGACAGCTCAGAGCCTGGAGCCTGCTTTGGATTCTGTGTCTCCCTCTCTTTCTGCCCCTCCCCTGCTCATGCCCTTTCTCTCTTTGTCTCAAAAATAAATAAAAACCTTAAAAAAAATTAAAAAATAAAAGCACTAAGGAAATTGGGTGGCCTCGAAGAAATCTAGTCTGTCACCATGTTTTAAGCATTTAGAAAGAAATTTGTCTTATACAATTTGTTGGTTTTTTTAAATTTTATTTTTGAGAGAGAGAACATGTGCAGGGGAGGGGCAGAGACAGAGGGAGACAGAGAATCAATCCCGAGAAGGTTCCACATTGCCAGCACAGAACCCGATATGGGGCTCAAACCCACGAACCATGTGATCAGGACCTGAGCCCATAACTGGAGTCAGATGCTTAACCGACTGACCGACTGAACCATCCAGGTGCCCCTACAATTTGGTTTTAAATTTACTTACATGCATGCATACATATATATGTATATATATATATATATATATATATATATATACACACACATAAATACATATACATATATATACATACATACGTAAAACGGACAACAAATAGAGCAAGAGAGTTAAGATCATCTTTTAAGGCCACTTAAATCATTTTAGTAAAGTAGGCTAAATACCACCTTTTTAGCAGTAAGAAAATTAACTAAAAAATAAAAATAAATAGCTCCACTTAACTCTCAGGCCCATTTTTTTTTTTAAGGCATTTGAAAACAATTTGAAGCTTGACAATTTTAATATGCTTTCAATGGACATTTGTGACTTGAATTTCACAAAGTAACGCACATGGGAGTTTATTTCATTTCATAAAGCAATTCATGTGTTTTAATACAAAGGAATTCCAAATAACACTTTTATTAAGGAAGGAGCTTTAAATGGTTTCTTGTGTAGAAAATAAAAAAGGTTCTTTGAGTAACATGAAAATTTATAAAGCTTTAAGAAGGAATTTTGCCATTAAGAAGAACATTACTGCATCTCATGGAAGCAGCCTTCTTTAATCAGTGCTATTTCCACTTTAAATTCATTCCTTCCTAGGATGACGCCTCAGTAGTTACTGATGAAGAATTAGACTTGGCAGTTTTCGTTGTAGCAAGGGTGTACTCAAGGCTGAATATTCATGCTCAGTCAAAAATGGTAATGAAAAACCTAACATCCGTTTACTTATTATATTCTTATCTGCCTTAAACTAGATTAGTAATACATAAAATCTCATGTTGCTCTTTGACATTTTTTATTATTTGTGCAAATAGATTATGACCAGCTAATACATCTGACATTCAAGTAAAGGATGAATTTAATTAATATTTACTGAGCGCCAGCAGAGTTCATGGAACTCTAGTAAATACCAGAAAATGCAGCTTCTCTGTGTGTATAGTAATACAAGTTGGGGATGAGGTTGCAGTCTGGAAACTGGAAGATAGAGAATTACTGCTGAGGGAAGAGTGGGATTACGTAAGAGAATTGGTTGTGAGAATTCAGTTTGAAATCTGGAATAATGCTAAAATTCCCGATTTAAATTTTACTTTCCTGAATTCAGAGGTTAATTTCTTGCTGCTGCTTGTCAGGAGGAGGAGCAAATGAGTTGTTTCAGTTTTGGGTTTTGTTGTTGTTGTTGTTTGTCCTGTGGAGATTTATTTCAAGTAAGATCCGGTGTGTTATGGAGGTCATCTTTGGAGCACCTGCCAGGTGCTATGATAGCACACTTGGAACAGATCTGTAGTTGAGAGTAAGATGTGCTTCCTGCTCTCTAGGCAGTGGGTGGAGGAGACTGGCCTGTGTGTGGGTAGTTGTGTGTGGTGCTGTGTGGCAGTGATGCACTGGCCTCTGGACAGTGTGACTCTGGAGGACATATATCTGCTTTGGAGATAGAATTCCAACCTCACTGTCATTGGTGAACTGGAGAGAGGAAGCCCCTGGGATTGGGCTTTATGTTAAGCATCAAATTAAGGAGGTGGCTCTACTGTGTCTTCCTGGTGAGATGACAGGAGGGAGTGGACAAGGGGTCTGGACTGTGAACATGGTAACAGGGTGCGGTAATGAGGTCTTGTAGCATACTGGGATTGCCTGTCAACCTAAGTATATTCAGATGCCTTTAAAAACTAAAAATATTGAGGTATTTGGGAAGGCTGCCACTTTTGTAGCCCCTGGATTTGGGTGGAAAAGTCAGTAGGCCTGGCTGACCAGATGTGGGTGACAGGTCTACAATGGAAGTAGTGTTGGGTCGTAAGGACTCAGGAGTCATTAGTTGCCTCAGAAAAGGAGCTCGTGTTGAGTACAGTGAATGGACCTGGTAGTAGTGAAGCCAGCCCTGCCCTGCAGGCACTTTTATTAGTGATGTAGGGCAACTTCTGTTTTAACGCTAGATGGGGAAAGGGCACCTATTTCTGCTTAGGGGCTCCAGAAAAAACTTCTCAAACTGGTTATGGCAGTTGAGTTTTCTAGGTACACCACCAGAATTCTGTTGAAATCCTAGGCCTAATGTGTACAAAAATCTCTTAAGGTGATATGATTAAACTGAGATACTTTATAAAAAGCATTGATCAAAGTACCTGGCATAAAAATATTAGTTTTAAAAATGTGTTATTAAAATGTAAAGTGTTATATTCTTATTTCCTTTAGTTTATAAATTGTCATTCAGAGGTACTGGGAATGAGCCAAAAAGAAGACACTAAATATTGTCTTACTTTTTTTTTTTTTTAAACCTTTACTCATTTGGATTATTGGTGTTAGATGAGTTCTGGTATAGCCACAGTTAATAGAATCAGCAGTCTCATTTCACCATATTGAGGATTTCTAGATGACAGAGACTGGCCTTCATGACTTTGTCATATTTGAAATGTTACCTTTTTTCAAAGCATCTATCAGTGTCATGATGCAAAGCAGGCCAGTAAATGCATGCTGGGCATGCCTTATGTTCATGTGAGATGTAGCACTGATTTTAACAACTTTTTTTTTTTAGCTCAAAACATTTTAACATTTTCTTGTAAATTTATGGTACGTGTGCATTTTAAAAGTCATCTACAAACTCAGTTTTCAGATAAAACACTGGTTTTAAACTTTTAAGTTAACGTTGAAAAAAAAATAGTTACCCACAAGCAGCTAACTGTGGGCTTGATCCCTTCCTTGCCTTCGAGATTGAAATTCCTTCTTCATTTTACTGCATTGTCCTAATTTCTTCAGTTTGCTCATTGCCTTTTCAAGGGGTCCTTTGTGCTTCATTATCGTTTTTTATGATGTTGTCCCCAGCTAAATTTCTTCCCATTTGCCTTAGGCTTTTCTTGTACTCTGGATCTCCCATTATTTTTATTGTCCACCAACGACTGTTTCTGCATACTGATTAAAGGGGGCTTCTCCCTCCTCCTGCTGCCGGCTGCTCCCACCACCATTCCTAGCTGAGCAAGGAACACAACACTCACTCTGAGGTGCATGTCTGTGGTGAATTCTGATTAGTTTGCACAGACATCCACTTCTCTTCCGCTTTTGTGGCCTCTGAGCTTTTATTCAGTCAGCAAAGACTGTGCTGTTAGTGGACCCTTGATCAAAAGGATTCATTGAACTCACTGTGATACGTGAGTACTTTGTTGAACCAGGCTGACTGTACCCCACACTTGCTTCTCTCAGCCTACTTTGCTCATTGATGACCACAACCACCTGTATCCTTGCCTGTAAATTGAGAAGATACTGCGCTTGGTAGGACAGAGGAGTGGGGAGATGAAGAGAAATTGTGCATGTGGTGCTGAATGGTTTTTGAACCTTTTATGTCACTGCTTTTCTTAGTGCACATAATTATAAACTATATAAAAGTTCGCTTTTAACTTTCAGAATTTTAAGTGACCTGTTTATAATTAGGTACAGTTGTAATTCCATGACTTTTGATGAAATGTGGTTTCATCACTAGAAAAGAGAACTCAATAGCCTAGGGGTCAGAAGACTGTTGTAGTGGAGATTTTGCTGCTTAACTAGGGAAGTGACATTGAACAAGTCTTTTTTTTTTTTTTTTTCAACGTTTATTTATTTTTGGGACAGAGAGAGACAGAGCATGAACGGGGGAGGGGCAGAGAGAGAGAGGGAGACACAGAATCGGAAACAGGCTCCAGGCTCTGAGCCATCAGCCCAGAGCCCGACGCGGGGCTCGAACTCCCGGACCGCGAGATCGTGACCTGGCTGAAGTCGGACGCTCAACCGACTGCACCACCCAGGCGCCCCTGAACAAGTCTTTAAAGGTGTGTGTGCCCTGGTTTCTGTAACTGGAGATAATGGAAGGAGATGCCTTCCCTGTCTCTCACAGAGACAAAAATGGTAACATGTATAAACATTCTTCTAAAATGTCCAGGAAGGGGTACCTGGGTGGCTCAATCAGTTAAGCCTCCAACTTTGGCTCAGATCATGATCATTGTGAGTTCCAGCCCCCGCATTCAGCTCTGCTGTCAGAGTGGAGACTGCTTTGGATTTTCTGTCTCCCTCTTTCTCTGCCCCTCCCCCATGAACGAGCAAGCACATGCACAGAGTACCACCAGCTCCGTCCCCCGCCTCAAAAATAAACAAAAAAAAAAAGTCTAGGAAATGTGATATTTCTAATGATGGTAATATGACAAATAGTCTTTAACTGTCCTTTTTAAAATTTTTTAAATTATTTATTTATTTTTGAGAAACAGTGAGACAAAGCGTGAGCGGGGGAGGGGCAGACAGAGAAGGAGATACAGAATCTGAAGCAGGCTCCAGGCTCTGAGTAAGCCATCAGCACAGAGCCTGATGTGGGGCTGGAACCCACAAACTGTGAGATCGTGACCTGAGCCGAAGTCGGACGCTCAACCAACTGAGCCACCCAGGTGCCCCTTTAACTCTCCTTTTTAAATACTGAAAAGCAAAAATACAGCCGTTATAATGAAACAGTCCTTTTTAAAGAATGCTGTTAGGGGCGCCTGGATGGCTGTTTGTTGGGCGTCTGACTTCCACTTAGGTCATGATCTCAGGTTCCTGGGTTTGAGCCCCTCATCAGGCTCTTTGCTGATGGCTTAGAGTCTGGAGACTGCTTCAGATTCTGTGTCTCCCTTTCTCTCTGCCCCAACCCTGCTCACGTTCTCTCTCTCTCAAAAATAAAATAAACATTAAAAAAAATTTTTAAAGAATACGTTTAGCAAGCTAAACACAGTATAGTAAGTCAGATTAGCAAACGTTGAAATCCACTGGGAAAACCCTTTGGGAACTTGTATTTACTGATTGTGCAAGGCTGAGAAGTTTTTGTTTAGGCTAAGGATTTTTCAACAATTCTGTGAATACTTAGCTTTTGTAGTAACAGCAACAACAAAAACTGATGGGGGTAAAACCCCTGATATTAGGGGATTATATGAGAAGAAGACTGGGGTAGAGAGAAAAGAAGACAGTTGTGTTGTAGATGTGAAGGCAGAGAAGAGTCACTGTGTCTGTCACAAGGCTGGATAGGAAACCTTGGTCAGACCTGGGAGAGAAAGTTTCTTATCTTAGGTTTTTGGAGTTAATACACATATGTTCTTTATTCACTTGGAAAATGGCAACCTTTCCATAAAGATCACATTCCTAAGCAGATGCTTCCTCTGTCTCATTCTAAAGGATTCCAAAGTTCCTTGAACTTCTGTTATGAGTTGACTTTCATGGCAGCTCCACTATGGTAGGTGGTTACAAAGAGAGCCTGACTTTGTTGTTGGTGTAGAATGCCTTTCTGAGACTTTAAAAGGTCAGATTTTAAATATACATATATATTTTTAATGGAATGAGAAAATGAAGCTCTTTATAGTGTGGTAGTAGAACATGAAGTCATGTTACCTTGCAGTGAAGAAAATGAGCTATGTAGGCTTTATATTAAGGACAGTAGGTATTTACTGCTTCTGTAATGATGAAAGTCTGGAAACTACCTAAATGCCCAGTAGTGCAGGATTGAATAAGTAAGTTATCTTAAGTTCATGCAATATGGAATGCAGTCCATTCTCACCCACACATACACCATTTGATCTAAAGAAAACGACTTTGATATATATACGTTGTTTTAAACATATGTTTAGAAGCATAGAAAATGTAGGGACTTTTTTTATTGTGATAAAAATACACAACATAATTTACCATATTAGCCAGTTTTACACATACAGTTTAGTGGCATTAAGTACATTTATTCACATTATTTTGCAGCCATTACCATCATCCATGGTAGTGAACTTTTAGTTTATTCATTTTTGCATTATTTGCATCTTTTACAAGAATGTATTGATCTTATTATAAAAATTGACTTAGATTATAACCCAAGGCTTTGCACTAGCTCTGTGACCATGGGCAAGTTTAATGTTTTTACCATTTGCAAATGAGGATAATTAATAGTACCTCTCATAGCATCATCATAAAGACTAAAGAAGTGTACGTATATGTTGTTGTATTTGTATTTTTTTAGGGTGACATGAAATAAGCACTATACTGAGTGTTGGCTGTTATTTTTGTTGGTTACATATGTGATCCTAAGGGTGTGAAGGGTAAAACGAGACTTCAAAACCACATAACGTGCCGCATGTTGTTTTATAATTTAGACTCTGAATAGGGTTTAGACTTGAAAGTATAAATAAAGTAATATTCTTAAAAACAGACATACATTTCTGAAAGATGTACAGTTTATAAAAGTAATGAATACAGGAGCGCCAGGGTGGCTCAGTTGGTTGAGCGTCCAACTTCGGCTTAGGTCATGATCTCACGGTTCGTGAGTTTGAGCCCCGCGTCTGTCTCTGTACTGACAGCTCTGAGCCTGGAGCCTGTTTAGGATTCTGTCTCCCTCTTTCTGCCCCTCTCCCACTCGTGCTCTCTCTCTCTCTCTCTCTGTCTCAAAAGTAAATAAACGTTAAAAAAAAAAAAGTAATGAATACAGATCATTTGCCTGCAATTGGTGAACCTCTCAGTTCTCATACAGTGTATGCTGGCACAATGGCGTTCTGTAAACGAGGTTGACATGTCCTGTGGTAAAAGTCGAGTCAGGATATTTTCTCACCAAAAAATAAAAGATAGTACTTTCTCAAGTTTAAGGTATTTTTTTCATAAATTTGTCCTAATTGTTAGTGATTGCTATTACTTGAAAAAGCAAAAAATTTTAACTGAAAAACTGGAAATACATATTTATACTCAGGCTTTTGCTTTTTTACCTTTGTTCCTCTTGATTGTAGTTTGTTCTAAAGGACATATGCTTCTGTCTGTGAATTTAAACTGCATATATATATATATATGTGTGTATATATATATATATATATATAGTTATAGTTATAGTTATAGTTATAGTTATAGTTATATGGTTTTATTTCCTGCTAATAAAATGCTTCCTTGTTCATGATACAATTAAATATGTCTGTTTGATGGGGTTGTGTCCCTGTCCCCAGCTCTGCAGCTCATGGATGATGGTACCACTGGCTCACATGTCCTTGTTGAGTTTCTTAACTGAGATGTTGTAGATACCACAAAGATGATGTTCCTTTAATTGTGTTTTTAATGTAGAATACCTTGTCCTTTTAAAATATTTTGTTTCTGGCTCATATTTACATGATGTAAATGGAATGTGGAATGGACTGGAAAACATGAAATAGCTCTTTAAAGATGCCTGACTTCAAAATGAATGTTGCCATTTGTGGTTAGAAATGAAAACAAAAAACTTTCATGAGTCGTGTTTGAATTCTTTTAGGTCATAGTTGTATCTTAGCTTAAAATTCTGTATATTATAAATTAGTATTATCTGTGCATTGTTTTATTGCTTCCCCTTTAAATTATCCATGGTGCTTAATAGAGATAGAACATATAACACACACAAACACAAACACATATATATATATAGAGAGAGAGAGTAAACCTATATTTTTTTTTGGTTCTGATAATATATCAGTGAAAGTGATTTAAAAATATTTGCAGTTGATCTCTTACAAACTAATCTTATGTGGGTTTTACAGTCTTTTAGAAATTAAGTAGTAAAAAATATTTCATTGACCCATTTATTCACTGAAATTAGTAATATGTGACTTACTGAGGCTTAAACTGGGAAATAAAATATAACAGTTTCTATAGTTATATTTTAAAAAAGAAAAGAAACCTGGGAGTTTCTGTGGTTTGTGGTAGAAATACCTAGTATGTGGAAGACCTTCCATTAGATTTGCCAAATATTGGAAACCTGCTCTGTGCAAGACATCTCACTCAACCTTAAAGAAATTTTGAAAGATGACTAATTTGCCTTTGAGGCAAAGAGAGATCAAAAAGATTGTAAATTATTAAAATAGAAGCTTGATTAGGACATGAGTCTCAAGATGATAAGGTTTTTGGGGGTGAACAGTGGGGTTAATGGGGTCCAGACCGATGGCCAAGAAAGAATTCTTAAAGATGCTGTTGGTGCAAAACGGTGATTTTATTAAAGCACGGGGACAGGAGCGTGGGCAGGAAGAGCTGCCCTGGGATGATGAGGAGACATTGGTTATATACTTAGGAGTTGGGGGAGGTAAAGTCAAGGGGAAGTTTCCAGTGAGATTTTCATATGCTAAAGAAGACTTCCAGGATATTGGAGGCCTAGCTATTATCAAGCTAAGGTTGTTTTCCCTGTGGCAAAGCATTAGCATTAAGACAGTGGGGAGTTCTGGAGAAACATTTTACTCTGCCTGCCTCAAGTATTTGTCAATGGACTGCAAGTTACAAGGAAATTTAGTTCTGCCATTTCCTTCTGTCTTTGTTTCCCACATCACTATGGAGGGATGATGTTAGGGCTCCAGGAAACAGAGTCTATAGGTTTCTGGAGATTAGGCTATTGATAAGATTGCCTTTTTCCTATAGTTTACTAAGATATTCATGAATAGATGGAGACTCAGGTCTTGTAGGACTATGATCTCTATCAGTTAACCATTTGTTTTTCCCCTTTCCTTTGTTCTCAGGCAGCCAAGAGGAATATCACACATATCCCAACTGTGTGTTGGGGGGGGGGGGCAGGGTTGTGGCCTGTCAGCGTGCGTCATGCTCCCTCATCACAAGAGATTGGAGTGGGGACACTCTTAAGTGTTAACTTGGTTGTGGCCACAGGAAAGTGTGTGAGGTGTCCCAATCCCTGGACTGCGCTCAGAAACTCTCTACTCCAACCCACTCCAAGTCTCACCTTTTATATTTTGTAAATTCTGCACTAATGTAAAAAGGAGAGACAAACTTTGAAAAAAGTTTTTTGAATGGTAGGTTAAGTAAGAAGCTGATATAGGATATTGTCACTCTGTCGGGAGTTCCCTTCCGGGTACAGCTCAGTGGCTTGGTACTGCCATCACTGAACGTGGCCATGCTTGAGTATACAGTGAGTTTATTTCAAAGTTTTATGGATACTTCCTACAGAATCAGTTTACACAGTGTATGTTTTTCCTTTCTATGTAGTTTTTTCCCTTATTGTAACTTTTTTTAACGCTTATTTTTGAGAGAGAGAGAGAGAGAGAGAGAGAGTGTGAGCTGGGGAGGGGCAGAGAGAAAGGGAGACACAGAATCCAAAGCAGGTTTCAGGCTCTGAGCTGTCAGCACAGAGCCCAATGTGGGTCTCAAACCAAGAACCACGAGGTCATGACCTTAGCCGAAGTTAGACTCTTAACCAACTGAGCCGCCCAGGTGCACCGCCCCCCCCCCCCATTGTAACTTAAGAATTCAACGTTACAAACATTTTAAATCATCAGAATTTATTTCCAGCATAGGTAAACATGATATGAAGTGATGTCGTCTATCACACACACATGCAGGCATTCTTACTTATAAGAACATGGTATGAAATGCCAGTTTAGTCAGTTATCTCAAAAGTAGTGTCTGTCTCATAAGGTTATGGGGATTAAATGAATTAATGTATGTACTCAGAGCAGTGCCTGGCATATAAAGAGCATCAGGATGCAGAATAACGTGAATAGTGTAATACCATTTGTTAAAACAGGGTTTGGATATATTGTACCTAGAAACTGGTGAGTAAAGGATATTTTTGAGAGAATAAACAAAACTAGAAATAGTTTCTTTGGGAAAGAGGAGAGAACGTGGGGGGTAAAAGGGGGACATAAATCTTGTCAACCTTTTAACTGTTTTTAACCATATATTAATTTAAAAAATAATGTCATGTTTTAAGTAATTTAAGAGCATCTTCTTTGGGATGAGAATCTGTGTTCTTTTCAGATGGCCCTGCCGAGGCACCAGTGACCAATGGGAACACAACCACGGTGCCATCCCTGAATGATGATCTGGACATCTTTGGACCAATGATTTCTAATCCCTTACCTGCAACGGTCATACCCGCAGCTCAGGTATGTAGTAAGAACATGGTTTTACATCATCACTGCTTATTTCCTTTTTGAAAAGCCTCAAAAGTTCAATTTTGAAAGAATTGTCTCTGAGCAGTCTCTGATTTGAAAGCTTACTGTTCTTTAGGCCAGGGGTTGACAAACTAAGCCTGCAGCTTGATTTTGCAAACAAAGTTTTATTGGAACACAGCCATTCCATTTATTTACATATTGCCTATGGGTGCTTTTACATCACAAAAGCATATTAAATAGTTGCAACACTCTTTGACCCAAAAGGCCTAAATATTCACTGTTTGAAGTGTGCTGACTCTGGCTTTAGGCAAACAGTGGTGTTTAGAGTGAATAAGTGGGAAAATTAAGACTATTTCAACCTTGCCAGAGATTAACTCGGTAACTTCAGAGGTTTTAAAGTTAACCATAGGTGTATAAATATTGATTATATAAGCTGGTAGTTCTATTTTTATGCTCTATTGAGCCATCCTCAAGATAGTTTATTTCTGGTTGCAGAAAAATCAAGAATAAGAAATTGTAGCAAATTAAGTACTCCTTTCTTATGAAGATAGTTGTTTTAAGTTAGCCTTAAAATTGTTTTATTATTGAAGTATAGTGGACATACAATGTTTCTACTTTTAAATTTTTTAAAAAATTATTTAGGGCAATAAATAATGATGATAAAGAAATTTTGAATTCTGTTCCTGACGTTACATTTTGCCTTTATTCCTTTTTTCAAAATTGTAAGTTGTTTAATACTTTAAATATTTTTTCAGCTTTATTGAGGTATAATTGACAAATAAGATGGTAAATATTTAAAGTGTATATTTCACTTCCACCATCAAGTTAATTAACACACCCATCACCTCACATATTTACTTTTTTTGGTGAGAACTTTAGTTTTTTTCTTTACAAGTTTCAGTTACACAATACAGTATAATCAACTGTAGTCATATTAGATGTCCTCAGACCTTACTTGTTTTATAACTGAAAGTTTGTATCAACCTCTATTTTTTGTCCACTCCCAAGCTCTGGTAACCACCATCTATGAATTCAACTTTTCTTTTTAATTCCACATACAAGTGATCCCATCAAGTATTTATCTTTTTTGAAGGTGAATATATTAACTTTTAGGAATATAGGTTACTCTTAAGCATACAACTTTAAAATTCTATTTTAAATTTATAGTTTATAAATGAACAACAGTGTGTTTTGGTACAGCATAATTTTTGAGGTAAAATATTTCTTTTTCTCTAGAAAAACTGAGCCAAATGAAAATTGGGTGGAAAGTTTTAATAAGAACTTATGTCTTATTAAGAAGACTAATTGCTTATACTTTTATTATGCATTTTTTTGTTAGGATAGTCATAATTACCACTAGAATTGAGCAAATAAATGTCTTAGAAATTAGCTTATCAAAATTGCAGCATTAATGTTTATTTTCAGAAAAGATAGCCTTGTTTTTTGGCTTTGTTCCTTCTCCCCTACCCCAAAACATAAAATGAGGGACTGTTACTACTATTGTTTCAATTAACATTAATTACCTTGTGAATTTGTGCAGGCATGGGTATGCATGTGATAATAAAAATTGTCTAATGCTAATGTTTTGGCTTCAGAAAGAAGCATTAGGTTATTTGACAATCTGAGCACGAAAAGCAGTTTCTTTTGGTCTAGCATTCTAGTGAGGCTGTCTTATCTGCTAAACTTCTTTGGATTCCATTGGAGTATGTGAGTTGCTTTGCAACCACGCAGAGAATTAGACCCTACATCTGAGGCTTCAGTGTACTTCATGTGTTCTTTTCGGTATCAAAGCAAGTGGAACAATGCAGACTTCATTTAACTCTTAAGTAGCACCATGACCACAATACGGGGTGCGGCTTCTACCTTTATGAGGGATTGGTTGGTCTGGCCTTCATGCCTAGTGCATTCTGCATCAGCCACTAAGAGTTACAGAGTTGATTTTTTAAATCCCATCTGATTCTTTTTTTAGAACATTGATTTTGGACCAAAACTGTGCCAGTTGTATTGAGCCCTATAAAATATTGGGTGAGCAGAGTTATCTTTCATTGAACTACATGCAAAGATTAAAACCCAGACATGTTTTCAAAATGTCTTTGAAAATGGGGAGGGGGAAAGGCAGGTTAAATTACACATTTTATACATATACTCTAGCTATGTAACTTACTAATTTTGGTGAGTTTCTATTATGTAAAATTTGACAGAAATAGGAATTACTCTGAACCCTATACTCTTTCAGTCCTGATTTTACTCATAGTAAAAATTATATTAAAAGATTTCCCACTCATGTGAAGACGAGAGAGATTTACCTGTTTGGCTGTGTAGTCTTCTGAAGGAGGTTGGAAATACTCATCTGACCAGAATGCACATGTATATTGGGGGTTCCCAGGGAATCATTCCAGAGTCCTCAAAGGTGACTTACAGAAGCCATCCCTTTCCTTCTATCTCTAATACACATAAACCAACAGTACCTAGACCTGTACGGTGCTGCCTTGACCTTGGATCAGCCTTAGGATCCCAACAGCCAGAGAGAACCTTTGGTTTAGGGATTCTGCAGCCTCTCAAAGTGTAAATTGACAGACAAAAGTTGTTCTCCTTTAATCCTGGAGTTACACTGCTGTCAAATAGAGCACCAAAAAATAAAAAATGGACATAGGAGTGATTACTAGTCATGCTATGTGGTTTGGCTGTTTTTAGACTATGACCACGTTGAGGTAGATGTTCCATTTTATGTACCTTCATCAGAAGAAATACACGTTTAGAGCATGTGGATATTAGGCTGCTCTACTATGAGACTGTGGTTTCATTTTCTGTGGTTTTAGTCGCTTACAGTTTGGAAGCAGATGATCTTTCTTCTGATATATCACCAGGTGATCAGTAGTAGCTTAACACTTGTCACGGTGCCTCACATTTACCTCACTTCATCTCATCACGTAGGCATTTATCATCTCACATCATAAGAAGAGTACAGCATATTTTGAGAGACCACATTCACATAACTTTTATTATAGTATATTAATTGTTCTACTTTATGCTCTCTGTGCCTAATTTATAAATCAAACTTTGTCATAGGTGTGGATGTATAGGAAAAAAACCCATACATTTCGGTACTATCCATGGTTTCAGGCATCCCCAGGGTACTTGGAATGTATCTTGGAAAGTGTATGGGGGTGTGGTGAGGGGGACTACTATAATAGGTTTCCCAGCCATTGTGGATTTTCCTGTAGTTTCATCTCTTCCACAGGGAATAGACCTCAGGATTTTGAGCAGGTTCTTAGACTGAACAGAAACTAAACATTATGAAAAGATTACTTAGTGAGATGGTTGTTTCATTACCTAACAACTTAAATATTGTGTGCTTAATTCTGCCATTGTGCAGAGCACTTCTAGTGGTCATCAAGCAACTCTGTAAGGGTAGAAGTCCTATCTCCAAGTTTACAGACGAGAGTGGAGATTAAGTGACAGTCTCAGGGCACAGTGTAGCAAGCAGTGGGACCAGAGTTCTAGTCCTGGCAGGCTGGCTCCAGTGCACTTGCTCTTAGTCTCTGAGAGTTTCTGCTGCATCGCTGGTAGTTAGGTAATATTTTATTCCAGTGCATTCCCATATTTGGTATTCCACTGTGTCCGAGTCCTTACACATTTCAGACTTTCTGTAAAATGCAGTGACTTTTCTATCTCAAAATGCTTGCTTCTGTTTCAGATTCTGTGTCTCCCTCTCTCTGACCCTCCCCCATTCATGCTCTGTCTCTGTCTCAAAAATAAATAAACGTTAAAAAAAAAAATTAAAAAAAAAAAATTTAAAAAAAAGGGGCGCCTGGGTGGCTCAGTCGGTTGAGCGCCGACTTCAGCTCAGGTCACGATCTCGCGGTCTGTGAGTTCGAGCCCCGCATCGGGCCCCTGTGCTGACAGCTCAGAGCCCGGAGCCTGTTTCAGATTCTGTGTCTCCCTCTCTCTGACCCTCCCCCATTCATGCTCTGTCTCTCTCTGTCTCAAAAATAAATAAACGTTAAAAAAAAAAATTAAAAAAAATGCTTGCTTAATTTGTCATAATAGATTCAACTATTGTTCTCCTTAAATTTGTGAATACAATGCTTGGATGGTAATTTATTGCTAGTTTTTTTTTAGCCAAGATGTTAAATGTTTGATTTTTTAAAAAACTAAGGCAAATTCGTTTACAGGATCTTTAACTTCTACCTACTACTCACCTTATTCTGTAGTTTGAGAAGACCCTTACCCAGTTTCTACCATTCTTCTTAGAATTCTTTGGAAGTCTTCATATCTAAAACAATTTCATGTAAACAAATGTGAATGTGATTGAATAAATGGCTGCAGAGATCATTAAAGTGAAGTTATTAGCTGTGGTTGTATAATCTGTGTGCAGATATAGGTTAAGGGAACATTTTTCTTTTGTATTAAATCTGAATGTTTATTTCTTTTTTCCAAAAGTGGAATGAAGATATAGTTGAGAGTATAGGTGAAGTTTTGCTGTACTTCATTTCTGGATAGACTAGAAACATTCTACTATGAGGTTAAAACTGATCTAGATTAGGTTTACAAAAATATGATGCAGCTTTTGAAAAACAAAGGCTTTTCTTTTTTTTTCAAAGATAAAATCAGCCTTTGCAAGACCCTCTTGCAGTCTGCTGTAGTTCTTTATTCTAAGGGATACCAGTTCCTTGAAATAGTTGAAGTGGATCCCCAGTATCTCTCACGAATGGTGGTCCTCACACAGCAGCCACATACTATTGTTGAACCCACTGTGGTCAGGATGTGATGGGCAAAAATGCAGTGTCAGTTTAGCAGGTAAACACAGTTTATTATGAAAGAGCTTTGATCTAGTTCTCTCACATTAACAGATTTAAAATAGGAAACATTGTACCTTTATCCTAGATGTTGGTTTTGTGTGGGTTTGTGAATGATCCTGATGTCACCATATTACCTTCTACAGTTGTGTAATTTCTAATTCATTTAGATTTTAAGGAAGGGATGAACTATGTGTTAGTATGCAGAATTTGACAGCTTGTTTTGGTATTTGTCTCAGGGGACGCCCTCTATACCTGCGGCTGCCACTCTGTCTACAGTAATATCTGGGGATCTGGATCTCTTCACTGAGCAAGCTACAAAGTCAGAAGAGGTAGCAAAGAAACAACTCTCCAAAGATTCCATCTTATCTCTGTATGGCACAGGAACCATTCAGCAGCAGAGTACCCCTGGTAATTCATTTTCACATCTGCTTTCAGTGAATTGCAGTAACATTACTAGAAGTATACCCTTTGTATAATATTATTTCTTCCTATTTTTCCATGTACCAGGTGCTTCTTTGCAATTTGTGCAACTACAAAACTGGTATGAAGCATTAGAATTAAAAAGCATACACAGGATTCACAAAACTTTATTTAGAAGTAACACGCTGTTCACATATCACTTAATATTGTTTCACAAGCTTACAGGACATGGATTATTTTTGAAGAATTATTTTGATTTGCATGAAGTTTACAACTTTGTGTACAGTATGGTATTTTCTCTGTAAGTAAACAATAAGCAATCTGAATTATCACATGAATTCCAAAACTGAGTTTTTAATAATTATAATGAAAGACTAGCACAGTCAGATCTATTGTTTACATAGTTTGAATCTGTCAAATGCACTCCTTCTGAAATAATGAGCTGGAATTCTAGGACACTTGCTTCCATTAAAGCCAGAGACCATCAGCTCTCAGTTGTGTATCTGATAGTGGGAGACAAGCCGTGCAAGTCAGCACAAACAGCACATAATCTCATGCTGTGGAGTTTATATGGCTATTGCATAAGATATATCTAGCCTAAATTTGCTCAGGTTTGTAACTGATTTGTGTGCATTTTGGAAGTAACCAGCTCTGAGGTTGTGAGTCAGTCTGAGCAGTAGGAGCAGATTGGAATTAAAATTTTTGCTGTGGGTTCTTCAGAAAGATGGTGATCCTTTTTATGTGATCATAGAGGTGAGTGCAACTGTATACAGTAGCCCTGCTTTCTTCATTCATTTTCTTTTCATGGTTCTTAAAATGCAGGTGTGTTTATGGGACCCACAAATATACCATTTACCTCACAAGCACCGACTGCATTTCAAGGTTTTCCACCAATGGGCGTGCCTGTGCCTGCACCTGCAGCTCCTGGCCTTCTAGGAAATGTGATGGGACAGAGTACAAGCATGATGGTGGGCATGCCCATGCCCAATGGGTTTATGGGAAACGCACAAACTGGTGTGATGCCACTTCCCCCAAATGTGGTTGGCCCCCACGGAGGAATGGTGGGACAGATGGGCGCGCCCCAGAGTAAGTTTGGCCTGCCGCAAGCTCAGCAGCCCCAGTGGAACCTCTCACAGGTAGGGGGTCATTTACTCTCCAGCGTCTCCAAAATCAAAGAAATGGGATTCATTTTCTGAATGGTTTATTTAAAAATAACAACATGGCAGAAAAATCTGAGTAAGGATAATGTATCAGATGGGACTTGTCTATAGGTATCATGAAGTTACATCAAACAGACAAGTGAGCTGTCACTGACCCTATATTTAGAGTATTCTGTAAAAAAGTGTTAAGCATTTTTTCATTTCAGATTATAATACTGGTGAACATCCTGTTTGTAACAGCTGGAAATTATCTTGGGCATCTTGAGAGACTTCCTCTCTGCTACCTGTGAAATTAGCACCAAGCTTCAACCCAGCTCCCTGGTGGGGCATTTTTATAGTCCACTTAGACCTGCCTATGTTCACTACTAAGTTGGGGGCAGGGAGTGGTTTCCAGTCTCAAAGCACTATTTTGTAAGGGATCTAGGCTGTTCTTCATGTCATATGCCTACTGCCCCTGCTTTATAAAAGTTTGTTTAAAAACCTTTGTACAGTTGAGTTTCCTTTTTACTTATGGACAAGTCCATATCTGTCTCAGACATCCCCTTACATTATAAAATCCCATTTCTACTTGTAAAACTTTTTTCAAATCAGTCTATTTTAGCGCTCCACTCTGACTTTTCTGCATAGACAAAGACCCTTAGATTTAGCTTCATGCTCCAGCCTCTCTTTCCCTTACAGTTCCTGTTTGGTGTTCTTCTAGCACTGGGGGGAATCTTGGTTTCTGTTCAGCTGTTTTACCTCGAGAGCATTCAGAGAATAGTCTATACTGATAGTTAACATTACTAAAAATCACTGTACATCCTGTGAATGCTTTTACTATCACATTTTAAAGATTTTTTTAAGTACTCTCCACACCCAGCATGGGGTTTGAACTTAAACCCCGAGATCAAGAGTCACATGCTGTACCAACTGTGCCAGCCAGGAGCCCCTACTGTCATTGTGACATTGGTGTCCACCCTCTGGGAACCTTAAGTACCAAATGTCAGTAACAGCTTTTGTGTAGCCAAAATACTGAAGTACACTCAGCTCAAAGTTAAGGTGCTAGATGAACCAGTAAGGAGTTAACGTTGGCCTTTACTTTCAGGCATGCTGAGGGGTGCTGCTGTTTTCCAGCACCCCTCAGTGGAATCTGTTGGCCAACGAGGTGGTTTACAACCTTTAGTTGGTATGAAGACGTGGACACTATGCCTCATCAGCAATGTGGTGAACATTAGTGTCTTTGCAAGACCACTAAAGAACTTTATTAAGGATACATTCCAACCCTGAGCACAGATTTTTGAATCCACTCTGTACTTTGTGATAAATCTTGCCTTTCCTTTCCTTATCATCAGTCTTAGAAGAAGAGAAGTACCATAGTGAAAGGGTTAGGATGCTTATATACATATATGATTCCAGTCTGGAAGAAAAACACAGGTCGTCTTATACCTTATATAATGAAAATTAATTTTAGATGTTTAGTGGTTAAGCAAAAGAAAATGTATGCTTTACAGCCTTTTTTTAATACTTAGGAAGTATTTAGAACCATTTAAGATTTTAATGAAGACAGAATAATACCTGTCATAAACAGTATATAGTTTTGGAGTATTTGACTTTCTAAAATTTACTCAGTCCTTATAGTTAAAGCACAACATCCTGATATAGTTGAAAGTTAGAATAGTGGACTCAAATACAAATTCAAAGATTGCTTTGGTGTTTTTTCAGTTGTGGTTAATCTTTGGGGGACAAGAAATGGAGTCTTGAAAATGAATAAATAGGATTGAGATCACTTTATGGACAATGCTAAAAAAAAAAAGTGGAAGGAAAGAACAAGAAGGAAACAAAATAGCTATTTGCTTTCTCTAGGGAAATAATTGTTTGGTAGTCTACTTATACCCCTGTGCTTTGACTAATTTTCATATTGATGAAAAATACTTCTATAATTGCTATTAAACTTCATTATCTCTTTGACTAAATTAACCTCAAAGGCAGCTTCTAATAAATGTCTAACTGTGGCTCAAGAAACAAGAATTAAAAGTGAAGTAAACGTCCTAAAATAAGCCTTTTATGTTTCACAGATGAATCAGCAAATGGCCGGCATGAGTATCAGCAGTACAAACCCCGCAGTGGGTTTTGGCCAGCCCCCCAGCACAACAGCGGGCTGGTCTGGAAGCTCATCGGGTCAGACTCTCAGCACACAGCTGTGGAAATGAAAACTGCACTGCAAGTTTCATCCAGAACTACCACCTGACATTCCTTGCTAAAACGCATCTAGTTCCCCTGTTTATTCATGTACATATTTTTTTTTCTTTTTCCCCATTTGTTCATATTAAGAATTATCTGACTGACCGTGTTGGTCTGTACAGATTAAATTTGATGTGAAAAGCAGGTTGAGAAACGATTTTATGTCAAGGGCAGCTTTGCTCATTTCCCATGATTTCGTAAACCACATTATTTGAGAAGCTGCTCAGTCAACTTGCATAATCAGTTTTACTCTCGATAAAAGTATAGCTCTAATGTTTGCATATAAGGGAAGTAGTTATCATGTTAGTAATACCTCTAACAGTATAAACCCCACCCCCAAATTAGCCAGTAATCCTGTAGGAAGGTACTGTATGATCAAATGTTTAATCATATAAATAGAATGTAAATGTGTCACTGAGCACTGTTTTCTAGTGTATCAAAGTTCTTTTATTTCATCATTCACTTCACTGTGCTGTTGTTATGATGTGCTTAACAGGGAACGTGGCTAGTGAAAGGAAGATAAACCTGGATGTTACTACAAAACTTAGTTTAACGAATGTTTAAAGAACTCAAATTTTATCTGCCTCTCTTGTAATTTGGATCTCTTCTTATGTACATAGTGCTAATAACATGAAGACCTTTCTCTGCACTATATGCAAACAGGGTAACTAAACAAAGCCACTTTCAATCCTTGAAGGTATATCCAGGTTTATGACAGTAATTGTGTTTACATTTTATGGTGCCTAGTATTGACAAAATGTTATATCCCTATATTAAACAGATAAATCCATAGACCTTTTTATTTTTGTGGGTTTTATTTCCTACAATGTATACTGCCACCAACCATATGAAAATTACTTAATATTGCAAAGTGAGGAATTGGGAACATTTAGTCAACAAAATACCTGTCCTTTGTTTCTGAAACCAGTTCCACCAATTATAAGGCCAAATGGGAAAAAAAAAAAAAAAAGTACACAAGATACTCACAGTGTATCCCGCAGTGTCACTAGCTGTACTGTACAAAGAACTTCCAGTTTCGTTGTAGGGAAAACATGCAGAACAAATGAAGACAAAAAACACACACTTTATACCATCCAGTCAGCCGTGTTAACTGGCAAGCTCTGCTTAAACAGATGTCCATCAGATGACAGTAAAGGCTGCTGTACTGAAGTAAAGTGAACAATACCTGAATGTTTGGCAGCCTGACCTCCAAACGTCCTCTCCCACGTCCACCAGCCAGGCAAACTGCACCAGTTGCTGCTTCAGTTTCTTCAATTTACACCTCAATTTTCACTGTGTCCAGGTGGTACTTTGGCTCGTTGGCTAGATTAACCTTCTCTGTCCGAGTGTGCCACACGAGAACCTAGAGGGGAGGGAAATCTTTTGGGTAGCCATGCTTCTTAACGCTGACACTCAACAAGGTCAAGCAGCACAAGTGAAATGAATACCTTGGTGCAGTTATTTGCTTTTGGTTCCAGCTCTTCAACTGTTGTTATCTGTTTTAGAAAATCAGATTCTTGCATCCCTGGCTGGGATCCACGACGCTTAAATACGGCTTTTGGATTGGACAAGATGACTTGAAGACTGACAGCAAATCCTTTGTGAAAAGTGAGAAAAAAAAAAAAAGACTTTAAAATAAAATAATTGGTGTACTTCTCTTTTTTCTGTAAAATTTTGGACACATCAGAAATTCTTCTACATGCCAAGTATGTGCCAGGTCTTGGCTCTCAGAGTTGAATAGTAGGAGCATTACGTGTAGAAAGCAACTGGGGCACTGTGGTACGTTCAGTGCCACGACAGAGGTGTACGCACAGGGGCGGGGGGGACAAGAGCCACTGTAAAATACAAAGTCTAGGCTGTTGACAAGAAGCTGCTCGTTCATAGAGGTCATCACAGCCCGGCCTTCGACACTCTGGGAATTGAGAACTAAATGGAAACATAGCTGCAGAGCATACAGACTTACCCTAACTGTTCTCGGGGTGTAAGCCTGCCTGGGTATCCTGCCTGTTCTTTAACACCTTTATGTGTGCTCTCCTCAGAACCAGCACTGCTGCGATTTACTTTTGAGTTTAGAAGACTGAGGAGTACAAGTCAGTTAGCTAGAATATGAAAAATCTGTAATCATTTGGTTTAAATTTCTAATTTGGTTCAATCCGACAAGGGTGGGGTGGGGGGGGAGGTTTGGAAGTCAGTACAGGAGGTGTCCAGCCATTTGATAAATTTGGTTTTGGGGTTTAATTTTTTGAGGGAAACATTACTCTCAATTGCCTTCAATGGTTTGGTCGTGAAAAATCATTACTATTGAATCTGGTTTAGGAAACCCTATGTTAAAGGCTTAGTCATTAAACACACTGCAAGCTTTCTCAGCAAGCAACTGCTGTTAACCTTTGTGGTTGTTTTGAAAGTCTGAGGTCCTGGACCTCTGCTCTTTATGACTAAGCTAACAATGAAGTTAGATACCCTCCCAGAGTCAAAGCTGCGAGGCCCGATCTCCAGGAACGTTCCTTAGCAACTTTTCGCCCTTTTCTACATTAACCGAGGCCCGATCTCCAGGAACGTTCCTTAGCAACTTTTCGCCCTTTTCTACATTAACTGAATTGATTTATGCTTCTTTTTGCAAAAGCATAGTTAGCAAAGTAAGTTCCAAATGATACTAGGCAGTAAGTAATTGGGGAGTTGTGAGAAAACCACAACCAGTATTCTCATCACTCCACATGCCAGACTGGGCCACTTCCATGTTCTAGACCCTGCCCTCTTCACAGGAAAGTCTCCCACTAAGCTAGCTCCCCACAAACACAACTTGGCTCAGCACCTGCTGAGTGAGGCAGAACAAGTAAAACAATCATGAAGCATTAGCCTGAGGACTGGCCCAGTATCTCCCACCAGTCCTGGAGGGTGGCCGCACATTCTAGCAGAAAGAACACTGAATTTAGAGTTAACAAGCCTTTTGATTTTGCCTAGATCCTTGTACTTGGGACACTGGCCAAGTCACTGAAACTTTCTTGATCCTAAAGCTTTCCCATTTCCTCATCTGCCAAGAGGGGTGTGACACCTTGTCAGCTCAGTGTGTCATGTAAAATTAGCAAATGGAAAGACCCCACTAACTGCACAGCACTGTTCATGAGGTACTATGGTATATACATAAAAATACCATTAGAAACATAAAGGACAGGTGGCACTGGCTGCCATCTATGGCCAGAGAACAGGGTTTACAGGGAAAGGGCCTGTGAAAGTGGTGGCAGAACCAGGCCACTAGCATTTCACACCACTTGGCTAAGGAGCCTGAAGCCTTCCCCAGACAGCCAAAACAGCCACAGACCTCTTCAGCAAAAAGCCAGAAGTTCAGATTCACACATAAAAAGTAACCTTTCTAACTGGTGATTTTTGTGCTCTAGGAGGCCTTGCCTTTTTTTTTTTTTTCCCCCATGTACTTAAAAATAAGTTTCATACTTTTTCTACAGTTGAGGGTCTGCCCTTCTCCATCACTGAAGTTCCTGGTATATTTTTCACATGGCTTCAAGGTACTAATTGTATTTCCCCTTTCTTATAAAAGAGAATCCGGGGCGCCTGGGTGGCTCTGTTGAGCGTCCGACTTCAGCTCAGGTCATGGTCTTGCAGTTCGTGAGTTCGAGCCCCGCGTCAGGCTCTGTGCTGACAGCTCAGAGCCTGGAGCCTGCTTCGGATTCTGTATCTCTCTCTCTCCCCCTTCCCTGCTCATTCTCTGCCTCTCTCCGTCTCTCAAAAATAAATAAATGTTAAAAAATTAAAAAAAAAAATAGGATCCAAACCATACAGAAGTCATTCTGAAAATGTGAAGCCAGTTTGATTTCCTTCGTTTTCCCAGAAGTCATTTTTTTCTTTAAAAAAAAAAAAATGTTTTTAATGTGTATTTATTTTTGAGAGAGACAGAGACAGAATGCGAGTGGGTTAGGGGCAGAGAGAGAGGGAGACGCAGAATCAGAGGCAGGCTTCAGGCTCTGAGCTGTCAGCACAGAGCCCCACACGGGGCTCGGACTCACGAGCCGTGAGATCATGACCTGAGCCAAAGTCGGATGCTCAACCGACTGAACCATCCAGGCGCCCCTTCCCTGAAGTCTTTAACACATTCATCATGGTGACCACTCAGAGATTCAGATTAAGTGTAGTTTCTTGCTTTCCTTGGCTCGGGAATACCTTCTAGCTCTTAGAGTTACACAGCACAATCTACCAACTTAAGCAAAGCTGCCAGCCAGCTGTGAAGCTAGACACTGTTTTGCTGTGGGGCCCTTTCCTGGCCTCACTGGAGAACGGGGTGCACCTGGCAGGCCAGCACCCTGGAGAGAGATTTTCCCGGGTGGCTCACCGCAGCAGCAAAGTGATTTTCTATGATCTAATACAAAAGGGGGAGGGAGGCAATTCAGAGGCTTTTCAATCTCCTACTTTGCCCATATGCCCCTGCTGGGTGAGCTCTTTAAAGGAAGCTGGTCACAGCCAGCCCCAGGGACTACACACTACCCAGGCCCACACCCTGGGTTGCCTTTCAGGGAATCATGACGTGCTATGAAGCTGGGGAGTTAGAGAGTTCTCCCTATGAGAGCAGGACAAGGAGTTTTTAAGCTCCTCAAACCACTGCTTCCAACCCAAGATGGAGATCTTGGGTTTTCTTAATTTCCAAGTATTTATGCCTCAAGTATTTTATGTGCCCTTCCTTTTTTCTAGTGAAATTAATTTAGCTTTAAAGATGTTTGCAGTAGTTTTTGAGATACTGGGAGCCTTACAAAAAAACATGGGACTAGGATTCTCTGTCCTGGTCAGCTGTATAAAAAATAAAATGCAAATGAAAACTGGCGATTCACTGTGAATGGCTTGTTCAAGTGAAGTAGAGATAGGGTCCCTAATGTAAGTATGTATGTATCCCCTATGTATGTACGTGTGTGCGTGTATATGTGAATGTGTAATAAATGTGTTAGACATACATAAACGTAATCTAACAAATACTTATTTTTTCTAATACCTAGCAACATAAAATTCAAAATGCCTGAGCTACAAAAATTACCATGTGTACAAAGAAGCAGGAAAATACAACCCCAAATATACCCTATATGTTCAAAAAGGGGAAAGATTGAGCATGCTAAGGAGAGTTATGGAAGATACAAAAAAAAAAAAAAAAACCCCAATGTGATCTCACTGTTGTTAAAAATATACTGGCTGAGATTGGCAGCTGATAAATCATTGCAGAATAAAAGACTAGGAAACTTGAAGAATGAACAATAGAAACTACCAAAAGGACACACAGAAAGGAAAATATCAAGACAGACAGACATATCAAGACAGACAGACACACACACACACACACACACACCCCAAAGAAACTGAATGAAAGGTTTGGAAAGAGGGATAGGGAAAAAAAAAAATGAAAAAACTGAAAACTTACTAAATTTGGAAATCAGTAAGGATATGTAACACTTGACCTGACATAAGATGCACCACCAAACAATACAGAATCCACAGTCTTCAAGTACACATGGGACATTATCAAGATAGGCCACATAGTCTGGGCCAGAAATCAAATCTCAATAAAGATGAAAGAATTCAAATTGTACAAAGTGTTTCTCTGACCACAACAGAATTAAAATAGAAATCAATAACATGAAGCTATCTGGAAAATCTCCAAATATCTGGATACCAGACAGTGTAATTCGAAATAGACTATGGATCTAAGAAACCAAAAGGGAAATGAAAAAGTGGTTAAATGAATGAAAACAGTGGGATGCATCTAAAACAGTACTTAGATGGAAAATTAATTTTTTAACAGCTATAAACAAATTTGTTAGATAGGAAGGGTAAGTTCCTACACCTTTTTATACTTAAAAAAAAAGGAGCAAATAAAACCCAAAAGGAATAGAAAAATGTACTAATAAACCTATGAGCTAAAATCAATGAAATAGAAAATAGAGAAGATCAGTGAAATAAAAAGCATGTCCTTTGAGAAAAGAAGTCAAGAAAATTGATAAATATCTACCCATACCTATCAGAGGGGGAAAATAAGTCATAAGTTACCAATACTGGGAATATTGGTATGTATTCTACAAATATAAAATGATAATAAAGGAGTATTAGAAAAAAACATTATGGCAGAAAATTTGACAACTTACATAAAAATGGACAAATTCCTTGAAAGAAACAGCTATCAAAGTTCAGTCATGAAGAAATAATCTATGTAGCCCCATATCAATAAAGAAATTAAATTTATAGTTCAAAATTGCCCACACCACCCCCCCCCCCCCAACCCAAACTAAAACTGAGAAAACAAACTAACAAAAAACCTCCAGGCCCAAATAGTTTCACTGATGGTATCTACCAAATGTTTAAGGAAGAAGTATTAACTATTTGTATAGAAAATAAAAAAGGAAGGAACATTTCAAATCCTCTCAAGCCAGCCTTTCCCTAATACCAAAACCAAACAAGTATTAGGTAAAAAATAAAAAAGATTACAAGACAAGGTAAGATAAGAAAACTACAGGTCTAACAACCTTCATGAACACAGAAAAATTCTTAAAAGTTTTAGCCATTTGAATCCAACTATAAATCATGACCAAATGAGGTTTATTCCAAGACTGCAATGTTGCTTTAACATTTCAAAATCAATCAGTGTAATTCACCAACTTAAGATGTCATAAAAAAGAAAAATCTATTGTAATAAATGTAGAAAACGCACTTGACAAAATCCAACATCAAGATTTTTAAAAAGCCACTCAGCAAACTAATAAAAGTGAACTTCCTCAACTTGGTAAAGGACATCTACAAAAAACCTATTGCCGATATTATATATACTTCATGGTGAAAGACAGTGTTAAAACCCCTGAAGATTGCAATGAGGCAAGGTTGTCGCTGTCAACTTTTACTCAACAGTGTACTGGAGGTCCTAGCCATTGCAATAAGGAAAAAACAAACCAAAACCAGACAAACTGGAAAAAGAAAAAGCAAGTCCAGAAAATCTCTTCCTCTTTCAGCCATAAACACATCAGTAATGCTTATCAGTTCCTTCTGTTGTGTATCAACTTCCTCTTACCTCCACATACTTGTCCCACTGGCATATTATTTTCTAATTACACATAATCTAATCTTAAAAGCAAGGGTGTTACAAACCAAACTTATTTCGAATTCTCACAGGATAGATTTTGGCAACATTACAGTTCAGCCACAATAAAGATACTAATGGCCTTTTTTCCTCCTGACGGTCAGCTCTGGCTAGTGATACTGGAATACTGTGCTCTTGACACACTTCTACTACTGGCAACAGGTCTGGTAATTTCAAAAGTTGGTCTCTACTCACTTGAAATAAAAAGAGACTATCAATTTCCAAATTAAAATGTATACACACACAGTTGTCTCAGGAATTGCTGAAGAAAGATGTGCAATGTGGCACCTCCTTCTAATTCTCCCTGAGGCGACCCCCTCTCCTTTCATATCTCTTCTTAGCAGAGCACATCCAGTCTTTTGCAGAGTGTGTGTGTCAATCTTCCGCACCCACCCACCCCCTTTAATGAGATATAATTCATACATGCCAAAATTTGCTCTTAAAGGATATGTGTGATTAAATGGCTTTTAGTATATTCATAACTCTGGGCACTTTTTTTAATTTACTTATTGGTTTTGAGGGCAGACGAGGTAGGGGCAGAGAGAGAGGGGGAGAGAGAATCCCAAGCAGGCTCCGTGCCATCAGCACAGAGCCTGACAAAGGGCTCGAACTTACCAACCGAGAGATCACGACCTGAGCCAAAACCAAGAGCCAGATGCATAACTGACCAAGCCACACAGGCACCCCTGGGCACTTTTTAAAAAAAAAAAAAAAAACTATCTTTCTCTATTGAATGGCCTTGGCACCCTTGGCAAAAATCAACTTACCACAATGTGAGGGCTTATTTATGGTCAATTCTCTTCTATTGATTCATATGCTTATCTTTATGCCAGTGCCACACTATTACTGTACCTTTATATACTCAGTTTTCAAATCAGGAAGCATAAATCTTCCAACTTTGCTGTTTTACAAAATTGTTTTGGCTATTTGGAGTTCCTTGCTTTCCCATGTTAATTTTAGGATGACCTTGTCAATTTCTGAAAAAAGGGCAGCCAAAATCTTGATAGGAATTACCCCAAATCTACAGATTAATTTGGGGAATATTGCACCACTGGAGTAATATTATATCTTCTAATCCATAACACTGTCTCCTAATCCGGGAACATAAAATGTCTGTATACTTATTTAGTTCAATTTTTCTAAATGTTTTACAGTTTCCAGTATACAATTCTCATACTTTTATTACTAAGTATTTTATTATTTCTGACACTGTTGTGAATAAAACTGTTTACTGGTTTCCTTTTTCAGATTGTTCATTGCCAGTGTATAAAGGGGGCATCTGGGTGCCTCATTTGGGAAAGGTCTGACTCCTGATTTCGGTTCAGGTCAGTATCTCGTGGTTAGTAACACTGAGCCCCACATTGGGCTGTGTGCTGACAGCATGGAACATGCTTGGGATTCTCTCTCTCCCTCTCTCTGCCCCCCTACCACTGCTCATGTGCCCTCTCTCTCTCTCAAATAAGTAAAACTTAAAAAAAATGCATTTCATTTTCATATGTTGATCTTATATCCTGCAACCTTGCTGAATTTATTTACTAGCACTGATAGCTGTGTATGTATTCTTGAGGATTTTGTACATAAAAGATCATGCTATTGATTATTTAAGATATTTTACTTCTTCCGTTCCAACCTAGATGACTTTTATTACTTTTTCTCAATAATTACCCTAGCTACCACCTGTATTACAATGGTGAATACAACTGTCAAGAGGGATCACCTTTGTCATGATCTTTATGGGAAAAGCTTTCAGTCTTCAGCTGTTTAAAACATTAGCTTTTTCATAGATGCCCTACATCAAATAAAAGATGTTCTTTCCCATTCCTCACTTACTGATCTGTCTAGTGTTTTTATCATGAAATGACATTGAATTTTGTCAGGTGCTTCTTCTGCATCTATTGATCTGATCAGGTGGTTTTTGTGGTTTGTTCTACTGATCATGGTACATTACATTGACTGACTTTTGTATATGAACTAACCTTACACTCCAGTGATAAATCTCACCTGGTTATGGTGTATAATTCTTTTTATATGTTGCTGGATTAACTCCACCAGTATTTTGTTTAGGATTTTTGCATCTATATTCATAAGGGATATTGGTAAGTTTTTTGCTTTGTGATGTCTAGTTTTGGGATCAGGGTAACAATGGTCTAATAGAATGACTTCAAATATGTTACCTTCTTACTATTTTTTGGAAATGTTTGTGAATGATCAGTCTTAATTATTTTTTAAATGCTTGTTAGAATTCACCAGTAAATCTGGAACTGGGCTTTTCTCTATATAGGTTTCATTGATTACTAATTCAATCTATTTCTTACAGGTCTATTCAGATTTTCTATTTCCTTTTGAATCAGTTGTTTTTTTGTTTTTTATTTATTTATTTTGAGAGAGAGTGCATGTGTGTGTGGGAAGAGGGGCAGAGAGAGAATCCAAAGCAGGCTCAGCACTGTTAGAACAGAGCCTGATGCGGGGCCCAATCCCATGAACCATGAGATCACAACCTAAGCTGAAGTCAAGAGTAGAATGCTTAACCAACTGAGCCACCCAGATGGCTTTTCAAAGCCCCTATGGAATGAAACATTATCTAAGATTTTTCTTTCTAATTTTTTGATTAGCTTATTGTTTGCCATAACTATTACCATTGCTTCAGGAATCTGCAATGACAATCAACATTTTGTTTTTACTTTTGTTTTTATTTAGTTTTTGTTTGAGGTTTTTGTTTTCCTATTTTTTATTTTTTAAAAATGCTCCCAGGAAAAGGCTGTTTGTACTGGGTGAGATCTGAGTGAAGTCAGATAAAGACAAGCTTGGAGAATGGGATTTTCTAAAGACCTGTTAGGTCAAATAATGGAAATTCTCTTAGAATGAAGCTTTGAATAAGTTCCAACCCTGTTCTTCCCTCCCAGTGACTGCTAGGATAAGTAGCTGTTGATTTTCAGCCTGACTCCAAGGCCACCGTGGAACTAGGGAGAAAGGGACAGGAATAGGGCAAGGTGACACAATGTAATACTGTTATTACCAACATTTAACCATTTTTCTTGAACAAATACTCCTCAGAGTGATGCACACTTTGGGTTAACTTCCACAGTTGTGAGAAAGTTGATTTTGATAATCACTGTTTTTATAGAAGATAATATTCAGAGGTCCTTACTCTGTCATTACCAATGATGTTCCTGCCTTTCTCTTTTTCAAACTCCCAATCCCACTGTGACCATTTCAGGAGAATAAGTTAGGAAGCAGCAGCCACAGTAATGCAGGGCATGAAGGTTAAAAATGGAAAACTGCCGAGGAATCAAAAAATGCCTTGAGACAAATGAGAATGGAAATACAACATACCAGAACTTATGAGATACAGCAAAAGCAGTTCTAAGGGGAAGGTTCTTAGTGATAAATGCCTACACAAGAAACAAAGATCTCAAAAAACCTTTTTTCCTTAAAGAACTAGAAAAAGAAAAAAAAATCACCAAAAGTTAGAAGAAGTAAGTAAATAGCAAAGATCAGAGCAGAAATAAATGAAATAGAGACTAAAAAGTTAATAGAAATGATAAATGAAACTAAGAGCTGGCTCTTTGAAAAGATAAACAAAACTGACAAACCTTCAGCTGGAATCACCAAGAAAGAGTGGGCTCAAATAAAATTATAAATAAAAGAGAAGGCTGTGGCTCAGTCAGTTATGTCTGACTGTGGCTCAGGTCATGATCTTACAGTTTGTGAGTTCAAGCCCTGCACTGGACTCTGTTCTGACAGCTCAGAGCCTGGAGCCTGCTTCAGATTCTGTGTCTTCCTCTCTCTCTGCCCCTCCCCCACCCACACTCTGTCTCTCAAAAATTCAACATGTTAAAAAATTTATTTTTAATAAAAGGCATTACTATTAACAAGACAGAAATGGAAAGGATAAGAAACTACTATGAACAAATACAGACTAACAAATTGGACAACCTAGAAAAAATGGATATTCTCCAGAAACATACAACCTACCAAGAATCATAAAGAAATAGAAAATCTGAATAGACCAATGACTAGTAAGGAGACTGGATCAGTAATCAAAAAACTCTCAACCAAATAGAAGACCAGATGGCTTCAATGATGAATTTTACCAAACATTCAAATGCTTCCAAACATTTTATGAGGCCAGCAATACCTTAATTCCATAACCTGACAAGGTTACCACAAGAAAATTATAGGTATCTTTGATGAACATAGATGCAAAAATCCTCAACAAAATGTTAGCTAACTGAATTCAATAATAAAAAAGAATCAAGTGATCAAATGGGATTTACTCCAGGGATGCAAGGATGATTCAATATCTGCAAATCTATCAGCGTGATCTACCAGACTAACAAAATGAAGGATGAAAATTATATGATCATCTCAATAGACACAGAAAAAGCATTTGACAAAATTCAATATCCTCTTGTGATAAAAACTCTCAACAAAGTGCATACAGATGAAATGTACCCCAACATAATAAAGGCCAGATAGGACAAGCCCACAGCTGACATAATACTTAATAGTGAAGAGCTGGAAGTTTTCTCCCTAAGGTCAGGAACAAGACAAGGATGCCCACTCTCACCATTTTTATTCAATATAGTACCGGAAGTTCTAGCCACAGTGATCAGACAAGAAATAAAAGTCATTCAAATTGGAAAAGAAGAAGTAAAACTGCCATTATTTGCAGATGACATGATACCAAATACAGAAAAATGTTAAGACTCCACCAAAAACTGTTAGAATAAGTGAGTTCAGTAAATCGCAGGATACAAAATCAATATACAAAAATTTTCTCATTTCTATACACTAGTAATGAACTATCAGGCAGAGAACTTAAGAAAACAATCTCATTTACAATTGCATCAGAAAGAATAAAATGCCTGGGAGAAATTTAACCAAGGAGGTAAAAAGACTGACATGATGATACAAACTGAAAACACAAATAAATGGGAAATTATTCCATACTAGGGATTGGAAGAATATTGTCAAAATCTCCAAACTACCCAAAGCAATCCAGAATCAATGCAATCCCTATCAAAATTCCAGTGACATTTTTCACAGAAAAGAAACAACTCTAAAATTTGTGTGGAACCACAAAACACCCTGAATAGGGGGTGCCTGGGTGGCTCAGTCAGTTAAGCGTCCGACTTCGGCTCAGGTCATGATCTCGTGTTCTGTGAGTTCAAGCCCCGCGTCGGGCTCTGTGCGCTCAGAGCCTGGAGCCTGTTTCAGATTCTGTGTCTCCCTCTCTCTGACCCTCCCCCATTCATGCTCTGTCTCTCTCTGTCTCAAAAATAAACGTTAAAAAAAAATTAAAAAAAAAAAAAGACCCTGAATAGGCAAAGCAACTTTGAGAAAGAAGAGTAAAGCTGGAGGCATCATGTTCTGTGATTTCAAACCACGTTACAAAGCTGTAGTAATCAAAACAATAAGGTATTTGCATGAAACAGATACATAGATAAATGAAACAGAATAAATAGCCCAGAAACAAACCCGTGCATTTAGGGTCAGTTAATTTAAGACAAAAGAACCAAGAATATATACAATGAGGAAAGCACAGACTCTTAAATGGTCTTGGGAAAACTGGACAGCCAGATGCAAAAGAATGACACTCAACCACTATCTTACACCATACACAAAAATCCACTCCAAATGGATTAAAGACTTGAATATAAGATCTGAATCCATAAAACTCCTAGACAAAAATATATGTGGTAAGCTCCTTGACAGCAATCTTGGTGATGACTTTTTGGATCTAATACCAAAAGTAAAGGCAACAAAAGCAAAAATAAACAAGTGGGACTATATCGAAATAAAAGGCTTCAGCCCAGTAGAGGAAACCATCAGCATGATAAAAAGGTGACCTACCCAAATGGGAGAAAATATTTGCAAATCACGTATGTACAGGGGCAAATGTCCCAAAATATATAAAGAACGCATATAACTCAACAGCAAAAACCAACAACAATCTGATTAAAAAATGAGCAGAGGACTTGAGTACACATTTTTCTAAAGAAGATAAACAACAGCCAACAGACACATGAAAAGATATTCAACATCACTCATCATCAGGGAAATACAAATCAAAACCACAATGAGATATCACCTATGTTAGAATGGCTCATATCAAAAAGACAAGTAATGACAAGTTTTGGCAAGAACATGGAGAAAAGGGGACCCATGCACACTGTTGGCAGGAGTGTAAATTGGTACAGCCACTATGAAAAACAACATGGAAGCTCCTCAAAAAATTAAAAATACCATATGATCCAGCAATACCATTTCTGGGTATTTAAAAAGAAAATGAGGGGCGCCTGGGTGGCTCAGTCGGTTAAGCGTCCGACTTCAGCTCAGGTCATGATCTCGTGGTCCGTGAGTTCGAGCCCCACATCGGGCTCTGTGCTGACTGCTCAGAGCCTGGAGCCTGTTTCAGATCCTGTGTCTCCCTCTCTCTCTGACCCTCCCCTGTTCATGCTCTGTCTCTCTCTGTCTCAAAATAAATAAACGTTAAAAAAATTTTTTTTAAAAGAAAATGAAAAACTAACTCAAAAAAGATATATGTACCCCCCACTGTGTTCATTGTAGTATTATGTACAACAGCCAAGGCATGGAGGCAACCTAAGTGTCCACTGATGGATAAATGGATAAAAAGATGTGTTACGCATATACACAACATAATATTATTCGGCCATAAAAAAGAAAGAAATCTTGCCTTTTGCGACAACGTGAATGAATCTTTTTTAATTTTTTTTTTAATGTTTATTTATTTTTGAGAGAGACAGAGACAGAATGTGAGTGGATTAGGGGCAGAGTGAGAGGGAGACACAGAATCCAAAGCAGGCTCCAGGCTCCGAGCAGTCAGCACAGAGCCCAACGTGGGGCTCAAACTCACGAGCTGTGAGATCATGATCTGAGCAGAAGTCGGACGCTCAACCGACTGAGCCACCCAGGCGCCCCAACGTGGATGCATCTTGAATGCACTAGGCTAAATGCAGTAAGTCAGAGAAAGACAAATGCCAAACGATTTCACTTATATGCAAAATCTAAAAAAGAAAATCAAACTCACAGATACAGGGAACAGACTGATGCTTGCCAGAAGTAGGGGGGTGGAGGGTGGTCAAAAGTACTAACTCTCAGTTACAAAATAAATAATTCCTGGGCGTGTAAAGAATAGCCTGATGACTACAGTTAATACTATATTTTATATTCGAAAGTTAAGAGAGTTCTCATCGCAAGAAAAGCATTTTTAACTATATGTGGTGATGGATGTTAACTAGAGTTCCTGTGGTGATCATTTTGCAATACATAAAATATCAAATCATGTTGTACACCTAAAACTAGTGTGCTATATGACAAGTATGTATCAATTTAAAAAATGGAAAACTGCTGAGTGATTTTTCATAATCTTGTACCTTCTAGCCTTGGCATCTGTGAACTATCCAACTGAAAAACAGATGTGTTAATAGTGTTTGAGGAATCATTTTCATTACACTTAAATTACTTAAATCAGATATAGAAAGCAGAAAATAGGGCTGTATAAAAGGAATGTTGTCTTTCCTCCTTGACTATCATCTCTAAATTGCCACTATATCATGTCAGTCTTTAAGCAGAGATTTTCAAGGTCCTAAGACTGAATACTTGAGTGATATGTGTGCTTCCAAGGGGCAGACAGAGCTACAACTTTCCACATTTACTTCCAATTACACCTTACAATGATTTTCTTCTAGTGCAGGAAAGGAACGAAAAAGCATGGCCTGGCTGTAAATGGATCTGTTAATCTGCTTCAGAATACTGACTGACACTTTATGTTTGCTTCAGGGTAAACCCCTCCCCGCTTTTTGTTGTTGTTGTTGTTTAATTTTTATCAACGTTTATTTATTTTTGGGACAGAAAGAGACAGAGCATGAACGGGGGAGGGGCAGAGAGAGAGGGAGACACAGAATCGGAAGCAGGCTCCAGGCTCTGAGCCATCAGCCCAGAGCCTGACGCGGGGCTCGAACTCCCGGACCGCGAGATCGTGACCTGGCTGAAGTCGGACGCTTAACCGACTGCGCCATCCAGGCGCCCCTAATTTTTAAAACTCCTCAAAAGCCAGTCACTGTTCTTGTGGAAAAAAATAAAACACTCTTCATTTCTAAGCCGTATTCTTTACTTAATCTATAAACAATTCATTTAAATCTTTACTCTGAAAACAAACCATCACAGAAACTAAGTCTTCTAAGGAACCCGTCAGAATGCTGCATCAGGATGAAAAGAGTGAAAGATAAGTTAACAAGGCTTAATTAACTGGACACTAAAAATATCCACGACGGAGATTTTCATAAGCTGGTGGCAGAGAAGTATGGCACGCTTCATACTGAGGTTCAGAAGATAAAGTGGTTCTATTGGCTCAACAGCCAAAAAGACTGTGATGGGAAGTAAAGTGCTGTATGTACTGAGAATGGCAGACTCAGAAGGGTCGACAATGTCTAAGTAAGAATCATGGTCTCATGCTTTATTCCAGCTATGACGTCTTCCGCTTCCCATTATTCATGAGCACTACTGCATGTGTCACTAAGTCACGCTACAACCCAGGAAATACAGCAAAACTGGAGAAGGGATCTGTGTTCCTATTTCTGAAACCCCAGCACTTACAAGTAAATCATTTTTTAAAACGTTTATTTATTGGGGCACCTGGGTGGCTTAGTTGGTTAAGCGTTGACTTTGGCTCAGGCCATGATCTCACACTTGGTGAGATCGAGCCCTGCGTTGGGCTCCATGCTGACAGCTTGGAGCCTGGAGCTGGCTTTGGATTCTGTGTGTGTGTCTCTCTCCCTCTGCCCCTCCCCTGCTCAAAAATTTTTTAAATAAAAAAATAAAAATAAAAAGTGTATTTATTTATTTAGAGAGAGAGAGAAAGTGCAAAGGTGGTAGGGGCAGAGAGAGAGGCAGAGAGAGAGAGAGAATCCCAAGCAGGCTTCCACACTGTCAGCGCAGTGCCCTACGTGGGGCTCGAACCCAACGAACCGGGAGATCATGACCCGAGCTGAAACCAAGAGTCAGACGCTTAACCGACTGAGCCACCCAGGCATCCCTGCAAGTAAATCATGTTTAAAGTAACAGAAAATAACAAGTTGGCAAGGCCATGGAGAAACTGGAATTCTTGTGCACTGCTGATGGGAATGTAAAATGATGCAACCGTTGTGGAAAGTATAGTGGTTCCTCAAAAAAAAAAAAAAGTCAAACCTACAATTATCTTATGGTCCAGCAATTCCACTTCTAGGTGTATACTCAAAAGAATTCAAAGCAGTGACTTCATTTGCGCAGTTATTTGTGCACTCATGTTCATAGCATTATGCATATGATCCAAGAGGTAGAAGCTCAAATGTCCATCAAAGGATGAATGGATAAAAAAAACGTGGTCTCTATATACAATGAAATAATAGTCAGCTTTAAAAAGGCATGAAATTCTGACACATTCTATCATGTGGATGAACCATAAAGACATCATCCTAAGGGAAATAAAAAGGACTAATGTTACATAACTCCACTTACATAAGCTACCTGGAATAGTCCAATACATAGTGATAGAAAGTAGATGGTTGTTACCAGGAACTGGGCAGGGGTCAGGGGTGAGCAGGGAGTTAGTGTTCGATGGGTACAAAGTTGTAACTGTGATGATGAAAAAGTGATGGAGCTGGATAGTGGTGATCGCTGCACAACAGTGTGAATGTACCACTAAATACCACTGTATACTTAAAAATAGTTAAAATGGTAAATTTCATGTTATGTACATTCTACCACAATAAAAAAAAAACAGATTAAACTTACATTCCAAGTGAAAACAGGCAGTCTTTTATATTGGTGGTGATGCTTTTCAGTTGTTATAATTGTATTGTTTTTCAAGTTTATTTATTTTGAGACAGAGACAGCACGAATGGGGGAGGGGCAGGAAGCAAGGGGGAGAGAGAGAATTCTGAGAAGGCTTTGTGCTGCCAGTGCAGAGCCCGATGCAGAGCTCGAACTCACGAAGCCCTGAGATCACGACCTGACCCAAAACCAAGAGTCAACTAAGCCACCCATGTGCCCCTCAGCTGTTATAATTTTAAAATCTCCTCCCCTATGCTCAAATTCTCTTCTTGCTTGACCAATAGAAGTGCTTTCTATGGAAATAATTTTACTGAACATTCTCACAGTTTTTCAGTATGGGGCTAGCCCACATCCAACCTCCAGACTAGATCAATCGGTGGCATAGCAGGGGCCATGGCTACTAAAAGACTATTGTGAGTTACAGGAAGAAACAGGAAAGTAGCTTCTGACCACCCACACCAGCTGTTCTTCTAGCTGCACTTTATAATCACTTCAGACTTAAAAAAGTCACACGAGGTGCCACACCCACAGATTATGGTTTCATTGGTCAGTGACAAAGCCCATGTATGGACATCTTCTCAAAGCTCCCCAGGGAATTCTGATGTGTAGCCAGGTTGAGACCTACTGAATTAGTCATTCCTTAGAAAGTTCTCCGGAGTACAGTTCAACAACCCCTTTTTAAAAATCTCACCATTAAGAAATAATGGGAATTAGGGCTCAGAGGAATAAGAAGCTGTTCAACTTTTACTTTTGATAATCCTTAAACTAGAAAAAAAGACAAGTTAAAATTCATGAATTCAGCAAACATTTATTCAAGCTACTGCTGTCAGGATGGTGCCCCACCTGCAGGTGCTGGCAGAAGAGAGGAACCCTGTCCCAGCAGAGCTCATGGCCAGCAGGGGAAGCCAGGACAGGCAGGACACTGACAGGAGCACCACCTTGAGGACAATTGCATAAAGGGAACATGTGGGAACAGCATCTATGCTGGATGGAAAAGTGGGAAAAACGTCCCAGAGAAAGCTATCCCTCTATCATTAATGAGTCTGGAGAGGTGACTAGAAATTAGCGAGGCAATCCTTGGAAGATAAAGTGACATTCCTTCTTCTGGAGGCAGTGTGTGCCACTCTCGATTATGCCAGGCCCGTGAGCATGTGGCAATGCCTGGTTGACCCTGGGGGTTGGCCGTGGTCAAGGGATCTGAAATCCCTGAAATGAGGGGGACTGAAGTGCAGCGCGTCTGGGTTGGGTCATATGGCTGCTCAAGGGGCCCGGGAAGAAAGCCAGTTAAGGCCAGTTTCTCAAGTCACTGGAGAGACCTGTATGCGACTCACAGCAACCAACCACGTGCCAAGGAAAGCTGGCATGCATGTCAGCCCCCAGGTTAGCCATGCAGAGCAACAATCTTTAATGCTTATTTATAGTAATAAACTGTCTGCCTCTTAACAAGTTCCAAATGAAAATTCTATCTATTGGTGTTCTCTCTCCCACAAGCTCTTAGGAAAGTCAAGGTGGTGAAAAAGGGCATTTCTCCCTCCTTGTGACCTGATTAGAAAGTGTGAGAATCATTCTCTGAAATCCTCCCCATGTGCCATCAGTAATTATGACATGATTTTTCATCTGGGAAATTATGAAAATGAGCATATATCTACTTCTCAACAACCTTTTTAAAAAAGTTTATTTGTTTTGAGACAGTGAGTGAGCATGAGCAGGGGGGCGGGGGGCGGCAGAGAGAGAGGATCCCAAGCAGGCTCCGCACTCTTAGTACAAAGCCTGACATGCGGCTGGATCTCAAGAACCATGAGGTTGTGACCTGAGCCGAGATCAAGAGTCAGAAGCTTAACCGACTGAGCCACCCAGGTGACCCCCTTCTCAAAACTTTCTAATGATGTTTTGTTTTGTTTTTTTTTTTCTCTTATTGATCAGTTTCTTTTTGGAATATTTCATCTAAATCAAGGGCCAGTGTTTATCTCCACATGCCATCGTGCACACTGAGTTAGTTCACTGAATGATAATGAGCACAGGTCCACCAGCCAAGAAAGAAATGAAACCCGTCATGAGCCCAAAGCAAAGAGTTTGCATGTTCTTAAGTATTACCTTCAAGAATGATCTGAAATAGCTATATGCAGTGAAATTCAAACTTTCACAGAACAGCAGGAACTTCTGCAGTTATCTGTTCTCATCTCAACTTCACCATAACCCAGAAGGCAGGTGGTCTGATCCCTAATCTACAGGTGGGGAAACTGAGCTAGTACAGCCTGCTGTGTGCAGTGGAGCCTGGGCAGCAGCGATGCCCCTCCCCCACAGCTGCCTGCAGAGATCTAGCCACACTACAATATTCAGCCACACATAGCACTGAGTTGAGCCCCCTGGACAAACGCATGAGCCATCTGAACTCTGATGACACAGGAACACATAGACCAATCTTGCTTCCTGATGAAGAGACGGATCATTCAAGTGTCTACAGTGTTGTACCAAGTGCTTTGCATTGAATATCCTATTCTGTGAGGAAGTCCATTCTGCTGTTCTGCAGCTGAAGACAACAGAGGCTCAGAGAACAAGAAGTGGGTCACTGGGCTGTAAGCGGGTGAGATGGAATTCAAAGCCAAGTGGGAGCACCTTCTCCAGAGACACACTAACCTGAGTTTGATCACTGTGCAACTTTGGATGTGTTACTTAGTATGTCCAGGCCTCAATTTCCTTATATTTAGAGGAGGATAATGATACAAGCACATCCCTTGCAGAACTGAGTGAAGGTTAAATAAGAATGCACACAGGGTGCCGAAGAATGCCTGATGCCTGGCAAATGCTCAGTAAACAATAATCATTAAGTCTTCTGGGTTTCCCAGATACAAGAGAAGCTTCAAAATTCTTAGTTCTGAATGAAAACTTTACTTACTGAAATTCTGCAGGACACCACTCCACTCCCCCCAAGCCCCACTAGAACCTGGCCGCCCCAACATCAGGTACCCTAGAGAAAGACCCTGCTTATAAGCACACAGATGCACAGGTGCTCCTTACCCACACACCCACCTTAACCCAACACAGACATAGTACATGGGCACAGAACTGAACATGTTGGGGCCATTAAAAGTCTCTAGAATGCACCTCGTTCTGGAAATAGCTAAGAAATGGGCAACAGGCGACCTTTTGCCCTCACACTTTACCACCATCCCTGTAGTGTTGTAAGTTCTCAGGACAGAATGACAGTGCCCCTGCAGCTGCAATTCTGTCCCAGAGAGCCCTCACACCACTCTAGTGACAGTCACACTGCAACAACCTAAGGACAAGGTCCCAAGTCCCCAAATCCTGCACTGAAAGGTGCTGTATTGTCACTCTACTGAGAACACTAACTTTATCTCCCTTATACAAAACTGTCATGCACTGAAAACAGCACACTTAATTTACAAATGGCTTCAAAGTGGCAACAAGGTTATTACCTCCCTTTTCTTGCATTATTTATATTTATGAAGCTAAGTCAAATGTTGCCGATTTTGGCTATGCTCATTCGGCTTTGATGATGATTACCTGATCCCAACTAGGCTGAAGTTTACCACTACATTATCTACCAAGAAAGGGTTTGCCAAGTGAATTGAACCAGGCAAAATTCCTTGTCAACAAACATCAAGAGAAAGAAAGCCCTGTACAACTGTTACTTCCCAAGAGCCCAACTCCAACCCTCTGTAAGGACAGCACATACACAATGAATCCAGGGCCTGAAAACTTGGCAAAGAATAGGATTTTCTTTTTCCTTAATGTGCAGATTCCTATTTTTATTATTATTTTCCTAGTTTTTAAAACTGGTATTCTGGTTAACAGAATGTTCTAATTACCTGAAATCACCATATATCTCTGCATATATGTTACAACTCAAAGCAAATTACAAATTACACCAATTAAAATCAAAATTAAATTTAATATATCCATTATCACCATACCATACAACAGTGTTAAAAATACCTAAAATTCTGCTAATTCATGGGCAGAATCTGAAATGGCTTGTTAAAATTTCATAAATATCTGGGGCACCTGGGTGGCTCAGTCGGTTAAGCATCTGACTTCAGCTCAGGTCATGATCTCGTGGTTCATGAGTTTGAGCCCCACAATGGGCTCTGTGCTGAAAGTTCAGAGCTTGGAGCCTGCTTCGGATTCTGTGTCTCTCTCTTTCTCTGGCCCTCCCCTGCTCGCACTCTGTCTCTCTCAAAAATCAATAAACATTAAAAAAAATTCATAAATAGCTAATATCTATTTATAAGGCCTTCTGTCACTCCCCAAACCCCTCCCTCAGACCCCATACCCTCACCTGGATGGCCACCCCACCATTCATTCATTCTGCACCTGCCATCACATGGTTCTCAAGTCACACTCCCAATCCCATCAGCCCCTAACTCAAAAATTTCACAAATCCTCCAACATCCACAGAAATGAAGACAAATTTCTATTTCAGCAATCGATCCTCACAATCTGACCTGTTTGCCTCTCCCCTAAGAGCTACACACACCCAGGGGTTTGCTGTTCCCTAAACTTGCCCTGACCCGGGTGAGGCCTGCCTCGAAGACCCCTCTCAAGGGCTACCTCCTCCATGACCCTTGCCCAAAGTGCCCTCAATGGCAGTTCTCCTGTCTCTTAAAATGTAAACCTAAAACATTCCATTCACACCTCATTTTTGTATGTCATGATACAGTAAGTTACATATGTATCATACTTATTCTCTCTGCTGATACAAAACTACTTGGGGGCAGGGGCCGTGTATCCCTTACAGGCTCCACACAGTCCCACATTCAATCAGTGTTTGCAGAGTTCAGTCCATGGTGTTCCTCCCGCACCATTAATATTTGGCAGATGGCCAGCCTCCAATAACCAGCCCCTCCACCTTCCTAGGTCTTGGTTTCCTTACTTACCTCACCTCCTTATTAGGAATTAGAGGTGATTCTGCCATGGTGAACTTGTCTATCTAAAGGTCCCAATCCCAACCATCCCCCCAACTTCCTCTCTTTTGGGAATTCAACACAGCTCTTTTCTCTCACAATTTCAACTTCTCTTCTTACATTAAAGGGAAACATAAAAGCAGTTCTCCTACCCCTTTGAAACTGCTACCATCTCTCTTCCTTTCTCAATCCTGCCATATTTCTCGAAAGAGTTGTTTCTGGCCCTCTTCGTGGTGCTTACCACCCCTCCCCCGCACCCACCATTCACCCTACTTCCCCTACAGGTGTCTTCTAAATCATGGATCAGATTTTCATTTTAAGAATGGCCCTTTACATCTCTAGAGACCTAGAAACTACTATATACTAGAAATGGTGATAAACCACAAAGGGACGGAGAAGCTAGGTGTCAACAGAAAAAGTATAAACACAGTGGGCCACATACAACCTCAATCCTTAGAATCAGAACTTGTCAAAACTCACACCACCTAGACCCAGACCTCAGAAAGCCTCCCACCCATCCTGTTCCTTACACAGATCTGCTTGCAGGCCTCCCAGCTACTTCTTTCTATGACATCCTCTGTGATCACTCTCCTGCCCAAGTGCAACCTCCTTAATCCTTTCAGGGACTGAACTTCCTCCTCCTCTTTGTTCTACTGGACGTCTAACTTTCCTCAGGCAATTCTGACAAACCTTTACTCCTCTTGAATTCAGGCCACCTATTCTCCCATATATCCCCTGTTCCAGGGAACAGCCTACAAGGTCCTAATTGCTACCAACCATCTCCATGACACCATCTATGTGCTTCTGGCTCTCACATTCTCACAATCACCAAGCACCCTCCTCTTTCACATCCATGACACAAGGCATCCAACAATCAAATTCAGGACTCATCCACCTCTTCCCACTGGTAACTGCTGCCACTGGTCCACCTCCCCACCCTCAGGATGGGCCCTGCTCCCTTCCCTGGCCTCCACCCCCCTACAGCCACTTTAAATGACTGCTCCCTGGGATGTCACCCGTGGGTGCTCATCTAATCCAGAACTTCAACACACCCATGTCCACAGGACTCCAGGCTAGGAAACTGACAGTCCTCCTAGACTTCTCATCCCTCTCTGTAATGCACATGGGAGAAGCTATTGTATCACTTCACAATCACATCTCGTTTTTAGGAGGCATGAAATCATCCACAGAGGAAACTGTAAGTGACCCTGAGACACCACCTAATGTACCCTTTGCTTTTGTAGATGAAAGCATTAGGAAAACAGAGATGTGGTACACACTCTTCTTTATGCTATGAAAGTTATCCTTTTTGAGCTTGTGGGATGATAGAAAAAAAAAAATCGATCTGGTCTTTGTGCCTAGTTCTCATCGTGCAGCTTATAAAAGCCTTAGCGTTTCCTGAGTGTTGGGAGTGACTTTGTTATGCTAATGAGGTGGCTGCTGTGGGTCCCTGGACAGCTCCGGAATTGGGGGCTGGTTACTGGAGAAACCCAATACACAATCAGAAGGTTGGAAAGTTGGGCCACACTGCCGACCTCTGGGGACAGAAGCTAGAGACGGAGTTCAATTGTGTGGCGGCCACTGATCCAATCAATCATGTCTACATAATGAAACTCCAACTAAATACTCTGAACACACAGGTTCAGTGGAGCTTCCCAAGCTGTGCACACATTCATGTGCTGGGAGGGGGATATATCCTGATTCCACAAGGAAAAGGCACAGAAACTCTACGTTCTCTGCCAGACTTCACCCCATGTGTCTCTTCATGTGGCTGGTCCTAGTTTGTATCTTCTGTAATAAGACTGTGGTAGAAGTAGAGCACGATCCTGAATTCTAGGAGCCCTTCTAGTAAATTGGCAAACCTGAGAGAAAAACAAATTTATAGTCAGTCAGGAGTGCAGTTGTCCTGGGGACCCCCAGAGTGTTGCTGGTTAAGTAAGGGCAACTGTGTGGGGTCGGAGCTAACTCTGGGTGGTGAGTGGTGAAGCTGAACAACAGTGCACATGGCTGGATTTTTACCGGAATAGAGTCCCTACTGCATGCCAGGCACTCAACTGGGAACGGAATATACTGTCATCAAAGGAGCACAGTGCCCGCCTGCCACCTCTCAGAGTTAAGCATGAAGTGCATGCACACGTTGAGAATTCAAAACAAATCTCAGCCTTAAGTTCTGAATTTGAACAAGTCTACACCTCCTGGCAAGGCTCGAGATTACTTTAAGCTCAGTTCTTTCAGGCAATGGCTCTTATTGACACGTCCCTGGAAGTGGCCAATGTCGGTCTGTCACTTGAAAGTAACTCCCTGACTTCAAAAAAGAGCTAAAACCTCTGTGTGGGCTGCCTTGCCTTTCGTGTAAGAACCAGCCCGTGGTCAGATGCCCGAGGTGCAGGAGCTGAGCCCGAGGCTCAGACAAGCAGACATATTCTAGGTTTCACAGGCTTGGCAGAGCAACGTGGCCGCTAACCCACTGCAGAAGCCACCTGCGTGCGGCTTCCAGGGCAAGGACTGCCTCCGACAAGCTGTTCCACCTTGTGGGTGGCTCTTTAACTTGTTTGTTTTTTGTTTTTCAGTAGCAATCATTACCAAGTTTTTTTTTTTTTTTTTAACTATTCCCCAGGGCAATAGAAATAACCTTTACTTCTCTATTAACATCGTACATGTAATTCCAAAACAACGTTTCCTCATATGGGAGCAAAAATAGCAACTATGAAGTCCAAAACGGCAAAATAAAGACAGACACCAAATCTGTCTCCCTGAATGACATGAAAACTTACAGTTCCGATGTCTGATACTCAAATAAACTTCTCGTGGTGGGCAATGCTGTGACTTCCCAGAAATATAGGCAGGACAGACCCTGAGGGTCTTCTACAAATGTGCTCACCCCTCAAAGCAAGACAGTTGGGGAAATGTTCCCTGTTGGTTAAGTTTCAATTCTTAATCAGTTTGTGAAAATCCAGGAGGGACCCAGGCTCCAGCGCTGTCCTTTCCCTCAGCCACCACAGACCATTTTCTACAGGACTTCCCTGACCTTCTAGAGCGCAGCAGGAAACTGGGCTTCCCGCTTCTCTCTCCTTCTAGACTGTGAGCGCTTACAACTCAGAAATGAAGTGGGAAGTACCATTTGTACATGAAGGTCCAAAAGGTCTTTTCCCTCTTCCCACAGAGAGTACATGAATCTTAAGTGAAATGCAAACAAAGCTGTGAATTTTCAAGTTTTAAAATGAGAACTCCCTCCAAATCAGAATTATTATACTATCAACTAAATCACACTCCCTTAAGGCTTCCAAAATACTAATAATTTACTGAAAACTAATTTGCAAAGCAAGTTCACGTATGAAGAAAATTTAGTGTGGCAAAAGTTGTTTTCTTCGAGACAGAAATCTTACTCCTATTTTGAAACAAGGATAATTAGGAAACATGCAAATCATTCATATTTTATGATACTTCTTATATGATGCTTTGAAAATATACTGAAATGCTTAGAAAAAGCCAAACATCAGTCATGTCATGGAGCAAAGTCTCCCAGAGCAGTGAAAAAGTATCAAATAGTTTGTCACAGGCCAGGCCTAATGTATAAATCCCATGTGCCTTTCTTGAATTTTAAATATATCTATTTGGATCCAAATTCTGAGGGGAATCAATGCAGATGTTCAGTGGGTCTACTGGATACTTGTTCATCTATGTAAAGTTCTTATAACAAAATCCAGGAAGACTTACCCAAGTTGCCCTCACCTTGAAGTTACCATGCAGGGTTATAGGCAGAGATCTTGTGTGTTAGGGGACAGGTCTGCCCAGCCTGTGGTGAAGCAAGGCTCTGGGAAAAGTAAGGACCAAACACCTGTCAGCAGGCTGCTTTAGCAGCCATGAACCCTCACTTAGAATCCAGGGGCCCAGGCTTCTCTCTGAGCTCTTTGATGGAAGCCAGGAGAAGGAAGAGTACATTAACAAAGACCTCAGCAGTCATTCATGCTACATCTCATTCCACACGCAGGGAAACTAAGTCCCAGGGAAGCAAAAGACTTTGAGCAGAAAACTTAGAGAACACTAGGCAAAGTTACACTTCTTATCAGCAAGAGACCAGATTCTCAGAAGACACATTATGGTCAGCCTTCTCTTTTCAGAGCCACGAACTCACACTTGCCTGAGGAAAGGCCTCTTTTGGGAATTCTCAGGACCTTCTAAATATGGCTGACCTACTCTCCATCTGTCTTCAGGAAAATGCTTTGGCTGAGAGGCCAGCTCAGCTCCCAGGCTGCAAGAACTGAAGACCAAAGGGCAAGGCCAGGGCTGGAGAGGGGAGCCCGGGACAGGGTGACGAGGGAAGGGTAAGAACTCCAAGCTGTCCTTGGGGTCTGAGACCATGGCACACATTTACACAAAACTGGCCCTCAGGAAATGTTTGTTAAATGCGGAGTAAAAATATCCTAGTTTGTCAACTCCCGTGACAAAGCTGCCACCGGGCCATGCGCAAGAACTTTCCCCAATAACTCTTACTCCTGGTATCCTTCATGATCTTGCTCCCTCAATTTTATAGTGTCGTCAGAATAAAAATGATGAATCCAGTTCAGAACACAGCCCTCATCCCATCGGCATTGTGAGCCTAGAGGTCTCGACTGCAGTTGGGAAATACACACAAAAGACCGGCTAAGCACAGGGTGACAGACAGACAGAGCTGTGTTCCAGAGCTGAAGATTGATGGGATTAATTTTGAAGCTTTTCTGCCTCCATCTTCTAGGTTAGATGTCAGTGATGAATCTTGCCTCTACGCCTCATGTTTTAAACTGCATCCTTCCAGTTACCAGAAGCATCATTTTATATAACCCACAGAAATTGAGTCACTTTATGAGAACGTAGCACTTTAGGACTTGTCGACTACTACAGGTCTTAATTCAGTTGGCCGGTCAGAGAACAAAAACTTTAAAAGACAGTTATGCTCAGTTAATAAGTGTTTGAAAAGCCAGCAATCCAATTTTATGTTCCAGCTATTAAATGTATCAGTAACTACCAAATTTATCAATAAGCATGACAAGGATTAGCTTCTGAATTTCACATCACTGTTACGTTTATCAGTAAGCACATGAGGTACTGACACTAACTGGCGTTAGTTAGCACTGAAAGGTACAGGTAGTGGCCCAGCCTAGGTCTCACCACTGACCTGACACCCAGCCCAGCAAAGGCACAAACATTTGTTGGACGAAGGGACAGCTGCACAAACAGCTGACAAAAATGGAACAGAATGAGCATTTTCCAATTGCCCACAAAACCCATTTCTGCTTCAATTAATCAAAACGCCTGTCTTGAAAGTTTACTCAGATAGTTCATCTGCTGAATAGAATACGATCTAGGGTTCCAACCGAGTGGTCTTTCAAAGCTTCCTTCCTCCAGGACATGGTTATAAACAGCGGCACCGGCAAGAATGATCAGGGAGGAGCAAGCGTCACCATCCACACTCCTCACCTGCCATGTCGATGGCAAAAGGCCTGTCTGCTCTCCAGCCGGTGTACCAACCAACGACTTTGCCGTTTTCCACCAACGGACGTTCATAGCGTCGCCCGCCAACCAGGCCCACTGGCCAGACAGAGACCTTGCGTGTAGTTCGCATCTATAAGAAGGGGAAAGAGATGTGGTTTAAGTTTCCTTAGGGAAAATAACTCGAAGGGAGGAAAGAAATGTGAGCCACGTAGGAGAATAGGGGTGGGGAGGCAGAGACTGGAGACTCAAAAGTTGAAGGTTTCCGGACAGAACCCTGCTGCTGGCAGACTGCTGCCCAGTTGGCTGCTGCTGAGCTGCTTGGCACCATCGGCCGTCCTCGGTCACAAACTCAGCTGGCGGCTCAAGGCTTAAGAGAAACAAAGTGGGTGTCAGTATCTGAACGGCACTTTTTTGAAGCTAAGCTATACCATCAAAAGTATTTTCTATTGGTTTCAAGGTTGGATCTGAATACCTTGCGTCTTCCGAACTGAGGGTGACTTCCCTTTAGGAAACTCAGTAGCAGCAAAAATTTCACTCAGAGAAGCCAGAGGAGTTGCCTTCCTATGAATTTTTTATTGTTATCAACACAGAAATCTTGGCTGGGGGCATTAACAATGGCATCCAGGGGCGCCTGGGTGGCTCAGTTGGTTGAGCGTCTGACTTCGGCTCAGGTCATGATCTCACACAGTTTGTGGGTTCGAGCCCCGCATCGGGCTCTGTGCTGACAGCTCGAAGCCTGGAGCCTGCTTCGGATTCTGTCTCCCTCTCTTTTGGCCCCTCCCCCACTCTGACCCCCCCATCTCTCTCTCAAAAGTAAATAAACATTAAAAAAAGTAATAACGGGGGCACCTGGGTGGCTCAGTCGGTTAAGCGTCCGACTTCGGCTCAGGTCATGATCTCACCGTCCATGAGTTCGAGCCCTGCGTCAGGCTCTGTGCTGACAGCTCAGAGCCTGGAGCCTGCTTCAGATTCTGTCTCCCTCTTTCTCTGACCCTCCCCCATCCATGCTCTGTCTGTCTCAAAAATAAATAAACATTAAAAAATAAATTAAAAAAAAAGTAATAATGGCATCCAGATACAGAACAGATATCAGGCATTCTCCAGAGTGACGAAAAGAAAAACATACCCTACATCCTGCCTTTCCAGGGAAACTGGGTCCAGCTAGAAAGGAGCACACCTCACGCACGCAGCTGGAGAGGCTGGCCCTCTTCCCACACACCCTGTTGTATCTGGTGAAGTTTTCATCAGACCGCGTTCAACTCAAACTTATTTACTGGATTTCTGTAAGGGCAAAGACATGTTCGCAACAAAGCTTCCTGGTACTGGGCAGGCAGCGTTTTTGGGCAAACCACGGCCACCACCAGAGGACGTGTTGAACAATCTGTAAGCAGCCCACATGACACCTCTGTGCAAACTAGAAGGTTCCCATTTCCTGAGCACACACACGTGCAGGGGCTGGCAGCTTGGCCATTAAAGTCCAAGCTGGTTTCAGTTCACTCACCCTCTCAGCTGGGGGTATCCTGGGGCGTGATGTACACAGCTGCCTTTGGAGGGCCTGTTGTCATTACAAGCTCAACACCAAAGCTTTACCTTATATTTACTATACAACTGGGCCATGATCAGTTAACCAATGGTTAAAATAATGATTACCAATCAAGGATTTTTTTTTTTATGAAAGGAAAATTATATACTTGGGAAATATTTTCAAGTACAATTCAAGTGAAAGTCATAGTAACCAGAAGCTCCCATTTGCCAGGAATTCCAATTTTATTTATTAATCTCTCACCTCACTCCAAAAAAAAAAATTTAAGAGTGTGAAACATTCCAGGTAATAAAAATCTCACTGCATCAGTCGTCCACAAATCTGGAATTAGTTTTACGGTCTATTACTTTCTCAATAAACTAATCACCACTGCCTTGTGCTCATACTAACTTATATGAGGATTTTTAAAAAGTTCTACTGAAGTAGAACTGACTGCAGGAAAGAGTGAATAGTTCTGAGATTACTAAGACTGCTTATAAGGCTGGCCCTCGGCTGGCATCTGGGAACTTGGCTTTTGAAACAGTCCTTATGCTGATAAAGTTGTTTTGTCTGCCTAGGCACCAAACACCTGTTTTCCTTTGGGGACCCTGAAACACTTGGGAGGGCAAGAGGTGCCTATGTGACCAGCCCCCATTAAAACCCCTAAACGTTACATGGGTTTCCCAGGGCATTAACATTGCACACCTGTGGTTATAGTTTTGCTGCCGGAGGGAAGATGTGCTTGCGGGATCCCTCATGGGAGGGAGAGAACGTAGGAAGTCTGCACATGGATTCCTCCAGACCCTTCTTCCTGGTGTCTTTCTCCCTCGTTGATCTGGCCACATATCCATACCGCGTCACTGTAATAACTCTAAGCCACAAGTACAACTATACGCTGGATGCTAGGAGTCCTAGTAAATCACCAGACATGGGGGTGGTCTTGGGGGACCCCTGAGAGATGTATTTTTTTAAAAATGTTTGTTTATTGTTGAGAGACAGAGAAACAGAGTGAGCAGGGGAGGGGCATAGAGATACACACACAGAATCTGAAGCAGGCTCCAGGCTCTGAGCTGTCAGCACAGAGCCCGTCGTGAGGCTGGAACCCAGGAACTGCGAGATTGTGACCCTAGCCAAAGTCAGACGTTTAACCAACTGAGCCACCCAGGCGCCCCTAAAATGTATTTTTACAGTGTAAAACTTGATACATTTTGATACATGTATATAGCCACGAAACCATCACCACAATGAAGATATCCATTATCCTGCAGAGTTCCCTTGGGCTCATTTTTAAATCCATCCCTACCATCACTCTCCACATCCCCAGTGCCCCTATCTGTGCATTCCCCACACCACTGGTCTCCTGTCACTATGCATTAGTTTGCATCTCACAGAGTCATGTATGAATGGAATCATACAGCATATACTTTTTAAAAAATAATCTTTAGGGGCTCCTGGGTGGCTCAGTTGGTTAAGCGTCCGACTTCGGCTCAGGTCATGATCTCACAGTTTGTGAGTTCGAGCCCCCCATTGGGCTCTGTACTGACAGCTCAGAGCCTGGAGGGAGCCTGCTTTAGATTTTGTGTCTCATTCTCTCTCTGCCCCTCCCCCACTTGTACTCTGTCTCTCAAAAATAAAAAAAAAATGTAAAAAAATTTTTAAAAATCTTTAAAAAAATGTTTATTCACTTTTGAGAACATGTGAGTGGGGGAGGGGCAAAGAGAGGGGGAGAGAGGATCTAAATTGGGCTCTGCGCTTACAGCAGTGAGCCCCATGTGGGGCTTGAATTCACACATGAACTGTGAGATCCTGACCTGAACCAAAGTCGGCCACCCAGGTGTCCCCAGCATATATTCTTTTTATTTAGCTTCTTTCACTCTGCGAAACTATATAACAATTCATCCATGCTATAATGTGTTTCAATAGTTAACTCCTTTATATTACTGAAGTACTTTGTTGTATGGATGTGCCACAGTTTTTGTTTTGTTTTGTTTTGTTTTTTCCATTTGCCTGTGGATGGACAGTTGGGTTGTTTCAAACTTCTGGCTATACAGACAAAGCTGCTATGAACATCTGTGTACAAGTCTATATGCACTTCATTTTTTTTTCTAAATATTTTTGAGAGAGAACGCGCACACACGCATGAGCGGGGGAGGGGCAGAGAGAGAGGAAAACACAGAATCCGAAGCAGGCTCCAGGCTCTGAGCTGTCAGCACAGAGCCTGACATGGGACTTGAACTCACAACCTGTGAGATCATTATCTGAGCTGAAGTCAGACACAACCAACTGAGCCACCCAGGTGCCCCCATTTTTTGTTTTTGATAGATACCGGAGTGGAATGGCTGGATCACATGGTACACGTACATTTAACTTTTTAAGAAACTGCCAACTTACTTTCCAAAGTGGTTGTGCCATTTTTCATTCTAACTAGCCATGTGAGAGTCCCCATTACTGCACATGCTCAGCTCAACAACACTTGGTGTGGTCGATGTTTTGCTTTAGCCATTTTAACAGGTATGGGTAGTATTTCATTGTGCTTCTAATTTGCATTTTTCTAGTGACCAATTATGTTGACTATCTTTTCATGTGCTTGTCATCCATAATCTCTTTGAAGAAATATTTATGCAAACCTTTTGACTATTTTTAAAATTATTTCCTTACTATTGAGTTTTGAGAGTTATTTATATATTCTGCATACAAAACCCTTCACAGATACCTGATTTACAAATATTTTATCCCAGTCCGTGGCTTATCATAATGTTCCCTCATAATAATGTGTTTTGAAAAACAGAACTTTTAATGTTGATGAAGTCCAATTCATCAATTTGTTCACAGATCATGCTTTTGATGTTGTATCTAAGATATCTTTGCCTAACTCAAGCTCACAAGAGTTTTCTCCTTCTCTCTCCAAGTATTAGAGTTGTAGGTTTTACATTTAGGTTATGATTTTGAGTTGATTTGTGTGTATGGTGTGACAGACAGACTGAGGTGATTTTCCTTCTCCTCCTTGCGGATGGATATCCAACTGTTCCAATTGTAACGTGCACATGGGTATGTGGCTGTCCTGGAACAACTCCATGGTCTTTGGACCTTTGTCAAAAGTCAGTTGCCATATACGGGTGGACTTATTTACGGACCTACTCCTCTGACCCACTGGTCTGCTTGGGTGATCCTGATGCTAATATACTGTCCTGATTTGCTATGGCTTTATAATAACTCCGGTAATCAAGTAGCATTAGCTCTCTTTGTTCTTCTTCCAAGTTCTGACTGTTCTAACTCCTTTTCCTTTCCATAGGAGTTTCACAGGCACATTGTTCATTTCGGCAAAATGTGATTGGGGTTGCATTAAATCTATAGCTCAATTTGGTGAGAACGAACAGCTTAACAGAATGGAGTCTTCTAACACATGAACATAATACAGCTATTCATTTACTTAGATCTTTTCCATGTAAAAATTTTTTTAAAAAATTGTATTTATTTATTTTGAGAGAGTGAGCACATGTGAGCCAGTGGGGGAGGGGCAGAGAGAGGAGACAGAGAATCCCAAGAAGGCTTTGTGCTGTCAGCGCAGGGCCTGATGCCAGGGCTCAAACTCACAAACCGTAAGATTGTGACCTTAGCTGAAATCAAGAGTCAGATGCTTAACTGACTGAGCCACCCAGGCGCTCCAGATCTTTAATCTTTCTCAGCAATGTTTTCACGATTTAATTTTTGAATCAATAGCAACATTTAATGCTTTTGTGTCCTAGGTCTTCTCCATATGGGGAAAAAAATCCAGAAAATTTACTAAAATCTTCACAGAAATATAGCCCTCTCCCCAACTCACCCCACCTTCAAATTCCTGTTCCCTCACACACTGCAGAAAATATAAACATTTCTTTTTTTTTTGTTTTATATATCAAACATGCCAAATATACAAAGAAATCAAATTAAATGTAACCTGTGTTTTTCTTCAATTGATACAATGGCTCTCTATTTATTGTAAAGGCACTAAAAATAGTACTGTTCGTTTTTGATATTTCCTTAAAGTGTTTATGATTTTTCAGCCCCTAAACTGCTCTTGCCCAGAGCAGTAAATTTTCAAATATGCTAAACATTGGTAAAAAGACCCCATCTCAGACTTGTGTGTCTTCTTAAAAATGGATAGGTTGAGGGGTCCCTGGATGGCTCAGTTGGTTAAGCATCCAACTTCAGCTCAGGTCATGATCTCACAGTTTGTGAGTTTAAGCCCAGCGTTGGGCTCTGTGCTGACAGCTCAGAGCCTGGAGCCTGCTTCAGATTCTGTGTTTCTCTCTCTCTCTCTGCCCACCCCCACTTGTACTCTCTCAGAAATAAATGTTTAAAAATTTTAAAAAAAGAAAAGAAAACGCATAGGTTATGCTCTGCATACATCAGATGCCAAAAAATTCTTAAGTGTGTAAGCACTTAACTGAAATGTGGGCCACGTGTAATGAGTTAAGCAGTGTGTGCCTGAGCAGGGGAAGGGACAAAGCTCACAATCGGGAGAGGAGGAGAGACAATAAAAGAGAAGTCAAAACTGTTTTTAAAATAGGAAGAGGGTGCCTGGGTGGCTCAGTTAGTTAAGTGTCTGATTCTCAATATCAGCTCAGGTCATGATCCCAGGGTTGTGAGATCAAGTCCCCCCATCAGGCTCTGCACTGAGTGTGGAGCCCGCTTGGGATTCTCTCTCTCCCTCTGCTCCTCTCCCCTTCTCTCTCTCTCAAATAAAAATAAAATAGGAAGACAGAAATCACCATTAAAGAGAATACTCCTCTCCCCTTCTCTCTCTCAAATAAAAATAAAATAGGAAGACAGAAATCACCATTAAAGAGAATAAACCATAACTGTGAGACCACCAGTAAGGGGATTAAACATGACCCCAGCGCATTTTATGGGAGGCTTTTCACTTCCGCTGGGCCATGGAAGACATGTAGGATTTGGCCCATAGACTGAGGAATAGCCTCAGGTTCCAAGTAATGAGATGAACCAAAGAAACAAAACTTCACATTTCTGTGCCAGTTTCTTGCTAGAAAATGAAGGTTTACCTTAGCACATTCCAAGCTAACACTTACCTCTGTTTGATTTTTTTTTTTTTTTTTAAGAGAACGGGGTGTTAAAAGGTGAAAGAGTGACTATTTGAATGCAGGTGAAAAGGCAGGATTATATTGCCAAGTATGCTAAATTTAAAAAAAGTTTTGTCATTTGAGTATAATACTTTGGAAAGATCCAGATGCCCTTGCCACGTGTGCACTGTTCTGAGAGTCAACATGAAATGCTTCATCAGACACGCAGCCCCCCGGCACACCACCACTGTGCTACATAGAGTGTGCCAGACATTTCAAAGGAAAATAGCACAGCTATTTACAGAACTTCCTCATTTCACCCCTGGGATCTATCCTTTGTTCCGTGTCCTTTTCACTCAATCTATGCTCTTGAAGGATTCCTTGGCAGCCACCTTCTTTTCTGAGGAGGGGGGGAAATGTAACAATGACTATTAAAAGCAAAAGCACTTTTTTAAGAAAATTTTTTAATGTTTATTTATTTGTGAGAGAGACACAGAGACGGAGACAGACTGAGAGGCACAGAGCATGAGCAGGGGGAGGGGCAGAGAGAGAGAGGGAGACACAGAATCTGAAGCAGGTTCAGGCTCTGAACTCTCAGCACAGAGCCCGACATGGGGCTCAAACTCACTAACTGCACAGAGCCTGATGCGGGGCTTGAACTCAAAAACTACAAGATCATGATCTGAGCCTAAGTCAGACACCCAACCGACTGAGCTACCCAGGCACCCCAAAAGCACTTTTGTAGAACTAAAATATTCTCAGCGTTTAAAAGCTTTGTTACTTCCTTAACACAAAATAGTGGTTACATAACAAACACATCTTCAAGTGCCTGGTATGAGCTCCAACCTAAAACAGAGGACTACAGCATTAAGATATTAAGATATTAAGATATCAATTAGATATTAAGATAAAGAGAAAGCAATTCATATATTTATAACCGTTGCATTATGACAAATAGGTCTGGTCCCCAAAGCATTCTTTTCCTATTTATTCAATACCAAAGTCATAATCTGTCATTTATTCCTCCCACTATGACCCCAATTAAATAGGACTTACAGAGCAATGTTAACCAGCCAAAATTATGGGCAGAGTAATTTCCATAGATCCAATGGCTACAAAGGACACAAAAGACACATCTGGTGCATCTTCACACTCTTCCAGGCTAAATGCCATTTAAACTACCAGGGCAGCTGGTGCTTGTTTATCTTTATCTTCTCCAGAAAAGGAGGGAGGCAGGTAAATATAGCCCACGCCTGTGTCTGGTGACCCTCACCAACAATCTGCTGGTGGTTTTTAGCCAACTATTTTTTCTGCAGCTTTAAGCTGCATCCTTTTGGTCCCACCTTTGGGGTATGGCTGACAGTCAGCTACAGGGACTGGAACACTTCAGAAGATCACATGTAGGTGATCATCAAAATGCCCTCAGAGTAAAACAGAAAAGTTAAACAAATGCCTTTAGCTTCCTTTAAGACATACCACTGAGGTGAAATCTTGTTTTATTTTGTCCAAAGGGAAGTGAATAAAGTTCTTGATCTTCTTAAATTTAAAACACTATAGGCAACCTCAAGGAGTAGAATTACAATAAAGAACATTACATGCTGTATCCTGCTTTTTTAACTAACAATTTCAATGAGAGAGAAAAATACGCGGAATTGTGGCAGGATCCAATGAACTAAAGACACAAAGGAAAGAGCAGAAAAAATGTAAGGAAAGAATACAGAAATAATGACCTGGAGCCAAGGTCACTGTCCATAAACATCTGACATTTTCCAACAGAGAAACTACATTACATAATCCAAAATACCCATAAATTCCCTTTGTAACAACTTTGAAAATTAATGTCCTATCTGTACTCTTTCTTGCATCTGCCCCTGATGACTTTAGCAATCATTTCCCAACTAACTGATACTTGGCTCGATGCTATTCATTCCACAGTATCCCTCACATAACTTTATATTGCCTTGGATCTTTTTTTTGCCTATTTTGATTTCTGAAAACCCCTATTTCCACAGCATGAACTTTTGAGGTATATAAGCTAATTACTTAATGTATATAAGAATTCTAGAAAGCATAAGTAAGTGTTCCTAATGTTACATTATAAACCCATCTCGTATGTCACTGGGTTAAAGAACAAATCTAACATTTTTTTCATACTTGCTGTATTTTTTCACTAAACACCTACCACATAATGTATGTCCAGTGCTGTGCTAGGCCCTGAGCAAGGATTACAAGGTCCTTGCCTACCAAGCCAACATTCCAGAAGAGAAAAGTCAATGATACATTGAATTGCAAAATTAGTTACTTAATTTCTATGCTGATGAAGGCTGTAAGGGAAGTGTACAGTGTGACAGGAGCAGGCTACAGACGATCTGACATGATCTGGGAGCTGGTATAGTTTCCTTGAGGACATCAGCATGAGCTAAGCCTAAAGCCTGAAGCATTAACCACAGTGGAAAGGAATACCAAAAATGTTCCAAGCAGAAGGGAATTCGGGTACATGGGCCCCTGAGAAGAAAGTTCCACTGCATTCCTTAATTTAAAAAAAAAAAAAGGTAGGGGTGCCTGGGTGGCTGAGTCGGTTAAGCATCCGACCTCAGATCAGGTCATGATCTCACAGCTCATGGGTTCAAGCCCTGCATCAGGCTCTGTGCTGACAGCTCAGAGCCTGGAGCCTCCTTCAGATTCTGTGTCTCCCTCTTTCTCTGTCCCTCTGCTGCTTGTGCCCTATCTCTAAAATAAACATCAAAAAAAAATTTTTTTAATGAATAAAAAGATCTTTTGGGGATGGTGGATGAAAGGAGTCAAATTTCTCACCGTTGGAGAAAGAATTTACAGACAAGCAGAAGAGAAGGCTAGAATGATCCACTTGGTTATGGATTAGAGCTGGGGACATCAATATGAACTCATGTTTAATTGAACATTGAGATGGTTATACAGATACAGATATGTGTATACACACGGGTTAGTACCAGACACACATTTTCTTGCTTTATCAACTGACAGGGCCCAGAAACAATGACACTCCAGTAACAATGAGCCCACCTGGTGCCCAAGTCTTGGCTTCTAATACTATACTTTAATAAAAGGAACCAGAGGTACTTGGAGAAGTAGCTGATTCTAGGTCTGGGGAAGAAAATACTCAAGACATATCCCATGGTATCTTTAGAGCCAAAAAGTAAGGAATTTCTCCCAAACAAAAATAAATAAAAAGCTGTACACTGATGGGTACATGTAAAAGGCACAGTCAACTGAAAATGTTCTAATTGGTCAAAGCTGAAAACAATGTGAGCAACAAATTAAGGAATAATGGATTACACCCTAAAGTGTAAATACTAAATACTAATATCACTTGAATTATGCAAATAATTGAATTAATAAGTTAATGGGCAATAGATAAATCTCCCATTCAGAAGCATTCCAAAAATTTTATGTCAATAACCCTCCCAGGAGATGGAACAAAACTCCCCACTCCTGTATGTGCTGCACACAGGAACTTCCTCCCAAAAGAACAGCCTGGAAGAATGGTTGGAGTGGGGAACACGCTTTACAATAAAGAGGTCTGATGAAACCTACCTCAGCTGAATGATCAAGGTTAACAACAACACTGATAAATTATGTATTTTTATGATGTACTGAATGGGACTTTACATGTGTGGTCTTTTCTAATACCATTCTCCAATAAAAGGAAACAGGGTTCCTTGGAGAAATGGCTGATTCTAGGAGTGGGGCAGAACATACACAAGGTGATCCTGAGCATCTGGGAGCACCAGAACATAAGGAAGTGTTCAAAAACAAACAAAAACTTCAAGCAAACCCACATTGATGGAGGTATGTCAAAAGGACATAGTCAACTGAAAAAGCTCCCAGTGGCCAGAACCAAAACACCCTGTGTTATAAAATAATGTTGATTCTCTGTACCCTTGACGTGATGTTATCAAAGTAGCACTTTCCCCTGTGGTCTTCTTCCCAAAACCCCATAACTCCACAATCTAATCATCGGAAAAAAAATCAGTCAAATGACAATAGAGGAGCATGCTATAATACACCTAGCCAGTGCTCCTCGAAACTGTCAAGATCATCAATAACAAGGAAAATCTGAGCAACTGTCATAATCAAGAAGAACCTAGAAAGACAGGACAACTAAATGTAATGTGGTATCTATGATGGGACCCTAAAACAGAAAAAGGCCACTAGACAAAAATCAAGGACATTTAAATAAAGAATAGACTTTAGTTAATACTGTTTCATTAGTTGTAATACTTGTACTATATTAATGTAAAATGTTAATAAAAGAGGAAACTGGGTATGTAGTATAGGAGAACTTTCTAGTATCTCCTCAGTTTTTTTATAAATCAAAAACAGTTCTGTTTTTTTTGGAGAAAGAAGGAAGATGAGGGAGTGGGAGCATTCTGAGCTCACCATCTCCAAGGAACAAGCCAAGGCAACAACTACATATACCACAGCTCACTCTGAAAATGACCTGAAGACTGAGAGAACAGACCTTCCACACCTTAAGTCATGAGAAGGCCACACTGAATAGCAGAGGAGGAGCAGAGATGCAGCTGAGAACCAACCCACCAGCATGGCTACCCACGAGCAGGAGGGAGCAGCTAAGGGATTGAGCCCCACACCAGGGATGCCTGGCCCTGAGGACCTGCACTGGGAAGATAAGTCATCATAAAGTCTGGCTTTAAAATTCAGCAGGGTTCAGAGTGCCTGGGTGGCTCAGTCAGTTAAGTGTCTGACTTTGGCTTAAATCATGATCTCATGGTTCATGAGTTCAAGCCCTGCTGACAGCTCAGAGCCTGGAGACTGCTTCAGATTCTGTGTCTTCCTCTCTCTACCCTTCCCCTGCTCCCGCTCTTTCTCTCGCTCTCTCAAAAATAAATAAACATTGAAAAAATTTTAAAAATCAGTAGGGCTGAACTCCCAGAGAGACAGAGGAGCTAAAGGAAACCAAGTCCCTGCTTTAAAGAGCCAGCAGACTGTATCACCTAAGAAGGGTCCGAGCACAGAAGTAGAAGTTTGAGAAGCACCTGGGTTACGCATGAAGGAGATTTACTGACTAATTTCAGTATCTGTGTCACACAGGTGGGGATCTGCAGGAACTTTCTTCAGCCCACATAACCCAATGCTTGTGAGAGCCAGTCCTGACATTACCTGCCATGCTAGCACCATTTGCCCTGCCCTGGCACTCCCCTTCAGACACGCCTCACCCAATCTGCCTACCCAGGCAGGCACCCCTCAAAGCGGCTCCCACCCCACCACACCCAGCAAGCACCCTCAGATGGGACCGGTGTCTTCCCAAAGCAACTACTGCCCAGAATGGGGAATAGCTAACCCCACTCAACAGCATACACACAGTACTTGCAACTGGGCCTCTCAGCAAGCTGTGCTGAAGGAAAGTAGTGCCCACCAGTGCACCCACAGCAGTTGTGGCTGATCACTACAGACAGCAAAGGCCGAGGGCTCTGCCACCCACCAGTGCACCTCCAGATGCTGCAGCAGGACTGCAGGGGACATGTAGGGGATAGGCAGTACCCACCAGTACACCTGCAACAGTCACAGCTCAGACACACCAGAAGGTGCAAGCAGCCCACACAAGGGACGCCACTGCAGCATCTGGTTCTGGTGACCAGGGGTACTGCTCTACAAGGCACCATAGGATGCCTTCTACATGAGGCTACCACTTTCAAGACCAGGAATTTAGCTAACCTACCTAATACACGCAAACAAACACAGAGAGTCAGATAAAATGAGGAGACAGAGAATATGTTCCAAATCAAAGATGAAGACAAACCACAAAAAAAGCTAAGCTAAATGAAGAAAAGCAATCTACCTGATAAGAGTTCAAATAATAGTCATAAGGATACTAGACTTGAAAGGAAAATGGATGAAATCAGTGAGAATTTCAAAAAAGAGAAAAAAAATTTTTATTTTTTATTAATTTTTTTAAATTTTATTTTCTATTTTTTAAAATTCACATCCAAATTAGTTAGCATATAGTGAAACAATGATTTGGGGAGTAGATTCCTTAATGCCCCTTACCCATTTAGCCCATCCCCCTTCCCACAACCCCTCCAGTAACCCTCAGTTTGTTCTCCATACTTATGAGTCTCTTCTGTTTTGTCCCCTCCCTGTTTTTATATCATTTTTGTTTCCCTTCCTTATGTTCATCTGTTTTGTCTCTTAAAGTCCTCATATGAGTGAAGTCATATGATTTTGGTCTTTCTCTGACTAATTTCACTTAGCATAATACCCTCCAGTTCCATCCATGTAGTTGCAAATGGCAAGATTTCATTCTTTTTGATTGCCAAATAATACTCCATTGTGTGTGTGTGTGTGTGTGTGTGTGTGTGTGTGTGTGTGTACACACACACACCACATTTTCTTTATCCATTCATCCATCGATGGATATTTGGGCTCTTTCCATACTTTGGCTATTGTTGATAGTGCTGCTATAAAAATGGGGTGCATGTGTCCCTTTGAAACAAAACACCTGTATCCCATGGATAAATGCCTACTAGTGCAATTGCTGGGTCATAGGGTAGTTCTATTTTTAATTTTTTGAGGAACCTCCACAGTTTTCCAGAGTGGCTGCACCAGCTTGCATTCCCACCAACAATGCAAAAGAGATCCTCTTTTTCTGCATCCTTGCCAACATCTGTTGTTGCCTGAGTTAATGTTAGCCATTCTGACAGGTATGAGGTGGTATCTCATTGTGGTTTTGATTTGTATTTCCCTGATGATGAGTGATGTTGAGCATTTTTTCATGTGTCCATTGGCCGTCTGGATGTGTTCTTTGGAGAAGTGTCTATTCATGTCTTTTGCCCATTTCTTCACTGGATTATTTGTTTTTTGGGTGTTGAGTTGGATAAGTTCTTTACAGATTTTGGATACTAACTATTTGATATCCCCTCCCATTCTGTTGGTTGCCTTTTAGTTTTGTTGAATGTTTCCTTCGCTGTGCAGAAGCTTTTTATTTTGATGAGGTCCCAATAATTCATTTTTGCTTTTGTTTCCCTTGCCTCCAGAGACATGTTGAGTAAGAAGTTGCTGCGAGCAAGATCAAAGAGGTTTTTGCCTGCTTTCTCCTCGAGGATTTTGATGGCTTCCTGTCTTACATTGAGGTCTTTCATCCATTTTGAGTTTATTTTTGTGTATGGTGTAAGAAAGTGGCCCAGGTTCATTCTTCTACATGTCGTTGTCCACTTTTCCCAGCAACACTTGCTGAAGAGACTGTCTTTTTTCCATTGGATATTCTTTCCTGCTTTGTCAAAGATTAGTTGGTCATACGTTTGTGGGTCCATTTCTGGGTTCTCTATTCTGTCCCATTGATCTGAGTGTCAGTTCTTGTGCCAGTACCACACTGTCTTGATGATTACAGCTTTGTAGTATAGCTTGAAATCTGGGATTGTGATGCCTCCTGCTTTGGTTTTCTTTTTCAAGATTGCTTTGGCTATTTGGGGTCTTTTCTGGTCCCATACAAATTTTAGGATTATTTGTTCTAGCTCTGTGAAGAATGCTGGTGTTACTTTGATAGGGATTGCATTGGATATGTAGATTGCTTTGGGTAGTATTGACATTTTAACAATATTTGTTCTTCCAATCCAGGAGCATGGAATCTTTTTCCATTTTTTTGTGTCTTCAATTTCTTTCATCAGCTGTCTATAGTTTTCAGTGTATAGATTTTTCACCTCTTTGCTTAGATTTATTGCTAGGTATTTTATGGTTTTTTGTGCAACTGTAAATGGGATCAATTCCTTGATTTCTCTGTCGCTTCATTGTTGGTGTATAGGAATGCAACTGATTTCTGTAAATTGATTTATATCCTGCAACTTTGCTGAATTCATGAATCAATTCTAGCAGCTTTTTGGTAGAATCTTTTGGGTTTTCCATATAGATAATCATGTCATCTGCGAAGAGTGAAAGTTTGACCCCCCTCCTGGCCACTTTGGATGTCTTTTATTTCTTTGTGTTGTCTGATTGCAGAGGCTAAGACTTCCAATACTATGGTGAATAACAGTGGTGAGAGTGGACATCCCTGTCTTGTTCCTGACTTTAGGGGGAAAGCTCTCAGTTTTTCCCCATTGAGGATGATATTAACATTGGGTCGTTCATATATGGCTTTTATGATCTCGAGGTATGATGCTTCTATCCCTACTTTCTTGAGGGTTTTGTCAAGAAAGGATGCTGTATTTTGTCAAATGCTTTCTCTGCATCTATTGAGAGGATCATATGGTTCTTGTCCTTTCTTTTATTGATGTGATGAATCACGTTAATTGTTTTGTGGATATTGAACCAGCCCTGCATCCCAGGTATAAATCCCACTTGGTTGTGTGAATAATTTTTTTAAAGTACTGTTGGATCCAGTTGGCTAATATCTTGTTGAGGACTTCTGCATCCATGTTCATCAGGGAAATTGGTCTATGGTTCTCCTTTTTAGTGGGGTCTCTGTCTGGTTTTGGAATCAAGGTAATGCTGGCTTCATAGAAAGAGTTTGGAAGTTTTCCTTCCATTTCTATTTTTTGGAACAATTTTAAAAGAATAGGTACTAACTCTTCCTTAAATGTTTGGTAGAATACCCCTGGAAAGCCATCTGGCCCTGGACTCTTGTGTTTTGGCAGATTTTTGATTACTAATTAGATTTCCTTAGAGAAAAAATATTTTTCAAAAGTCAGAGTTTAAGAATACATTTACTGAGGGGCGCCTGGGTGGCGCAGTCGGTTAAGCGTCCGACTTCAGCCAGGTCACGATCTCGCGGTCCGTGAGTTCAAGCCCCGTGTCGGGCTCTGGGATGATGGCTCAGAGCCTGGAGCCTGTTTCCGATTCTGTGTCTCCCTCTCTCTCTGCCCCTCCCCCGTTCATGCTCTGTCTCTCTCTGTCCCAAAAATAAATAAACGTTGAAAAAAAAATTAAAAAAAAAAAAAAGAATACATTTACTGAAATAAAAAATACACTAGAGGGAATAAACTTCGGGATTAGAGAGTGAAGAAAAATGGATCAGTAATCTGGAAGATAGGGTAGTGAAAAGCAACAAAGCTAAAGAGGAAAAAAATTTTTTTTTCAAATGAGGATGGGTCAAGGGACATCTAGGACAGTATCAAACATAATAACATTTGCATTCATATGAAGAAAAGGATAGAATGGGGAAGAAATTTGTTTGAAGAAATAATAACTAAAAACTTCCTAATCTGAGGAAGGAAATAGACATCCAGGTCCAAGAAGCACAGAGAGCCAGCCCCAAACAAGATGAACCCAAGGAGGTCCACACCAAAACACATAACAACTAAAACAGGAAAAAGTAATGATAAAGAGAGATTCTAAAAAGTAGCAAGAGAAAAGCAAACAGTTACATATAAGGGAAAGCCCATAAGACTATCAGCTGATTTTTCAGAAGAAACTTTGCAGGTCAGAAGAGAGTGGCAGGATATATTCAAAGTGCTGAAGAGAAAAAAACCAACACCTAAGAATACTCTATATCTTGCAAGGTTATCATTAAGAACTGAAGGAGAGATGGTTTCCCAAACAAAAGTTTAAAAACTTCACCACCACTGAACTGGCCTTACAAGAAATGTTAAAGGGACGTCTTGAAATGGGAAAGAAAAGACTGTAACTAAAAGAAAATTACAAAAGGAAGAAAATTGCTATAGAGAACAAACTGATGGTTACCAGAGGGGAAGTTGTGAGGGAGGATGGGTGAAATAGGTGATGGGGATTAAGTAGTGCACTTGTCATGATGAGCACTGGGGGTTGTGTGAAATTATTGAATTACTGTATTATACACTTGAAACTAATATAACACTGTTAACTCAAATTAATATAAAAACTTTTTAAAAAGAAATAAAATTAACTGGTAAAAGCAAACACACAGAAGGTCACTTATAAAACTACTATTAAAGTGAAAACATGAAAGTACTATCAATTATATCTACAAAAAAATTGTCAATGGCTACACTTACAAAAAGACAAAATATGGCATCCCATACACAAAATGAGGAGAGAAGAATGAACATGTAAAACTTTTAAGAATGTGTTCAAAAAGTTATATACAAATCTCATGGTAACCATAAATCAAAACCTTATAAAAGACACATAAAAATAAAGAAAAAGAATTCAGGTTTAACACTAAAAAAGTCATCAATCACAAGGAAAGAGAACAGGAGAAGAAGAAAGGAAAAGAGAATTACCAAAAGAAAAAAAAGAAGAGTAAAAAATGGGGTACCTGGGTGGCTCAGTTGGTTAAGCATCTGACACTTGATTTCAGCTCAGGTCATGATCTCATGGTTCATAGGATCAGGCTCTGGACTGACAGTGTGGAACCTGCTTGGGATCCTCTCTCTCCCCCTCTCTCTGCCCCCTCCCCTGCTCATGCTGTCTGCCTGTCTGTCTGTCTCTATCTCTCTCTCAAAACAAACATTTCAAAAAGAAATGAAAAGAAAAATGAAAACAAAACGGCAATAAATACATATCTATCAACACTTACTATAAAGTAAACAGACTAAATGCCACAATCAAAAGATGGGTGACTGAATGGATAACAAAACAGGATGTCTCTCTACATGCTGCCTACAAGTGACTCACTTTAAATCTAAACATACATACATACATACAGACTGAAAGCAAAAAAAAAAAAAAAAAAAAAAAAAAAGGAATAAGACCATCCATGTAAATGGAAACAAAAATAATAATAATCTGAGGTAGCAATGCTTTATCAAATGTACTTTAAAACAAAGCTGTAACACTCTCAACAATAGCCAAATTATGGAAAGAGCCTAAATGTCCATCAACTGATGAATGGATAAAGAAATTGTGGTTTATATACACAATGGAGTACTACGTGGCAATGAGAAAGAATGAAATGTGGCCCTTTGTAGCAACGTGGATGGAACTGGAGAGTGTTATGCTAAGTGAAATAAGCCATACAGAGAAAGACAGATACCATATGTTTTCACTCTTATGTGGATCCTGAGAAACTTAACAGAAACCCATGGGGGAGGGGAAGGAAAAAAAAAAAAGAGGTTAGAGTGGGAGACAGCCAAAGCATAAGAGACTCTTAAAAACTGAGAACTGAGGGTTGATGGGGGGTGGGAGGGAGGGGAGGGTGGGTGATGGGTATTGAGGAGGGCACCTTTTGGGATGAGCACTGGGTATTGTATGGAAACCAATTTGACAATAAATTTCATATACTGAAAAAAAAAATAAAATAAAACAAAGCTGTAACAAGAGAAAAAGGGCAGTATGTAATGATAAAAGGACCAACCCAACAAGACACGTTCATAGATATCTATACATCCAATATAGAAGCACATCAAAATATTAAGCAAATCTTAACAGATTTAGAAGGAATTGGTAGTCATACAGTAATAGTAGGAGGCTTTAACACCAAACCTGTATCAATGGATAGATCGCCCAGGCAGAAAATAAGTAAGGTGGCTTTGAATAACATATTAGACCAGATGGACTTAACAGATATATACAGAACATCCCATCCAAATTTTTTCTTGGGATTATTTCAAGTTTCATAGTGTTGTGGTCTGAAAATATTCATGGTATGATTTTGATCTTTTTGTACCTGTTGAGAGCTGATTTGTGACCTAGTATGTGATCTATCCTGGAGAATTTTCCACGTGCACTTGAGAAAAATGTGTATTCTGCTGCTTTAAGATGAAGTGTTCTGAATATATTTGTTAAGTTCATTTGTTCCAGTGTATCATTCAAAGCCACTGTTTCCTTTTTGATTTTCTGCTTATATGATCTGTCCATTGCTGTAAGTGAGGTATTAAAGTCTCCTACTATTATGGTATTATCAATGAATTGATTTATGTTTGTGATCAACTGATTTATATATCTGGGTTCTTTCAAATTGGGGGCATAAATATTTATAATTCTTAGATCTTCTTGATGGATAAACCCCTTAGTTATTCCCTTCTTTATCTCTTGTTACAGTCTTTGTTTTAAAATACAGAGAGGGAGGCAACCCATAAAAGACTCTTAACTACAGAGAACAAACTGAAGGTTGCTAGAGGGGAGGTGGGGGGAGGGAAGGGCTAAATGGGTGATGGGCATTAAGGAAGGCACGTGTTGCAATGAGCACTAGGTGTTATATGTAAGCAATGAATCACTGGGTTCTACTCCTGAAACCAATACTACACTATATGTTACCTAACTTGAACTTAAATAAATTAATGTTTAAAAAGAAAAAAAGAAAAACTCAACATCTGAAAAAGTTTTTTAAAACAACATTCTATCCAAGAGCTCACCAAACTCCACACCCGAAAAACAAATAATCCAGTGAAGAAATGGGCAGAAAGCATGAATAGACACTTCTCTAAAGAAGACATCCAGATGGCCAACAGGCACATGAAAAGATGCTCGTCGCTCCTCATCAGGGAAATACAAATCAGATATCACCTCACGCCAGTCAGAGTGGCCAAAATCAACAAATCAGGAGACTATAGATGCTGGAGAGAATGTGGAGAAACGGGAACCCTCTTGCACTGTTGGTGGGAATGCAAACTGGTGCAGCTGCTCTGGAAAACAGTGTGGACGTTCCTCAAAAAATTAAAAATAGACCTACCCTATGACCCAGCAGTAGCACTGCTAGGAATTTACCCAACGGATACAGGGGTACTGATGCATAGGGGCACTTGTACCCCAATGTTTATAGCAGCACTCCCAACAACAGCTAAATTATGGAAAGAGCCTAAATGTTCATCAACTGATGAATGGATAAAGAAATTGTGGTTTATATACACAATGGAGTACTACATGGCAATGAGAAAGAATGAAATATGGGCTTTTGTAGCAACATGGATGGAACGGGAGAGTGTTATGCTAAGTGAAATAAGTCATACAGAGAAGGACAGTTTCCGTATGTTTTCATTCCCATGTGGATCCTGAGAAACTTAACAGAAGACCGTGGGGGAGGGGAAGAAAAAAAATGGTTAGAGAGAGAGGGAGCCAAAGCATAAGAGACTCCTAAAAATTGAGAACTGAGGATTTATGGGGGGTGGGAGGGAGGGGTGGGTGGGTGGGTGATGGGTATTGAGGGCATCTGTTGGGATGAGCACTGGGTGTTGTATGGAAACCAATTTGACAATAAATTTCATAATAAAAAAAGAAAGAAAAAAAAACATTCTATCCAAAAAGAGCAGATTATACATTCTTATTAAGTGCACATGTAACATTCTTCAGGATAGACCACACGTTAGGCCACAAAAGAAGTCTCAATAAATTTAAGAAGACTGAAATTACATTATGCATCTCTTCCAACCACAATGGTATAAAATCAGAAATCGATTATAATAAAAGAACTAGAAGAAACAAAAATGGGGAGGCTAAATAACATGATACTAAACAACCAATGGCTCAACAAAGAAATCATAGAAAAATATAAAAAATACCTGGGACAAGTGGAAATGGAAACACATCACTTCTAAATCTTTGGGACATAGCAAAAGCAGTTCTAAGAGAAAATTTACAGCAATGCAGGCCTATGTTAAAAAAAAAACAAAATCTTAAATAAGCAACCTAAACTTACCACTAAAAGGAGCTCGAAAAAGAACAGAGCCAAGTTGGTAGAAGGAAAGAAATAATAAAGATCAGAGAAGAAATAAATGGGGATTAAAAAAATAGAAAAGATCAATGAAAGGTCCCAGTCGGTTAAGCGTCCGACTTTGGCTTAGGTCACCATATCATGGTTCGTGAGTTTGAGCTCCACGTCGGGCTCTGTGCTGACAGCTCAGAGTCTGGAGCCTGCTTCAGATTCTGTGTCTCCCTCTCTCTCTCTGCCCTATTCCATTCACGCTCTGCCTCTCCCCCCTCTCTCAAAAATAAACAAACATTTTAAAAAAAGGATCAATGAAACTAAGAGGTAGGTCTTTGAAAACATAAAATTGATAAACCTTTAGTCAGATTCGGGAAAAAAAGACTGAAATGAAATCACAAATGAAAGAAAATAAACACATTCCAAATACACGAAAGAAATACAAGGAATTATGAGATTACTACAAAAATTATATGCCAACAAATTAAACAACCTAGAAGTAATGGATAAATTTCTAGACAAACACAATACTCTATGATAATCCATAATCAGGAAGAAATAGAAAATCTGAACAGACCAATTACTAGTAACAAAATTGAACCAATAAACTCCCAATAAACACAAGTCCAAGACCCAATGGCTTCACAAGTGAATGCAACCAAAGACTGAAGATGACTTAATAACTATCCTTCTTAATTATTCCAGAAAATAGAAGAGGAAAGAATGCTTCCAAATTCATTCTATGGGATCAGCATTACCCAGATACAAAAACCAGAAAAAGATACTACAAAAAAAGAAAATTACAGACCAGTATCTCTGATAAACTTAGATGGAAAAATCATCAACAAAATGTTAACTAACCAAATACATTCAAAATGGGAGGCCTAGGTGGCTCCGACGGTTAAGCATCTGACTTCGGCTCAGGTCATGATCTGCCAGTTCGTGAGTTCAAGCCCTGCATCGGGCTCTGTGCTGACAGCTTAGAGCCTGGAGCCTGTTTCAGATTCTCTCTCTCTCTCTCTCTCTCTCTCTCTCTCTCTCTGTCCCTCCCCCACTTGCACTCTGCTCTCTCAAAAAAAAATAAACATTTAAAAAGTACATTAAAGGTATCATTTATCACAATCAAGTGAGATTTATTGGAGGATGCAAAGAGGTGTCAATATATGCAAACTGGTAAACATGATACACCACATTAATGAAAAATCATACAGATGCAGAAAAACCATTTGACAAAACTCAGCATCTCTTCATGACAAAAACTCTCAACAAAGTGGGTATAGAAGAAACATACTTAAACATCATAAAGACCACACCTTACAAACCCACAGCTCACATCAGACTCAAGGGTGAAAAGGTGAAAGCTTTTCCTCTAAGATTAGGAACAAGGTAAGAATTCCCATCTCCACTTTATTCAATATAGTGCTGAAGCCCTAACCACAGCAATCAGATGAAATAAAAGGAATCTGAACTGGTAAGAATAAGTAAAACCATCACTATTCGTGGATAACATGATACTATATATAGAAAATCCTGAAGACCTCATTAAAAAAAACTGTTAGAATGAATAAATGAATTCATTAAAGTTTCAGGATACAAAAATCAATAAATGGAAATCTCTTGCATTTCTATACAGCAATAACAAAGTAGCGTAAAAGAAATTAACAAAACCATACCATTCACAATTATATCAACAAGAATAAAATACCTAGGAATAAACTTAACCAAAGAGGTAAAAGACCGTACTCTGAAAACTATGATATTGTTGAAAGAAATAAAAGATGACATAAACAAACGGAAAGATGTACCATGTTCATGGACTGGAAGAATTGTTAAAATGTCCATATGACCCAAAGCAAACTACAGATTCGATGAGATCCCCATCAAGACAAAAATAGTAGGGGTGCCTGGGTGGCTCAGTTGGTTAAGCACCAACTTCAGTTCAGGTCATGGTCTTGTGGTTCATGGGTTCGAGTCCTGCATTGGGCTCTGTGCTGACAGCTCAGATCCTGGAGCCTGCTTTGGATGCTGTGTCTCCCTTTCTCTCTCTGCCCCTCCCCCACTTACGCTCTGTCTCTCTCTGGCTCTCAAAAATAAATGAATGTTAAAAAAATTTTTAAAAATAGTATTTTTCACAGAACTAGAAAAATTAATCCTAAAATCTGTATGGAACCACAAAAGACCCCAAACAGTCAAAGCAATCTTAAGAAAGAACAAAGTTGGAGGTATCATAAGCCCAGATTTCAAACTATGCTACAAAATTACAGTAATCAAAACAGTACGGTACTAGCAAAAAAAAAAAAAAAAAAAACCCAACCAACCAACCAAACAAAACAGACACACTGATCAATGGAATACAATAAAGAGCCCAGAAATAAACTCATATTTATACTGTCAATTAAGCTATGACAAAGGAAGCAAGAATACAGAATGGGGAAAAGACAGTCTCTTCAACAGATGGTGCTGGGAAAACTGGACAGTTACATGGAAAGGAATAAAAGTAGACCAATTTTTTACACCATAAATAAAAATAGTCAATATGGATTAAAGACCTAAATGTGAGACTTGAAAACATAAAACTGCTAAAAGAAAAAGCAGGTGGTAATCTAGTGGACATCACCCTTGTAACAGTTTTCTGGCTATGTCTACCCAAGTGAGGAAATCAAAAACAAATATAAACAGTGGGGACTATATCAAACTAAAAAGCTTTTGCACAGTGAAGAAAACCATAGACAAGATGAAAAGGCAACCTAGTGAATGGGACAATATTTTGCAAAAGATATATCCAATAGGGGGTTTATATCTAAGATATATAAAGAACTCCTACAATACCAAAAATAAACTGAACAATCTCATTTAAAAATGAACAGAGGATCTGAATTGATATTTTTCCAAAGTCAACACAGATGGGAGACACATGAAAAGATGCTCAACAGCACTAATCATCAGGGAAATGCAAATCAAAACCACAATGAGATATCACCTCACACTCATTGGAAGGGCTAGTATCAAAAAGACAAGAAATAAGTTTTGGTGAGGACATGGAGAAAAGGAACCCTTGCGCATGGTCAGTGGGAATGCAAACTGGTGCAGCCACTGTGGAAAATGGCACAGATGTTCCTCAAAAAACTAAAAATAGAAGTACCACACAATACAGTAATTCCACTTCTATATTTACTTGAAAAAAATTAAAAAGACTAATTAGGAAAGATATATACACCTCTATATTTACTGCAGCATTAATTACAATAGTCAAGATATGGAAGCAACTTAAGTGTCCATCAAGACATGCATTAAGAAGATGTGGTATATATACACAATGGAATATCACCCAATGGGAAAAAAGAAATCTTGTCATTTCTTGCCATCCAATATGGAAGGACCTATCAGGTGATATCTAAGTGTAGTAAGTCAAATAAAGACAAATACTTTAGGATTTCACTTATATGTATACTCTAAGAACCACTCAACCAAATAAAAAACACAGACTCATAAATACAGAGAAAAAAATGGTAGGTTCTAGAGGGCAAGGGAGTAGGGAGATGGGTGATATAGGTGAAGGGGATTAAGATACAAACTTCCAGTTATAAAGTAAGTAAGTCACAGAAATGAAAAATACAGCATAGGGAATATAGCCAATAATACTGTATCAACACTGAACTGTAACAGATGGAACTACACTTATCATGGTGAGCATTTTATGTTTAAAGTTTTTGAATCACTATGCTGAACACCTGAAACTGATCTGTCAACTACAGTTCAATTAAAATTAAAAATAAACAAAACTGATCTAAGAACAAAGTCTATTTAAAAAAATGTTTTTCAAAAGTTTCTAAGGTAATCATTCCTTTCCATCCACCCCTGTCAGATATGGTGCAGACTTACTCTGTAGCCTGGGATCAATTTTTCTCTCATTTTTTTGTACTCTTATTTATTGTGCAGACCAGGGGAGCATGTGGCCAAATGTGGTCCTGCAGGAAAATTTGGTTTGGCTTGCACAGAGATTTTGTGTTTTGAACTGAGACATGTTCAAATCCAAATATTTCTGGCCTCTCTAAAAATTTGGCAAACTGGGCTAGTATTACATATGCCAACAGTGGCACCGAGGGGCTATGTCCCTTCAGCAGTGCCAGCCCTCCCCGGTTGTCCACAGTCTCTGCCCCCCACCATGCCATCACCTCCTCAATGCTGAGTGTCTCGGGGTCAATCACCATTATTACCAGTTGATGCTGTCACAGGAGATATTCTTATCTCAAAAGTGGGAAACAAAAACATGCCAAATGGGCCATGCCTTTCAAGAAGTAGGGAGGCAACACTGTTGTATGGAAATAAGAAATGTTCCTATATACTTAATATGTAAAGTATGTATATAAAAGACATTAGAAATATAGGTACCACAAGAAATACATGAAACAGGAACATAATTAAAAACCTTAATATATGAAAGCAAATCAGGTTGTAGTTTCAGCTCTTTAAGCTTTAATACAAATTAAGTAACTGCTTTCACATGGCCAGCTTAAGTATACTACGTGCTTGAAAGCATATGAATTCATGAATTGGTATGGACTGTCTGGGAGTAGCTAGCTTGGGCTCTGCTTATTACAAAGCTACAATAGTCATTGGGTGCCTGGGTAGTTCAGTCAGTTAACTGTCTGACTCTTGATTTTGGCTCAGGTCCTGATTTCACAGTTTTGTTGAGTTCAAGCCCCATGTCAGACTCTGTGCTGGCAGCATGGAGCCTACTTGGGGTTCTCTCTCTTTCTCTCTGCCCCATCCCCACTCACACTGTCTCTCTCTCTCAAAAAAATGTAAATAAACATTAAAAAAAATAAAGTTACACTAATCAAGACAATGTGATATTAGTGTAAAGACAGACATGCAGATAAATGAAAGAGATCAGAGTTCAGAAGGAGTTCTTACCATACATGGCTGGCTTTTTTTTTTTTTTTTTAAAGATGCCAAGGCAATTCAATGGAGGAGATGACACTTTTTTTTTTTTTTAACACATAATGCTTGAAGAATTGGGCATCTATGTTGAAAGAAAGAAAGAAAAAAGAAAAGAAAAGAAAAAAGGAGGAAGGAAGACAAGAAAGCAAAGCAAGCAAGCAGGAGGGAGTGAAGAACTTCAATCCCCATGTCTCACAAATTCATAAAAATTAACTCAGGGGCACCTGGGTGGCTCAGTGGGTTAAGCATCGGACTTCAGCTTAGGTCATGATCTCGCAGTTCATGAGTTCAAGCTCCGCGTCAGGCTCTGTGCTGACAGCTCAGGGCCTGGAGCCTGCTTCGGATTCTGTGTCTCCAGCTCCCTCTCTCCCTGCCCCTCCCCCAATCACACTCGGTCTCTCTCAAAAATAAACATTAAAAAATTTTTTTAATTAACTCAAAAATTGAAACATGAACCTATATACAAAATCTAAATTTATACAACTTGTAGAAGAAAATACAAGAGAAAAATCTTTGAAGTATTAAGGTAGGCAAAGATTCCTCAGGTAATACCTAAAAATATGAGCTTTAAGTTCAGTTTCTCAATTTTTTAAGTCAAAATTAAAATTGTCTAATCTCTCAAAAGATAATGTTAATTTTTTTTAAAGCAAGTCACAGACTGGAAGAAAAATATCCCAGTACATATACCTGACAAAAAAACTTAGATTCAGAATATACAGAATTCTTAACAGCTCAATAAAAAAGCCCAAGGGATGAATAGCATTAACCACTATTAATATTAAGTGATTAAAAAATGGGTCAAAAGATTTGAACAGACATTTCATCAAAGAAAAATGAATGACCAATTAGCACATGAAAAGACGTTCTATATCATCAGTCATTAAAAATAAAATCAGCAAATTAAAGCCAGCAATTAAAGTCACAATAAGATTTTTAAAAAATCACAATTAGATACCATTATACACCCACTAGGATAGCTAAAATTAAAAGCTGACAATACCAAGTGATGATAAAGATGTAGAGTAACTGGGCTTCTTATATATTCCTGGTGGGAGGATAAAATGTTATGACCATTTTGGAAACCAATTTGGCAGTTTCTTTTTTTTTTTTTTTTTTTTCAACGTTTATTTATTTTTGGGACAGAGAGAGACAGAGCATGAACGGGGGAGGGGCAGAGAGAGAGGGAGACACAGAATCGGAAACAGGCTCCAGGCTCTGAGCAGTCAGCACAGAGCCCGACGCGGGGCTCGAACTCACGGACCGCGAGATCGTGACCTGGCTGAAGTCGGACGCTTAACCGACTGCGCCACCCAGGCGCCCCCCAATTTGGCAGTTTCTTACAAAGTTAAAAAATATACTTATCATATGACCCAGCAATTGCATTTCTAGGTATTTACCTAAAGAAAGGAAATTATATGTCCATATAAAAACCTGCACCTAGTGTGCCTGGGTGGCTCAGTTGGTTAAGCCTCTGATTCTTGATTTTAGCTCAAATCATGATCTCAAGGTTCATGAGTTTGAGCCCCACATTGGGTGCTCTGTCATCCCGGAGCCCACTTCAGATCCTCTGCCCCCCTCCCTCTCTTCCCCATCCCTGCTTGTGCACATGTGCACGCTCTCTCTCAAAATAAATAAACCAAAAAAAATCCTGTACCTGAATGTTCACAGTAGCTTCATTCATAACAGCAATAAGCTTGAAACAGCCCAAACATACATCACCTTGTAAATAGGTAAATAATTTGTGATATATCCATTCCATACATTACTACTCAGCAACAAAAGGTAATGAACTAGGTCAGTTAAGCATCCAACTCTCTGCTCTAGTTTGCTGAGAACTATGACTATGTGAAAAGTTCCAATTCCTTCATTTGTTTCTTAATTTCTCCATATGAAAACTAGCTACCCATCTCCCATTATTCTTAGGGAGAACAGTTATGGTGGTGGGGGAAGGTTGTTAAAGTTCTGGGATTTTTTTTTAAGTTTATATATTAATTTTGAGAGAGAGTAGGTGAGCAGGAAGGGGCAGAGAGAGAGGGACATAGAGAATCCCAAGTAGGCTCTGCACCATCAGCACGGAGCCCAATATGGGGCTCAATCTCACAAACCAAGATCATAACCTTAACCGAAACACACACACACACAATTATTCTTTTAAGACAAGTTTTGAGAAAAACACATATTCCCATTTCTTTCCCAGGCAATAAGATGTAACCTCTATTTTCACAGAAGTGGGAAATAATAAAATACTCTTTGCTTTATTACTCTTTAACCCTGTCACCTTGTCTCCTTTTCCATTTAAGATCCTTCTACCTCAAGGTTTCTTTCCTAGTATTTAATTAATATCTAATATTACTTCAAAAAAAGAATTTAAAGCTATTTATAGAGATACACACATAAAAGAAAATTAAAGAGATGAATGATAATCAATAGCTTTCCTATATACCAGCAAATATCATGGAAACTGGCATTATCACACCGAGAGCAAATGTGGAAATGTTAGGCATAAACTTACTGAGAATAATGCAGGAACCATATGAAGAACATTAAAAAAACTATTAGGGAACAGAAATGATGTGAATGAGTGCAGAGAATGACCGTGGCAGGTACTGTTGGCTGCCTACTCAAAATCTACTCTCTTCTTCCTTGATGGCTGGGCTTCAGTTTGGTTCAGATGGTGACCAGCTGACATGACTGCAAAGATGGTGACCTTCTCCAATGCCAGGGATATATTCTCACTTGTCAGCAGTTAGTTTGAGTACTGGAAGTTCTGCTCATCAGAGGACCTGTGCTTAGCTGCTTCTGGGAGAGGTTCCCTCACTCCTAAGGGCCTCCTAAGTTTCCTTTTCACCTCAGCACATAGCCATGTTTAGATGTGATGGTGGGAAATGTAGCAGTCATTTTGCAACCAGGAGAAGGACAGCCTGAAGATGAAACTGACTCCGTGGAGGCATCTGGGTGGCTGTCAGTTGAGCGTCCAACTCTCAGTTTTGGCTCAGATCATGATCCCAGGGTAATGGGATTGAGTCCCGTGTCAGGCTCTGTGCTGAGAGTAGAGCCTGCTTGGGTTTCTCTCTCTCCCTCTCTCTCTCTCCCTCTGCCCCCCTTCTCTCTCTCCCTCCCTCCCTCTCTCTCTCAAAAAACAAAACAAAACAAACAAAAAAAAAAACCCCTGACATTCTGAGGATGGCAGCGAGGACCTAGATGGAAAAGATTCTGGACCCTTGATGACATCGCAGAGTTGCTAAGTCAGACAACCCTGAAACCTACTTTATATCTGGACTTCCTGATATGAGAATGTGGCTCCCTGTTCACTACAGCCTGTGCTCTTCCTAGGTTCACTGGAAGAATCCATGTCTCAGTATTCCTTACAGTTAGGATGGAGTCATATGGCAGATTTTGGACTGTGGAACACACACAGAACTCATGTAAGTCAGATCCAAGTCTGGTCCTTAGACACATCCTGTGTGGATGAATTCTACCAGACATCTAAAGAAGAGTTAATACCTATTCTCCTCAAACTATTCCAAAAAAATAGAGGAAGGAAGAAAGATATGAGGCCAGCATTGCCATGATATCAAAATTGGACAAGTCAATTAAAAAAAAAAAAAGAAAACTACAAACATTCCTGATGAACATAGATGCAAAATCCACCAAAAAATATTGGCAAATGGCATTCAACAATACATAATTCACCACAATCCAGTGAGATTTATACCAAGGATGGAAGGATTATTCAATACTCACAAGATCAACATATTCACCACATTAACACAATGAAGGATAAAATTTATATGATCATCTCAATAGAAGTAGAAACACTATTTGACAAAATTCAGCATCTGTTCATGATAAAAACTCCCAACAAAGTGGGTTTAGAGGGAACATATGTTCAACATACTAAAGGCCATACATGAAAAACCCAATACTAACATCATACTCAATGGTGAAAACTAAAAGGTTTTCCTCTAAGATTAGGAACAAGACAAAGATGTTCATTCTTACCACTGTTATTCAACATAGAACTGGAAGCTGTAACTACAGCAATCAGGAAAAAATGCATTGAAAATAGTAAAGAAGGCACTGAAAATAAAAAAAAAAAAAGGCACCTGGGTGGCTCAGTCCATTAAGTATCCAGACTCTTTGTTTTGGCTCAGGTCATAATCTCATAGTTTGTGAGTTCAAGCCCTGCATCAGGCTCCACACTGACAGTACAGAGCCTGCTTGGAATTCTCTCTCTTCCTCTCTCTCTATGCCTCCCCTGCTCATGCTCAAGAAAGAAAAAGAGGGAAAGAGAGAGAGAGAGAGAAAGAGAGAGTGTTTGCAGATGACATGATAGTATGTATAAACAACTCTAAAGACTCTACCAAAAAACCATCAGAATAAATAAATTCAGTAAAGTGACAGGATATAAAATTAATACACAGAAATCTGTTGTGCTTCTATACATTAATAATGAAGCAGAAAGAGAAATTAAAAAAACACTTCCACTTAAAATTGCACCAAAAATAGTAAAATAACTAGAAATAAATGTAACCAAGGAGATAAAAGACCTATACTATGAAAACTATAAAACGTCAATGAAAGATATTGAAAAGAACACAAAGAGAAAGCTATTCCATGCTTATGGACTGGAAGAATATTGTTGAAATATTTGTACTAACCATAGTAACCTGCAGATTCAATGCAATCCTTATCAAGATTACCAATAGTATTTTTCACAGAACTAGAACAAACAACACTAAAATTTGTATGGACCACAAAAAACCATGAATAGCCAAAATAATCTTAGAAAGACGAAAGTTGTTACTATCACAATCCCATATTTCAAACTATACTACAAAGCTTTAGTATTCAAAATAGTGTGGTAATGGCACAAAAACACACACATAAATCAATGGAACAGAGTGCACACCCTAGAAACAAACCTATACCTATATGGTCAATTAATCTATGACAAAGGAGGCAAGAATATACAATGTGGAAAAGACAGTCTCTGCAACAAATGATGTTGAGAAAACTGGACAGCTACATGCAAAAGAATGAAACTAAACCACTTTCTTAACACTGTATACAAAAAACAAACTCAAAATGGATTACAGATTTATTTATTTATTTTTTCAACGTTTATTTATTTTGGGGACAGAGAGAGACACAGCATGAACGGGGGAGGGGCAGAGAGAGAGGGAGACACAAAATCGGAAACAGGCTCCAGGCTCTGAGCCATCAGCCCAGAGCCTGACGCGGGGCTCGAACTCACGGACCGTGAGATTGTGACCTGGCTGAAGTCGGACGCTTAACCGACTGTGCCACCCAGGCGCACCTGGATTACAGATTTAAATGTGAAACTTGAAACCATAAAACTGCTAAAAGAAAACATAAGCAGTAATCTCTTTGATATCATCCTTAGCAACATTTATCTAAATAGGCCTTTTTAGGCAAGGGAAACAAAAGCAAAAATAAACTATTGGGACTACACCAAAATAAAAAGCTTCTGATCAGCAAGGAAACCATCAACAAAACAAAAAGGCAACCTAGCGCATGGGAGAATATATTTGCAAATGATATATCCACTAAGGGGATGATATCCAAAGTATATAAAGAACTCATAAAATTCAATACCAAAAAAACTAAACAATCCAATTAAAAAATGGTCAAAGGACCTGGATATTTTTCCAAAGAAGACATACAGATGGGAAACAGACACATGAAAAAATGCTCAATATCACTAATCACTGGGGAGATGCAAACCAAAATCACAATGAGATACTACTTCATATTCGTCAGAATGGCTAGTATCAAAAAGAAAAAAATAACAAATGTTGGTGAGGATAGGGAGAAAAGGGAGCCCTTATGTAGTGTTGGTAGGAATGTGAATTAGTACAGCCGCGTGGAAAACAGTATGAAGGTTACTCAAAAACTTAAAAATAGAGATACCATATATAATCCAGTAATTCCATTATTGGGTATTCCAAAGAAAATGAAAACACTAATTTGAAAAGATAATATGCAGCCTTATGTGTACTGCAGTTTGATTTCCAAAAGCCAAGATGCGGAAGCAATCCAAGTATCCATCAATAGATGAGTGGATAAAAATGTGGTATATACATACAATGGATTATTATTCAGTAAGATTTCATTCTTTCTTATGGCCATTTGTGGCAACATGGATGGACCTACAAGGTACAGCGTTACGTGAAATGAGTCAGACTGGGAAAGACAAATGTCATATGCTTTCACTTATATGTGAAATCTAGAAAATAAAAAGAACATATCCATAAATACAGAAAAGTAATGGTTTCAATAGGGGAAGGGTGTGGGGAGATGGGCAAGATTCATGAAGGGGAGTGGGAGATACAGGCTTCCAATTATGGAATGAATAGACCATGGGGATAGAAGAACAGCATAGGGAATACAGTCAATGGTATTGTAACAGCATTGTATGGTGACAGATGGTAAACACATTTGTGATGAGCATAGAAAAATGTGCAGACTTATCAACCACTATGTTGTACACCTGAAACTAAAGTAACACTGTGTGTCTACCATATTTCAGTAAAAATAAAAATTAAAAAAAAAAGGAGCTGGAAACTGTATTGCCTTAGTATGCAACAACTCCTAAAAACAGGCAATCGACCAGCCCTTTTCCCTTACTAAAGTGACTTAAAAGAAGCCATGTGTTCTTTCCCAAATGTACAAGACTGATCTAAGTAGCAGGAGACCAACCAATTTCTAAGGAGAAAACCACAGAAAAGGTTTTCTGTGTTTATTTCATTTCATGATAACATCTTATATTTAGAACATGTTCTGAAGAGCAGGGGACTTTTGCCTTTTAAATATATTTTAACATTTTTTCTTAAAAAAAAAAAAAGCCATGTGTTACAGTTAGTGTAATGACAAGATGAAAGAACTGGGATGTCAAAATCACCAACTCTGTCCAGAAGAGTCACCAACCCCCAGCAAACTTTGTAGGGCCAATCAACAAGCTTCTACTCTATCATGCTTAACAGATGTTGGGCTCTGCCTGCTGCAGCAGCCAGTATTATTCTGCTAGTAAAGTGAGATTATATGCTTATTGCTTAAGCCAATTTTTTACTGTTTAGGTTGGGGTTTTGTAACTTGTACCTGAAAGCTTCCTGTTTGTTACACATGCCATGTTCTTGGACCAGACGTCTCAAAAGTATGTAGGAATCTTCACATTTATGCCTAAAGTAAAGATCCCTGACAATAGCTTTCTTAGCCATAACTATTATAGGCTGTCGGTTTGGTTCAGTGCTATAAAATCTTTAACTGCAGAATCAGGGAGAAGTATGGTATGGATTTAAGAAGATAAATCTAAGGCATCTAACGAACGCATGTGCCTGAATGAAGGAGGGTCAGGAGCATCAGGGACATATTCCCCAGGGAGTAAGTCCTAGGAGCTGGATACTGGTCATATATGTGCAAGATTCACATTTACAGGGACCTAATTCACAAGAAAGTGGGAACTTTCCATTTTGGTAGTCTTTGACTCAATAGTCCCTTTGAGCAGCAGAACTGGACTTTTAATTTTTTCGTCAGTTGATAATGCATTAGAGTGCTATGGTGACTGAAGTAACCTCATGGCAAATTCTATGAGCATTTATGAGAGTTCCAATTTGAAAAAATAAAGTTTCATAGTAAGAAGTAATAGATAAGAAATGTACACAACAATAAACATAGATCTTTAAACATGGTACAACATGGAGAAATACAAAAAAAATATACTTCACAATGTCATTTATATACACTAAAGTACTGCACACAAAACGCTCCACATTTCACATGGATACACACAAATGAAACAACCTACAGCATACGTGTTAGAATAGATGCCTGATTATAAGAGTAAAAGGAATAAACAGAACAAGGAAGAAAACTTGCAATGATGGCAACAGCAGGTTAGGACTGGTAAGTATGATTAACTCTATCTCTGTACCTGAAATCTAAGAGAAAGAAAAATACATTTTCAGGATTTCCTGGTGGAAAATATACTCAGAATGTGACAAATAAAAGACGAACGGGAGAGAAATGTCTAAAATTACAGAAAGAATTAAACACTCCCATAAAATAATAAAAGAAAATTTGATAGAGCTTTTCCTAAGAGTAGTAAGTAGACTCTGTAGCCTCAGTAAAAGGTTTACAAAGTTATCATGACCAAACTTTAATCAAAAATAAAGATTTGGGTGCCTCACTGGCTCGGTAGAGCATGAGACTCTTTATCTCAGGGTCATGAGTTCCAGCCCCATGATGGGTATACGGATTACTTAAAAATAAAATTCACCTCCCCCAAAAAAAACATATAAGTGAATCTTGAAAAAAAACCTTACTAAGAAAGCCCAATTCTTTCTTTCTCATACCCACACGCAAGCACATGGATGCACACGTGTGTGCGCGTACACACACACAATGTGGAGGCGGTTTACTCAGTACAAGACATAGCATGGTTTATTTAAATAAAGTTTGTTTACACATTAAGCTCTTAACTTGGGAGAGGGGTATCAAAGGCAAAATGGACAAAGAAACAAGAACCAACTATACAGTACTTACAACAAAGTTTAAATATGAGAACAGAGATAGGATAAAAGTAGAAGAATACAAAAAGGTATATCCTGCAACCAGTAAGCATATGAAAGTTACTGCAGGTATATTAATAACAAAGTAGTTTTCAAGATTATCAGAGATAATGAGGAACATTTCAAAATGATAACAGGGTCTATTCATCAAATACAAAAATCTAAAGGTGTATGCACCAAATAACCTAGCTTCAAAATACATGAAGCCAAAAATAGGTAAATCTAAAAGGAGAAAGGAAATTTGGGGACAATGGCCAAGTAGGAGGATCCTGAGCTCACCTCCTCCCACCAACACAAGATAACAGTTATAATTATGCAACTTACCCAACTCAAAGACTGGCAGAATGGACCTTCCACAATCAACAAGAGAGGAGGCCACAGGGGAAAGGGTAGGAGGAGTGAAAACACAGTTTGGAATTACATCTCTGGCAGGACTAACCACAAATGAGAGGGACATCATAAGCACAGAGAAGCAAAAGGAACAGACTCTACACCAGGAATCCTTGGCACTAGGGAACTGCACTGGGAAGATGAATCCCCATAACATCTGGCTCTGAAAACCAGTGGGGCTTAACTTCAGGAGCTAGAAAAATCAGCAGGCTTAACTCTAGGAAAGCCAGAGGGTAACATGAAACTGAGTTCCTGCCTCTAAAGAGCCAACAAAATATATAACTCAGCCCAAGACATAACACAGAAACTGCAGTTTGAAATGTACCTGGGGTATATGTGAAGGAGATTTATTGACTCATCTTAGAACATGTACTAGAGAAGCAGGGATCTTTATAAGATTTCTTTGCAGGGGTGGGGGGTGGGGTGGGGGAGTGATGGCAGGGGCCATTTCTCTTCCCCTTCCTCCAGCCTAGATAGCCTGACACTTGCAGGAGGCAGGACTGATTCCATCTATCTTGCTACCTCCTCATGCCCCATCTATGTTCCCTACAGACTGCCCCATCGAACCTACCTTCCTGAGCAGGCACCTCTTCAAAGCTGATCCTACCTACCATACCCAGCAAGGACCAGTATCACTCTGAAGTCATTCCTGCCTTGAGGAGTGGAAGAGATAACCCCACACAGTAGCATGCCCACAGCTCCAGTAGCCCAGCCTCTTAGCTGACAGTACAGGGAGCAAACCATGCCCTTCAGTGCATCTATACCTGTGGCAGAGAAGCTAATTGCGAACAGGCTGATAGCCACCCCCGCCCACAAATGAGAACCTCTCAGTTGACCAAGCAGGGAACAGGCTCTTCCCTTTGGTGTACCCACAACTACACTGGAGAGGATGACTGCAGACAGCTAGGCTGACTATTGGCCCCATTTACCAACAAGCCTATGGTGGCCTCAGGCCTCATGACAGCTTGGGGAGCAAACCATGACCAGTGTGCCCACAGCAGGCAAAGCAGGTCACTGAAGCCTGCTGGGCTAAAGGCAATGGCAGCTCATCCACAACAGAAGGGAGCACACAGCCCACACAAGGACCATCAACAGAGTTCCTATTTCTGGTAACCAGGGGCAATTGAGCTACAGGTACCACAAGACCTCTCCTACTCAAGACCACTCCTCTAAAGACTAGGGAATCTAACTAACCTACATGATACATAGAAACAAACACAGAGAATTAGACAAAATGAGCAGACAGAAAAATATGTCCCAAATGGAAAAAAAAAAATAAAAATAAAAAAACAAGACAAAAATCAAAGCAAAAGAGGTAAACTAAACTAAGATAAGCAAAGTACCTGGTAAAGAATTGAAACCAATGATCATTAAGATACTCGCTGAATTTGAGAAAAGTGGATGAGCTCAGTAAGAATGTCAACAAAGAAACTATTTAAAAAAAAATGAACCGTCAAAAGAACTGAAAAATTCATTAATGAAATGAAAAGGAATCATTTAGATGCCTTAGATTTAGGGGATGCAAAATGGATCAGCATTCTGAAAGTCGGGATAATGGAAAGCAACCAAACAGCAAAAAGAGTAACAAAAATGAGACAATGTTAAAGGAACTCAGCAATATCATCAAATGTAATAAAATTTGCATCATAGGGATCCCAGAAAGAGGAGAGAGAGAGAAGAGGGCAGAAAACTAATCTGAAGAAATAATAGTCGGAAATGTCCCTAACCTGGGTAAAGAGTCCCTAACAAGATAAATCCCCAAAGGCCCACATTAAGATGAATCATTGAAATGATAAAAAGTAATGATGGAAAATTATTAAAACAGCAAGAGAAAACTGTTATATACAAGGGAAGCCACATAAGGCTATTGCTGATTTTTCTGTAGAAACTTTGCAGGCCAGAAAGAAGTGACTAGATATATTCAAAGTGCTGAAGGAAAAAACTTACACCAAGAATAAGATACCCAGCAAGGCTTTTATTCAGAATAGGAGAGATAAAGACAAACCAAAGTTAAGGGAGTTCATTACTGCTAACTAGCCTTATGAGAAATGTTAAAGGGAACTCTACGAGAGGAAATAAAGACCATAACTTGAAGAAAATTATGAAAGGGAAAAATTTACAGGTAAAAGCAAACAAATAGTAAAAGTAGTAAATTAATCACTCATGAAAACAGTAGAGATTAAAACACAAAAGGAGTAAAATCAATTATATCTACAAAAATTAGTCAAGGGATACACAAAATTGAAAATGTAAAATATGACATTATATACATAAAATGTGGGGGGGTTAAAAATTTAGTGCTTTTGGAATGTGTTCAAACTTAAACGACCATCAATGTAATACACACTGCTATACAATAAGATGTCATATAAGAGCCCAATGGTAACCACAAAATCAAAAACCTGTAATAGATACACAAAAAAATAAAGAGAAGAAGAATCCAAGCATAACACTAAAAAAACAGTCATCAAATGATATGGAAATAGAGCAGGAGAAGAAAGGATCAGACAAGAATTACAGAAATATCCAAACAATAGTTAACAAAATGGCAATAAATACATACCTATCAATAATTAGTTTAAATATAAATGAACTAAATGCTCCAAAGGACAAAGGGGGACTAAAAAAATTTTTTTTAAAACTAAAACCAAAAAAATACATTAAAAAATTTTTTTTTCAACGTTTATTCATTTTTGGGACAGAGAGAGACAGAGCATGAACGGGGGAGGGGCAGAGAGAGAAGGAGACACAGAATCGGAAACAGGCTCCAGGCTCTGAGCCATCAGCCCAGAGCCCGACGCGGGGCTCGAACTCACGGACCGCGAGATCGTGACCTGGCTGAAGTCGGACGCTCAACCGACTGCGCCACCCAGGTGCCCCCCCAAAAAAATTCATTTATATGCTGCCTACAAGAAACTCATTTCAGACCTACAGACACATACAAACTGAAAGTGAAGGGACAGAAAAACATATACCATGCAAATAGAAATAAATAAAAAGCCAATACATATATTGGACAAAATAGCCTTTAAAACAAAGACTATATATAGCAAGAGGAAAAAGGCACTACATAATGATAAAGGTATCAGTCCAATAGGAAGATATAACAATCATAACTATCCATGCACCCAATTTAAGAGCACCTAAACATATAAAGCAAATATAAACAAACATAAAGAAAGAAACTGACAGTAATACAATAATAGTAAGTGGCCTGAACACCCTACTTACATTAATGGATAGATCACCCAGACAGAAAAATAGGGAAATGAGTTTGAGTAACACACCAGACCAGATGGACTTATCAAATACATACAGAACATTCTACCCCCCAAAAAGCAGAATACACATTCTTTTCAAGTGTACATTTAACATTCTCTAGGATAGATCACATTAGGCCACAAAAAAATGTCTAAATAATTTAAAAAGACTTAAATCACATCGTGCATTGCTCCAATTGCAACAGTATGAAACCAGAAATGGATTTTAAGAAAAAATACTTGGAAAAAGCACAAACACATGGAGGCTAAACAGCATGCTACTAAACAATGACTAAGTCAACCACAAAATCAAAGAGGAGATCAAAAGACACACAGAGACAAATGAAAACACAATGGTATAGGGGGACCTGGTGGCTCAGTAACGTAAGCACCCAACTCTTAATTTCGGATCAGGTCATGATCTCATGGTTTGTGAGTCAACCCCCATGTTAGGCTCTGTGCTGACAGTGTAGAGCCCACTTGGGATTCTCTCTCTTCCTCTCTCTTTGCCCCTCCCCTGCTCTCACACACATGCACTGTCTCTCCCACTCTCAAAAACAAACAAACAAACAAACAAACAAACAAATCCATGCACACAATGGTCCAAAATCTTGTAGACATAACAAGGCAGTTCTAACAGGGAAATTTAGAGTAATACAGTCCTACCTCAAGAAACAAAATCTCAAACAACCTAACCTTACACCTAAAAAAACTAGACAAAAAAATACTAAAAGCCCAAAGTCAGTAGAAGGAAGGAAATAATAAAAATTAGAGCAGGAAAAAATGAAATAGAAAAAAAATCAGTGAAGCCAAAAGCTGGTTATTTGAAAAGATAAAATTGATAAAACTGTAGCTAGATATCACTAAAAAAGAGAGATAACTCATATAAAAACCAAATAAGATATACCAACACCACAGAAACACAAAGGATAAGAGATTATGAAAAGTTATATGCCAACAAATTGGACAACCTAGAAGAAATGGATAAATTTCTTAAAACACACAATCTCTGAAAACTGAATCAGGAAGAAACAGACTGACTACTAGTAATGAAATTGAACTGGTACTCAAAAACTTCCAACAAACAAAAGCTGAGGACTAGATAGATTCACAGGTGAATTCTATCAAACATTTAAAGAAAAATTAATATCAGGATGCCTGGGTGGCTAAGTCGGTTGAGTGTCTACCTTTAGCTCAGGTCATGATCTCATGGTTCATGGGTTCAAGCCCCACAGTAGGCTCGCTGCTGTAAGTGCAGAACCCACTTAGAATCTCTCTCTTAGAATCTCTCGCTGCTGTAAGTGCAGAACCCACTTAGAATCTTCTCTCTTTGCCCCTCCCCAGCTTGTGCTCTCTCAAATATAAATATTTAAAAAATTAAAGGAAGAAAAATTAATACCTATTCTTCTCAAACTATTCCAAAAAAAAACAGGAAGGAAAACCCAAATTCATTCTATAAGACCAACAATACCCTGGTAACAAAACCAGACAAAGACACTACACAAAAAAGAAAACTACAGATCAATATCCCTAATAAACATAGACGCAAAAATCCTCAACAATATTCTTAGCAATCCAAATTCAACAATGTCATTTTTTAGAGAGACAGAATGCACATGCATGAGGGAGGGACAGAGTGAGAGGCAGAGAGAATATCCCAGGCAGGCTCTGAGCCATCAGCACAGAACCCAATGTGGAGCCTTGATCCCACAAACCATGAGATCCTGACCTAAGCCAAAACCAAGAGTCAGATGCTCAACCTACTGAGTCACCCAGGTGTCCCCAAATTCAACAATATGTTAAAAACAATCATTCACCACAATCAAGTGGAATTTACTCCAGGAACCCAAGGGTGGTTCACTATTCACAAATCAATCACTGTTACATATCGCATTAACAAGAGTAAGGATAAAAACCATATGATCTTATCAATAGATGCAGAAAACGCATTTGAAAAAATTCAACATCCCCTCATGATCAACACTCTCAACAAAATGGGTCTAAAGGGACTATACCCCAACAAAATAAAGGCCATATATAACAAATTCACAGGAAACATCATACTCCATGAGGAAAAACAAAGTTTTTTCTCTAGGGACAGGAATAAGACAAGGATATCCACTTTTATTCAACATAGTACTGAAAATCCTAGCTGCAGCATTTAAGCCAGAAAAAGAAATAAAAGGCATCCAAATTGATAAGGAAGAAATAAAACTGTCACTATTTGCATATGACATGATACCATCTAGAGAAACATCCTAAAGATGCCACCAAAAAATCTGTTAGAACTGGGGCATGTGGGTGGCTCAGTTGGTTAAGTGTCTGCCTCTTGATTTCAGCTCAGGTCATGATCTCACAGCTTCATGGGTTTGTGCCCCATATTGGGCTCAGCACACTGACCACATGGAGCCTGCTTGGGATTCTCCCTCTCCTCTCTGCCCCTTCCCTGCTCATGCTCTCTCTCTCAAAATAAATAAGTAAACTTAAAAAAAAAAAAAAACTATTAGAACTAGTAAATGATTCAGTAAAGTTGCAGGATAGAAGTTTCAGGATACAAAATTAAGACAGAAATCTACTGCATTTTTATACATTTATAATGAAAAAGAAGAAATGGTCCTATCAAAAATAATAAAATACTAGGAATATATTAAATCATGAGGTGAAAAACTTATGCCCTGAAAACTGTAAGACATACAAAAAAATTAGTATAATTAAAAAATTAGTATCATTTAGGGGCGCCTGGGTGGCGCAGTCGGTTAAGCGTCCGACTTCAGCCAGGTCACGATCTCGCGGTCCGTGAGTTCGAGCCCCGCGTCAGGCTCTGGGCTGATGGCTCAGAGCCTGGAGCCTGTTTCTGATTCTGTGTTTCCCTCTCTCTCTGCCCCTCCCCCGTTCATGCTCTGTCTCTCTCTGTCCCAAAAATAAATAAAACGTTGAAAAAAAAATTAGTATCATTTAAATGTTCATACTACCCAAAACAATGTACACATTTAATGCAATCCCTATCAAAATACCCAACAGCATTTTTCACAGAACTACAATAATCCTAAAATTTGTACGGGAACTACAAAAGACCCCCAAACAGCCAAAGCAATCTCAACAAAAGAGAACAAAACTGGAGGTATCACAATGCCAAATTCAAACTATACTACAAAGAAATAAACAAAACAATACAGCACTGACACAAAAACAGATACAAATATCAACAGAACTTAATAGAGTCCCCATTAATCTACAACAAAGGAGGCAAGAATATACAGTGTCAGAAAAAAGAGACTCTTCAATAAATGGTGCTGGGGAAAACTGGACAGCAACATACAAAAGAATGAAACTAGACCTCTTTCTTACACCATACACAAAAATAAACCCAAAATGGATTAAATACCTAAAAACAAGTCCTGAAACCATAAAACATCTAGAAGAAAACATAGGCAGAATCTCTTAGGCATCACCCTTAGCAACATTTGTTTTGACAGACCTCATTAGGCAAAGGAACCAGAAGCAAAAATAAACTATTGGGACTACTCCAAAATATAACGCTTTTGCAAAGTAAAGGAAACCATCAACAAAACAAAAAGGCAACCTAGTGGATGGGAGAAAATATTTGCAAATGATATATCTAATAAGTGGTTAATATCCAAAATATATTAAAAAAAAAAGTCAAACAAACAACACAACACCAAAAATAAACCAAACAGTCCAATTAAAATATGGGCAGAGGACCTGAAGAGATATTTTTCCAAAGAAGACCTATAGATGGCAATCAGACACATGAAATGATGTTCAATCATCAGCTAATCATCAGGGAAATGCAAATCAAAACCACAATGAGATATTATCTTACACTATTCAGAATGCTTAATATTAAGGGTTGGCAAGGATATGGAGAAAAAAGAACCCATGTGCACTTTGGTGGGAATGTAAGTTGGTGCAGCCACTGTGGAAAACAGAATGGAGGCTCCTCAAAAAATTAAAAATAGAAATACCATATGATCCAGTAATCCCACTACTAGGTATTTACCCAAAGAAAGCAGGTATATATTTGAAAGGATATAGGCACCCCTATATTTATTGCAGCATTACTTATAACAGTGAAGGTATGGAAGCAATCCAAGTGTCCACTGATAGATAAATGGCTAAAGAAGAGGTGACAGGTATATGTATACAATGGAGTACTGGCCACAAAAACGAATGAGATCTTGCTATTTTTGACAACATGGAAGGACCTAGAGAATAATGGGCTAAGTGAGATAAGACAAAGACCAATACCATATGATTTCACATATACGTGGAATCTAAAAAACAAAATGATCAAAGAAAGCAGACTATTAAATACAGAGAATGAACTAGTGGTTGCCAGAGTGGGGGTGGTGAGAAGATGGGTGAAAATAGATAAAGAGGATTAAGAGGTATGAACTCTCAGTTATAAAATAAATAAGTCACAAAGATGAAAATTACAACATAATATAGTTAATAACATTTTAATAATGTTTGGAAACAGATGAGGTCTACACTGGTGAGCACTGAGTAATGTACAGAATTGTTTTTTTTAAATTTTTTTTTTCAACGTTTATTTATTTTTGGGACAGAGAGAGACAGAGCATGAACGGGCGAGGGGCAGAGAGAGAGGGAGACACAGAATCAGAAACAGGCTCCAGGCTCTGAGCCATCAGCCCAGAGCCTGACGCGGGGCTCGAACTCCCGGACCGCGAGATCGTGACCTGGCTGAAGTCGGACGCTTAACCGACTGCGCCACCCAGGCGCCCCTATACAGAATTGTTAATCACCATCTTGTACACCTGAAACTAATGTAACAGTGTGTCAACTATACTCAAATTTTTAAAAAGAGTTTTATACGTGACACTAATACTGTATGTTAATTGTACTTTGATTAAAGAAAGAAATAATTCAAAGTCATAATCAGGAATTTTAACATAGCACTCTTTGTATTGATAGAGAACACTAAATATCATAAGAGATCGAAAGAACTTCAGCAACACTCAGGTGACATATAGAGAACTCTATACCCAACAACTTTAGAATAAACATCCTTTTTAGGTACACATGGAACAAGCCCCCAAACAACAGAATGCTAGAATATAAAACAAATCCCAATAACTCTCAACTGGGTAAAACTACATTGTGTTTTCAAGCCACTAAAAATTAATCTAGATATCAGAACCAAAGATTAAAAAAAAACTCTAAGAACTTAGAAACTACACAATTGGTAATATTATAGAAAAATATGAAAAAATAAATCAATAGAAGTTTGAAATTATTTTGAAGGGAACAATATGAAAATACAACATCAAATCTGTGAGATGCAATTCAGAGATTTCTCAGATTGAATTATATAGCTTCAAGCATATTTTAGAAAGATAAAAAATTAAAAATCTAAGTTTTTATCTCAATGAACTAAAAAAAAAAAGAGAAAATGAAATACAAAAGAAAATAAAAGAGCCAAACAAAACAATAGATTAGAAACTGACAATACAGAAAAAAACAAGTGAAAAGTTAGATCTATGAACCCAACTCTCAGCATTCAAAACTCAATTCTACCACTAACTAGTTCTGTGGTCTCAGGAAAGTTTGTAAGGTTCTGTAAACCTGTTTCTGCACACATAAAAGTGCACAACAACATAGTAGCATCTCAGAGGGTGTTCTGAAGATTAAAGGAGTTAAAACATTTAAAGCACTTATGATTCTGGTATATTACTAAGTGCTGTATTAGAGTCCACTGTCAATGATATCACTTGTTGTTCAGGGGCAAAGATGTTCCAACCTTGGCATAGATATTGGGACCTGTCAGTAGGAAAACTCTTCGTTTAAGAAGACATCTATTTTTCCAAGAAAAACTGTACTAGGTAAATTCTACAAACCCAGGCCTGGAATAAGGGGAGCCCTTCCTTTTGTATTTCAGACATTAGAAGTTTAGCCTCTGATGCATGTTTGAGGTCATCCTGGATATAAATGTGAGTAAGAAACAAGTCATTTAAAATCATGCCTAGAAATGTCACACCAGATTGTTCTATGGAACACAACTCAGAAAACCCTGAATTAATTCATTTGTGTGTGTCCTTGTGAAACACATAACATTCTGTGAATGGTATTTTAAGTATACATAAATGGTATTGCAGAACAGATTTTTCCCCATTTTTCTATGACCTATCATATTTTTAAGATCTTTTTATGCAGCTATGTATACCTAAAGTTTCCCTCAGTTCCATTAGTAGTATATAAGTAGCATTTTTTTCAGATCTAGGACAGAAACCAAAACTAATTTATTACCTAACAGGTAGCATCAAAAGAATAAAATTAAGAATAAGCTTAACTGGGGCGCCTGGGTCGCACAGTCGGTTAAGCGTCCGACTTCAGCCAGGTCACGATCTCGCGGTCCGTGAGTTCGAGCCCCGCGTCGGGCTCTGGGCTGATGGCTCAGAGCCTGGAGCCTGTTTCCGACTCTGTGTCTCCCTCTCTCTCTGCCCCTCCCCCGTTCATGCTCTGTCTCTCTCTGTCCCAAAAATAAATAAACGTTGAAAAAAAAATTAAAAAAAGAATAAGCTTAACCAAGTAAGCAAAATATTTGTACAATGAATACTACAAAACATTGCTGAAAGGAATTAAAAACATAAATAAATGGAATGACATCCCATGTCCACAGACTGAAATACAATATTGTCAAAATGCCAAATACTACCGCCCAAAATTTGCAGATTTAATGCAACCCCTATAAAAATCCCAACAATTTTTTTTTTTGCAGAAATAGAAAAATCCTTCCTAAAATTAATTTGGAATCTCAAGGGACCCCAAGTAGCCCAAACAATCTTGAAAGAGAATAAAGTTGAAAGGCTGATTAAAACATTTCCTACAAAACAACAGCAATCAAACTAGTGGTATTGGCATACAGATATAGACTAATGGAAAAGAGAGTCCAGAAATAAACCCTCACATGTATAGTCAATTCATTTTTGACAAAAGTGCCAAGATCATTCAATGAGGGAAGGACAGTCTTTTCCACAAATGGTGTTGGGAAAAACTATATACTCACATGCAGAATTAAGTTGAACCCCTACCTAACACTATGTACAAAAATTAACTCAAAACAGATTAACATTAATTATCTAAATATTAGAGCTAAAAGTATGCAACTACCAGAAGAAAACACAGGGGAAAAGCTTTATGACAATAAATTTGGTGACAACTTATTGGCTAGGACACAGGCAACAAAAGAAAAAATATAATAAACTTTGTCAAAATTTAAAACTTTAGGGCAAAGGACACAAAATAAAAAGGCAACACTAAGAACGGGAGAACATATTTGAAAGTCACATATCTGATATAGGATTAACATACATAATTTATCAAGAACTCCTAAAACTCAACAAAACCCACAAATCAACTGAATTAAAAATGGGCAAAGAACTTGAATAGACAGTTCTCCATAAAATATACACAAATGGTGAACAAGCACATGAAAAGATGGTCAACATCACTAATCATTAGGAAAACACAAATCAAAACCACAATGAGATACCACTTCATGCCCATTGGATGGCTATTATAAAAACAAAAGAAAAAAACAGAAAATAACAGGCATTAACTAGGATTTAGAGTAATTCAAACCTGCATTTCCTCTGTTGGTGGGAATGTAAAATGGTGCTGCTGTTATCTAAAACAGTATATAAGTTCCTCAAAAAATTAAACATGGACTTGTCATATGATCCAGCAGTTCCATTTTTGTCTATATATATATAAAAGGATTGAAAGCAGAAACGAACAAATATCCATACAACAACGTTCCAAGAAGCACTCACAATCGCCAACCCCCACACACAAAAAAAGACATGAAATTTTGATACATTGTACAATGTGGATGAACCTTGACCATTTTATGCTAAGTGAAATAAGCGAGACACAAAAGGACAAATTTTGTATGATTTTTACCTTATATAAGGTATCTAGAATAGTCCAATTCATAGGGAAAGTAGATTATAGTTTACCAGGGAGGGAGAAAAGGGGACTTATTATTTAATGGGTACAGAGTTTCAGTCTGGAATGACACAGACTGTCATTCTGGAATGTCAGAATGTCCGGAGATGGACAGAGGCGATGGTTGCTTATAAAGCGAATGTACCTAATGCCACTGAACAGTACACTTAAAAATAGTTAAAATGGTAAATTTTATGTATATTCAATTTTTGCTTCTTTCCCATTTCCCTTCACATTTAGGGATAAGAGATAACAAGAAACCAAGAATAGGCATTTACTTTTAAATGTCACTGGATTTACAAGAGCCAACCAAATGAACACCTAGATTTGCAACTACAGGACAGGGGCGCCTGGGTGGCGCAGTCGGTTAAGCGTCCGACTTCAGCCAGGTCACGATCTTGCGGTCCGTGGGTTCGAGCCCCGCGTCGGGCTCTGGGCTGATGGCTCGGAGCCTGGAGCCTGTTTCTGATTCTGTGTCTCCCTCTCTCTCTGCCCCTCCCCCGTTCATGCTCTGTCTCTCTCTGTCCCAAAAATAAATAAACGTTGAAAAAAAATTAAAAAAAAAAAAAAAGAAACTATAGGACAATCAACTGATTTTCAGAGGAAACCCAGGATTGCTATAAAAACCTTATTATCACCCCCAGAAACCACAAGCACCAACCACCCAACTTCTTAACAGTTGTTTATGTTTTTATTTTTTTAATGTTTATTTTTGAGAGAGACACAGACACAGAGCACAAGTAGGGGAGGACAGAGAGAGAGGGAGACACAGAATCTGAGGTAGGCTCCAGGCCCTGAGCTATCCCCAGAGCCCAATGCAGAACTTGAACTCATGAACCCTGAAATGACCTGAGCCGAAGTCTATGTTTAACCAACTGAGCCACGCAGGCACCCCACATTTCTGTTGTTCAAATCCTCAAACAGAGAAATCAACCCGAGGCCTGACAGACTCCACAACTAAAGGGAGAGAAAAGGCCACATCAAAAAAAGTAGGAAGTGCAGAGCTGTGTACTTTAGGGGAGAAAGGTATCCCAGGTGCTACAGAGGGAAGGGAGCCATGGTCATAGAAAAGGGTGAGAGGGAGAGGAGCACACAGGGTAACACACAAGGAGATGTTTCCCCAAAGCCATTAGCTAAGAGGGGCTAAATTTCATGAGTTCTTGCAACCAGTGGGTCTTAAAGCCTGGAGATTTAGAAGTCAATGGGCTTGCTGAGATAGCCCTCATTAGGCAAATAACCTGGGAGCACATGGTATAGAAACAGCCATTTGAAGAATTCCTGGGGCACTGAGTGGAAAGATTATTTGCTCTTCTCAGACCATGTCCCTGAGAGGCAGATTCAGAGACCCCTCTCTGGGAACAAAGGAGTTGGCTGGTGCCGTTTCCTTCCTCTGCCCCTCAGCACACAGAGCCACCTGCAGGAAGCAGCACAGAGCAGACACTGGCTGCCTAACTTGCTTACACCAAGCCTGACCCCCTGTGCTCAGGTAGGAAAGACCTTCTCAGTCATGTTTTCCTCAGTCATAGCACGGTAGGGTGGGGAGGGCTTCCCGCAGAAGACCAGCACAAACCCCTGCCCACACTATGTCTCCCAACCAGAGAGTTCTGCATGGCCTCAGTCCTTGTGGAAGTCATGTCACTTCTCATTTCACAAGCACACCAGAGCATGCCTACTTAAAACTCACCACATAAAAAAATTTTTTTAAAAGGCGGGGGGCACCTGGGTGGCTCAGTTGGTTAAGCATCTGACTCTTGGTTTAGGCTTGGGTCATGATCTCACGGTTTTGTGAGTTCAAGTCCCACACTGGGCTCCAAGCTGACAGTGTGGAGCCTGCTTGGGATTCTCTGTCTCCCTCTCTCTGCCCCTCCCCCATTTGCACAATCTCTGTCTTTCTCAAAATAAATAAATAAACTTTAAAAAAAAAACTCACTACATTCAGGCCAGGGACCAAACACTGCCCATAGCAGGCAAGGAGAGCCTCTGCAGAAGACTGGCCTGAAGGATAGGTAGAGTAGCCAAAACACAACAACAGAGTGCATGCAGCACACACCAGAGACATTTCTTCAAGCACCAGGCCCTGGGTGCTACATGACCTCTTCTTGATAAGGCCATTACTTTCAGGAGCAAGAGACATAATTGGCTTTCTAACACACAGAAAAAGGCAGAGACCTGGACAAAATGCCAACAGAGTAATTTATCCCAAATGAAAGAACAAGATAAGCCACAGCCAGAGTTCTAAGAGAAACAGATACAAGTAACATGTCCGATGGAGAATGTAAAGAAACAATCATAAGGATACTCACTGGACTTGAAAAAAGAATAGAAAGTATCAGTAAGACCATTACCACAGAGATAAAAGAGGTAAAAAAGAATCAGAGATGAAGAATGCAGTGAATGATACTGGAAACAGACTTGATGCAATGAATAGCAGAGTGGGAGTATCAGAGGAATGAATTAGTGACCTAGAAGACACAACATAAAAGAATGAAGCTGAACAAAAGAGAGAAAGAATTATGCAACATGAGAATAGACTTAGGGAATTCAGTGACTTCATCAAGCATAATAGTTTTCATATTATAGGAGTCACAGAAGAAGGAGAGAGAGAAAGGGGGCAGAAAATTTACTTCAAGACATAATAGCATAAAACTTACCTAATCTGGGAAGGAAACAGACATTCAGATCCAGGAGGCACAGAGAAGTCCCACCAAAAATCAAGGAAAGCAGGCCAACACCAAGACATATTGCAATTAAATTTGCAAAACATAGTGATAAAAAAATCTTATAAAGCAGCAAGAGAAAAGAAATCCTTAACTTACAAGGGAAAACCCCTAAGTTTTTCTCAAGAGAAAAACTGGCAGGAGATTTCTCAAGAGAAACTTGGCAAGCCAGAAGGGAGTGGCATGATACATTCAAAGTGCTGACTGGGAAAAATCTGCAGGCAAGAATATTCTATCCAGCAAGGCTCATTCAGAATAAAGGGAGAGATAAAGAGTTCCCCAGAAAAATAATAAAGAAGTTCATGACCACTAAACCAGGCCCCCCCTCCCGAAAAAAAACATTAAAGATAACTTTTTTTTGAGTACAAAGGAGACCAAAAGTGACAAAGACAAGAAAGGATCAGACAAAATCTCCAGAAACAACAAAACAATAAAATGGCAATAAATACATATCCATCAATACTCTAATTATAAATGGACTAAATACTCCAATCAAAAGACACAGGGTGTCAGAATGGATTGATAAAAAAAAACAAACAAGATCCATCTACATGCTGCCTTTAAGAGACCCATTTTAAACCTAAAGACACTTGCAGATTGAAATCTAGGGGGTGGAGAAATATTTATCATGCAAATGGATGTCAAAAGAAAGCTGGAGTAGCAATTCTCATATTGGACAAACTAGACTTTAAAATAAAGACACAAAAGCACTACATAATCATAGACAACCCAACAAGATCCAACTGTAAATATTTATGCACCCAACATGAAGGCACCCAAATATACAAATCAGTAACAAACATAAAGCAACTAATTGATAATAACACAATAATAGTAATGGACTTTAACACCCCACTTAAATCAATGGGCATCTAAACAGAAAATCAACAAGGAAAAAGGAAACAATGGCTTTGAATGACACACTGGACCAGAAGGACTTAACAGATCTATTCAGAACATCCAACCAAAAACAGCAGAAAACATATCCTTTTGAAGTGTACATGAAACATTCTCCAGAATAGATCATATATTAGATCACAAAATAGGCCTCAACAAATACAAAGAGTGAAATCATATCATGCACCATTTCTTACAATGCTATGAAAATACAAGTTAACCACAAGAAAAAAAATTGGAAAGACCACAAATACATGGAGGCTAAACAACAGTCTACTAAACAATGAATGAGTCAACCAGAAAATCAAAGAAGAAATAAAAAAAATACATGGAAACAAGTGAAAATGCAAACACAGTGATCCAAAACCTTTGGGATACAGAAAAAGTTGTCTTCAAAGGGAAGTGGATAGCAATCTGGTCCTACCTCAGGAAGCAAAAATCTCAAACAACTTAACCTTCCACTTAAAGGAACTAGAAAAATAACTACAAACAAAGCCCAAATCCAGCAGAAGGAAGGAAATAATAAAGATTAGAGCAGAAATACATGATATAGAAACAAAAAAACCCAGTAGAACAGATGATGAATGAAACCAGTAGCTGGTTCTTTCAAAAAATTAATAAAGTGATAAACCCCTAGCCAGACTTATTGAAAAGAGAAAGAACACAAATAAATAAAATCACAAATAAGAAAGGAGAGATCACAAACACCACCACAGAAATACAAACACATAAGAGAATATCATCAAAAGCTATATGTCAACAAATTGGCAATCTGGAAGAAATGGATAAATTCTAAGAAACATATAAACCACCAAAAGTGAAAAAGGAAGAGATAGAAAACTTGAACAGACTGACAACCAGCAAAGAAATTGTATCAGTAACCAAAAAACTCCCAAAAAACAAGTCCAGAGCCAGATGGATTCACAGGCAAATTCTACCAAGCATTTAAAGAAGAGTTAATACCTATTCTTCTCAAATTATTCCAAAAAATAAAAAAAGGAAAACTTCCAAATCCATTATATGAGGCCAGCATTACCCTGATACCAAAACCAGATGAAAACTCCACTTAAAAAAGAAAGCTACAGGCCAATATCCCTGATGAACATGGAAGCAAAAATGCTCATTAAAATACTAGCAAACCAAATCCAACAACAACAAAAAAAATATTCACCACAATCAACTGGGATTTATTCCTGTGTTGCAAGGGTGGTTCAATATTTGCAAATCAATCAATGTTATATATCACATTAATAAAGAATAAGAACCATATAATCATTTCAACAGATGAAGGAGAAGCATTTGACAAAGTAAAACATCCATTCATAATAAAAATCCTCAATAAAGTAGGTTAGAGAGAACATACTTCAACATAATAAAGGCCACATATGAAAAACCTACAGCTAATATTATCCCCAGTGGGGAAAAAAAGCTTTTCCTCTACAGTCAGGAAGAAGACAGTGATGTCCAATCTCACCACTGTTATTAACATATTAATAAAGTTCTAGCCATGCAATCAGACAATAAAAAGTATCCAAATCAGCAAGGAAGATGTCAAACTTTCACTATTTGCAGATGACATGATACAGATGACATGATACTCTATACAGAAAACCCAAAAGACTCCACCCCAAAACTGCTAGAACTGATAAACAAATTCAGTAAAGTAGCAGGATACAAAATTCACGTACAGAAATCTTGCATTTCTATACACCAATATTGAAGCAGCAGAAAGAGAAATTAAGAAATCAATCCTATTTACAATTTGCACCATAATAACAAGATACCTAGGAATAAACCTAACTAAAGAGGTGAAAGATCTATATTCTGAAAACTATAAAACAATGATAAAAGTAATTGAAGATGACAAAAAGAAATGGAAAGACCTTTCATGCTCATGGATTGGAATATTGTTAAAATGTCTGTACCACCCAAAGCAATCTACACATTTAATGCAATCCATATCAAAACACCATCAGCATTTTTCACAGAGCCAGAACAAACAATCCTAAAATCTGATGGAACCACAAAAGACTCCAAAGAGCAAAGCAATCTTCAAAAAAAAGCAGCAAAGCTGGAGGAATAACAATTCTGGACTTCAAGTTATATCACAAAGCTATAGTGTCAAGACAGTATGGTACTGGCACAGAAACAGACACATAGATCAATGGAACAAGATAGAAAACCCAGAAATGAACCCACAACTATATGGTCAATTAACCTTTGACAAAGCAGGAAAGAATATCCAATGGGGAAGAGTCTCTTCAACAACATTGGGAAAACTGGACAGCAACATGCACAAGAATGAAACTGGATCACTTTATTACACCAACACAGAAATAAATTCAAAGCAGATTAAAGACCAAAGTGTGATAGAGGAAACCATGAAAATCCAAGAAAAGAACACAGGCAGTAACCTCTTTGACAATGGCCATAGCAACTTCTAGGTATGTCTCCTGAGGCAAGGGAAACAAAAGCAAAAATAAGCTATTGGGACTACATCAAAATAAAAACCTTTTGCATAATGAAGGAAACAATCAACAAAGTAAAAGGCAACCTTTGGAATGGGAGACAATATTTGCAAATAATAGATCTGACAAAGGGCTAGTATCCAAAACATGTAAAGAACTTACAAAACTCAACACCCAAAAAACAAATAATCCAATTAAAAATGGGCAGAATAGTTATTTTTCCAAAGATGACATACTGATGGCCAACAGACACATGAAAAGATGCTCTACATCACTTATCATCAGGAAATACAAATCAAAACCACAATGATATATCACTTCACACCTGTCAGAATGGCTAAAATGAACACAAGAAATAAGAGGTGTTGGCGAGGATGTGGAGAAAGGGGAACACTCTTGCACCGTCAGTGGGAATGCAAACTGGTCTAGCACTCTGGAAAACAGTATGGAGGTTCCTCAAAAAGTTAAAAATAGATCTACCTATATACTCAGCAATGGCACTGAGTATTTACCCAAAAAATACAAAAATACTAATTCAAAGGGATACATGCACCCCAATGTTTACAGCAGCATTATCGACAATAACCAAATTATGGAAAGAGCCCAAATGTCCATTGACTGATGAATGGATAAATAAGATGTGGTATATATAAACGATGGAATATTAGCCATAAAACAATGAAATCTTGCCATTTGCAATGACATGGATGGAGCTATCTAGTATTATGCTAAGTGAAATAAGTCAGAGAAAGACAAATATATGATTTCACGTATATGTGGAATTTATGAAGCAAATAAATGAATAAAAGGGAAAAAATGCGAGTTAAACCAAGAAACAGACTCTTAACTATAGAGATGGGAACTGGGTTGGGGGGAGAGGGAGGTGGCTGGGTTCAACAGGTGAAGGGGATTAAGGAATGCACTTGCTGTGATAAACACCAGGTGATGTATGAAAGTGCTGAATCACTATATTGCACATCTGAAACTAATATTACACTATATGTTAACTAACTGGAATTTAAATAAAAACTTTTTAAAAATCCTTAAATAAAGAGGAAAACAATACCATAAAGTTAAAAATCACAGAGCCTGTCTTTTTAGTGTGCCTAGCAGGAAAGAAAGGTAATAGGCCAACAGTTAAATATAACCATTCAAGAAAAATGAAAACAATTAATAGGACATGAGCCCCAAACACCAGCTCCGATGACTGTGTGTAATAGAACTTTCTGCAAAGCAAGGCTGCAGCACCCTCACCCCCACCCCAGAAAAAGACTCTCCAGAGAGGTCTCTAGCACTTGCACCAGTGTGAACAGATGTAGCTGAGGAACTTTTCGAAGTTACAAAAATATCCCCAAACTGTCACTTGACCTTCAAAAATGACACTGGCATTTCAATCTTGCAATGCCAAGTTTATTTAGATGATAAACAACACATACACATATAGACCATACTTAAATTCTCATTCTCATTGGACAGCAGCATCTTGAGGCCACCAAGGCTGTCACGATTGGTACCGCCATGGTGGCTTGGGGTTTGTGACATTTTACCTTCTGGAGCCTTTCCACAGCTCCTGGGGCCTTCAACTTCTGATAGAAGCAGATGTCCAAATGAATAGGGAAGTTGCCCTATTTGCCCACTTTACAGGTAGATCAATTCATTTAAATCTCACAACAACTATATACATTTGTATCAGGCTCTGTAAGGAAGCTGAATACTAGGGTTTTCCTCATTTGTAAAATAGTCATCATAGTTGCCACCTCATAGATACCATTGAAAATTAAACAGCAGTGCACACATCCAAATGTCTAGGGTAGGGGCTATGGCACAGCAAACAATCAGAAAACATTAGTCAAGTTCCCCTGAGGTTGTGAGGGATGAGGGCTTTGGGCTCACCCAGCCCTGGACTCCACATTCTCCACTTCCTAACTTAGGGTTCTTTTTTTACCAAAACTTCACTTTTCAGACTGGGGGGTGCATGGTCCCTGAATATATATAAAGACTCTCCATGGAATATCTGAGCAGATAGCTTTAAGGGAATAAATTCCCAGGCCCTCAGCATTCCCACCTGCTTCCCTACACCTGAATTCTTGGGTAGAGGGGCAGGTTCCTTCCTTCTGCTTTTCTCCCACTTCACAGAAAAGGGCCAACATCTACCCATCCTGAATCATATTAAATGTACTGTCCCAACATGGTCAAACCTCTAGGGCACTGAACAAAGGTAATTAGAAATATTGTCATTATTGAGAAAGTTAAAGTCTCTAAAGAATGGGTAATAAATCCCTTTGGAAGACAAGAGGTTTCTAATTATTTGCTTTCAACAAAATTGAAAGAGACCTAAAGTCATCAATAGATCATATATATATATATATATATATATATATATATATATATATATATATATATATTTTGCTGAGAGATCACCATATGGTTTTTGGCTTCGAGCTTGAGAGTTCAAAAACTGAAGAACACCACTACAGGAAAAAATGCTTTCCATCTTATTTACTTCTTTACGTAAACAAGGTTGACCTAATGAGAACATAATTATGCTAAACTCCATCTCTTTCTAGCAATCAGTAATATTCATCACTGAACAGTTATCAACAACATAATGCCCCATCCATATCATTAAGAAACCAATTTCCAATAAACATAGCTTTTATGTTTATGAGTTAATTATCCAAATTGGCAACATTTATGGTTTTGTTATTACAACAATTTTATAAAAATGATATGTACTCATATGCATGACATTTATATTGTTTCGATTACTTGTTTACTGTTACTAATTGTAGTGTTGACTCAGTCTTAAGGAATTTTTAAGACTGAGGGTTATAACCATAGGAATTTTTTTTTTAATTTAAATCCCAGGAGCGCCTGGGTGGCTCAGTCAGTTGAGCATAGGAGTTCAGCTTGCGTCATCATCTCTCAGGCAGTTTGTGAGTCTGGGCCCTGCACCCGGCTCACTGCTGTCAGCACAGAGCCTGCTTTGGATCTGCTGTCCCTCTCTCTCTGCCCCTCACCCACTTACATGTGTGTGCTCTCTCTCTCTCTCTCTCAAAAAAAAAACAAACATTAAAAAAAATTTAAATTCCATCTATAATCATTTTTGTTACTGCAGATATGTGTGACTAGAGACTCAAAAAAGGACTTTGAACCTCAAAATGTTATGCTAAGATAAATTCTAACAGAGAACGGAAACAGAAAAAGGAAAAAAATAAAATTTCCAGATGTTATTGAAAAGTATGTTTTTGATTAAGTAATTTTTCTAATGCTTCTTTTTTGAGAGAGAGAAAGAGCATGAGCGGGGGAAAGATAGAGAGGCAGACACAGAATCCGAAGCAGGCTGCAGGTTCTGAACTGTCAGCACAGAGCCCGACATGGGGCTTGAACCCATAAGCTGTGAGATCATGATCTGAGCCGAAGTCAGATGCTTAACTGACTGAGCCACCCAGGTGCCCCAAAAAGTATATTTATCAAACAATGTTGAATATAAAACTGTTAGAGTATTTATAATATCCATTGTATGTATTAGTTTTCATGAACAAATGTATTTATAATTCACTAAAACTCACATGCTCTGCAACCACTTGAAGTGATTTTAAAAAATTAGACATCAATTTGAAAATATCCTTGAGAGTGTGTAATTTTACTAAACCCTTTTAGGAATTGTATGTACAGAAAATGGTAAGGAGCACTGCACCAGACCCCTGGGTGTGACCAGGATTCTTGTAAGAGACTGACCCGGAGGGTGCACGGTCTGTGAAGAAAGAACACGGACAGTCCTCACTGCACTCACAGGCAAGGAGGCAATCAGGGGATACATACACATACACACACCGTTCCAACTGCTACATTCCCCAGTCTGGCAGAAAATAAGCTTCAAAATGTTTTTATTTATGAAAATGTAAGAAATGTTTGAAAAAAAGAAACAAGCTCAGTTGAATTACCAGTTGAAGGCCAGCTCAGTGTCCCCAGTTAAGGCTGGTGAGGGCTGGGCACACAAGGTGATGCTGTCAGAAGGGATCCCCTCTGCCTTCTGCAATAGGTGTTGGAAAGAGGAATTCTCCTAACCTTCCCACCCCCAGCAAATGACCTTAAAAATCAAGCTATTGCTTCTAATCGTGTGCTTTAAAAATAGATTCATTGCGTTCCTCCCTTTAAATTGCCCTTTCCTTTGTAACAGACCATCTCTTTGATTCCATCATTCATGCCAGAAATAATCTGTCCTGCAATATGCTCCGGGCCCAAGCCAGGTACCAGGACTGAAAGTACACAAAAATCACACCCAGGACCTGCCCTGAGCTACATGTAGGCCAACTTCCTAGCTTTCATACACACATTAATCAGCCTCAGACCTCCTAACCCACAGGAGAACAGCCTTCCACCTCCCCTCAAACTAAAATACTCTTTAGATGCTTTTTACTCTCTCACATCCTCCTAGGACTCTTTGTAGACAAGCCCTATTTAACTCTTGTCCCTCTAATCACTGTTGTGACACCCAGTAGTGTAATTAAGACACCCAATTTACGCAGTTCCACTTGGGCACAGACTAATTTGGGAAAGTCAAACACCTGTATGTCCTCCTCCCCTCCAGGCCTCCAGAAACATGGTCCAGATCTCAGCAACAGTATTAAGAGGCATCTAACCAACAAAACAGTGTAGCAGCTATGTGATATACCCCTCAACTGGGGCAGTCACCCACAGAGGAGAGAACAAGGGAAAAAGAACTAACGTTTACAACTTGCCGATAGGTCAGTACTTACAGCACTCACAGGAGGCAGACAGCTCTTGCCAAAACCATGCAAGCACTGAGTGGCAAAGCTGGATTTGAACACGGGGCTGTTTAACTCCCAAGTTTATACCTGAGCTCCCCACCAGCCTCCAGCCTTTCTTAAGTGTGAAGAGGCCTAACACTTAACTGGTTCACACGTACCTTGACACACCTCCTGCCCTTTGAAGGGGCAATGCCAGGAATGCTTTGCTACATACACAAATATTCATGGACCTGATCTCTCTCTCCTTTTTAGCAGGAAAGCTCTTAGAATCAGCATAGGGGCCACATTTATCTTTAAGTTACTACTTAAAAGGCTCAGTATAATCCTGGACACACAATACAGACTTCAAGAGTGTTATCTGACAATCTGTTCAGAGATCCTTTCTAGGAACAGATCTCTTCTGTGAGGGTTCCTCAGCGTCTAAGCTTCCTATAATTCATTCATTTATTCAACAAATGTTTAATGAGCATTTACTACATGGTAGGCTCTGCTCTGAACACTAAAGATACAACAGTAAACAAAGGAAAATTGCTACCTTTATGGAGTTTAGATTCTAGTGGAAGAAACGGTCAACCGAAAAACATACACTACATTATATAATGTGAGGTTAGGTACTATATAAAGAATCCACAACAGTCTACAGTACCACTGCCTTGGTACAACTAGATGTACAAATACTTATAGTTTTTCTACTAGTTTACTCCCTTGCCCTTATCAAAGATCTGTTTAAAAAGTTAAAGGTCAAAGATTTGCCTGATGGGTGATCTGAAAACTGGACAGGAAAAAACTAAAACATGCTCCATACACTGCTTTGCACACACTTTTCAAAGCCACAGATTTACATTAAAAGAAGAACAAACCAAAAACTGAAGACTTCTTTTCTTCGTAAGACAGGCTTGGGGAGGATGGTAACTCTTCTCCTAGAACTAAGTCTCTCACTCGATATGCGGGAGATGGGGACGTGGCTGCCAACTGCTCCAGCTCGTCCCTTGCAGTCAAGGACATCTTTCTGTTCTCTGCATATTCACACACCCTCTTTGCTCAGGTTCTTAACCATGGCTCCCTCCACCTGGAGACCTCTTCCCCATGCCCTGTCACCCACTAGGCCCTATCCATCATCCTACAGGTCTCAGCTCAGATGTCACTTCCTCCACAGTCACTCACACCACCTACTTTCCATTAGCCGTCTCTGTTTTACACTCCCAGGCACCTGCATTTCTCTCAACATGCACAGATCTTAGTGGGTGCATTCAGTCCAGAAACTTGATCTGTGAGGGCTGGGATGCACGCTCTCTGTTCACAGCTGTATTACTCCCTGCCTTAACAAAGCACAGTGCCTAGCACATAGGTGTTCAATTCACATTTGTTAAGTGGACACAGTAGACGTTCAGTTAATGTTTGTTAAGTGGAGGAGAGGGAGTTCTAAGTATATTCAAGTCTCTTCTGAATGCGGTAATGTTTAAGCTCAAGTAGGTAGAAGGAAACTTGCAGAGTGCTATACCATTACTGCTAATACGCAATTATCTTAGATACAGAGATCTCTGTTAATGAAGAACATTCGGCATATAGCACACTCAGCTTTCATGAGAGAGATGAAGATACAACTTACAAATACCTGCCTTTCAGACTGAAGGAACAAGTCTTAGTTTCTACCTGTAGTAGTAATAGTAACATACATTACTATTTAAAGTTCTCCTTCCATTGCTAGAGGAGATTGATTGGGTGGCTGGGTGGGGGGTGGGGGGACTACTGAGTTTCAAATTCTTTTGAGGAAAAGACCACATAATCTGACTTGTGGGAGAGAATATGATCACGCCTCTCAACACAGACATCTCCAAGGTTTTCCTAACATGCAAAAAGAGCCAACTAATGATTTATTCATTTTGTTTTTAATCCAGGGAAATTCCTAATCCCAGAAAAAAAAATCAGACAAGAAAATTAAGCCTTCTAGGGGTGCCTGGGTGGCCCAGTCAGGTAAGTATCCAACTCTTGATTCCAGCTCAGATCATGATCTCACAGTTTGTGGGATCCAGCCCCGTGTCGGGCTCTGTGCTAACAGTGCAAAGACTGCTTGGGATTCTCTCTCTGCCCCTCCCCCACTTATGTTCTCTTTCTCTCTCAAAATAAATAAATAAACATTTTTTTAAAAAGAAAATTAAGCCTTCTATCAACAAGGAGCAGTTTGGTGAACCTGACAGTGTGGGCCATCAATAGTCAGTGTCACCAGTACATTGGCTGAAGGTTCTACAAGTACGTTTTTGTGCTCCAGGGAGGAGCTACCTCAGCCTCCGTGGGAGAGCAGCCAGCAAGTAGTTGTCTCCCAAATGAGCTTCAGCTCAAATAGACTCAGGTCCTCAGCTTCTCCCATGTGAAACAAGTCAGTACTGTCCCTAATCCCCATTCCATCCCCAAATTATTCTTCCGTTCAATTCTGCCTGTCCGGAAAAGATATACACTCAGTAGCTATAGTAGCTGATCTATATGTATCAAGTGAGAGGAAAATATTAATTTTAATGTTTTATCTTCTTGCAGAAACAATCAATTCTTTCTTGTTCATAAGAATACATTTGTTAAGGGGCACCTGGGTGGCGCAGTCGGTTAAGCGTCCGACTTCAGCCAGGTCACGATCTCGCGGTCCGTGAGTTCGAGCCCCGCGTCAGGCTCTGGGCTGATGGCTCGGAGCCTGGAGCCTGTTTCAGATTCTGTGTCTCCCTCTCTCTCTGCCCCTCCCCTGTTCATGCTCTGTCTCTCTCTGTCCCAAAAATAAATAAAAATGTTGAAAAAAAAAATTAAAAAAAAAAAAGTTGTTTAAAAAAAAAAAAAAAAAAAAAAAAAAAGAATACATTTGTTAAAAAGCACACATATTATATAATACATATATATATATACACATACATACACATACATACAAGACTATAGTTCATATACTAAGCAGTTTCCACCTGATTTGAAAAAAAAAAAACAATTTAAAAATCAAATGGTCTGTAGGGCACCTGAGTGGCTCAGTCAGTTAAGTGTCTGACTTCAGCTCAGGTCATGATCTCTAAGTTCTTGAGTTCAAGTCCTGAGTCTAGCTCTGTGCTGACCGCTCAGAGCCTAGAACCTGCTTCAGATTCTGGGTCTCCCTCTCTCTCTGCTCCTCCCCTGCTCATGCTCTGTCTCTCTCTCTCTCAAAAATAAATAAACATTAAAAAAATTTAATAAATAACAAAAATCAAATGGTCTATAAATAAGACAGTGTGAAACAAAATTTTCTTAAGATCAAATGATATTAGAGAAAAAAGATCAAAAGGGAAAATTATAAGGTGATATGGCCAAGAAGACAGACCTGAGTTTAAGTGTGGCAGGAGACAGCAACAATATTAGAAAACTCCTGTTCATCAAATGCTTTACTTACCACAATGACAGATTTCCATCTGACTGTACATGTTATATGAGATGAGCTTTAGAACAGTCAAAAGTGTAGGCTCTAGAACCAGGGTACTTGGGTTCAAAATCCTGTCTCTGAAGAGCTGCATGACCTTTTCAAGTTACTTCCAGATACTTCTACTCAACTATGAAATAGGAATACCAATTATACCAGAGCAAATGACTACATTAGATTCATGCTGCACTTTTAAAAATCTCTGTGGTCTCCAAAGTACTATACTCAGATCTAAATATCAGCAGAAGGATGAAAAAAGAAAATAGGAACAGAATACTACCACCTCAGGGGCTGTTGTGAGGAACAAATTTGAGTTAAAACACATACAACTCTAAGGGTGGTTCCTGGCCCATAGTTAAGTGCTCAATTGATGTCAACTATATTTTGCTTGTATCCATGGTAAAGAGTATGTTAACATTTAAAGTGTGCACAAGAACTATAAGGCATGAACAATGGATTATCTTAGCCTATTTCTGTGAATTGAAAATCTGTTCTAAACCTACCTACCTACCTATCTGTGGACTGGTATAACAATTTTATTTGTGTTTTGGGGGGAGGACTTGAGATCTGTGCAAAACTTATACTTTAACAGCATTGCAAATCAAGTATACAATGTGTTAACTGTACAGACTGAGCAAATATTTCATCAGAGTTCAAAACGTTTGAATAGACGTATCTGAACATTATTGAATTCTGTACCAAAAAAAAAAAAAAAGCACTACTTGAATACCACCTGGAATAGTTAATGAACAAGACCACTGACTTTAGTTCTTCTATTTTGCTTTTCTAGCATGCCTTAAAAGCAATTACTATTCCATTACTGTTCACACAAGAGAAAATTTACCAGCTTGTAATTTAGGGGCAAGTGGAGTAGACAGAAGAAAATGGAGTCACCCACTATGGTATCCAAGAAGTAGGAGACAACAGTCTAAATGTTTAAAAGACACATACTCATTGCACCAAACAATAACCCAGACATGTCTTCATGTCTATTCATAAGAAAGATAATCGGTGAAAAGTAGGTTGGAGGACAAAGAAGGATGGAAAAAGACAATAGGAAGAGGCAGAAGAGAGAATGTCTTTTAAACCCAAATTGCTATTTCTGGTCCATTAAAATATCAAAATCCAAATGAGAACTGGTCTTCATAGAAAACTCAAAATATAACCATAATTCAAGTACTGTAAACCCAGGGAGAATACAGAAAAATCTTTAGATTTAACATTGACAGCCTAAGAAAATTGGCTGTAGTTTTATACACACAGTTTTAGAAAATTCTCACGTTTTATCAGACTTACAACATGATTACTAATATGCTTTTAGATGGGGAGAAATAAAACCGAAAGGGTGCCTTTCAGGAAAAACAGTCATTTTATTGCTACATCTAAGAGATTCTTCTAGGTTTTTTCACTTGGAAAAGATAATTACTCTACACTAAGTAACTGTATCAAAGGTAAAAGTAAAAAGTAGATCTTTCGTCTCCTTTCAGGAAACACAGGCAGAATTTACTATTTGGGAGGGAAGTGCCAAACGTTGTAAATTTGAGTATCTTTTGCATTGTGGCTCCAATAAGCCGCATATAAAGAGGGGAGCATATTGAGACTTCAGAAAAGGAACAAGACAGAAAATTAAACCTCAACTCCTCTACCTGATCAACACACAAATAGCTTAATAGCACCCAACAGAAAAATCGAAACAAAGGGCCTCTTTAGTTCACTGCTTGCCAGAAATGCATCTTCAAGATGCCTTCTCATTAAAGGAGTCCTTTCACGTGCCCCTTAAATGTCTCACAGTCGGCCTGTCTTCTAGTCTTCCCTCATTAAATTTAAAGTTAAAAGTTTTAAAGTTTTTTTCTCATGCTTGGAAAGTGCCGTTTTTTAACCTTTCGATTCAATTGATTTCCAAAGGTGAAAGCAACTTCACCCGAGAGCATCAGCTTGAGACTCAGGAAAGACTGGTAGGTTTTCAAGTAAAGAACAGAAATCTGATCAATAGTGTTATTGAAAATATGACTAGAGGGGCGCCTGGGTAGCTCAGTCTGTTAAGCATCTGACTTCAGCTCAGATCATGATCTCACGGTTTGTGGGTTCGAGCCCCGCATCGGGCTCTGTGCTGACAGCCCAGAGCCTGGAACCTGCTTCAGATTCTGTGTCTGTGTCTCTCTCTCTGCTCCAATCCCTGCTCACACACACACACACTCTCTCTCTTTCAAAAATAAATAAACATTAAAAAAAAATGACTGGATACAGAGTTACATTTATCTGCAGACTTTTCTTAAAGTAGCTTAAATCCTTCACAAATAAGCTTTTCCGGAGGGTTAGATGGAGAAAGGTGTTCAGGCAGGCAGGATTACCTGTAATCTGTAGTGTAAAACCCCATCAATGCCACAGGATGTGTGGGGAGTAGCTGCTGAGATACTGGAAACCTGGAAAAAAAAAAACCCTTTCCATCTCCTCCAATGGACAGTCCAGTTTCTGGGGCTACTGCTCACACTGAGTTTCATTTGCAAATGGATTTGGATGTTAATGTAGCATTGTGTAATGCAAATATTTCTTTCCTGGCAGCACAGCTCAGTTGAGAGGGGAGGCTGAAAATTAGTTAGCTGTATGGAAGAAGAAAGCAGTACTCCAGCTACCAGGGAGAAATAATTGAACACAGATTGCCTGTTGCGCCTGTAATTTAATTTGGAGACCTTTCATCTTTTAGTTTCCTTCATTTGCAGCCAATGCTTAGTGAGCTAATTTGTACCTGGTTCATTCTCCCCCTTTCATCTTATCTACATTAACATCAACCATGGAAATTAGAAGCACTATGAATAAAAGATGAAGCCTGACTTGGGACATTCTCTCCCTAAGTACCGTGAATTACTTAAAAACGAATTTGTGTGTATGCACAATATAAAGGACTGAGATACGTATGCCTCACCTCTACAGCATCCTTTATCAGTATCCTCCCTTCCCCCAAGGAGCTGCAGTTTTTAGATGTTTAATCTAGTCCTACCTTTTCTCCACAAGAGCAATGTCTAGGCTATAATCCACATGGAATCATTGATCCTAGAACTGGTAGAAGGTAGACCATTCCATTAATGTATGAAACAAAGGACGCATAAATCCCACTAATCTGAATTTTTAGAGAGTTCACTATTGCTTACCTTGCAAGCAAAAGAATGTGTTGCAAAAAAGGAAAACTGAATGTATCAACATATATGCATGGTGAACAGAGGTCTACTCTGTCCAAAAACACTGTGTGTGGGGGAGGATGAGAGATGGTGGAGAAAGGGACTAGTCTTGAAATTATTGCCTGGGAGTGGTCCCTGGGAGCTACTGCATCTAAATTCAAGTGTATCATGTGTATGACGTTTTTTAAACATTCCTTCTGTCGTATATTTTGTATACTTGGCACCTGTCCATAAAAGAGTTGCACATACTCTTAAGTTAAAATAAGTTTGATTTTTTTTTCCTTACTTCCAACTGTACAAAATTTTAGCGTCTTGTAAAGTTTTTCATGTTTTTCCCTTTATAGTATCCTCTGGGCCAATACTATTTTTTTCTCCTCACCCTCTCCTTTTTATGTTCTCTTTTTCCAATGGACCAATGAAAAAATGTACTGGATTTTTTCCAGTGGCAAGAAGCAACAGATTCTTCTCTTGTTGCTTAATACCCCCCACCAAGCCTTTCTTTCTCTTTGGGAAGTATCAAAGAAAAACTTTGATACTTTGTTCTGAATTGTTTCAATGCCTGTAGTGCCAATTCTTCTGCTCATCTAACACCTTATACCAATGGGCTAGAACCTGGAGATAAACAGAAAATCACTCCTCCTTCACAGTCCATCTCCCTAAAAGGTTGATTAATAATGATGTACATTACTTTACTTACACAAGACTACACATATTTACAGGTAAGGCAACTTCCAAGTTGTAGGAGGTTAAAAAAAAAAAGACACACAGAAAAAGACATTGGAGTTCAAAATTATGGTATATTTAATGTAAAGGTATTTGCTTCAGAATACAAACCACCCTATCTTTTGGGAAAAGAGTAAGCAGGATCAAAATAAAAGCCCAACTTGGGGCACCTGACAGGCTCAGTAGGTTAAGTGTCAGACTCTTGCTTTCAGTTTAAATCCTGATCTGATAGAGATCAGGTAGAGAGATCGAGCCCCCCAGGCGGGCTCTGGGCCTACAGCATGGCAGAGTCTGCTTGGGATTCTCTCTCTCTCTCTCTCTCTCTCTCTCTCTCTCTGCCCCTTCCTCACTTGTGTGCAAGTTCTCCCTCTTTTTCAAAATAAACATTAAAAAAAAAAAACAAAGCCCACCTTAAAAAATCAGATTATATCTTTAATCTTGGTTATAATAAAGACTACACCCTACAATGTCAAACCTATTTCTTCTGAAGAAACATGAAAAGAAAGCCCTACATTGGGAAAAGATGAAGAAGATGGAAAGCAATCACTGGTCCCTTTATTCATGAAGGAGAGGATGAATAGAAATGAAGGTGGCAACTGCCCTTAAAAAATGGTTTAAAAAAAAACCCATATAGGCAGAAAAATTAAACTGAAAGAGTACAAAGCAACCCTGTCCTGAGGTTAGAAGAAAGCCAAATAGACGTTAGGATGAAGATGTGGGGCATTTATGTTTAGGAGACATGCAGATTGTCCCATTTACTTAGAGGGGTGGGTGTGATGGAGTCTAACCAGCAGGAGGTCAAGGAATTTTGGGTAAAGGAAAGTAACAGTCTCATGAAGAGCCAAAGAGTACAGGTTTGTTTGTTTTTTCCAGGTATATTTGTGTACAAGGAAGAAAAGTGAAAACCATGCAATCTGGGCTCTTTTAACACAACACACATAGATTGCAAAATACCAGCCTCAAGAAATAACACCTGTCCTAATCCCCTGCTGGCTCTGCACACCTGAGGCCTTCCAAAGGAAAAGAGAGCATTCTCAGCAGCAGGGGACCCGTGACACCCAGGACATCACAGAGAGGACCAGGATAAAATGGGCAGGTACAAGAGTGGCCTGGCTAACTCGCCGAAGAGAGGCCTTAGAGAAAGGTCGAGAAAAAGAATTGAGCTGTCCACCTGATACTTCGGGCTGCAAAAAGACATAACCACAGGGAAAAAACAGTCTCAACCCATTTACCAGAGAGTTTCCTTGAAAAAGAGTAAATCTTCAGAATAGGAAAGGGCTTTTGTGGGGTGCAGGAAGAGATAGAGGTTGGACCCACACACACAGCCCGAAGAAGTCACGGTGTTCACTAACAACCATTTCTGTGCCAAAAGGACCAGAAGAGAGAAATTTGTCTCTGGGCTGATTTTTTAGTCACCATCTCCACCTTCCTCCCCATATGGTTCTAGACTCAGAATCACACCTGTGTGCGCTGAAAGGCCTCGGGAGTACACTAAGCCTGCCTCCCCACCGAGCTGGGTGCCTCCCCCACCCCCACCAATGTGGGCTCCATCCTCAAGCCAGTCAGAGTCTTGATCCTGGAAATACCCCCGCGCCTCACCTGTGCTACTCCCTGGGCTCAATCTCGGGACCAGGTGGACTGCAAAGCGCCTGGCCACACTCCCTCCCTTGGGCCACTGTGGTCCTCTCCTCCATACTCTACCAACGCCCCCCCCCGCTAGTGTAAAGAAGCCAGGGCCACTGGAGGTTGCAGAAGGCCCGGAAACGCGCTCCACCTGTAGTCCCGAAAGGGGCCCTGAGAAGTGAGAACTCACAAGTGCAGCTGCAGCCGGGCCGGCCAAGGCCCCCTCCGGCCCTGTCCCCCCACCCCCGCCCCCAAGCTGAGGCGGGCCGGCCGCTACCTCCTGGAACAGCTCCAGACTGTAGGTGTTGTCGTCGTCGGCGAAAAAGAGCACGCCGGGCTGCGCGCGCTGGTGCTGGTGCCTCTGGCGCAACCAGGCGAGACCCGCGTTGCGCTGCTCCGTGGCGCGCGGCAGTCCCGGCCTCTTGTAGCGCCGCGGCGTGGGCACGTGCAGGTGCGTGCTGGGCAGCCCGGCCCGCGCCAGGAAGCGGCTCACCAGCTCGCTGCGCGCCGCCGCGTCCTCCACCAGGATCCAGTGCAGCTGCGCCACCTGGCGGAAAGTGTTGGCCAGGCGGGTCAGCTCGGCTTTCTGCACCGGGCGGCTGTAGGTGGGCGTGATGGCATAGATGGTGGGCAGAGGCGGCTCCGGCCGCGGCTGTGGCTGTGGCCGCGACTCGTTGCGCTTCACCCAGCGGCGCCCGGGGCCGCTGTCGGGACCAACCCTGCGGAGCGGCAGTCGGGCGCCCCCGCGGCCCATCACGTAGGGAGAAAAGTAGGGGCGCGGGGTGAGCGGGGGCGCTGGCCTGCGCGTGTCCACGTCGAGCATGATGATGACGATTAGGATCCAAGGCAGGAGGATGAAGAAGCGGCTGAACAGAACGGACTTCATAGTGCGCTCTTCCCCGGCCTCTCGGACGCCCCGGAGAGGGACGAGTTAGAAGACCCCAGCGCGCAGTTTGGACGGCGGCGGCGCCCGCACTCAGGAAGCCGCGGTGGGCGCGTTCTCCATGGGGTCCGAGGACGCTGCGGGGGGCCGGGAGCCGCGGGGCTCAGCTCCCCCGGCGTGGGGGATCCGCGCGGGTGCGGAGGAGCTTGGGCTACAGGGAGTGCAGGTGGCGGGCGCTGTCCCCCCAATCCCGGTGAGTCAGCCGGCGGGAAGCGGGACTCTGTCCAGCAGCGCGCTGCTGGCCGCGGAGTTGCGCCCAGCGCCAGGCAAGCGGTGATCCCCAGCTGCTCTTTCCGAAGAGTGCGAGCTGGGAACCGGCCCCCGGGGCTCCTCGCCACTCCCGTCCCGCGGCGCTGCGGGCAAAGGGACTCCAGCCGTGGGCTCGCAGTGCGCTCTCTGGGGGCACCTCTGAGGGCGGGAGGCGAGCACTGAGGGCTTCGTCACATCCCAGCCGGGTCGGCGAGGACCGCGAGCGGACGCCGGAGATGTTATTCCCCCCGCTCTGTTTCGCGCGCCGCAGAGGAAGCCTGCACTCCCGTCCTTCTCTCTTCTCCTCTCAGAACCTCTCCCGGCTCCGGCAGCAAGATCCCAAAGCAAGGAGAGAAAGAAAAAGCGAGGGGGCGGGGAAGCTGCAGACTCCAGCGTCCTCCCAGTCCTCCTGTGGGAAGACAGCAGCGCTGCTACTGGCGGAGAGGGGCTGCGAGGGGGAGGTCGCGAGGGGGGCCCCCGGCTCTCCGCGGGGTCTGCCGCTGACGGCCCCCAGAGCCAGCTCTGGAGGCGGCCGCTGCACCGCCGGAGGAGCGGGAGGAGGGTCCCGCCGGGCTGCACGACCTCCCGGAAGGGAAGATGCTCGTTGCTCGCCTCGCGTCTCCGCGCGCTCTTCGCTTTCTGAAATACTGCAAGGTTTTCAGAGATCAGCTAGAAAACCCCACTCACGTGCGGAACACTCGGGAGACCTGGGGTGGGGAGTTGAGGGGGGAAAGGCGGGGAGGGTAAAGGATCCCTTCTCTCTGGTCCCCAGCTGCGGGGCTGCTGTGCTGGCGTGTGTCCCCAACAGCGGCAGCGAAAAGCGCTTTCGCTGAAAGGCAGAAATCGATAGAAGCCCCGGGGAGACGGAGGGGTGCCACACGTAGGTGTTCGGCATGTGAGATGGTCCACAAGAAAGAATCAATCCGAACGGTTGCTTCCTGACTGCGGGGAGATCATGGCGGGTGGGGGATTTCTAAAACTCCAGCTGAGTACGTTTAACTTATTTTTCCTTCAGTAATTTGGAGTCCCATTTCCTCACAGTTCGCTGTCATCAGAATTATTCCGTTTGACCCTCCCGACGATCCTTTTAAAGAGGCCTGGAAAGTAGAATCACCTTCATTTTATGGATGAGAAGCTGAGGCTCAGAGTTTAAAGTGATTTATCCGAGGTCAGTGGCAAGTGGCCAAGTGGAAATAGAACGTGGGTCCCCCGAGTCTAGCCAGGGGCTTCCTCGCTGCGCGGCCTGAAGAAATCACTTTGGACACAGCCCGACCGGGAGGGGCTGGCCCTCCGAGATGTAAACACGGTGCGATCGAAATCAAACAGAGCGTACGGAGACATACAGAACCATGGCAGTGTCTGGAAAACCACGAGTAAGCAATTGGCGCTTAGTTAGGACTTTTTCTATCTAGTGGACCTACTAGCTGTCTGCAATGTACCGGGAAGAAAGAAGAGGGGCCACGCTTCATAGTCAAGTCCCAGGGAGATGCTTGCAAAATCAGCAGGAAAGCCTTTCCCCCCGCCAGCCCATGATAAATAATTTCTGAGCCCATCTTCTCTCGGTTGTCTTGCTCAGTCTGGTTCACAAATCCCTCCAATTGCGCATTCGGTGTGAGGGCGCGCTGTAGAGCTCGGGAGCTGATACCCTATCCTACTCCACCCCCTTCAGCCTTTTTGAGATTCCTGTTTCTTAGTCCTACCCTTGCTGCTCCGACTATCATCAGGCGTTGGCGCGTCCGTGAGTTTCCCTAACTTCCTGCTCAGAGTCTGAAACCTGAGGGTGTTAGAGAGTTTGCTTGCACTCCTGGTCCCCCCACCGCGAGGGCTAGCCTTCAGTTCTGACCCCCCCTTTCAGCTACAACTCATGCTGTAAACTCGGCAGAATAGTGCGTCCTAACACAGGGAACAATGAATCCATTACATCCCTTCCCTTATTCTCTGCTACCCTAATGGGACTCTGGATATAACACAGCCTCCGGAATATGTGTCCTGATCTGGCCTAGGGTGGCGCAGCCTGAAATCAGTGTCGGTATCCTGGGGCAGTGAGGGGGGGGGGGGACTCAGCAAAGGCTTTTCTTAAATAGTGGCAAGCAGCACACACACCGGACCACCATTGCAGAGATTACTGAAGTCTCGTTCATTCTGTTGGAATTTTTAATGCAGTAATTAAAGGCAAGAGAAATGCCTTGTGTGTTACCAGGATGGAAGCTCCAGTGGTTACTGAATTGTACTAAAAAAGCTTCACTAATTTCCTTTGCTTGGGAATTCTCAGTTATCCTTACTATACCATAAAACCCATTTCCTAACTGCTTCTTCTCCAGCAACCAGGGCTATTCACAGATGAGACACTTTTAAAATCAGACAAATTTTGGAATATGATATTTTAACTGGTGCTCAGCGTTCACAGGTGCCATACAACACAACACTTTAACTAGCACATTCACATCAAGGAGGTCGCTTCATCTTTTCTATTGTCTTTAGTCAGCATTTGGATCCAGGTTTACCTCATCCAGTCATCTGTTGGGAGCATCATGGTTCTCACAGTCAGGCAGACCAGGCTGTGGTTTGATTCCCAGCTGAGCCACTTGAGCAACTTTAGAAATTCAGTGAGGGGCGCCTGGGTGGCTCAGTCGGTTGAGCATCCAACTTCAGCTCAGGTCATGATTTCATGGTCTGTGAGTTGGAGCCCTGCATCGGGCTCTGTGCTGACAGCTCAGAGCCTGGAGCCTGTTTCAGATTCTGTGTCTCCCCTTCTCTGCCCCTTCCCTGCCATGCTCTGTCTCTCAAAAATGAATAAACGTTAAAAAAAAAAAAAAGTCAGTGAGCCTCTCAAAGACTCAGTTTCCTCCTCTGGAAAATGGAGTTAATAAAACACTCCACGGGAACTTGTAAGGATTAAATAGGATAAATAAGGTACAGTATTTGGCAGAGGAGCTGGCATTATGCAGGCAATGAATGGTATTTAAATGCAGGTAACACTTGCTCAAAAGATGATCTTAACCCAGGAGATCTTGCAGAATCATCACACAGGAATAAAAATGAGGTCTGTTCTGAACAGGACTGACAGTGCCTCCAACAGGGCTCCCACCTATGGGGAAGGTGTCGACGTGTGTCTAGCCTTACTCAGTTGGAGTAGGGAGGGGAATAAAATCAATATACCCCAAATACAAGGTACAGCTTATCATGCAATAAGGATGACAAGATTCCCAGTAACATTTATTTCAAATGACTGAATATGCCATATTGTTTTACATTTAGTGGCTCAAAACTGTGGACCCACATCTTCTAGGATGAAAGATAAAGATACAGAACTACTAAGAATGTCCATTTGAAGCATAAAACCAGGGTAAAACAGTTTTAAGTACAAAAATGTATCATGCTGTTAAAATATTTAGAGAGTTTATCAGGCACTGGAATGGAAACAACTCCTTTTAGTGGAAGCTTGAAGAAAATGCCATTTTTATGAAGCATAATCACTGGGTAGCTCTAGCACTTTTCCATATAGTCTACAATATTTTTATATAAAACAATTTAAACTTGATCTGTGGCTGATAATGAAGGTTAGTGGAAGTCACTAGAGTAATTAAAATAATTACCTAACTTCAGAGCTTCTGTACATCCTCTCAGTGTTTATTTTCATTTAATCTCTCTAATTATTTGTGTAACAAAGTGAGCATTGCTTCATCTGTACTAATGAAGCCTTAGATTGCTGGCATCAGCCACAGCATTTCATCAGCATTCAGTTGTTGTTCTCAGATAAACAAAGGTAAAAAAAAATCCCATCTGGGGAGTTAACAAAAACATATCGTATAATCACTAAACATTTACATTTTGCCTTGATGAGTAATATGCAACTGTAACTTCTGTAGCAAAAAGCTTGCAGCACGATTAGCGCACTGTATAGAACTGATCCCATTTGACATTTGAGCCTGGAGTTCTGCTAGTGTGACTAAATCAACCTTCAAATGAGCATCTGGGGACATCTCAAATATTCTTAGTCAAGTAAGAAAGGGATCAAGATCTATACACAATTCTATACACAAAATCTATACACAATTAAGTATTTTTAAATATCTATATGATAATATGGGTGTGCAAATCAGGCTATAAAGAGAATCAGAACTAACTCATGTGCAAGTAATAATGTAGTGTGAGGGTATTGATAATCAATACCCATATGAATGTGAACATAACTTTCTGTTAAAATACCAGTTATGTGACAAGAGTGACATCAAAATAAATAATTCTAATAGCCCCAAATTCCAGGGATACATGACAATTTCATTGATAACTGTCATAAAAATGACATCCAAACCACAAATTAAATGGCTCATTTGGTTTATTTTCTTGCATCTGGATCCTCTACAAATATCATGTTTGGCCTAGAATAGTTCTAAATTATAATGCTTCCTTAAAATTTTAGACTTTTTCAGATAGTATATACAAAATGTGATGTTAGAAGTAATTTGTTCAGTAAAATCCCATTTGCATATGATGGGTTGGGATCAAGGTTACTAAGTAAAAGTGGTTTTCTAGAAAAGTAGAAGTTGGCAATTTATCCTAACAATTTCATTGAAAAATAATTCTATTCAGTTTGAATAATAGCTGAAATAGCTGAGTGTTCTTCCTTTTCCCTTTATTAATGAATTAGGGTACACAAAACCCAATAAAACATGTATAAAGGCATACTAGCATCTTTTATATCTTTCCCCTCACTATCTTAAAAATTGGCATTTACATTAAAATGATAATTTGTTAGCAATAGAATTTTACTGTAAAACTACACAATCTACCTTTCATAGTTGTTACAAGAATCAAAGGAGATAATGTAGATGAAAGTATTTTAAACACTATGGTTTGTACATGTAAAATAGAGGAGATTGGCCATGAGCTGATAATTGAAGCTAGGAAATTACACATGGGGTTCCTTATATTATTGGGCCTATTTTTACATGTTTCAGAATTTCCATTATAGAAAGTCAAAATACATAGAATAGATTATTATATATTACAGTTTGTTTACTGGGATTATACTGATGCTACAGTCCAGAAGCTGAGTTGGTAGATTGCCATAACTCATTCAGTCAGTCTCTTAGCCCTGAAAATAGGTCAGTTCAGTTAAACAGTTATTTCCTATTTCAGGGGTCAATGGTGTATGTGGAAATGGGGGGGGGCATCTAAATTAGGCCTTATATGGTATGAGTAGCAGGCATTTAATGAGGGGCCTTTCCATAGAAACAAGAGAAAAACAAAGGCTAATGACTAAAACAAACTATCAACTCAGGTTTTGAGTTCAGAAGGCAGTCAATTAAGAAGATTTTTAGATGCAGCTTTAGATGGTGGAGTGAGGACAAGCAGTGGCAATCCCCTGAATATTTGTTGTTGCTGTTTGAATGTCTCTGGTGATGGCATCACATGTTATGGTGAACTTTCTGAGTGACCTACAGAGCAGCAGGCATGAAAGTTTTCCATACACGATCTGTTGTGGTGCTTTTTTGAAATTTATATCAAGTCATTCAGTTTCAACATGCCAGGCTTCAAAAAAAAGGGAAATTTTAGTTTTTAGTGATGTCAAGTCAGGAGAGTGGAAAAAAACTAGGAACAAGTATTGACAAAAAGCACAGCAAGAACCAGTTTACAAAGAGGAAAAAAAAACCTAAGTCAACAAATATGGCAATGTTCAACAACCCACAAGAGTACGTTGTAGTTTATTTTAAAACAGAATTTCCTGCCTAAAATTACCCCCATTTTTATTAAAGATAATTGAAGAAGACTAATTTGTGAAACAAGTTTACTCCCATTAAGTTTGGCTTGATTATTTACACAAGTGCAACAAGAATAGTGAATTTTCATATAGACTCTTTTTAAGTCTGCTTTGCTGGAACTTTAATTAAAAATCTCAGATTGAATATTTAAAAGCCTATGGATGTTAATAAGCCAAATCAGGAACTTGCCACCAGACTTTGCCTGCAATACCTATAGATCTGGGTAAATTCCTCTCTTTTGGAGGTCCCCAATATATCTTAATTTCCCTGAAGTGCCAGGAAGTGACCTTCCTACTCACGACACCAGGCTGTCGTGTAAGCACGACACCAGGCTGGGATCTCAAGGGACTTTTTAGCATTGGCTCCATAAAGCGAACTTTAGTTCCCTAAATCTGTCTGGCCCTATCTAATTCTATGCATGCCATCCTCAAATATGACATCCCAGCCAAAACCTTGGTAATATAACCATATTTCCAATTATGTCCTGTTATGAGAACAGATTATTATTGAACTTAGGCAAACTAAATTGTCATGAAAAGAACACATAATAAGCATTTCCAAATTCTGAGAGGATCAGGAAGAGAGAAAAGGGAAATGTTTCAGTTCTATTTATAAAATTGTTTTAAGTTACAGTTTAAGAGAAAAGGGAAAATGAAAGAAAAATTTTTAAGTTTATTTTTTTGGGGGAATGGGTGGGGAGGGGCAGAGAGAGAGAGAGAGAGAGAGAGAGAATCCCAAGCAGGCTTTGTGCTGTCAACACAGAGCCCAGCACAGGACTCAATCCCACGAACTGTGAGATCATGACCTGAACCAAAATCGAGAGTCAGACGCTTGACTGACTGAGCCACTCAGGTGCCCCAAGAAAATGAAAATTTTAAATCTGGCAAACAAAGTATTAAAAAAGTCATATTTTAACAAAAATTAATTATAAAAATATAATGTTTGTTTAGTCCATGTTTATGCTTGATCTTGGGTTAGCAGTTCTATGAATCAGTCACTCTATTAGATTTCTAGAAATTCTTTTTTTTTTTTTAAGTTTATTTATTTAAGCAATCTGTATACCCAGCATGGGGCTCAAACTCATGACCCTAAGATCAAGAGCCATATGCTGACTGAGCCAGCCAGGCATCCCAGATTTCCGGAAATTCTTATCTAGTTCAGTGGTTTGATTTTAAAGTCACCAGAAACCTGTATTCCAGGGTACTTGTCCAAGTCTTTTCCATGAATCTCTTTGAAGCAATTTTGATTGCATTTGATTGTAAAAGCTTTCAGAGAAGCATCAGAGTGAAAAATAACTATCGGTGAGTGATGAAAGACTCCAAAATAGCCACGGTTAAAGATCTGGTGGGAGTTCATTATGATGTAATTTACAAGGAAACTTGGTTATTTCTGTAGCATTTAACATTTTAAGATAGCAATTGGAATTATAATTGTTTATGTGGATAACAGGGACATCGACAAATTCTTAGGAATTGTATACAATCTTTGAAATACTTTTATTCGTAGCATATACTCATCCAAATATAACCTAAAGATGATTAAACAGTAATTTTATTTGACAATGTTTCCCATGTATTTTAACACATCAAGTAAGCCTAATTAGTTTCACATTTCTCTTTTTATAAGGGTAGAGAACAAATGTTTTGAATTTTTCCAGGGATCTTGTAAGAAATCCCAAAGTTAGTTTGAAGGCAAAAACACTTTATTCAGAATTTGATTTGGGGAAATTTGTCAAAAATGTTAAAAAGTTTGAACACTTGATTAAGCAGATGATAGATCTCTGTGAAAACTATCCAGTTATCAACCTAACCAAAGTGACAATAAAAGATTTTAAAGGCAAATACAGTTGGTAATATCCTTAAGAAAAAAAAACACAGCGTTTTAAATATTAAGAAGACTCAGTAATCAAAGATCTGATAAAGCTAACATGAAGCACAGGAAGTTCTTTTGATAAGACACACAATCTTTGTCCTAGGCAGATTACTCAGGTAAAAAGAAAACCTTTTATAATCTCTTAAATTAGGAGACCAATAGTCTAAGAAACTTTGTCATTTTAACAGAGAGAGAAGACTAAACACTGGTTTTGTATCAGTATATTATGGAACTTGTTTTTTATTTTTAATATATTTCTTCAAGTTTATTTATTTTGAGAGAGAGAGAGAAAGCGCAAGTTGGGGAGGGGCAAACAGAGAGAATCCTAAGCAGCCTCCTCGATGTCAGTGCAGAGCCAGATGCAGGGATGGAACCCATGAGCCATGAAATCATGACCTGAGCTGAAGAGGGACGCTCAGCTAACTGAGCCACCTTGGCACCCCTATTGAGCTCATTTTAAACATGTAATAAATAGCGGTGCCTGGGTGGCTCAGTCGGTGAAGCGACTTCGGCTTAGGTCATGATCTCAGAGTCTGTGAGTTCGAGCCCTGCCTTGGGCTCTGTGTTGACAGCTCAGAGCCTGGAGTCTGCTTGGGATTCTGTGTCTCCCCCTTTCTCTGCCCCACGCCCCTCATGCTCTGTCTGTCTGTCTCAAAAATAAATAAACATTAAAATTTTTTTTCTAATTTTTTTTTTTAACATTTATTCATTTTTTGAGAGTGAGAAAGAGCATGAGCAGGGGAGGGGCAGAGAGAGAGGGAGACACAGAGTCAGAAGCTGGCTCCAGGCTCTGAGCTGTCAGCACAGAACCTGACACGGGGCTAGAGCTCACCGACTGTGAGATCATAACCTGAGCTGAAGTCGGATGCTTAACTGACTGAGCCACCCAGGTGCCCTGTAAAAAAAAAAAAATTGAAATGTATAAATAAATCCACTTAATCTTAGTCAGGTTTGACTTTGTAACATATAAATTTTTCCCCCATAAACCTTCTGCAACTTTCCGTAATCATTTACGTACTGTCCTACTTTTTCCATTTCTCAGGTGAGTCATTTCTTTTTTATTTATTTATTTTTTAATGTATTTTTTTTGAAATTTATTGTCACATTGGTTTCCATACAACACCCAGTGCTCATCCCAAAAGGTGCCCTCCTCAATACCTATCACCCACCCTCCCCTCCCTCCCACCCCCCCATCAACCCTCAGTTTGTTCTCAGTTTTTAAGAGTCTCTTACGCTTTGGCTCTCTCCCACTCTAACCTCTTTTCTTTTTTGAGTCATTTCATTTTAGGACAAAATTAGTCTCTTTTTCCCTTAACGAAAACATGTCTTTCATACATGTTTTCTCTTTTAATAAAAAATACATCTTACTTCCCTTGAAAACTTTGCATACAGAATTGTCTCTTTTCACTCTTAAGGTTGCTAGTAGTTTCATTTACATATATAGATTGTCATATACTAGCATTCTGTAGCAAACTAGCAAATTTTATGAGTATACCATTTCACAATTTATAGGTACCTATTTTTTTCATGATACTATTTTCCAGTGTGACAAAAAAGGACATATTTATTAGAAGACTCAAATATCTTTGTCTTTGTAAAACTTAAAGAGTCAAAAATAGATAAACTTATGTTTACCAATTAATGTTTTAATATTTTATCTTATTTGGGGGGCACCTGGGTGTCACAGTTGGTTAAGCATCCAACTTCGGCTCAGGTCATGATCTCACAGTTCACGAGTTCAAGCCCCCACTCTGGCTCTGTGCTGACAGTTCAGAGCCTGGAGCCAGCTTTGGATTCTGTGTCTCCCTCTCTCTCTGCCCCTTCCCCACTCATACTCTGTCTCCAAAATAAATAAACATTAAAGAAAAATTTAAAAAAATATATTTTATCTTATTTGGAAAGGATCTAGATATTCAATGAATATCTATCATTTAACTTAACTTACTATAACTTAAAGGTTTTAACATACCAAAAGATTTTAGAAACTGTTTTTATGCAGACATATTTTACAAAACATAATCATTATTGAAAAAGTTCATTTATAAACTTTTATCCCACTTACATCCATTTAAATCACTTATTTTCCATTTCACTCAATTATTCACCTTAATTATACTTGAATTAGTCATCAAAGTTTCCTGAGACACTAAACAAAGCTATCCATCATCTTAAGTTATTTTTATTGCAGACAAATCAAGCAAATATTTTTTTTAAAAAAATCACAGAACCAAAGAACCTAAAAGTAAAAACACTTGGTTTTCTCCAGTTTTTTTTCCTGTCATGCTTGACATATCTTAAGCAACTTATTTTTTTTACCGTATGTTTTGTTCTTAGGTTGAACGTACACCTTTGTAATCTTAAACATCTAGTAGAGATAATATAACCTTAGTTGACTAGTAAGCTCAGGTAGAAGAATTTGTATGCCTGTACTATATTTAATGTTGATATTTCTGAAGATATGCCTATTTTTGTTAAACCAACAAACTTAAACTAGCTTTTCTTTACTGAAGATTATCCCAGATCATGTGGACTTGAAAAATATTGGAGTTAGCTTCTATATTTCTGAGAGTTTTATGAATACTTAATTTATAAATACTTAATTTATAAATAAATGCTTATTTTAGATTAATATAGTAATCATTTTTCTTAAGCCAATTAAATACACCTCTTTTACAAATTAACTTTGCCAATATCATCTGGAGGTAGACAAAAAGATGACATGTACATAACATATATAGACATAAACATACAGACAGATGCAATAGAAAGCCTATAGTTTTAATTTTAAATTTTAACCATGAGTTAGGTATAAACATAGAAACATACAATTTACTAATTTATATTAGAGGCAATTCTCATTTTTGCCTTATTAATTTTTTTTCTTTCAATCTGATCTTTTCATAGGTAACAATAAGACTTGTTTAGGATTAAGAGATCTCTAAAAAATTCTTTTAGATATAAAGGTCCAAATCTTCCAAGGCATATCTATTTCAATGTGACTACAAACCAGTAAGCCATTTTATGGCTTAAAACCACTAGGCCTTTTAACGGATTAATGGTGATCTCAAAACGCATCCCCAAAGAGGTTACAAAAGATGGGTCCTTCACAAGATCCAGGGTCAGTCCCAAAGACAGCCAAAGAAAGAAAGACTTAAACAACATCCTCTGAGAACCAGTAACTGTTGGTAAAATGCTAGTCACAAATGGTGTGCAATCCACATTACTGTTCCACCAAATTCTCAGGGTCCCCAATCTGACCATTGCCTGCCTGTAGCCATAGGCCCAAAGTGTATGCCCTGGCAGAGGGAAAGCCAAGCCAAGCTCTCAGTACACAAGATGAGACTAAGAGGAAAGCAATACCTGTCTCTGGTAGGGAACCGGTAGGGTAGGATACTTGCCTGCTATTATTGATAACAATTGTTATTATTGATAGGGATCGATAACCAATGGGTAACCAAAACCAAATTCGCAAGAGTCACAATCCAAAAAACTGTGTTGTTTTTTTTAAACAAATAGTTTTCTCCTGTCAATCTGAACCCGGAAAAGAAGGGACAAGGAGAAATTTTTACCTTCTCTCTTGACTAGAACTACAGAGATCTGGGAAAGTTGACTATAGTAAGAATTCTTCTCTGACTTTTGTAGTTTCTCCCAGGACCCCATCCACAGACTGTGGAGAGAGTATTAGTGGGGCATCTCAGCCTCTTACAATCACATCCTATTGTCCAGAAACTGTAGAGAAGGCAAAACTTAGGGTCTCTGGCAGGCTCTGAGAATTCAAGACATAAAACTGATTAACAGGAAAAGCATACCAACTTATTTAATATGTTTTATGTGACACAGGCACCCTCATCAGGGAATGAAGACCCTAGAGAAGTGACAAAACCTATGCTTTTATACTAGGTTGAACACAGAGGCATTGTGGAAAAGGCTAGTGGAAGATAAGACTTATTTTAACAAGGTCTGTTTGTATAGAATTTCCTCAGCCTCAAATCTTTGTCTTTGGTGATAAGAATGTTTCTTTTCTCCTGGTATGGTGAGGACGTCTTTCACGTGGGAGTTCTATCTCCTGTTTCCAGGAAGGAAAGGGAAGCCTCAGAGGGCCCTTCTTGTACCTGTTGTCTTTCAAGTGCCTTTATCTCAAAATAATTCTTATGCCAAACTGATACATTTTTCAGTGGCATATTCCACCATCCTTCAGGATTCTATAACAAAAAACAAAGACTGCGTATCTTAAGTAGTAAACATTCATTTGTCACAGTTCTGGTGACTTGTAAATTCAAGATCAAGGTGCTAACAGATTTGGTGTCTGGTGAGAGCCCTCATCTGAGTTGTTGACTGCTGACTTTTCATGGTGTCCTCACAAGGCAGAAAGGATGAGAGAGCTCTTTGAGGTCCCTTTTGTAAGGGCACTAATCCCATTCTAGAGAACTCCACTCTCCTGAACTGATCACCTCCCAAAGACTCCATTTCCAAATTACCACCACATTGGAGGTTAGCATTTTATCATTTGAATTTTAGGAGGACACAGACATTTAGTCCATTGCATAGTGTTGAAGAAGTGTTACTGTATCTTCTTAAATAAAAATGTATCTCCTATCTCAAGATAGATCAATCTAGTCCCTGTAGGTAAACACACATCATATGAGCACCCTGACTCCAAAATATAAGAAATACAATAGAACATTGTCAATGTTTTAGGTGCCACTTCTAAATGTGGTAGTCCATTGGCTTGAATTAGTTTTTTATTTTTGTAACAAATTAATTTATGAGCCTACAGTTGGACAACTGAAGTGCCTACATTTATTAGTTTCTGTTTTTTGAGTTTCAAACTAAGTAGGGTGTGGCTTGGGCATGTATTCAGTGTTCCAAGTGGAGTATGAATCCCTCAAACAAAGTGAACAGGGCATTTGTTCCCTCATTCCTTTGCCCATCAGTTTATTGCTTCAGCCTAAGAATTTACCCACACAGATTTAGTAAAAAAAGGAACTCATTAAGAAGGCTTGATTCTGAAACAGAAATAGCATAAGGGCTGGAAAAATTGAGTCCATTATTTTACAAGAAAAGTGTTTGGAATTCTATCCAAATAAAATGCAATTAAGCCAGAAAATCATCATTCTCAAACTGTGGTATAATTGCTTAGACTCACACTTCAACTAACTAAAAACAAAAGCCTTCGAATTCCAACTGAAGTCCATGTCCTAATATAATCTCCAAGCCAACTAGGTGTCAAGGCCATCACAGTTGAGGTGCTGTCACTCTCTAGGGTCTGGAAGCACTTGGTCATTTAGAAGGTGGTAGTAAGAAGGCACAGAAACCCAAGTGTGGGAACGCTGTCTGCCAGGCACAGCTACCTGAGACCCAGGTCAACTCTGTCAAGAGGCTGGCAACACACCCCTCCCCCACTTGGGGAAAAAGAGCTGTCCCAGATTGAGGAGACCTGGGCGAGTCCATATCCTAGATACCAGTTTACCTATCTAAACATATTCCTCACTTGGCAGTTGAGTAGGATCCCAATACTTGCCTCCTGCCATCACTCCTAAAACTAAGAGATGCTGTACAAGAACTAACATGAACCAAGTTTCCGCTCAATGCACTAAAAATATTTTAATGCAACAACCTTGCAAAGCAGGTACAGAGAATGAGAAATTTTTCTCAGGTCATACAGCCAGTCAGTATAAGAGACTGAATTTGAATTTAGTTGTTGTTGTTTTAATTTCAAAGCCAACATTCTTTCCACTGTGGCTGTTTTCCACAAATGTAAAAACTGAATGGATAATAGGAGATGTAGAAGTTATTTCAGAACCTGAAGTCCTTGTGATTACATGAGCTGATATATGTAAAACCCTTAGAACAATAACATGGTAAGTATTCACTAAGCATTGGCTGGCACTATTATGATGATGGTAATGTAGGGTGCACTTTTGGCCTCTGAACATGAAATGAATCATGACAGTTAGAATAGGACTGATTTGCACACATTTTTAAAAATAAGCAATCAAGTGGTCATTGTTATGCAAAAACACAAACTGGTAGAAGAAAGAGGCCAGGGTTTGAGGTCAGAAGATCAGGGTCCCAGTTTGGGCCCCTCCCATTTTGCCACTCATAATAGTAAGAACTACCTGGTAGGTAGTGGGTGGGTGGGGGGGTTCCTGAGGATTAACTGCCACAGTGTGTGTGAAATCCTAATTGTAATTGGCACAAGGCTATGAAAATGCTAGTCAATATTTAGAGAAAGTAATCTCTTTTGGGCCTAAGGATTTATTGATACTCTGTGTTTCCTCTTTGTTGCTGCCAGCATCAGATTCCTGGTAATTGGAGAGACAAAGGGGTATTTGCCAGACGAACTATAACTGATGTAATACGGCATACAACTGTAGGTTCAAAGAACTAGTTTTCTTTCTCCTTCCTCCCTTTTAACAAGGGCACTTGACAACAGGAGAAAAATATCTCCAATAAAATAAATTTTATTTCATTTATTAATTTTTAATGTTTATTTATTTTTGAGAGAGAGAGAGAGAGAGAGAGAGAGAGACAGAGTGTGAGCAGGGGAGGGGCAGAGAGAGAGGGAGACACAGAATCCCAGAGCAGGTTCCACATTCTGAGTCATCAGCACAGAACCTGACATGGGGCTTGAACTCACGAACCATGAGATGGTGACCTGAACCAAAATGGGACACTTCACCAACTGTGTCACCCGGGTGCCCCTCCAATAAAATAAATTTTAAAAAATTTGTTCAGTGTATTGTTTGTTGATGTGGAGTTCTTCAAACAGTGCCTGCATTTGTTAAGTGCTATGTGTATTAGCTAGTATTATTTATTGTTCTTTTTACTTATAGTCAATTTCTATGACTACAGACTGAATGTTTGTGTCCCCCTCCAAATTTATATGTTGAAGCCCAATCCCCAGTATGATAATATTTGGAGGTGGGGCCTTAGGGATGTAATTAGATTTGAATGAGGTGATGGAGATGGAGCCCCCATGATGAGATTCGTGCCCTTACGAGGGAATGAAGAGCAAAGAACACTCTTTTCAACATGTGAGCTACAGTAAGTCAGCACCAGAAAGTGGCCATGCTGGCACCTTGATCTTGGCTCTTCAACCTCCACGACAGTGAGAAATACATTTCTGTTGTTGGTAAGCCACTTAGTTTCTGGTATTTTGTTAAAGCAGCCTGATTGGACAAGGCAAACAATACCAGCGCTCTGCCTGCCTCACAGGGTTGATACGGAGGTCATACTTGTGAATGTTATGCGAACATTATTAAAAATAATAATGAAGTAAGTAATAATCTTACATTTCTGACACAAGTAATAAAACCTATGCCTTCTTTAAAGTTTTGAACAGCTATAGACAGACAGGTAAGTTATATACAAGAGAAGGAGGAATGGCAGAGGGAAAGTTGGGGTGGGGAAAGAGAGAAGACTGGAGCAGGCACTGAAACTGCCCAGGCTGGTAGGGGAGCCCTCTGCAGTCCACACATGGCTATTGAGCACCTGAAATGCGGCTAGTTAGAACTGAGATACGCTGTAAGTGTAAACTGATACAAGACTTCAACGTCTTAGTACAAAAGAAAGAATTTAAATTAGCTCATTAATTTGTATATTGACGATGGGTTGAAATGATATTTTGGATGTGCTGGGGTAAATGTATTATTATTCATTTTATCCCTTCTTTTCTATTTTTTAATCTACTAGTTTAAAATTCATATGTTGCATCATGTTGCTGTTGGACAGCGCTGTGCTCCAGAAAAGGAGGAAGTGGATAGGACACATGAACGAATGTAGAGGGGAGAGAATGCAGTCAATCATGGAATTAAATAGGTCCACAGAATGTTTGCAGAGAACCAAGTGTTGAGGATTTATCGTAGTGCTTCACTTTGTACCCCCAGTACGGGCACAAAATAGGAATGCTACCACGGTATTTGCCCAGCCTGCTTGGAGCCAGATGCAATGCAATCAAAACTTTAGATCTGGCCCACAAGTCAGCACTTCCTAATAATTCCTAAAATTAGGAACTGTTCCTATGCTCTCCTCTTGTTAGCTGCCCCCGCCACCCTTGAGAAAGACACTGTGAACCAAACTATACCTACTCCAAATAGTTTTGAATAAGGCTCCTGTATGATTGGTTTCCTGTCCCCACAACCTAGCACAGAGATGGCACGTTATTATGGTTACTATGTCCCTTTCATAGGTGCTTCACAAATGCCTGTTGAATGAATGACTATTTTAGAAACATTCCGATGAGTTCAACCACTATATAGATGCATCCTATAACTATTAAAATTATAGAAGCTTACTGTCTAAACATTCCATAAACGAGCCAAGTTCACAGGCACACAGCAGACCAACTGCTGCTGCTTTGATTTCTGCACAAAAGTAGAGTTCTGGTTACTAAAGAGGACATAACCACCTCGACAGAGACCCCCTTCCCCTCTCTAAAAAAAAAGAGCCAGCCTCTGCTATTAGGCTTAAAGGTGAAATTTTGTCAGTGTTAAGGCCAGGGACCCAACAAAGGCCTAACTCTTGCCTACCTTTGTGATTCCCAAGGGAACAATACACAAGAAGCAACATGCGAACACACATGTGTTAATACCTGGGCCACCACTGATACTGCCAAGCTGAGTTCTAATGCACAGCTAGGTTGAAATTTTTGAAAAGGACCCCCTTCCCCCTTCCACGTAAACCTAGGGACCTTTAGCATAGGCATATTTGAAGGACATGGCAGGAAGGAGACATAAACCTGCATCGTCCAAGAAAAATCTAGTCCCTTATCCACCAGCTGCATGCGCCAAGTGAGAGTGGGGATGGTTTGCCTACCCAGCAGGGCTGCTCCTCAGGGCTGGATTTCCCTGTGGAGGCAGGAAGCTGAAGGAGGAGAGAGCGGACGGCAGAGACTAATTGTGCCCTTGGGGTGCAGGGCCTGCCCATTAATAATCCGTAGTCCCAGCATGTTCCTGTCTCAGGCCAGCCAGATGCACAACTGCTCCCCCAGAGTGGGCTGAGCTAAGACAGGAGGCCGAGAGGTGCAGCTGTGCCTGAGATGGCTGACATGTTTCCTTCCCGGGTGGGCGAGGAGGCAAAGTGAGGCTGAAAGGGATGTTGTCAGCCTTCCCCAAGGCTCTGACAGAAAGGGTCCGGATCAAGCCTGGGCATCGAGAGGCCAGATACCCACAACCAGCTCCAATGAAGACTTCATTAAGATCCCATATTACCTAATCCCTTCTCTCAACTGTTTTTTTTTCCCGTTTTTTTTTTTCCTTCTTGTCTGTCCCTCTTCCCTTGTCCCTGCTTCTTTTTAGTTGTTTCATTACAAAAATACTCTTACACACATCAGAATTTGCCAGCTTAGTGATGCCATTGTTTTAGCAATAGATTTTTATTGCTAATATAAAACGTTTATTCAGTAATTATTATGTACCACTGTGCTAAACACTTTAAACGTGTTATGCCATCAAATCCTCACAGCAATACTACTCCAGCTGGATGCTGGAGCACAGCACAGCACAGGCCTGGCTACATTCAGGACAAGTGTTTTGTTTTCTTTTAAGTTTTTTAATCTTTCTTTCTTCCTTTTCTTTTTTCTTAGAATATATTTGTATTTATTTTATTTATTTATTTGTTTTTTTATGTAATTTATTGTCAGATTGGTTTCCATACAACACCCAGTGCTCATCCCAACAGATGCCCTCCTCAATGCCCATCACCCACTTTCCCCAATGTTTATTTCTGAGAGAGAGAGAGACAGAGTGGGAGCAGGGGAGAGGCAGAGAGAGAGGGAGACACAGAATCTGAAGCAGGATCCAGGCTCCGAGGTGTCAGCACAGGGCCTGATGTGGGGTCTGAACCCACAGACTGTGAGATCATGACCTGAGCTGAAGTCAGACACTTAACCAACTGAGCCACTCAGGTGCCCCTAGAGTTATTTTCTAAGGATGAATCCATGAAAAAGTAAATGAAAAAATAAATTCTCAAATAACCATCTAAGTTGTGAAGTGAAGAAAGAAAAACCAAGGGAATAAAAAATATATATTTTTTAATGTTTATTTTTGAAGGAAAGAGAGACAGAGCGTGATCAGGGGAGGGGCAGAGAGAGAGGGAGACATAGAATCCGAAGCAGGCTCCAGGCTCTGAGCTGTCAGCACAGAGCTCAATGCAGGGCTCGAACCCACAGACCACGCGATCATGACCCCAGCTGAAGTTGGACGCTCAACTGACTGAGCTTAGGTTTATAAGCTCTTGCTGTGGTGCGTCGTTGAATTTGCCCGAATTTTTCCAGGTCAGGCTTCCTGCTTCCATCTTGCCTTTTATTTACTTTTTGCTCCTTTTCTGTTTTCTCTCCTTCTTTTTGTTCTTGTTTTATTTCTCAGATGAATTTACCCCCTCCCTTTATTATCTTATTTAAAAATTTCCCTACTCTCTTAACACTTTTCTAAAACAGTAGCTGTTAACTGTCAATGATATAAATACAGATGTGCTGACTGTGGTAAGGCCATACACCATCCTCTTCTTCCCCTGTTCTGGCAGTGCCCCTCCCATCCCCTCAATGGCAATGATTCTCAAACTTGAGCATGCGTCGGAACCACCTGGCTGAAGGAGCGTTTGCTAAAATAAGGGTGGCTGAGCCGCACCTCCAGAGTTCCTGATTTAGCAGGTCTGTGTGGAGCCTGGGACTTGGCATTTCTAACTAGTTCCCATGTGATGCTGATGCTGCTAGTTCAGTGGCCACAGTTCAGGAGGCACTGCTCTTTGGAGTTCTAACCATGTTCAGAGTAGGTTCTCCCAAACTCCTTCACTGGTTCTTAGGAGACTTGCAGGTTTAAATCTCTGTCTGAGTGGGTTTTTGTTCTTAGGGAACTGTGACATTCCCTGACAATCAACTGTCATTTTAAAACCCCTGGTATCTGGTACACAAAGTCATTGAAGTTTGGGCAAATTGTGTCAATAATGTCATGAGCCAGAAAGCAAAGTCCCATGAGCAGGAAAGAAGTCACTTACAGATATAGACAGATATGGAGGAGAGCCAGTTCAGGTACTCTAGGGTGTTCCTGATTCTGAGCATTATTTTGACAGTGGCCTGATTCCACATTGGTTACTTCCTTTAATGGCAGAGCCATAACAGATGGTCTTGATATGTGGTTCCCTCAGTTTCTTCTCCTCATGAAGGTCCAAGAGAAATTGGCTTGAGTGAGTGTTAAATCTGAATAACTAGCTCAGTTCTGGCTATGCTGGATATTTTTCTGAACTAATTAGGATCTAGACTGGGTCTCCCCAAAACTTCTCAGAAGACTAGGGTATAAAGCAAAGGCAAGGCAGGAAGGGCATTAGGATTCTGGGAGACATGAAATTGGGATTCTCCATCTCTTTGGAAGCCTACCGAAGGAGGTGAGAGCACCTGAAGCACCTGAAGATTAGACCAAGTCTTCAGTTCAGGTACTTTTTCCTACCAGTAGTTATGTGGATCCTCTTACAAGATCCTCCTTATGATGGGCTTTCTCTAATTGGCTTCTGTTTAACTTGGTTATTTAAACCTCCCACCCAGCCTCAGAAAGTCCCATCAGTCCTCACTAAGGAACTGTTCTTCAGCTCACTTGTGCCCATTGTCCTCCTCCTATTTTATTTTCCCCATAATCCTTGATAATCTTTGTTGTTTGCCTGGCACACCCCACCACCAGTGATGTGGTTCCAGAAGGCTACAGGATTTTCTGTTGTTGCAACAACAGAAAGAGCTCAGTGCACAAAACTGCCCTTACTTCCTATACCAATTGCATATTTGGAGATCCAAGGCCATCCTTAGGTTCAACAATTCACTAGAATAACTAAAAGAACTCACTGAAAGCTGCTATTCTCACAGTTCTGGTTTATTAGATCTAAAGGATACAGATTAAATTCTGCCAAGAGAAGAAGCTCATAGGTAGAATCTGGAACATTCCAAAGGTTGAGCTTCCAGTAGTCCTCTCATGGAATCGTGGACAATGTTACTTTCCTGGCGTTGATTTGTGATAATACACATGGAGTACTGCCAACCAGGAGAGCTCACCCAAGCCTTTGTCTTTAGACCCTTTATAGGGGCTCTATGGTAAACCTGGCTAGTCACCCACAAGGCTGACCTCAATCTCCAGCCCCTTGGGGTGTTGAGCTGACACCCTTGACTGAAAGCCCCCATCCTATATCACATTGTTGCTATGGCTCAAAGCCCCCAGGTAAACAAAGACACTTCCATCAGGCAGGGCATTCCAAGGGTTTTGAGACTACCTCTCAGGGTCCAACTGCAAAGGCCAGACATCTCCTTCAACATGGTTAAATCCACTTACCAAGACCAAATCTGTGTCATGGTGTCACTGAAGGCAGCAGTGTTTGGGGTGGCAAGTCACATAGCTGGCATCCCATCCCATCTCATCCCATTCCATCCCATCTCATCCCAATTTCCTTAAGATGAAACAAAACTTACCCTAGTTTAGGATATGAACTTAACTGGTAACGTAGAGTAACTGTACTTCAGGTAACTTCATGAATCAGAAGTTCTACTGAGAGAAAGGATTTTTATGAAAGATAGCCAGATGGAATTCATACATACCATAAAGCAAGCTAGGTCACCTCTGGAGGCATTGCCTGGACCAAGGTCTCAAATAGGCATCCTTCTATCTCAGCCACATGAGTGTATACATTATAATATATATGCTATCTTATGGAGAGAGACTGTGTTATTAACTGTTAGGATCTGTGTGACTAGACATTGCCAGCTACTTGGAACAAATAAATACTCTTATGTACTATATAAAATAGAAAATGAATTCAACATCATGTCACTGGTTACTACAACCTGATCATTTGGGAAGATGCATCGCAGATTGAGTCTGACTAATTAGAACACCAGGGAATTCAACCAATCAGAACACCACAAAGCCCTGATTACTCCTTGGTCATCACACAGATGCCAGCTCTCAAAATTCAGTAACTAAAGAATAGTGGTAATTAACACTACACAGCAATACAGGTCAACTAAAAAGGAGAATTGCCTGAGGTTATGACAAATATGGGGTGCGGGGGAGATTATATGCATCCCCAAATATCTCTATTTGGAGAGAACATGTCAAGGGCAAAACATACTGGCAAGGTTTACAAAAAGACCAAAGAAAACAAAAAACAAACAATAAAAAACCCAAAACAAAACCCAACCCAAATTTGAAAGATTATGAATTTCTCATATAAGAAGACTCAAAGACTCATTAACACTTAAAAATATTTTTAGGGGTGTCTGGGTGGCTCAGTCAGTTAAGCGTCTGACTTCAGCTCAGGTCATGATCACAAGGCTTGTGAGTTTGAGCCCCACATAAGGCTTTCTGCTGTCAGTGCAGAGCTAGCTTCGGATCCTCTGTCTCCCTCTCTCTTTGCCCCTCCCCTGAGCTTTCTCTCTCTCTAAAATAAATAAACATTAAAAAATAAATAAATAAAATATTTTTAAGTAAGGACATGATTAGGGTCAATTTTCAAACTGCAATGAAGAGTAGGAAGTAAAATTCTCTATTGTTCTACTTTCATCCTACCACCCCCTGCCCCTGAGGCTCCACCCCTGTGTACTAAGCTTACTAGTGTCTTTGAGGGCCAGCTGAGAGTACATCTTCTACCCACCACAACTTGTCTTCGCAGCAGTTTTGGCCATCAGAGAGCTGTAAACGTGAACTGCATTTACTCTCCCTTCCTGTATTTGCTTTTGCCACACTTCCCTTTGCTCGGATGCAATCAGTCTACCCAGAGAGTTATTATAAGGTGAGACCCAGGGAGCCATGCCCATGTTTGCTGTACAGATATTGTTGAAAACCTCATTCACTTCTTTACAGTGTTTTCTCAGTGAAGACCTATAAGAGAAATTTGTCTGTAGTTTCTCAGAACTGGGAATGGTTCAGTTTCTCCTGATTTGTTTTCATCTAAAGGATTATTATAATTGCTATGACCACAAGCAATTGCAATTACCTTAAATAATTAATTTAATAAATTAATTACCTTAAAACCTAGTGGTGTAAGATGATAGTTTATTATGCACATGAATCCTGTTGGCCAGGAATTCCAACATGGCAAGGTGAGGTGTCTTGTCTCTGCTCCACAGTGTCTGGGGTCTTAGCAGGAAGACTCAAAGGCCGAGAGTTAGAATCTTCTGTAGGCTTATTCCCTCATATGTCTGATGCTGGCTTTAGCTAAAATCTTCACAGGGGCTGTTGGTAGACTTACATATGGCTTCCTCATGTGGCCTGGGGGCTCCTCACATATGGTGGCTATGTTCCAACTGTGATCATCCCCAAAGAGAGAGAGCTAGGTAGAAACTGTGTCATCTTTTATGCCTAGCCATGGACATCACATAGCATCACTTCTATTCCTTTACACTTGTTGAAGCAGTCACAAAGTCATTCCCCAGGTTCAAGGGCAAGGGAAGTAGAGCCCACCTCTTGAAAGGGAGCAGTAAGTTTCCAGAGAAACACAAGGAATGGAAATATTGCTATGTCCATTTTTGGAAAATATGATTGGCTACAGAACCCTCTGATACATGGTCTACTGTATATACTAATGACTTAGAAATCCTACAGGAGAATTTGCAGCCACTTCAATGAGGTTCCATGACTTCATGCTGGGCGTTGTGTGCATTAACCTCACTCTGGCTTCATAATGGTTTTCCTCTTATTTTCCTTTTGCTTCATTCTCCTCCTCAACTTTTATTTTATCTTATGTCTTTTATGTACCTTCTTGAATCACTGCAAATAATCTTGGGGGAAAACTAAGATATAAGTGAACTAAAATGGGCCTCCAGCAAAAGAAATTATTTCTAAGTATCAAATTAATTTCAACAGGAAGAATAAGAACATGACGTACAGGATTCAAATACCAACAAATACTCTCTGTTATTCAAATTTCAACCTTAATTTACATTGACTTAGAATGGAAACCCAGAAGAGCAATTGATTTTTTTCAAGTCAATTTTTTTTTTTTTATCTCTACAATGGAATAGCTTTGATTCATCAACTGGAAAAGTATGTTAAATAAGTGAATTCAAGTCACAATTTTCTGCAGTTTGGAAATACGAATCTTGAATACTTCTGCAATACTTATTTCATCTACTTAAAAAGTTTTGTGTTGCACTACTTAAAAATAATATACTTTTTCTGAAAAGGTAGGCTAAGAATTCATTAAGATTCTTGGCATAACTTTTTACAAAGAAGATAATACTATTTAATTTTTCAATGAAGCAATTATGTAGTCTTCCTATCTTTTCCACTAAAGATGAGATACTGTGTAATTTCTCCCATGGCATAATTAACATTTTATTTGACACATCTATATTAGGGATTCCTTATCTATGAAGAGCAATGAGTTTTATTAAATATGTCATCTACCATATCAGATTTGTTATAATCAAGTTTCATTTTGCTTCATTTCTCACTGCACTACTTCTGGGCTGCAAAACCAATTTACTCCCTGTATATAAATTGGTTATTTCATGACAAGGTAGCTACTATAACTATTAAGTGCAAAACCTACCATAGCACAGACTGGAATTGCCAATTTAGCTACACCTAGATTAGGAAGCTAAGATGTGATTATACTGTAAAAAGGATTAATTTAACAGCTTTGTGATTATTTCTCATGGATATCCGTCAGCGTAACTAGGGGTTCACAGCAACAGAATTCTGCAAATTGGAGGAGTTAATTTTCTTAAAAACCACGAAGATTTATATGTGAAACACTGAGTCTTTTGTGACTTTATTGTTAGAATTAGAATTAATTACTTAAGGTTTCACTGATCTTTTGGGGGTAAGTTGGAGGACAATTGAATAGGTTAGTTAGAACAGCAATCACATGACTAATAATCATCATAACGTATCAAGTCACTGTTCCCTTTACACACCTTTCAATTTCCTGCTTTGTTAACTTTGTTTCTGCTGCATTGAAGTGCCCTCCTCCAGCTCCACCCTGTACCCTCTTGCTGGGGTTCTATCCACAGTTCAATGCTTAGATTCCTTACCAAAAATTGCAGGGTCTGGGTCTTTTACACTTCCTCCCACGTAGATTCTCTCCTTCATTCTGTGCTTTGGAGATTGTGCTCATTAGTGTGTCCTTGCATTTTATATGTATCTGTCATTTTCCCACAGCCTCCTCCTAGCTTCCCCTCTTCAGTAAGTTCCTTGTGGGAAGTACTGTGTCTTGTGCATTTTTGTCTCCCCACAGCACTCAGGCCAGGGCTCTGCACATAGAAGGTGGTCAAAATTGTTAATTGAATTATAAATGAAGGTTTGTGTGCCCACAAAGTTGACATAAATGTTTGTAACCCCAAACCATTATGAGATGATTGCTATTACAGTCTGTAAGCCCACTGTCTTGCTAAAGGTATGCATGTGTGTGGCGTATGTGTGAGACAGCATTTGGGCTGCATTCTGAGGCTCTTTTAAAAAAACATTTTTTTAATGTTTATTTATTTTTTGAGAGAGAGAGAGAGAGAGAGAGAGACAGAGTGTAAGCAGGGGAGGGGCAGAGACAGAGGGAGACACAGAATCCAAAGCAGGCTCCAGGCTCTGAGCTGTCAGCACATAGCCTGATGCAGAGCTCGAACTCACAGGCTGCCAGATCATGACCTGAGCCGAAGCCTGCCATCCAACTGAGTGAGCCACCCAGGTGGCCCAAAGTCCTGAGGCGCTTAACACTCACATTTATTTGCTCTCCTTAAATGCTCTCATTCAGCCAACGGCAGTGGTTTTAGAGAATGGATAGAGACTGTTGTCTGAACAGTGCACTTCTGCCTTTAGTGACTTCCATCCTCTCCTCCTGTCTCTGACTTATTTGACTACAAGCTTTGCCTCCTCCTTGTAGACGCCACTTTGAAGCCAACAGGCTTGAGCAATGGAATGTGGAAAGGGCCCTCAGTGAGCACCTAGCTGAATATAAACAGGCCAACAGGTGACCCACCGCAGAATATCCATAGGTTCTAACTGTCCAATGGGCTACTTACAACTAGGCACAGTTACCAAAAAAGGAAAGATTTTCTGTCACCATACCTCCTCATCTTCCTGCTTGGAAAATAACCCCACCCACCACCTCATTGCAGACAGCCTCTCCTCTGCTGTCCTGCCTGCCAGTGGTGTAATATCCTTTGTTCTGCCTCAGGTGATTTCTTTCACCACCTGTGCCACTGGCTTGCACCCGATCTTGGTCTCACATTTAGGGGCCCCCGTCCAATTGAGAGACACCCCATTTAGACACCACACCCTTCTGCCTTGCACCATTTAGGTTCATAGTGGGATTTCAGACTGCCTGCCAGGATCTAACCTATTGCTTTCTTAGGAAGTCCCTGCTCAGTCTTCAGAGCCCCTGACCCTTCTTACCAAGGGAAGGAATCTCAATTTTGATGATATTCAAAGTGATATTAATGGAACTCATAAATTTTGGAATTAATGATATTAATATCTCAATATTATGATTTCGAAGTAAAAATTAATAAAGATTTTTCCAGACATGGACCTTATTATTATTAAAAATTTTTTTAATGTTTATTTTTATTTTTGAGAGAGAAAGAGATGGAGTGAGCAGTGGGGGAGACACAGAATCTGAAGCAGGCTTCAAGCTCTGAGCTGTCAGCACAGAGCCTGATGTGGGGCTCGAACTCACAAACGGTGAGATTGTGACCTAAGCTGAAGTCGGACGCTTAAACGACTAAGCCACCCAAGGGCCCCATTATTATTATTTTTACTCTGCATTAGTTCAGTTTCTAGTGGTTAGGGTTTTACTCTTGAGGCTCTTTTTAGACTGTATGGAAAACAGACAATATAATCTTCTACAGTAAGAGTGTTTTACAGTGACAAGAGTAAAGGTAAATGGTACCCAGTGGGCAAAGTAATGTGTTCATGTCTCTTCCCTTTGCACTCTTATTTGCTAAGACTAGGTCTTTGTGGATTGGAACAGACTGGCTTCTGGAGACGAGAGTGCCAGCCCAAACCAACACTCTGCTTCTGGCATTTTATGATCTATAAAGATTATTGGAAAATTTGTTGGCCCGTTTAATTTTCCTGTTGGAATCTCAGAGGCTGGTTTGTAGCTAATGTTAATGGACATTACTACCTTGAGCACAACAGCTCTATTTGGTTTTCTGTGAAATAAAACATTATGCAACAAATGTTTGGCTGTTAAAGACTTAAAGACAAAAGTATAGTTTACATTAGCAAATGTGAAGGGTTTTATGGCCTATTTTCTGTGCTTACCTCATTCTTGGTACCGGCATAAACTTTCTACTTTATTATATCTATGTCTCTGTTTTTTTAGAACCTATTTTGAATTTATTTGATTTGGTTGTATTCCTTGAATTTTATAAGCAATCAGATCTTTTCTGGGTATAAGGTAGGTTGTACACAAATTTTAGAAAGCAAAAACAGAATAGTTTTTCACATTTAAGAACCATATGAAAATATTTCCAAGAAGGAATAAATATATGATAAAACTTTAATTAATCCTAATTTCATAAAGAGGCAATTCTGGCCAAGCGAATGTATGGTTAGGTCAGAGCTAATCAGAAAATGGCTGTGTTTCAACTATTGTTAAGAATCTTCCCGAAATGATCTTGCTGCCGTTTTAGTCTAGTGAGTGGAATGTACTGAACATAATTGATTTTTTCTTAGGTGACTAAGGATCTCACAATGGCCCAGGGATAGTGTTGTGAACATTAGTTTGGATTAGACCATAATTGGAGACATATAAGATTTAAGAGAGGGGCTGAATTTACACTGACCCCAGGACAAATTGTAAGTCGCTTAAAAAAAAAAAACAACAGAAAACTAAATCTCTTTACTCAGTTCGGTTGTCAGTCACTCATTTCTTTTTTCTAATAGTGACTGGTAGCAAACAAAATCCCCCTAACCACTCCCTCACAAAAGAACACAAATATTTAATTAGACTTGATATTGAGGTCACTTTATCTGAGTAATTTAATGAATAATTTTGATTGAGACCTTAGTATTTACAGCTTTGGTGCTGTGGCACTACAATTAGGGATGAGATCACTGCTTCCTAAAATGGAATGAAAAACTTGGAATGACTCTCTCAAACTCAATTTGTCTTTGAAAATTCAGTAAAATATTGATTGGGAATTCTTAAATTAAGAAAATTACGTATTTCTGGTAGAAACAATAAAGTTGTGTGAAAGAAGATAAAAAAAAAAGTAATCTCCTTTGCTGAAGTACAGGATAATTAGAGCCTAGTGAGAATTTTTAGCCTCAAATAAAAAAAGAAATTTTAACTGAATTACTGGTTGGAGGTAGAAAAGTCATGCCTCACCTATGTGATAGTTGGACATTTAGCATTCTCAATGATTCCCCATATAGGTACACACACATTCAAAATTAAATAAGAAAGCCCTCTTTTAGTGAGGAACTTCTATAGGATGGGATTGGAACCTACCTCAAGGCATACTTTGTATTATGTAAAACTTGGTTTAATAAGCTTGCTTGGTTTCTCTGGTGATCTTCAGTACTTTCTCGGTTTCAGAAGGCAGGGAATTAGATGCAATGAGGGGGACAGAGACAGAATGAGAGAGAGAGAAGAGATGGGTAGAGATGAAAGGGTCTGTTGTGTTGAGAATGTGATCTCACGAGTATGCACATGTGTCAGAGGGTGTGCTGTTGGAAGGTTTGACTAGGAAGTCAGCATATTGATAAATGGCAACCATTGTGGCAGAGAAAGCAGAATCTTCAAAGATCTAGTTAGCTAGGAAGATTTACTCACACACTTCGTCAGCACATGTTTTGTAATTTTTTGTGGGTTGCCCAGTTAGGTGGGGTCACAAGAGGAGACAGAGGAGAGACTCAGGAAAACAGTTTATTGCATGCACAGGTTCTAGAAGCAGGAGGCACAGCATATGTAGAGCCACATGGGAAAGCCCTCAGGCTGGTCAGCAGGCAGATGACAGGAGAGGGGAACACTGAAGCCATCACCTTTATTGGAGTTTCCTCAGGAAAGATAAGTCATGGCAAGAACAACAGTTTAGGATTGGCTAGTTTGACTAATTTTGGTGGGCTTTGGGCTAGGAGGATGATCTGGTGCCTGGCCCTGGGATGATTAAGGCAGAGGAATATTGCCTCCTGGGGTATTTGGGCCTGGGGTATTGCCTCCTGGGGTATCTTGATGAATTGCAAGTCAATGGCATGTTCCCAGTTGGGCCCTTTGCTGTCTCTAAGAATTGGCAAACCCTGGGAAGGGCAATAACTCCATAGCCAGAAAGTTCTTTAAGATGTCAAAATATCAGAATATACAGAAAATTAGAAGTATTTACAATATAGCTCTGTTATCACTGAGAATCAATATGTAATATGCTGAAACCCAAGTCTATAATGATAGCATGACATTTCAAGCAGAGGTTAAATGCCCATACTCCTTTTCATAACTCAGACAAGTGAAAGACATTTTAGGCAGATCTTTTTCCAAGGCGAGTGTTCCTGTATGTGCCTGTGTGTGCTTAAGTGTTATCATCTCAGGTATAATCTTTGTTTTCCTGAACTGTATTTATCTAAATATAACGTTCTTTTTTTAAAAGTTTATTTATTTTGAGAGAGAGAGAGAGCACGAGTGGATGAGGGGCAGAGAGAGAGAGAGAGGGAGAGAGAGAATCTCAAGCAGGCTCCACAATGTCAGTGCAGAGCCCTACCCAGGGCTCCATCCCCCAAACCGTGAGATCATGCGTGACCTGAGCCAAAATCAAGAGCTGGACACTTAAGGGACTGAGCCACACACGCACCCCTAAGTATAACATTATTTTCTTTTTTTAATTTTTTTTAATGTTTACTTTTGAGGGAGAGACAGAGACAGAGCGTGAGCAGGGGAGGGGCAGAGAAAGAGAGAGACACAGAATCTGAAACAGGCTCCAGGCTCTGAGCTGTCAGCACAGAGCCCGATGTGGGACTTGAACTCACGAGCTGTGAGCTCATGACCTGAGCTGAAGTCGGCCGCTTAACCAACTAAGCCACCCAAGTGCCCCATACATTCGTAATGATAATAAATTTATGGGATAGATGTATTTTCCAAGATAAATGGCATATATGTTGTAGGAGTATTATTTTTTCCTGCATTTATGAAAAATATAAGTATACTACACTTTAGGTAAGTTCTCTGAAAAAAAAGTTTACTACTGTTTTAATGTTTAAGGGAGAAGAAAATATGCATGAAAAAATATGCCTTAACATTCTATAAATTCTACATACCTCTGAGTATGCCTGTGTTTGTGACAAATCATATCCAACCATGCCCCCAATTTTTTTTCTCACAGCTTCTCTCCAAAAGGCATTAGGATGTTTACGTTGTGCATAGATAGTAAACTGAGTAAGCAAGCACTAAAAAAAAAAAAAAGCACCGAGTGATGCCTGGCATAATTTAATCTTTTATTTTAAACATTTGTCTTGATTTTAAAAATTGACATCTTCTCTGGAGAATGTTTCTTTTCACTCATTTCCAGGTGTGTCATTTGAAAGGCCTTCATGGAGGTTAATAACAGACAAGAGCTGAGCTGGTGAGTAATGCGTATTTAATCAGAACGCACTCTTTGTTCCCCCAATCCTTCTGCCTTTGTTCAAGTTCTCTGTTCTGCCTGATAAACACTGTGTGCCCTACTTCCTTCTATAAAAGCTACTACTCTATGAAATCTGTTTGATATTTTCCTTTTATATAATGAAACATTGATCATGACAAAGGGGAAAAAAAACCTTCTCCCTTTTTCTTCAACCATTGGAAAAACCTAATTGGATAAATGTATTGTGGCAACTCAGAAGGCAGAGAAGTAGTAAGGTTAGCAGAGTCTGCTCATATTTAGGGTATGTTTTTGACAGCTGCATTTTTTTTTTAATGACAAACATCATTTAGATTGCTAAGAATTGCTCTGGGTTTTCCTGTTAGCTAATTCAGATGAAAGGATATAAATAACATCATATAAGCTATATGAGATAAATAGAAACCAAGAACATATTGCTATGAAAAGAAATGAAATTGAACTATATATACACCAAATTCCCCATAAATATGACATCTCTGAAATATAAGTATGATTATAAATTTAATTCATTTCAAAAATATCTAGTATCTGAACTTACACCTTCAAAATGAACTTTGTCACCTTCAGAACTGTGGCAGTGTGGTCAAAAGACTACTGGCTTTTAAGTCTAAATGAGTTATTTAGGCCTTTATTCTGGCATCACCACTGACTACCAAGCCATGGTACCTACCCGGGTCTCAGTTTCCATAATTATTATTAAAAAAAATTTAGTGTTTATGTATTTTTGAGAGAGAGAGAGAGACAGAGCATGAGCAGTGGAGGGGCAGAGAGAGAGGGAGACACAGAATCAGAACAGGCCCAGGCTCCAAGCTGTCAGCACAGAGCCTGACATGGGGCTCGAACCCACAAACTGTGGGATCATGACCTGAGCTGAAGTTGGACATTCAACCGAATGAGCCACCCAGGTGCCCCAGCTTCCTGAATTTTTAGTGGTGGTGATTATGCCTACTTCTCAGGGGCACTTGAGGTTTAAATGAAAGTGCACTAATCTGTGCTGTCTGGTACTCAACAAGTATTCCTCTCCCATTTAAGAATAAAATGGCTCAAGGGGCACCTGGGTGGCTCAGTCAGTTGAGCGTCCGACTTCAGCTGGGGTCATGATCTCACGGTCCATGGGTTCCAGCCCCACGTCCGCCTCTGTGCTGACAGCTTGGAGCCTGGAGCCTGCTTGGGATTCTGTGTCTCGCTCTCTCTCTGCCCCTCTCCCGCTCACACTCTATCACTCTCTCTCTCAAAAATAAATAAACATTAAAAAAAATGGCTCAAAACACAAGAGCAAGAAAGAGGAGGAGAGACTCTTGCTGTCTCTCCAGAGGCTATACTGCATCTATTTTGGTTAGCCACATTCGAACGCATAGCACCTGCTGAGCGTATGCCTTCTGAATAAAGGTGGATTTGAATTTTGGATGCTTTCTAGAGTAACCAAAACCAATTCTTGTGAATATAGTGAATGATCAAGTTTGGGTAAATATTTTTTGGTAACATAACAGACACAGGCACACAGGCACGCATGTGCGCGCGCGCGCGCACACACACACACACACACGCACACACACACGAGAGCACATGCAAGCACACACTCCATTATATGCATCGCCTGACTATGATGAGACAGACTTTGTGTGTCTTGCAATTTCTAAAGACACTACCAACAATGTTTTGAGCTTCAGCAGCACCGCCTGTCCTTCCCATGATGGCCTCAACTAGTGGTACAACAAGCCAATTGACTTGGCAGTGGCTTCTGGAGAGCAATTTTGCAATGGTTAAATGGAAACAAGAATACCTTCCTGGCCTACCTCACCTTAGAAGTTTAAATGCGGGTCACAAGAACTAATAAATGAGTGAAATATAAAGTGCTACGAAATTTGTAAGTGGTGGGCTAGAAAGGACTTTAGAAGTCTAAGCTCTCCATTTTTTTTTAAATTTTTTTTTAACGTTTATTTATTTTTGAGACAGAGAGAGACAGAGCATGAACGGGGGAGGGGCAGAGAGAGAGGGAGACACAGAACTGGAAGCAAGCTCCAGGCTCTGAGCCATCAGCCCAGAGCCTGACGCGGGGCTCGAACTCACGGACTGTGAGATCGTGACCTGAGCTGAAGTCGGACGCTTAACCAACTGAGCCACCCAGGTGCCCCAAAGCTCTCCATTTTAGACATAGAAAGTGACACCCAGGAAAGCATCAGGAACACCAGCGACAAGTGGCAGGAATTACCTGGACTCACTACATTGAAGAATGGGAACACAGCCTTTTACATTTCCACTTTTCCAGCTGGCAGTGGCCACAGGCCATCAAGAGTCAGTGATTATGAGTCTTCCTGGTTCATACAGAGATGTTCTACAAAGTTGCTGTCATTAAACTCACTTATAAAAACAGAATGGCCCTCATTTTAAAGAAGAAGGCCATAATAAAAAAAAATGTTGCCATTGTTTTCTTACCTTCAGTGTCTCCATGTAATCAGGATTTTTTAAATAGTTTTCAGTAAATGTTTTTCTCCCAGCTTTATTGAGGTATAATTGGAATACAAAAAACTGCACATAATTAACATATATAATTTGGTGAGTTTGAACATATGTATACTTTCATGTTACCATCACCATAATCAAGGTAATAAACATATCCATCACCTCCAGAAGTTTTCTTGTGTCTCCCCCCTTTTATTTTTGTGGTAAGAACACTTCACATGAGACCCTGTTAACACATATTTTAAGTGTACAATGTCTATTGTTCTCTATACTATAGTTGTCATGCTCTTTGATTCATATCTTCAGCCCATCCCTGAAGTGTTTCTTTGTGTTTTTGTTATACTGCTTTAACTGTATTTGTACCCTGGTGGAATGTAGGCATTGTTGTTACCATCTCTTGAGAGAACACATTTTCTTACACAGACTTCCTGGATTTGGACTAGTTGGATTTTCTGCTAAGTTACATCTTTAAATTCACTTCACATTTTTGTTTTGGCTGCCCTTTCCCATGAGGGCTTCTGTTTATATCACATTTCTTTTCTCTGACATGGAAATCAGCAAACACGCCTGCTGCGGACAAAGGTAAAGCATCACAATAATGAAGAAGCTTACATAAAAGGAAAATTGATGAATGCAGCAGCATGTGTTTGTGATTAAATCAAAGGCAGACTCAAGGCTGCCTAGCAATCCAACCCGATTAACTGTTTTCCAAATCTTGATATTGTACAAAGTAATTGACAATGACAGGGACAAGGGAAAATCAGATGGAAAATTGGGTATATCAGTGGCAGATGGTTAACAAGACAAATTGCCCAGTGTCTTCCAGAGTTTCCATATTTCTAGAAATAATTGTTCCTATGACCAAACTTATTTTCATAGACAATAAAATAGTTTTCTGTATACAGAGGGTGGAAAAATATTAAGTTGTTAGTAAGAGGTAATCAACCAATCTTTATCACCTGTGAAGATGAAAGGTCAGTTTTCTGTTACTCTGTACAATTAGACCTTCTAAAGTCATTGCCCCAAACTCACAGATTATTCTGCAATTGTATTAAGTCCTTATTGTTTTCAGTAATAATGAGGCTGTAGTTAATAAAAATAATAATAGATTATAAAAGCTAGTATTTATCAGGTGCTAATTATTGTAACAGGCATTATTTCATATTTGTTAAAATTTCTAATTCTCACAAGTGCATTCAGTAGAAATTATCATCTCCATTTTATTTTTTTTAAATGTTTTTTTATTTTATTTTTGAGACAGAGAGAGACAGAGCATGAACAGGGGAGACGCAGAGAGAGGGAGACACAGAATCTGAACCAGGTTCCAGGCTATGAGCTGTCAGCACAGAGCCCGACACGGGGCTCGAACTCACGGACCGTGAGATCATGACCTGAGCCGAAGTCAGAAGCTTAACCGACCAAGCCACCCAGGCGCCCCATCTCCATTTTATATATGAAAAAAAACTGAGGCTTAGGGTTGTTGAGTGCTTTGCACATAGGTAGTGTGTGTTGGTGCTTAGACATACCTCAAATCCTCTGCTATTTCCACTCTGCTATGACCCCACTTTATTGTTGCTGACCCTCCATAGGTTTGCAAGGAGATAGGACAGCATGCAACAATTTTTGGAATTTATTTCTAACATCATGCCAGTATAGTCAGGTAATTAACTTAGCAATATAAAGCCAGTGAATTCCATTATTAAGACAGAGGCCGGAAAAAGACTCTGGGATTTAGACTCAAATGACTTGGTCCTGCCATTGATCAGCCACGAAACTTTAGCCAAATCACTTCATTCCACCGAACCTCAGTTTTTGTGACCTTTATAAGTAATGTGTTATCAAAGGGTTTTGTGATGATTAAATGAAGTAATATGAACCAAGAGTTTTTGCAAATTTTTAAAAACTTTATACAAATGTGAGTTATTAGTATTAAGGAGAAAGAAGACTGTTTAGTCTGTCAGAACAAATCATCAATAAGATTGGGAGGCTAGGTGAGGTTTCTAGCTGACACCAAATGAAATAACTGAACTTTCTTTGTAAACTCTTGTTCTCAGTCCCATAACATTGATGTATGGTTGTTCTTTTTCACATCTTTAGAAATTTCTTCAGTGTCACTTGTCAAGTCCAGTAACCGTTCCCTGAGGGAAAGGGCACCAAGGGAGTTATGTTCATGGCTGCCCAAATCAACAGGGAGGAGCTGGGCAGGCACCGAGACATCACACAAAGAGCTGAGATGGAGGGAGCAGTAGACTGGGACTGCACAGGTGGCTGGAGGAGGGCCCTGGAGAGACATTTGGAATCAAGGCTTGACCAACATGGCCATGTCACTCACTGACAGGATGCTTGGGCACAGCCCTGTAGGTAACAGAAACAGAGATGTGCTTCTAGAGTTGAGGAACATGAAATCAGAGGGGACACTGCAAAAGTACCTAGCAGAGCCAACCAAATGTAAGGATGTCCAGGTGCCCAGAATGGACCACATCTTGGTCAAATAAGACAGACTAGACAACACCTTGGTCAAACAATAGCTTTTGTTGTTGTTGTTTACAGAAATATATTCATATCCTCATATGAATCACTTTAATCACTTTCAAAGACACTACTTTGGGGGACAAAGAGTAGAAAATTAAGGTGGTAGGATCAAAGTCTATATGGATGATAATTTTTATGAATCCTAAGACAACTAAGACATAAAGCAGAAAATAGGCACAGATTTATTGTTACTATGGACACGAACCAAACATTTGCATGTCTCATCCCTTAACTAAGGCCTTTTGCTACCAGTGAGATGTGCCAGACTGGTCATACTTACAGTCCCTCACCTTCCTAAGCATAGCTAGTGGCAGCAGCTGACAAACCGGGGGCCAAAAAGTCCACAATAAGTGTGATCTACAATGAACTCTTAATAACTTTACCTTCTTTCCTTTCTCTCTCTCTCTCTCTCTCTCTCTCTCCACACACACACACCCATTCCCTCCAGTTCATTGCTCATGTGCCAGAGAGACAGGTTGTATCAGAAGCAGGGGGCTCATCCTGGCTCATAACTTTTTCTGGGCCACCTCTTGCCTGCCCCTCAGGCATTCAATTCCCTTCTCAGGTGCATCGTTAATCTTTTGCTTTTGTTTCCTCATTCCTGTTCTCTCCCTGAGGTGAAAACATCCCAGCAAATTTGCATATTTGGCTGTCCTCTGGAGGTCTTGGACAGGCTTTAATGACTGTGTTGGAAGCATTTTCTTTCCTCTCACTGATCCCATAGATGGAGATGGGGTGGGCGGAGGATTTCACTACTGCCCCCTGAAAGGGAGTAACCAAATCGATAGCCCTGTCGCAGTTTCCATCTGTCAAGGTGACATGCCAACTGGCTAATGTTGAATTATTGATACTCCTTCCCAAAGCGAGTTAACCAAACAATTCGAAATCAGTGAAAAGGGGGCGGTCAATTGCAAATGAGGTTAACTCCATTTGGTCATGTGGACTGGAAGCTGATGGCTGCCTCCAAGCCAAATCTGCTTGATTTATGTTATCGCTGAAGAGAGGTTCTCAGTGCCACAAAGGGAAAGAACACAACAGAACAACAAAATTAGCCTTTTCACCGAGGAGGATTCAGATGACTCTCCAAATGAGCCACATTGACTGGTTAACCTCCTCTCCCCTCCCCAGCAAAATGTGGGTAGCAAAAAACAGAGGGAGTGTTCTTTCATAGTTAAAAGAAATGCCAAGATTTCCTTGACTAACTGAGATCCTTCCATGAATTTGACCTTCAGTCCTAAGGAAAAGGTGATTACTGGAAATACAAAGGTTCACCTCTAACTAAATTCCTACTAATTTTCTACTGGGTATTAAGTTACTAGAGCAATTAATGAACCTGAGATACGACAACCCGTTGATTTTACTGAGCAGTGTCATGGGAGATCACAATACATTCTCTTATGTATTCACTGCCATAAATTATGTTCTTTAAGGAGCACATTAATTATTATGCACTGAGTAAACAGCTGCTTTATTTTATACACAGAGGTGCCAGGAGGTACTTGTCCTGAAAACGTGTATGCCCAGGCTGCCAGAGGTAATAAATAAATGGGCATGTTGCATATTTCCGTTCATTTGGATGGACCTTTTATTCAAGTGCCTGCCAAGACACATGCATAGACCAGAATGTTTAAAGGATTAACTTTCATAAATTTTAAGCATTCCACAGCATTTCACCCGTCCATATTTTTCACTTTCTCCAAGCCCAGTGAACTGTTACAAATATGGCTTTGCAGCACCATCTAGTGGACAGAAAGGGGGGGGGTAGTGCACAGATCACTAGCTATAAATTTGAAAGTCAAATTTCAGGTACGGCCCAACCCTCTTGTTCCTTGCGGAGAATCCCAGTCAATCCTGAGCTGAGTGAAACAGGAGTAGGATGGCAAGAACTTTGGCTGCAGTGTGGCTATAGGGAAGGGCGGGACTGTTGCCACCAACCAAAGCAGTGCATCAATCTGTGCATTTTGATCAGTGGAGAAATCAGTTATTAACCAAAGAACCATCGATTTCCCAGCACAGTCCCAGCGAGAAAACAGTGTAACAGAGTATAGCTGTTACAATGAACAACCAGTGTGTTGGGAAGTTACCCACCAGCAACTCTGCCCTGGCTTCAGTATGCAGATCATTAAAAGATGGGAGATCCTCGCGGTCCGTGAGTTCGAGCCCTGCTTCAGGCTCTGGGCTGATGGCTCAGAGCCTGGAGCCTGTTTCCGATTCTGTGTCTGCCTCTCTCTCTGCCCCTCCCCCGTTCATGCTCTGTCTCTCTCTGTCCCAAAAATAAATAAACGTTGAAAAAAAAAATTTAAAAGATGGGAGATCCTAAACCCTCCAGAGTGAGGGCTGAAGGAGACTGAAGAATTTTAAATGAAACACAAAACTAATTTGCATTTTGTAGTTCAAAATGGGGCTAGATATTATTAATTCTCTTTACATAAAAAGAATGTGAAAACTACATATTTATGGTATGTGGGTTCTTCTGCTTAACTGAAAATGAAATTATTAGGACCAAGAAAAAAAAATCAATAACCAACAAATATTTATCAAGTGCCTGCTTAGTACCAGGCACTTATTCCTCTAGGGGGAATAAACATTAAAATCCCTGCCCTTTATATTAGTATTTAATACCCTGTGTCATGTGATGTAGACACAGGGTGGAGCCACAACTGGAACCAAAGTTTCTCTCACTTGTATAAATACACTTCAGAGTTATATTAAAATACCATTATGGTAAGAAATATGTTTCTTAAAAGAGAAACAATAACCAAACACATTCAGTTTAGCTGTTACATTTTCCTCCTATGTCGGTCTATGATGCGATTATCCTTACTAAGAACAGTAAATGTTTGGGCCTTCAACAAAGTTTTCTCATGGCAATTATCCTTTATAGCCAGCCTGGAAGCAATTTCAGATGAATAACTACAAAGTTGTCAGGTCCTTGGACAAAGTACAGGCTCCTAAAAGCTTGCCCCATGGGGTACACTGTCAAAGAGAGAGATTTGGTATTGGGGTCTGCCTAGTTTTCTCCAGAAGAGAGATTTCACACCGTGTTCTCTGGGGACAAGAACAGTTGTCCAACCAATCAACCTTGGAAAGAGTTGACATCTATGGAGAATCTGGTAATTTAGGGAAGGCTGAAAAGTGGCGAGAAGAAACATTATGGATAGGACTTAAAAAGCCAGGTATGTGATTTGCAGAAGTGGTCGATAGACTTCTATGTTCCAGACAATGACAAAATAAGGATGAGTTAGATAATTTCCCTGCATGTGAGGCACTTCTTGTCGAGCAACAGGGAGAAAGAACAGTGTAGTGTGAGGAGTGCCAGTGGTATGAACATGGGGCCTTACAGCAGTTCTCAGACTTGAACGTCTATCAGTCCCTGATGGCCTATTAAGCAGCAGATTGCTGTACTCCATGGCCAGAGGTTCTACTTCAGTAGGTCTGTGGTGGATTCTGAGGATTTGCATTTCTTTTCTTTTTTTTTTCTTTACTGAATGTTACACTTTTTTTTGTTTTTTTGTTTTATTTTTATTTTTCATTTTATGGTTTATTTTTTAAAATTTACATCCAAGTTAGTTAGCATATAGTGCAACAATGATTTCAGGAGTAGATTCCTTAGTGCCCCCTATGCATTTAGTCCATCCCCCCTCCCACAACCCCTCCAGTAACCCTCAGTCTGTTCTCCATATTTATAAGTCTCTTCTGTTTTGCCCCCATCCCTGTTTTTATATTATTTTTGTTTCCATTCCCTTATATTCATCTGTTTTGTCTCTTAAAGTCCTCATATGAGTGAAGTCATGATTTTTGTCTTTCTCTGACTGACTAATTTCACTTAGCATAATACCCTCCAGTTCCATCCACGCAGTTGCAAATGGCAAGATTTCACTCTTTTTGATTGCCAAGTAATACTCCATTGTATATGTATATATCGCATCTTCCTTATCCATTCATCCATCAATGGGCATTTGGGCTCTTTCCAAACTTCGGCTATTGTTGATAGTGCTGCTATAAACATGGGGGTGTATGTGTCCCTTCGAACCAGCACACCTGTATCCTGTGGATAAATGTCTAGTAGTGCAATTGCTGGGTCATAGGGTAGTTCTATTTTTAGTTTTTTGAGGAAGCTCCATACTGTTTTCCAGAGTGGCTGCACCAGCTTGCATTCCCACCAACAATGCAAAAGAGATTCTGAGGATTTGCATTTCTACCAAGTTTCTGGTGCTGTTTGGGAACCACTATTTTAGAGGTGGTGAATGAACTAGGGAAGGCTTCATGGAGGAGGTGACATCTCTGCTGGGACTTGTAATAAATGTTAGGAGTTTGACAGACAGAGAGGGGTATGAACATTTTAGGCAGAGACTGCTGTGAAAAGGCGGCACATCTGAAGGTTGGTGAGCCTTTCAGGGTCATCAGAGCACTGACTGGGGAAGGGGAAGAGGCCCAAGTAGCAGACTGGGGCAGTTCTGAAGGGCTCTGGGTGCTACGTTCAGAGTCTGAACCTTGTCCCATAAGCAACATGGAGCTGTCAGAAGTTTTTCAAGACAGTGAGATAATCACATTTGTTTCCTAGGAAGGAAATTTGTCTACCCTTTGAAGACAGGAGAACCACAAACAGGAAAAGCAATTAGGAAGCTGCTTCGATGGTCCAGGCGATAGACCTGGTAAAGTAAGGGCCTTCACTAAGGCTATGGAAGCAGGAATGAAAAGATGGGAGAAAATGAGAAAGAGATTTAGGAGGCAGAATCAATTGTTAATTAGGGACAGTACTGAATGTAAAACGTAAAAGAGGAGCTGAGAATGGGTCTGTAAGGTAATGCTGGGGTGCCTGAGTGGGAAGTCTTGGTAGAAGTGGAGATACTATAAGATAAAGAGCAATTTTTGAAGGAAAATGGCTAATTCAGTTTTGGAAAGATTAAATTTGAAATATTGCCAAAAAAGAAAAAAAAGAAGAAAGAAAAAAAAGAAAAATGAATGAGACTACGGAGATAGTACCTGTGTTAAAGTGAATGAAACTAGTGGTTTGGTGATGGGGTTGAAGTTAATCTTTGTTAAAGGAAGACTTTTTCAGGGACAATTTTAGTCTTAAGAATTATTATTTAATTTAATTAAAGCTACAGATTCAAAAAATTAATGGCTTAGGCTCAGGAGGTGTTATGTTTGAGACTCTGTTCCACCCCTTACTAACTCTGGGACTTGGACCAGTGACTTAGCCTTGTACACATCAACTCATTTAATCTTCACCATAACCTGTAAAGGGGCCACTATTATCCCCAGCTGGGCTTAGTTTCCACATTTCTAGACTAGGAATACTAACAGGGGCTAGTGAGGAATAATTGAGTTTATGTGTGAACATCACCTAGAAAAGGCTTTGCTCACACAAGACCTTGTATCACTTAGTCTTTAAACCTTTAGGCGTAACTCATAAATCTTAGCTTTCTGTTTATAAATCTAGAAAAATGTGACAATCATTTATAAAGTAACATTTACAGCTAAAAGTTGGCCACCAGTGAGAATGTGTGTGTGTGGTAGTTTTCTGCACACCGACCAAACCATTCTCAGACACCAGTTGGGTGTCCTGCAATTCATCTCAATGCTGACACCATCTAATAGGAGATAGCATCAGATCCCACACGTTAAGGGCTCAGCCCCACAAGAATGCTCCCCCAAGCCCCTTCAGATGCCAGATGCAAGTAATTACCTGTGCTTCTGACTGATCTGCTATGGAGGTCCCAATGACCCCCTCCTTGGGTTTGATTAATTTGCTATAGCAGCTCACAGAACTCAGAGGAACACTTTACTTACTAGATCACTGGTTTGTTGAAAAAGGATATAACCCAGGAACAGCCAGATGAAGAGATGCATAGGTTAAGGCATGGGCAAAGGGTTGCGAGCTTCTATGCCCTCTCCTGGTGCACCACTCTCCTGGCACCTCCAAGTGTTCACTAACCTGGAAGCTCTCCAAACCTAGTACTTCTGGGCTTCATTCTAGTCACAATTAATTGAAATCACCAGCCTCTGGTGATTGAACTCACTCTCCCCTTTGCCTTTCCACGGAAGTCATTGAGGGTGAGACTGAAAATTCCAACTCCCTAATCACTTGGTTGGTTCCATGTGACCAGTCATCTTCTTAAAACACCTAGGAACATTTCAAAAGTCACCTCACTCACATAATAAAAGACACCTTTGAGGTTCTCCTCACTTAAGAAATTCCAAAGGTTTGGGGCGCCTGGGTGACTTGGTCGGTTGAGCATCCGACTTTGGCTCGACTTTGGCTCGGGTATGATCTCGCGGCTTGTGAGTTCCAGCCCTGCGTCGGGCTCTGTGCTGACAGCTCAGAGCCTGGAGCCTGCTTCTGATTCTGTCTCCCTCTCTCTCTGCTCCTCCCCTGTTCACTCTCTCTCTCTCTCAAAAATTAATAAACATTAAAAAAAAAAAAAAGAAATTCCAAAGGTTTTAGGAGCTTTGTCCCAGAACCCAGGACCAAGAACAAATATATATTTCTTACTGGAAACCACAGTGTCACAACTTAATTTGTCCTATACACTTTAAATTGCATTTATAAATCCAGTTCTCCTTATTTTAAGAAATTCAGTTGTCTATAAACATATGATACCAAGTACCTAAGTAATTCTCATAAATCTAAAAAAACTTTTTGTAAAAAAAAATATTTTATTTATTTTTGAGAGAGACAGAGAGAGCACAAGCAGGGCAGGGGCAGAGGGAGAAAGACAGAAACATGGAATCCAAAGCAGGCTCCAGGCTCTGAGCTGTCAGCACAGAACCTGAAGCAGGGCTCGAACCCACAAACCATGAGATCATGACCTGAGCTGAAGTCGGAATCTCAACCGACTCAGCCACCCAGACTCTCCTAAAACTTCAAACTTACAATTATGGGATCTTAAGGAGTGATACAGCAATGGGAATGATAAATGTGGTCTAATTTGAGCACAGACAATAAAAAGGTGCATTATCTGTAGAGAATTTAAAAGCAATAATAAAACCAATTAAATGTTTATTAGTTTGCTTTTTATTATTGCTGTGTACTGACATGCTAACAATATCTGTGATAAAACAGTCCTCTGTGCTGGGAGGACCACTCCTATTATCGTGCCCCATGGTAGATCTACCCTGATCTTAAGTTTTATTCAATATTCCAACACTACTTAAAATCTTAGGGAAATTCTCATTTATTTTTCAAATAAAAACATCAATTTTAAGTTGTCCCTAGGCTTATCTGTTAATTACTCTAATATATCATTAAACATTATAAATAAAGTACCAAATATTCACTAATTTTTCCCTAAACATAGCTCAAAATATTGATAGTATATGTTTGATTTATATCATCACTTTACACATTTAATTATAAATTTTCCCAGGGTTTTATAATGTAGACTCAATAGTGAAACACTTGTCATAGAAACAGAACAGTGTAGCAGGTTAAGAATACACATTTTTGGGGTAGACTGCCCTGGTTTTCAAGTGTGGCTGTGCCACTGGTCAACTGTGAGCTTGGGCTAATTATATAATCTCTCTGTGCCTCATTTCCTCAGGTATCAAATGGGGTATTGAAAGTAAGTAGCTACCTCATAAGGTCACTAATTATTATATTAAACTGTTTAGTATATGCGAAAAATTGATTGACTATATAAGCTTGGATCTATTTCTGAATTCTTTATTTCATTTTATTAATTTATCCATTTTTGAGATCAATACCACACTATCTGGATTATGCTAGCTTTATGTTAATTCTTAAATCAGGTAGTACAAGTTCTTCAATGTTCTTTTTCAAAGTGATTTTGGCTGTTCTTCACTTGTGAAGGTATCTGGGCCTAAGTTTTCTTGGTGGGTAGGTTTTTAATTTTAAATTCAATTTCTTCAACAGTTATAGGGATAGTCATGTTTTTGAAAATTCCTTATTGTGTTAATTTTGGTAATTTGGGTCTTTCAGGGAATTTTCCCATTTATAAATTGTCAAATGTATTGTTATAAAATCGTTTATAATAGTTCCTTATGATTCTTTTAAAACATTCTAAACTATTTCCTATAGTTAGGCTCCTGCTTTCATTTTGGGTGTTGGTATTGGTAATTTGTATTTTCTTTCTTTTTTCTTGATTGACCTTGTGAGGGATTTATTCATTTTGTTAACCTTTTAAAAGAACCACATTTCTGTTTTGTTGATTTTCACTATTAATTGTCTATTTTTGGTTTCACTGGTGTCTTCATGTCTGCTTTATCTTTATTATCTCTCTCCTATTTACTTTTGGTTTAATATTTAGCTTTTCTTTTTCTAGTGTTTAAGGAGGAGGCTGAGATCACTGATCTTTAGGCATGTTGTGTTTCAAATATAAGCAAATTAAGCTATAAATTGCCCTCTAAGCACTGTTTTAGCTGCATTCCACACATTTTTGTATGTTGTGTTTTAATTTTCATTCAGTTCAAATTATTTTCTTATTGATCTTGTGATTTCTTTGATCTATGGGTCATTTAACAGTGCATCTGATTTCCAATTAGTTTTATTCCTGTGGGCTCCTGACTTGTCCCCTTTGGGCAATCTTCCTGGGTCCCTCAGCCCATTCACTTGCAGTTCTTTTGCATTTATTTAAGAAATGGAGGACAGGGCTGATGCTTTAAGAATAATTATTAAGCTGATTATGCAATTCAGATGACATATCTTTGATTGAAAAATTGCCATGTCCTCAACACTGTGACCTTCTTTATCCATAGCTTCTGGGACTAGCTTCACAACTAGAGACAGAGAAGATGTCCTGGTACCTTTATTGTAAATGTTGCCATATATAGGGCTGAAGGCACTTGTATCATGTTCTAGAAAAGGATTTCTACGTTTTATATTGCTGACATACTATTTCCAGCTTTTTTTTTTTTTGATATGGTGACACATAATCTAATATTTTAAGGGACTTAGGCTTTCCTTCCTCCAAGGGGAAGAAATTCTGATATGGGTTAAGACAAGAGGAGTCCCCAGGAACCACTGTGACTGGTCCCACTAGAGGAATGAGCTTCTATGGTAGTGCCCAGTTGTGGGTCTGGGGAAAGTGGCTGGAAAATAAGCTACTCAGCCTGCCAGTCATCTAGGCCTTTTGATAAAGTCCAGGAGAGTTATCCAAATAGAGTGCAGAACACAGACAGGACAGTGGAGGACTTGCCTAAGGGATTTTGCTATAAATATCCCTCAGGATTTTATTGGCTAAAAGCAATGGATGGCTGAAAAGGAGCATGTGGGTTGTCATCATCTCTACCTCCAACATGATTTTTAACAGTTTAACAAACAGTTTAACAAACAACTGGAATAACAGCTTATAAAATAGTAATAGTTATTAAGTACTTTCTGTGCACAGTCACTGTGCTAGGACTTTCTTAACTTACCTTATTCATATCTTACCTTATTTAAGCTAAATACTATTGTTATTATCTCCTTGACATTTGAGGAATTAAGTGATTTGCCTCAGGTCATTTGCAAGGACATTTTCTTCAGACATGTTTGCACCCAATACAACTTGTCAAAAAGGGAGAGACTTTCCTCCCCATCTTGGGCATCTGGTCACTATCTATAATAGAGCCAACTTTGTTTCTGGGGCAAGTGGAAGTCAAATATATTTTAAAAGTTCTCACTAGAACAGGCATCACAATGATTGAAACATTTTCTTCCAATAGTGTGGTCTCTTTACACAGCAAAACAAATGATGCAGAAAAACTCAAGACATTCTCGACAAGCACATTGACAATGGGAGCAAGCACACTTCCAAATCCCATTTGTTTCTCCACTGCATACTAATCCAAGAATTTATCAATTTGAATTTATTCCCTGAAGAATAATTCCAGACTTAAGAATTCATTCTTAAACCTTTAGGGTAAAATTTCATATCCTGCATTAATAATCATATGAATTCAGTAGCAATGTCACCAAGAGCCCTCAGAAGATCACTCTGTTCTCTCACATAGAGACAGGTTGATGATGAACTGATAAATAGAACCTTGAGAAATCAAAATTTACAACATAATACTTGTCAGTCAGACATATTTTCAATATGATGACTCTAATAATGTACCTCCTAAGCATTAATTATAATATTAAATAGACAAGCAAAATATTGGCAAAAGATAGCCAGCTATGCTTATCCAGAGTTTCTCCTTTAAGTTAAAAAAATGTTTTAATGTTTGTTTGTTTATTTATGTATTTAGTTTATTTATTTTTGAGAGAGAGACAGAGTGTAAGGGAGGAGCAGAGAGATGGAGCCACAGAATCCTAAGTATGTTCCAGGCTCTGAGCTGGCAGCACAGAACCTGACATGGGGTTCGAACTCGCAAGATCATGACCTGAGCTGAAGTCTGTTGCTCAACCGACTGAGCCACCCAGGCACCCCAATCTTTATTTATGCGACAAAGAAAGAAAGAGACAGAGAGAGAGAAAGAGAGACAGAGAGAGAGAGAGAGAGAGAGAGAGAGAGAGAAAACGTGAATGGGGGAGGGGCAGAGAGAGAGGGAGACACAGAATCTGAAGCAGGCTCCAGGCTCTGAGCTGTCAGCACAGAGCCTGACCTGGGGCTCAAACGCACAAGCTTTGAGATCATGACCTAAGCTGAAGTCAGACGTTTAACTGACTGAACCATCCAGGCACCCCAGAGTTTCTCCTTTAATAGCAAACTCCTGGATACAGGGTTAACTTTATGGCTACGGGACCTGTGTGGTCACATAGGGCCCAGACTCAGAAGGGCCCTGTACCTGCTTTAAAGCTCTTCTGTCTTCATCATGAAATTCTTAATAATTTTATCTCCAAACTCAGATGGGACAACGGAGCATGCAGGTAGGCAGAGATGTGTACAGTATAATAGGCATGTCTACCATTCCTTGATGCTTATCTGCATGCAGCATTTGTGATGCTCCATGAGCACAGAATTCCAGTGGACCCACTGCACATAGGAGTTCAGGAGATTCAAAGGAATAGGTAAATGTATTATGTATATGACTAAGTGGGAATGCTGACAGCCCCAAGAGGTCACATTTTCCATTTGAACTAGAACTTGCTTCAAGCGTAGAAAGAAGGCAGTGGTATTCTAAAATACATGAATGACCAAGGGACCCAGCCATATCCTTTTTCACTCATGTCACTTCCCTTTTCACTTACAGAGAAATTAATGACAGAGGAAGGGGAAAGATAGGGCAACCCATAGTTCCTTTCCTTAATCATCAATAAGTTGAAAGTAGAGATTGTTGGTAGAATGTGTGAGTATTAAGAAGTGAAATAAAACAGTTGAGTTAATTTTGTGCAGCATTTTACTGTTTGTAAGAACAAAATACTTATGTATGTATGAACCACAAAAGATGAATTGTGTAATTTCACTAATTCTGCGTATGAGTTAAATGCTTTTATATTTGCATTTAAACTGCCACCACACAATCTAAAGATGAATAGTAAAATGTATGCTAATAGTTTAAAATTTTAGTTTTTTTCACTTAGAATGATATTACATAGCAAATCCATAATAGGTCAAGAGAGAGACTGCAGAAGGAAAAAGCTTTATGTTTTAGTACCTTTAATGGCACACGGAACAAGGGACCCTACATTTTCATTTTGCACCAGGTCCCTCAGATTACATAACAAGCCCTGCCTGAATTAATTATGTCTCTGCAGCCTGCTAGCAATGGCCAATTTCCTGCTTCTTTACTTTTCCATTCCAGCTGGCCAGTCTGGGTTTTCTCCACTGCCTTTCCCTGCTATCTATCTCCAAGGTGGAGACTTGCCCATGCCTGATCCTGGAATCATATGAAAGCTTCCTGATTAAGACAAAGTATTGGCTCAATACTGTTAGAAAAGAGACAACAGTCCCAAAATGGAGTTGCTTGTGCTAATCTCTGTGTCAAAAATACTGAGACTTAATACCTAACTTAATTAAAGTTTCAGCCTCCCCCAGGAAGGGAATCTTAAACCAGTCAATCTTGAATTACCTGGTCAGTATTCGTGAGGTAATCTGCCTGGTAGACCTCTGCCATCCCCTCAAGAAAGGTGACCTTGACACAAACAATTAGCATTCAGCTAGTATAACTTCCTTGTCCCACCCTCTTCTGCCTATTAAAGTCTTTTATTTTGTAGAGCTCTTCAGAGCTCCTTTCTATTTGCTAGATGGGAGGCTGCCTGATTAATGAATCATCGAATAAAGCTGGTAATATATTTAAAATTTACTCAGTTGATTTTTTTTTTAACAGTATAAAGAACTTGAATGATGCTGGTGCCTAGAGCCAGACCATATGGCTTCTGCCTTCCACTCCCATGGAGTATGAATTCCTTATCCTTGCAGCTTCCCCCCAGTTGTAGACTTGCTGCTCACACTGACATTTGCTATTTAGGTCTTCTCATCGTTGCCTTACCGCTTGGCTCTGACCTTGAGAAGCAGTGTATATTCCTACTCTACTGATCCCCTGATTCCAGATTCCCTAGTCCACCATAAGCAATGATGGCTTCAAACTTTTAAAAATTACTTTACTTTTGAATACGTCATACATATACATGGCACAAAATTCAAAAGATACAAAAGAGTAGACGATGAAAAGTAAAACCCTCTAAACTTTGCCTCTGACTTACTTGTAATAATCCCTGAAGTCAGTTATTCATATCAGTTTTTCTGTATGTATTTCCAGGGATATTCTGTGTGTGTGTGTGTGTGTGTGTGTGTGTGTATAAACATATATGTATATAAATATTTGATACACAAATACATATATAGTCATGTTTTTAAAAACACAAGTAGAACATAATATACTTTTTTTTAAAACTTAAGAATGTAGGGACGCCTGTATAGGGGCTCAGTTGGTTGAGCATTGGACTCTTGGTTTCAGTTCAGAGCATGATCTCATAGTTTTGTGAGTTTGAGCCCCACATCAGACTCTGCACTGATGGCATGCAGCGTGCTTGAGATTCTCCCTTTCTCTCTGTCCCTCCCTACCTCCTCTCTCTCTCTCTCTCTCTCAAAAAAAAACAAAACAAAGATTTTCTCTCCCTCTGTCCCTGTCCCCTACTCATGCTCTTTCTCTCTAAAAAAAAGAAAAACAAAAACTGATTCTTCCATATCAGTACATATTGGGCTCAATTATTCTTTTTAAGGGCTGCATAGTAGTTCATGTAGTCTAAAAGACATTGAAATTGTTTCTAATATTTTGATATTTCAAACAGTGCTGAAATAATTTTCTTGCACATAATTTCACACATTCGTGATTATTTATTAGATGCGGCATTGCAGGATCTAAGAGAGTAGAATATTTTCATTTAGAAATATAGTAACAAATTGCTGTCCATTTGGGTTGTGGACATTTACAGCCCCACCAGCAAGTATGCAAGCTTGTTACTCCATGCCTTCATGAACGTAGTGGATCTTTGAACTTACTGCCCTTTGCCACTCTGACAGGGGAAAATAGTGTCTTTAGCATCTTTACCTATGAGTGGAGGTGCAAGATCATAACTGCAGATATATTTGAATCCACTGGGTAATGTCAATGTATGGGGCCGACTTCTATAACTTGCCAAAACTTTGTATTGTTAGACCTCTAACTTATTCCAACAGATGAAGGGTAAATAATGTTTCATTGTGGTTTTAATTTGCATTTTCCTAATTATTAATAAGGTTGGAATTTTTTTGCATGTGTTCCTGGGCCATTCCTGGTTCTTCACTGATGAAATGTCAGGTAGTATCTTTTGCCAGTTTCTATTGGGTTGTCTTTTTTTCTTTTGCACTGATTTTTTTTAAATCCTCTGATATTAGTCCTTTGTGAATTATATGTGTTGCAAAAATTGTTCCTAATTTTCTCGTTTGTTTTTCTACTCTCCTTAAGACATCTTTCCATCAACAGAAGTTCCTAATTTAAAATTTTTAATACATCAACTGAATTTTATGATTTATGTCTTTTATACTTATTTACAAAATCTTCCCCTGCTTTAATGTAATATAAAAATAGAAAGTTCTTACACTTTCTAAAAGTTTTACAGTTCTGCCTTTTGTATTGAAGTCTTTAATCTGCTCAGAATTCAATTTTTTATAGTGAGAGGTAGGAATTCCATTTTATATTTACAATATGGGTAACTAATTGGCCCATTACTTTTTATTGTGCAATTTATTGAATAGTCTCCTTTTCCCACTGGTCTGTAATTCTCTTGCTATCATGAATCAAGTTTTCATATATGTGTGGTTCTGCTATGAACTCTCTGTTCTCTCTTATTGGCCACCTTGTCCATGCCTGTCCCAACCAGCACTCTACTAATTACTATTGTTTCATGACAAGTCTTCATATCTCATTGGACCATATCCTCCACCATATTCTTTTAGTGTTTTGCTCTTCCATATAAATTTGAGAGTCCATAAAATCCTGTTAGGATTTTCAATGTAATTGCAGTTAATCTATAAGTCACCTGGGAAGAGCTGGCATCTTTAATATTTTGGGTCTTCTTATACAAATTAAATATATATATTTTCTTAAAGGTTTAAAATAAAATCTTACACCTTTTTTCATGATGAACTTTCCTTAGATGCTTTATATTTTGTTACTATTGAAAATGGTATCTTTAAAAAACATTTCTAACTAAATGTGGCTGGTGAATAGAAAAGCAACTGGCTTCTTAATATGGGTTTAGTACCTAGTAAAATTGCTACGTTATTGTATGTTTTCTCTGCAGAGAATTATCATTTGCAAATAATGACAGATTTGTTTCTTCCTTTCTAGTCCTAAATGTTGAATACAAGTGGTGATAGGTGTATTGTCATCTTATCATTGATCCTAAAGAGAATGTTTTCAACATTCCAGGATAAAATTTATGTGCTATTTTTGGGGGGGGGGGTATGTACTATTTAATTTTTTTGATGTTTATTTATTTTTGAGAGAGAGACAGAGACAGAGACAGAGTGTGATCAGGGGAGAGGCACAGAGAGGGAGACACAGAATCCGAAGCAGGCTCCAGGCTCTGAGCTGTCAGCACAGAGCCTGATGTGGGGCTCAAACCCACGAACTGCGAGATCATGACCTGAGCTGGACAGACGCTCAACCAACTGAGCCACACAGGGGCCCCTGGGGGTATATACTCTTAATGGTATTCCAGAAATTCTCTTTATCCCTAGTTTACCAAGGAATTTATATTTAATCTTTAGTTTTTATCATTATGAGAAATGATAAATTTACGATATTTCCAAAACATTACTGTATTTCTAAAATGTTCTCCATTCTTTCCTTTTTTGCCACCACCCTTTTTGTTGATGATATAGGTTTAGTTTGCATTTACTTATAATACATTTACACCTGTTCTTATTGATTTACTATCTTTGATGGATATTTTTATTCACATCTATAAAAGATGAGGAATTGTCTGTACTACATTATCTCTCATTATTCATTTCTCTTTTCCTCCCAAGTTGCCTTAGCTATGTCATGGTAATATTGTCCATATTAATAGTGTTTAGATTCTGTTCTTCAACCATAATCCCTAGATGTGTTTTAGTTTTATTCCTATAGTTACATTTAGAGTTTATTGTCTGTCTTCGTAGTTTTGTCATCTTTTGTTGGGCTAAAATGTGTCCTCTAATAATTTCTTCAGCAGGTACTCATAGCAGCTATATTTCCTGAGATTTTTTTTCCCTGGAAAATAGTTTGTTGAGTATAAATTCTTGGGTCATATGTTATTTCTTTAGTATTTTGGGGGCTTTTGGAAAATTATACCATTTTGTAGGATCTCAGACCAAACTATTTCTTTCCTTTAATAGATGAATTAAAGGTTTTGCCTTGATGTCCAAATAATTCTTTAATTATCTTTGAAGTCCAGAAACATTACCAAGATATGTCACAGGATTGACAGTTTTGTGTCACTTTTTGTGTTTTTTTGGTGGAACATGGCATGCACTTTTACATGCAGTTTCAAATTTGGCTTTCATCTTGAAAAAGTGTTCTTGAATTATATCTTTAAGGATTTTTCCTGTTTTGTTATTTCAGTTGAAAAAAAATACACTTTTGGCTGGGCAGGAGAGAACTATGTTAGATCTCCTTTCTCTGTCTTCTATATTTATTATTTTGTTTGTAATTACTTTTTATTTTTCATTTCCGTGTATTTGCTTCTATTTCTCAACCCTGTTCTTGATTACCTTTTTGGTAGATTTAGCAATGCCTGTTATCTTCTGGGCTGCTCTCAGCGTGGCCTCATATTTGTAATGATTTTATTTTGCTCATCTTTTTCGAATGCTGCCACTCCTTTTATTGTCTCACCATGCTTTATCTCAGTTCTTGTATCTCTGCTTGAGCTCCCACTTTACAACAATTCCTTCCTGATAAATTTATGAATCCATGCTGATATACTTGCTCACAATTCCATCTGTCTCATGGCAACACTTTCATAATTCCATGTTTCAGGAATTCTCATGTTATAGAATTATACTTATGAATTGCTTTGGTCTTGATTTCTCTTCTTCATTGATATTGGCAGCTGCAAGTCTCCTCTTCACGCAGTATTTCTTCTTCATCTTGTCTCCCTGACTCATTACTTCCTATATTTGTAGCCTATCTATATGATTCTTTCCTCATTCCTACTCTCCCAAATTTTCCTTTGTGCCAACTCAGGTCTGTGTAAGCTCCTGTCACCCTCCCATACACACTCTTCCTTGTTATTCCATGTAAGAGGTGGTTGACTTTGCCTCTCAGATGGTGCTACTCACCTTATGGAATTGTGCATTCTCCTTTGGTTTGAGCTCTGCAGCCATGGGCATTCAATCTTAGCATCTTTCAGTGCCCGTCTTGACCTTCACCACATCTGACTGCTCTTCCTTTAGTACTATAGTTTGGGGTGGTATACACCTTTTAGTTTCACTGAATATAAAATTTGCATTTCTGTGTCTCAGACTCCTTATTCCTTTAAGAAAAGAAAGTAAAAATACTACCTTGACTCAGCCATTTAAAAACTGTGCTATGGGCTTCTTACTTTGTTATTGGAGTGGTCTAATCCTGGGCCTATCTTCTGCTCTGCTCTACTTTCCAGGCTTGTCTCCATTCTTCTGGTTCAGGAAAAATTGCACTCCCAGCCTCCTGACACCTGGGTTGCCATCACTGACTGCTGGATGGGCCTACGAATAATGCCTTTGGGTATTTATCAATAATGATGAGTAAGACTTTGCCATTTAGAAGAAGAGAAAATGTGTCAGTACCTTTAGTCACTCTTGAGAAACCTAATTAGATACTGAAATAGTCTTATGGGATCTTAAAGCTCTGTATCTTTATATTTAGCAGTAGAAGAACTTACAGCTTTCTCCTTGAGAAATGCCCAGTTTTCAGCTCCCAGCTCACGTCATCCAGAGGCTCACACTCCAGTGATTTCCTGCACTCAAGGTGTCACATCCTACCTCCACAACTCATAATGGAATCTCTAGTAATTTTCTTTTGTGAATGCATATCAATGAGTCCCTAAAGTAGGACTAATACAATCAAGACCAGATTTTTATGACTCTTGTATGCAACCACAGTCTAAATTAAGAAGAGAGAGAGAGAGAGAGAGAGAGAGAGAAGAGTTGCACAGTTGTAGCTGTCAGCTCAGTGCTGTGGGAAGAAAGTTGGCCAGGCTGATAAGGGATTAGTCCATGCATTTTTTCTGTGCCTTGGTTGTCTATGTGTTTTAGAGGAAATAGGGAAGGAAGGTGCACAGGATACTTTTCTCAGGCTGATGAGTGATATCATGTACTGATGAGCTCAGTCTCTGGGGTCAAGCCCTGGCATCGCCGCCTACTGAAAGCGTGCTTTTGACCAGTTCTTCATTTCTCTGTGCCTTGCTTTTTTCTTCCCTTTTTAATTTATTTTTATTTTTAATATTTATTTATTTTGGGGAGAGCACAAGTGGGGGAGGGACAGAGAGAGGGAGACAGATCGAAGCAGGCTCCATGTTGACACGCTGACAGCAGCAAGCCTGATGTAGGGCTCGAACCCACGAACCATGAGATCATGACCTGAGCTGACATCGGACACTCAACCAACTGAGCTGCCCAGGTGCCCCTGCTTTTGTCTTCTCTAAAAAGGGGATAAAGATGACGATAATACCATGTCTTAAGTTTTTATTTTTGAGGAGTAAAGCCAATAATGTACATAAAGTGCCTGGCAGGTAATTCTTAGTAAATACATATTGTTGATGTTATGATAAAGCTTAATCTTATCTTTTTAATGAAATATTAATAAGGAGGGTCCAGTTCTTAATACTGAGACTCAAGAGGAGGATGTATGGGTGAGAGTAACTTGCAAGTGCTGTCACACAGCTGTAAGCAGATCTGATCTCACAGATTTGCAGTGTTTCAGTTGGCTGGCCTTTCTCTGCCAGCCAGTGAAGGCTCAGAGAGCCACACCACCAACAATCAAAAACAACTGCACCTGCATTTGCTCTAACTCTTGTCATTTATGTAGCACTTTCGTACATAGTTTTCTCTTTGCCCTTTCCAACAACTTTGTGACAAGGTCCTTGTCATTCCCATTTTACAAATGAGACCTATGTGACTCACCCCAGGTTGTGCTACTGGTAGGAAGTGGAAGCTATTCTCAGCCTAAGTCTTTCCCTTTCTTCTGTGCTCACTCTACTAAGGTGGCTGTTCAGTTGTTTGGAAATTGACTACAATAGCCTCTAAAACATACTCTCCAACGTGCTTCTCAAACTTCAGGGTTGGTGAGAATGGTCTTTAAAAAAAGAAAGCTTTTTGGTTTGATGTAGTCCCCTTTGTTCATTTTTGCTTTTGTTGTCCTTGCCTGAGGAGAGAGATCCATAAATATGTTGCTAAGACTGATCAGAGCGCTTACTCTGTTTACTTCTTGTAGTTTTATGGTTTCCAGTCTCACATTTAAGTTTTTAATCCATTTTGAGTTAAATTTTGTGTATGGTGTAAGAAAATGATCTACTTTCATTCTTTTGCATGTAGCTGTCCAGTTTTCCCAACACCATTTATTGAAGAGTCTGTCTTTTCCCAGTTGCATATTCTTGCCTCCTTTGTCAAAGATTACTAAAACTAGTATAATATTTTGTCAGCTACACTTCAATAAAAAATAGGGATTCTTAGAGCCCACCACTAGAGAGTTTGAGGTTTGGGAGAGGGCTGGGAATTCTGCCATCTCAGTGGACCCAGATGTCCATCAGCATATTCTAGTATTCCAGTCTGACCTTCGCTACATTTGGCTGCCCTTCCCCTAAGACTGTAGTTTGGGGTTATGCACACCTCTTCATTTCATTAAACACAGAGTCAGGTGATTCTGTTCACAGGTAGCCTAGGAAACTACACTTTCCAGGGACCAAGGATAAGTAAAACAGGATCATTGCCTTCATGGAGTTCACAAACAAGGGTGAGAAATGGACAAGTAAACAATCCAATGTCACAGTGTAATGAGACTGTTAAATTCATCTGGAGAATACTCCCATTTTGATCCTGCCCCTTCTATGTTTTTGCTTGTGTGTAGTTATATACACATATTGCCATATTTGTCATTAGCACAATCTGGGAGAATCTTCTCAAATTCTGTGCTTATGAAGGTCTCATATTAGGCTGCTCTATTTTATGACCCAATTTGTGCTTTAAATTGCATAAAATTTCTATAAACTTAACATAGACCTATACGTGTTTACGTGTGAAAATCTTTTTCTCCCTTGTGTATGCACAACATTTTTTATTAGCTACTATGAATAATATGAACTAGTTCCTCATAGTCATCTTGGATGATACCATTTGTTTGATCAGTGGTATTACTTATCAAGTGCTTTTGTTTATCTGTATTACTTAATTCTCATAATGATTTGGTGAGGTAGATACAAGAATTATTATCTTTGTTTTACAGAGTGTTGGCTTTATCATTATTGCCCTGCTGGTCAGTGGCAGAGCTGGAAGCAAACCTCAACCTCTGACTCCTAATGCATGGCTCTATTCATGGCACTGCAGAGCAAAACAAATCAGCAAGCTTTGAGTGAAGCTGCAGAGACTGGAAAATGCTTAACCTGGACAGGATTTCTGTAACATAACCATAGGGATCCAGTAATCTTCACTTAGCAGTACTGATCAATGACCTGTTCTGCCCAGTCCTTAAGACTGTGTTTGAATATTGATGGTGGTAAGCAAAGCACATTACAGGACAGAGAGCAGCAAATGCACCAGGCCCATAAAGTATGAGTAAAATGACCACTTTTAAAAGCAGTTTATGTGCCTCACAGGGAAAACACACACATGGATAAAAGGAAACCAAAAACCAACAACTTAGTACCTTGGAAACCCATCAAGAAAACTTACCTGAAGCAAGGATAATCGCCTCTATCAGAGAGAGGCTACATGTCAGTGTCTGTTTTATCGTTTTCTTCTCTTAGCCATTTTGACCTTCCCTTCGTAACATAGTTAATAATTATATGTGTGCTTTGGAAAGTAAGCCAATTCTTTCCTTGCTCCATATGATCATTTTTATTTGGAATCTTTGACGTACATAAAATACTAGAGATAGTTAAAAACAAGTTTGTATGGATTGGTTAACAACACCCAGTTATTAATGGATAGACTCATTAGGGAAATTAAAGATATAGTCCCAGAATAAATGGTGTCCAAAGCTGGCAAGAAGCCCTGTTTGAATATTCATATTACCACCCAAACAGCTGGAGATAGAGAGTGCATGATTCACTGGCTTTAGTGGTGGCTTCATAGTGAATAAAGTAGTTTTATGAAAATCAATAGAGTGACTAAAATTACCAAGTGCATTACTTCAAAGATATTAAGCATCATAAATCAAACATGTCAGCTGAAGAATAATGATGATGTTATATACGAACAAGAAAGCATGCTATCAGCTGAGGAAGTGGTCAGAATCTTATCCTAGGGCTTCTGAGGAAAACTAGTTGCTTTTTGTTTGTTTGTTCATTTGCATCCCTCTTAAGGCAGTTTGTTACAGTCTTACAAAGCAAAATATACAATTTTGTAATCACTGACAGACAGTTGGAAGGGAGAAAAAAATCCAACCATGCTGAAAGATTTGGCTGGAATTGTCTCCACTCAATGAACAGAGATTGGCCTGGCTGGGAGTGCATTTGTCAACACCATGTACTCTCAGGCAGCACGATAGAGCTGAGGATGTTCCAGAACTGCTAAGTAGCAAAGTGCCTGACATGCTAATTAATTTGAGACTTGGAATACCAGGGTTGGAGGGTCTGCAGAAAACATTTAGTGTGACCATTCCCGTGATGCTCTCAACTCTTCTACAACCCCAATTCCTGCATGTTTGGGCCCATGAATCCCTCTCCAGCAAGGCAGTCCATTCCGATCTGAGGAAAGCAGCCATTCCATTCATGACTGGAAGGAAGTTCTGAAACAGTTCAGTTCCATTGTAGCCACATAGCATAATCTCAAGTAGTGAAGACTGCCTTCATGTAGGCAGCTCCTGAATCTTCCCTTCTCCTCAGTAAACACCATTAGTTTCTCCAGCTGTTCCTCTGCTTTCATGCTTTCCAACTCTTCACTTTTCTGTTTGGGCTTTGCCAGACACATTCTGGTATTCATGTCCTTTTTGAAGGGTGGTGCCCAAACATGAAATATGGTCAGTCTGACCACTATGGAGTACAATTGAACTAATTCCTTCCTCACTCTTGGTATTTCATTTTGTGTGAATAGTGAACAACTTTGGCTTCTAAACCATACAGATGATTCATACTGATGAAATTATACCTATTTATTCATCCAATATTTATTGAGCACTCATTATGTGTCAAGCACTGTGCTAGGTGCTGGGAATTCATACATCTGCCTGCAAGGCCTGTAGAGCATAATAGGACAGATTACTATAAATATGGTTAATGAGATAATGGTGTGAAAAAGGCTATGGCAGGGAAAAGAGTAGGGCTTTAGTTAGACAAAGAGGGGTACCTAAACCAGCCTGGGGTGGTAGTGGTGATGGTGACTGTGAGACTAGAGAGGAACAGGGGGTTAGGTGGGGCTTCTGGGAAGCCTGGAGCTGGGCCTGGCTTCTGATGAATGATGGGAGTAAGCAGGGGGCAGGGGGGGAGGGGAGAATGGCATTCCAGGCAAGGAGATTAGCAAGTGCCAAGACTCAGAAGTGAAAGAGAAAAATAAATATCTGTACAGGACTCCGAGTATTTAAATGTTAATGGTGGGGAGTGCTGAGAGATGAAAGAAGAGGCTTGAAAGGAATAAAACATACTCCTGCCAAGGGGTTTGGATTTTATTCTGAGCATAATGAGAAAGCCTCTAGGGGAGCAGAAATGGAAAACTCCCAGACTCCTGTGTTACTGCAGCAGAGATAAGACTCAGAGCACAGACATTGGGTCTGGGTGACATGGCTTCCTGTGGAGTTTCCTCAGACAGCTTTATATGGTAATATAAATTGTTTTAGGTGCTGACCTCATAGGACATATGAAAGGCAGTGAGTCCATAGTTCTTTGGTCCTCTAGCCCTGTGGTCTTTTCCTTCTACATAAGCTGCTGAGACCATAATGCTGGTATGCCTTTATGAGGTAAAAGGAAGTAAGTAGGAACCATGTTTGCCCATATGTAATGGACATTATCTGTATCTTTTGTACTGCTTGTGGGAATAAATCAAAGTAAAAATAACTTCAAACTCAATCCAAGCTTTCATTCTTGCCCATTTATAACTCTGGACTTTACTGTATAGTATGGCCTAATCCAAAAGGGAAATGACAGATCTGGTTTCCTGGATTGGAGACTGTAAATTTATAGCGGCATCTAGCCATGAGAGTGTGTGATATTGTTCAGCAAAAATCAATGGCCCAGATTGGGATGACAAGAAGGTAGATGCTTTTCTGGATAGCAGAGAAGGACCAGGGAGGCAAAGATGTTGAGAATATTGATGAACATAGTAGGCTGAAAAAAAAGCATCCTACAAAACGTATTCACTTCCTAATCCCCCAAATCTGTACATATTATGTTATATGGCAAAAATGTGGGTAAGTGTCTCGAAATGAGATGTTTATCTTAGATTATCCAGGTGGGCCCTGGTGTCATCACACGTATCTTTATAAGAGAGGGGCAGAGGAAACTTTGATATGAATGCAGGAGAGAAGGCAGTATGAAGATGAAGGCAGAGATTGGAGTTATATAGCTACAAGTCAAGGAAGGCCTGGAGCACCAGAAACAAGGAGAGAAGCACTGAGCAGATGCTCTTCCAGAGCCTCTGGAGGGAGTGTGGCACCTTGATTTCAGATTTCTGCCTCCGAAACTGTGAGATAATAAATTTCTCTTCTTCTAAGACTCCAAGTTTGTAGTATTTGTTATAGCAACCATAGGAAACTAATACAATGAGAGGGTAGCTGAAGCAGGGGACATGGAGCCTCAGTTAGACACAGAAGATGGCAGAGGTAAGGAGATGTTGCTATACTGGGAAGAATTGGAGGTCTTTATGAGGTGCTGGGAATACAGGAGCAAGACAGAGAGAAATTTGGATGGAGAGGTGGTTGTAGTCAGGAAGAATTTAAATTTCAGAGATGGAATTGAGGAGATGAAGGAAGTGAAAGACTAGGGTTGTGCCTGGGTTATCCACACGAACATTGCAACCTCCCAAGGTGATGACAGGTCTTGTGCAAAGAGGAAGACTGTGAATCAGATGCCAGAGTCCACAAGGGATCAAGAAGAAGTGAAGGGAGATAACAGGTGAAGGGTGGGAGGATGCAGAGGGTTCAAGGTGATAGAGCCAGAAGGCAGGTGCCCTAATGGAATCTGTTTGGAATTTTATTCAAGATAGATAAATCATGGTCTTGGAGAGATACTGGAGCAAAGAAAATGCCCACCCTGTTTTTTGAGTCCAAGGTACATGAGGTGTTGGAAAGTGAGCAGTTGTACTAGAGGGATTTCCTGGAGCAGGGGGTCTGTGTCCTCTAGAGAAATCTAGGAGACCCAGGACATAAAGAGAACATTCATGAAGTGACTGATGATGGATGGGTATTTGTTAACATGTAATGTGATATATCAATTGACTCAACATATATCAGCACTTGAAAACTACGACCAAGTCAGGATATGCCTGATGACACAGTAGTAAAAATGCAACATTTCAGAAATTTGCACATGTGCTCAGGTGATACACATGCTTCAGTATATCCCCATATTAGCCAGCTCTAGGCCTGCTGGAGAATGATGAATGAGCTCCTTCAGTAAGTTTAGTAATGGGCTCATTTTAGTTAGCTTGTGAATATCAAATTTTAGGAAACTTCAATAACTAATTTAGCAAGTTACTCTAAGTAACGTTTTGCAGAATATTAAAAGGAAGGTCTATGGAATTGCTTGTCATTTATTTGTCTCTGAGCATCAAAGAAATGACCTGCAATTTGGGAAGACTTTAAAGACTCTCAGGAGGTCTTTTGTAATTCACAGTAATTCTCCAGACTGAATATGCTTAAATTAATTTGCACTCTTTTGCTTGGTCACTTAACCTGTTACAAGTCACAAAATTGTATTTATGCCTATTCCTCATTTCTCTGTCTTGTCCACAAATATGTCATGAGAGACTTTATTAAAGATTCCTCAGACACCATCAGCTTGAGCTAATGTGTTACTATATTAATAATATCTAATATTAAGCGCTTTAGATAACTGTCATTTAATTCTCTGGACATCCTTATTAGGGAGGTATTTTAGTATCACTGTGTCATGGATGGCACAGTGTGGGTAGCCATGGATAGTGTGAAGCTGAGGGGGGAGATAAGTAACATGCAGAAGGTCAGCTAGCAAACAGAAGAGCAGGGATTCAGTCCTAGGCAGGGCTTCAGAAACCTTGTCCTTCCTCATTTTGCTGAGGAGCTTTACACTTCCTGAAGGGTATGAATGGGAATGTGTGTCTTCAGATAAAAAAGTGCTCTGTTCTTCTGTTAAGCCCAAAGGCGTTCTACTGGAGACCCAGGTACTACAGCGTTGATTGCTGCCTGCAGCCTGGCCCACAGCTGAGTAGCTCCTCAGGCTGTGTTGGTTCCTGAAGTCTCTAAAAGTGCCTCTCCTCTCCCTGAGTGTGATTCACATCCTGAGCCCTGAGTGCTCCAAGCCCAGGTGCCAGGACTGACACCTCCATTTGGGAAAACTAGTGAGTCTCCCACCAGCTGAGAGAGTGGGACTTTCTTCTTGTTGCCATCTTGGTTCTGGGGCTGGGAAAAGCCACATGGTCTCTTCTGCAGAGGGAGCTGTTCTTATGCTCCTGTTCTCTAGGGCTGAGTCTTCTCTCTTCTTGTCTTCTACTTATTCCACTTCTACCAGTGTCCCCCTCCCTGTTCCTACCTTTCTCAGACTCTTTCTTTTTCTTTGTCTATTCACTACCCTTCTCCTAATCTAGATTCATCCCACCCTTCTCCAGGACTCTTCTTACCCAGAGGCAAGATTTGACTATATATTCTTTCCTTATCAATCTAGTAACCCAATCTGCAAAACAAATATGATCAGCCAGTCAATAATTGTTCTTATTCTGAATCCATACCAGTTCCTAGTGATCCAAGCTTCCTTTCCTAAGCCTTCCCAAACCATCTTTCTGGGAACTAATCCTAGAGTCTATCTGCAGTTTATAGGATTAATATCTGTAGATATTAATCTATATAACCCATATGAATATAGTATATAAATCTACTTATAATATATGTAAAAATCATAAAGATTATATAAATCTATAAATAAAATAGAAATATACAAACCTATAGAATTTCTAGTTTTGAAAAATATTAGAACAGTATTTGCCTATTGTCAGAGCTCCAGCCTAGGCAGTGGATCAGGGACCTTGTCTGCAAGTTCGTTCCATGTTCCGGGATGTTACTCATCAAGGCCTGAGACTTAAACGCATCTAGACCAGACAGAAGCTCTCTGAAAATCTCTCTGTCTCAAGCTTCCAATCCCTCTTACAACATTTATTCTATCCTTGTTGGGTCTAAAGATCATTCTCATGGACGGAGAAGCCTAAAATAGACTGAGTGTTGAGAGCTGACATTTGGTCATCCAGCAGTACTGCATGGTGCATTCCAAAGAGATAATTTGCATTTAACCCCTGGAGGCTATCTAAATTAACCCTTTTCGTTTATAGCTGAGGTAACTGATAATAACCAGAAATAAAATCCCGGTTTCTTGACCCCCAGTTTATACACTTTTTTTTTTAAATTAGATTTTACTAACAGGTTCTCAAACTTTCTAAACAGATCAAACAGATTAGATACATTTGAGACTCTAGATCTTTAAAAAAATTTTTTTTAATGTTTATTTAGTTTTGAGAGAGAGAGAGAGAGCTGGGGAGGGGCAGAGAAAGAGGGAGACACAGAATCCGAAGCAGGCTCCAGGCTCTGAGCTGTCAGCACAGAACCCGACAAGGGGCTCTAACTCATCAGCCACAAGATCATGAGCTGAGCTGAAGTTGGTCGTTTAATCAACTGAGCCTCCCAGGCACCCCAAGACTCTAGATCTTTAAGGCATATTCTAGTTCTTTCTCATTAAAAGAACTTTACATTCCAAATCTATCTCATGCTATGTAGAAAAATAAATGCAACATTCAAAGATTGAGGAAAATAGTAAAGATAGCGTGTTAGCACAGATTTTGGCATAATTGGGGTCCTAGCTCTATCAGGAGACAATGGTCCCATTCTTTGAACTTATGAAGTAAATTGATAGGATAACTGTTGAAAAATCCATTCTTTAAAATTCAGCTTGAAATAAAAACATAGCTAAATACAGACATAACAATTTGTTATTTTATTCTAAAATCATATACCTTAAAAAATGTGATCTTCCCTACAACGCTTCTATCAGCAAATGGGAGAGTTAAAGACTTTCTCAGTGGATGTGCCCTGGGATTGATGTAAAACATGGACAAGTAACAAATGATAGGGGTACTGATTTCCTAACACAGACATTTTCTTGTTGTCTTTCACAAGAGGAGCATTCAGGTTCATCTGAGGCTGATCCTTGTAGTGGGCCTAGAGGCATGTTCAGGAAGATGAAATCATGTTGGATAATGTACATACAAGGCTATGACTGAAGAACCAGGAGAGAAAGGCTCTCCTCACCACTCATGGGTTCAAATCTACCTTTTTCTTTGAAATCTATGAGTAAACATTCCATTATGGTTAAATTTTCTTCTTTAATATTTACTGGCTCTTCAAATAATGGAAGAAAATAATAGGCTAGATGAAGAAATAAGCGGTGATTACTGTGGCAGGTAGAATATCTGTGAGGTATGTTCTCCATTGCTGAGATGGAGGGGCACCATACAGCAAGGACACGAGAGTAGCCTGTAGGAGGTGAGAGTGTTCCTTGGTGGATAGCCAATAAGACAGTGGGAACCTCAGTCCTACAACTACAGGGAAATTAATTCTGCCAATGACCTGAGGGAGAGAAACCATTTCCTAGTAAGAAACCATTTCCTAGTTGGGATTCTAGATGAAGACATATCTAGCTGACACCTTGATTTGAGCCTTATGAGACCCTGACCAGAGGACCCAACTAAAATGTGCCAGACTACTGACCCCTGGAAATGATGAGAAAATAAACCTGTGTTGTTGTAAGCTGCTAAGTTTGTAGCTTGTTACACAGCAATAGAAAATAAATTCAAGGGGCACCTGGGTGGCTCAGTCGGTTAAGCGTCCGACTCCGGCTCAGGTCATGATCTTGCGGTCTGTGAGTTTGAGCCCTGCGTTGGGTTCTGTGCTGACAGTTCAGAGTCTGGAGCCTGTTTCAGATTCTGTGTCTCCCTCTCTCTCTGACCCTCCCCTGTTCATGCTGTCTCTGTCTGTCTCAAAAATAAATGTTAAAATAAAAAAATTAAAAAAAAAGAAAATAAATTCAAGTGTGTTCTAGGATTTTTCCTAAAATTATTTGGATTTTACTTAGGTGCATTTAATATTACTCTGAACCCACCAGGTGGATGAGGCATCCTTAAAACTCTGTTACAGTAGAAAGCCAACTTGGGATTTAAATCCCAATTTGGGATTTAAATTTGGTGTGGAAAACCTAAAAAAGCTTTAGCTGTTACTATTGGCCAGCATAGTGATTATGCGCATGAACATTGGAATCTGAATCCACCACTCTGCTACTTAAGGGACATTGGTTAAATTACTTAAGCTTTTTTTTTGAAATTGAAAGACAAATATTTCTCTTGTATACTTGATGTGCAGTTTAGTGAAATGCTGTGTTTTAGCAGTGTCCAGCATGGAGCAAATATTTAATGAATAGTCACTATTATTATTATTCTAATCAAAAAAGGAAAGGCTGTGAGGATGGTAAAGGGCCATGACAGCAAGAAAGAGAAAAAAAGCAAAGCATGTACAGGGAAAAATGCATTTATATGTAAGCTTTTCCTGCAGGTCACCAGCTATCACAAGTACTCAGCAGCCAGATTTTATTCACGTGGAAACCTTCAGAAAGCCTGGAGATAGAGTGAGTGCCATTTTTTTTTTTCCCACAGTGAAATAGATTGCATCCCTAGGTTATGTGTCAGTCACCTAAGGCCTATTCAGATTCTGTTCCCGTTTTGAATTTAATGCTCTGCCTATCTCCCTGAACCCGAGGCCACTCAAAAGTGAAGCTGAAACTACAGATGATCAAAAAGTGGCGTATACAGATAAAAGGGAAGTCACAAGATATGTCTTTCAAACCTGACTCCATTGGCGGTCTCTGTTTGCCAGGGCTGAGGAGAATGAATGGCTCCATTTTGCAAGGCTTTGGACGTCGTCTCTAACAATGAAAGCATGTCTATTTATAAGAGACTTAAAAAATGCAAAAAGAGAGAAGAAAGAAAAACTTGCTACCTCTATCCTTTTTTCCCTAAATTTAATGGGCTTAACGCATTCTATTTTTCCATACATTGGAACAGGAAGCAACATGGCAAGTTAAATCTGTTAACATTTAATGTCCATATATTTTAAGATATAATGGAATTATAAAATGGAAGACACTTGAATGAGATTTAGTGAATTTAGTGGTAAATTTCCAAATAGAATGTGAAAGTGGTTTTTTTTTTTAATTTTTGCAAACTTTCTAAGATGTCAAATTAATCTTTTCTGGCCTTCAAAGCCCTTCATTTTGTTTCAACAGTAGGTACACTATGGGTGTTATATATAGGGATATTAAATGTTTGTCTTCTCTAACAACAACAAACATAGGAAAGAAAAATACAACTTTAAAATTTTAATATAACACAAAGTATTTATTACTTAGTGTCTGTCTTTACATAATAAAAAAAAATAAGAATTGAGTAACCCTCAAGGACTAGCTCTTTTCTTATTCTTTTTGTACCTTCCCCACAGCCTTATCTAGGTCCAGTAAGTTTTCAAGGAAGGAATGAATTGTTTCAGACTCTAGTCCCTAAGAAGTAGTCTGGTCTGATGGAAAAAGAACTGGATTGAGATCCAAAGCCCAGCTGCCACCAAAACGTGGCCTTGGCAAAGTCACTTTCCCTCTGGGCTGTAGTTTCCTTGTGTGAAAAACAAGATGGTTGATCTGTTCCCTTTCAGCTCTGACATATGGGAATTTAATGAAGCAAAGAAAATTCCCTGAAGTAGGACAATAGTGCTTTTTATGAATATGTAAGAGATTAAATAGCTACACAATGAGGCAGATTTTTGGAGTATGTACATGTGTAGAAGGATGCATTTAGGCTGACTCTCAATCTTTTTGACAAAATCTGCTTCAGAGATGTTGAAGAGGTATTGAAAATGCCCCATTTAAAATGTCTTTTCTTCTTCTTGAAAAGGTTATGTGTTATCTACTGGCAATCATTTTAGAAGGTATTACTTACATGGAATATATATTTGTGGGAGTATATGTGTGTGGGTGCGCGTGTGTGTCATCACACCCTTGTGTTGTTGTAATTACAACCAAAGGAATCATCACCATCACACTCCTGTGACAACAACTCACAGAGCTTTAACATTTTTTGTGTTTTATGTCTGAAAAGGAGGGATGTGGAAGAGTGGAAACGACTCATTTCCAGCTGCTTTTGTCCTCAGGTATAAAGCATAACAAGTTTCAAGAGCAAAGGAGGAATGTAAAGGGTAAGAATAAAAGGAATCGCTCTTTGAAAACTAATGGCAAGTGATAAAAATAAGTTACTAAAAGACAGAGCACCTTTTGATACAGAGCAAGCTTTGATTCTGACAGTGCTGGCTCTTGCTGGAACAAGCACAGAGAAATGAGAGCCTTGGCTATTTCAACCCTTAGACACCTACCCCAGAAAATCCTGCTGGAACCAATTACCAAGCATTTTATAGAGTCCTGCCATAAGCTCTGCCAAAGATGCCATCTGCTCAGACCCACCTAGCACTGACCTGTTGGTTTCCTAACCTGCACGTGTACTGGTAGGATGCAGCTGCCTAACACAGCCTGCCTGCCTCCAACCCATGCCCGGAGTTAGTCTTACAACGAGATGGCTTAGATAGCTAATGGGTTAGACAGACAGCAGTGCATCCTGAAAATGAGGTCATACAAGCCGCCAGCCTTCCAGTCTCTCTTGGGTAATGAGCCGCTGGGAAATGCATTGAATGGGACCACCTTTAAGAAGACACAGAGAAATACATCATCTATTTACCACCAGGCTTATACCTGACCATGGAGAAAGCTTTCAAAATGAAAAATTATAAAACATAATGCTGTGAAACAGAACTGTAATTCTCTTGTTAGTTGGAATCAGGTCACTGGAAAGAGAGCACAAGTTGCTTCTTAGACAAATGGCTTGAATGTAAAAGGGAGTGAGAATCTGGGATGTTCCAACTCATACCTTTTCCCACATACCCTGGTTCTTTTAGAGCTTTTTGTTTGCTGAGAAAGATGGGAATGACTCCTCTGAGACATTCAGAAGCAAGGAAGGGTGATAAAAAGCACTTTGGGGTGGAAACAGGAGACTTGGGTGGGCCTGTTGGTGTACTTATTACTAGTGCTTTCACTTGGAGCTAGTTTCTTAGCTTTGATGCTTCTCAGCACCCTGATCTGTAAAACAAAGGTGAGAATACCTTTCCTGTCCACCTCATGGTGTTTTGAAAATTGAAGAGAGAATGTCTATAAAGATCTAAACACTCTTCCTTACAACACACACTGAATGTTATTAGTACTGCAAAGTCATTTGTGTGTTATCATACTTGTATTGCTCTGTGAAAGATTCTTAAAATATCCAGACTCAAAGATCAGCACACAGAGACTGTGTTGACATTAATAAAAGCTCAGGTCAAACAAAAATCATTTCCTTGCCTTAATCCAAACTTCCAGCTCTCTTTTCTGGTTATTGTGGCACAAGGCAACATGAGCAGCAGTTTCCTGAAGTGCCCTGTTCTAGGCGGTGCTGGAAGTCCTGCATGGGAACCAGCATAAGTGTGGGAAGTTTTTGGAGACGGTGGAGTTGCAGATCATCTTGAAGAACTATGACCCATGGAAGGACCAACACTTCTTGGGCACCATCAGGCTTGAGTCCACACCCCACCTCAAGGTCTCTGTATGTGTTTGGGGAAACCAGCAGTACTGTGATGAGGCCAAGGCTGTGGATATTCCCCACATGGACATTGAGCTGCTGAAGAAACTCAAGAATAAAAAATTAGTCAAGAAGCTGGCCAAGAAGTATGATGCCTTTCTGGCTTCAGAATCTCTGATCAGGCAGATCCCATGAATCCTGTATCCTGGCCTGAATAAGGCTGGCAATTTCCCTTCCTTGCTGACCTATGTGGTGGCCAGAGTTGATGAAGTGAAGCCCATGATCTAATTCCAGATGAAGAAGGTGCTGTGTCTGGCAGTGGCTGTTGGCCACCTATGAAGATGGCAGATGATGAGTTTGTGTACAATACCTACTTGGCTGTCAATTTCCTGGTATCATTGCTTAGGAAGAATCGGCAGAATGTCTGGGCTTTATACATCAAGAGCATCATGGGCAAGCCCTGGCACCTGTACTAACGCACAGCTTAATAAACCCTTGTGCTACCATTAAAAACAATAACAATTGTCACTTACAGTGTTCATATTATGCTTACTTAAAAAACTTTTTCAGTCTCAGATCACTTTTTTTTTTTTTTTTTTAGAAAACAACAACAACAATGACAACAACACCCACCACCACCAAACTTCCAGGTGTCTGGGATTCATGCACCCTTGAGTCCCTGTATGGGATAGGAACTGTATTCTGTGTGCTCACGGGTCATTTAAAGCTTCTGCTTCAAAGCACTTTCAATAATAGTCAAATTATGGAAAGAGCCTAAATGTCCATCAACTGATGAATGGCTAAAGAAGTTGTGGTTTATATATACAATGGAATACCACTTGGCAATGAGAAAGAATGAAATATGGCCTTTTGTAGCAACGTGGATGGAACTGGAGAGTGTTATGCTAAGTGAAATAAGTCATACAGAGAAAGACAGATACCATATGTTTTCACTCTTATGTGGATCCTGAGAAACTTAACAGAAACCCATGGGGGAGGGGAAGGGGAAAAAAAGGTTAGAGAGGAAGGGAGGCAAACCATAAGAGACTCTTAAAAACTGAGAACAAACTGAGGGTTGATGGGGGTGGGAGGGAGGGGAAAGTGGGTGATGGGAATTGAGGAGGGCACCTGTTGGGATGAGCACTGGGTGTTGTATGGAAACCAATTTGATAATAAATTTCATATTAAAAAAATAAAGTTTCTGCTTCATATGTCCATATTTTGGACATTGACTTTTGAGATTTAGCTGGCAGTTGTCTTCAACCTCAGCCAGTAAGTTAATAGGAAAATACTCCAGGCTTTTTAGGATTTCTTAGGGTTGTAATAATTGTCCCTTATCCATGACCTCTGGTCTCACAAACACATTTTTATTTTCAAAATTACCCACGCAGCTTAATTTGGAGTGTCACACAAACATGCATTTTAGATAGACATTTATGGAGAGAGTAGTATGAAATATGTAGTATTAATAGTAGTATGAAATATGAGTATCTTAACTCATTTTTGAGTCATGAAACATTTGCAAAATGCTTAGATCCCTGAAAAACAAATTGACGTGTCCTATATAACTGATTCAAGTACTAAGTGTAGAAATTCTGACTTGGAACATTGTATAAAATAAAAGTCTCAGCCACGTTTATAAAACATTAAGACTTGGGGGATAGAAAACAAAACTACAGGGTGCCTGGGTAGCTCAGTTAGTTAAGCATCCAATTCTTGATTTCAACTTAGGTCATGATCTCATGGTTCATGAGTTCAAGCTCCACATCGGGCTCTGCACTGACAGTGAGGAGCCTGCTTGGGATTCTCTCTCTCCTTCTCTTTGCCCTGATGGTCTCTCTCTCTCTCTTTCTCTCTGTCCCTCAAAATAAATAAACTTAAAAAAATTTAAAAAGAGAAAGCAGTACTATAATTGTTTCAGAGGAAACTCACCATCTTTGAAGATAATTCTTTGAAACTAGAATTTAAATTTTCACACTAATAATTGAAAACAAGTCTATCCTATGAAAATAGAAAATAAGTATATGTAATTCCAAAGCCACAGGCTTGAAAATACATGCTAGGAAAAAAAGTTGTTTCTGTTTTATTACAGATTCTTAGGTTGGGTGTAATCAACATTTGTTTTATTGACACTTTTGCAATTTAATTGCCGCTATAGTCACTCTCCAAAGACTAAGCAATTGGCCCTCTGTATTATTAAAATAGCTAATCTACATCCCAGCTTTGTCATCCTTTCTTGCCAATATGCTTAATAACATTTCTCCCTAAAGGAGCATTTGCATACTCGTGGTATGTAAAATACGATAATTGGCATATAGAGCTATAATTGAGGAAAAATATTACTTTGCCCCCCGTCTTTGGAAGGGCCCCATTTGAGTGTAACTTGTATTATTCTCTAGAATTATCCCCAATCACCCTCTGTGCCATCTGGAAAGCAGGAACTCCTGCTTTCCAATATGTGCACTGATGAATGTAGGTTCTTGGAAATTATCAGAGTCTCAGATAATTAAAGGGAGTCTTCTCTCTGCCCCTTTGCTCATCTAAAAAGTAGAGCTTAGTTGTAAATTCTAGGACCCAAGAGGCTCCTTACAGCACTCACAGGCACATGCTACTAACCCCTATGTCCTACCAATGATGGGACAAAGTAGTCCCCTGGGTATAAAATGAGAAATCAGAGTTATGAGAGAATTCTGATCTTCTTTTAGGTTTTGAGCAATTAGGCCATCTACACATTTAAGGAGGCAAGAGATCTCAATTTATAACTGCAGAACTGGAGGGAAGCTTAAAGATTAAAGTCTAACTCCTTATATTAAACAAAGTAACTGAGGCTCCAAGACATTAGATGGCCTGCTCAAGGCCACAGAGGGGACATCTAGTGTTAGTGGCTTTTTTTTTTTTTTCCAGGTAATTATTTATATTTCCTATCTTGGAGACTTCACTGACAAGTTTCCATAAAGGAGGAAAAACATTCTATTATAAACCCATCAAAGCCAACCAACCAACCAACTAACTAACCAACCAACCAACTAACCAACCAACCAACCAACTAACCTGCCTACAGTTCCTTGTTTCTATGTGTGTGGGAACATAATATACGTGCCTCCATAGTCTCAGAGTGACCATGTGAAGAAGGGGCTATACCTAAGAATTTGTGTGTGTATCATCAGCACTGTATGGAGTATTGAATTTCCTCAGGAGTATTCATTATTCCTTGAGAATCAATTGTTGGGAAAATGAATAAAGTTTTACACCATAAGAAGGCCAACGGGATTAAAACAAGCTCTGGTCTCTAGCTTGGAGAACCCTCTTCCAGGTTCTTCTTGCCCTGTTTGCCACACGTGCGAAAACCTGCCACAGATATGGAAGCTGACAACTGTAAATTACCCTTCCCCCTTCATTCGGAGTTCAGATCTTTGGAGAAACAGTCTCCTCTGAGTCCACCAGTGTTAAATAAATCTCTGATCCACCGAGATCTCCGAGTGCCGCTTGGTTTTTCTGCCAGCGTTCCAGCCTGGTTCTGTAACATATTTGTTCCCTGACTGGGAAACTCGACCATGCTGGCCCAATGTTGCCACCGGTTTGGGAGAATGGCGAGGGGGTGATGGAACAAGGAATCGCGAGGGAGAAGGCGCGCCCTGGCTGAATTTCGGCAGTCTCCAGTTCAGTCGCTTCAGGCCAGCCCCGCTCCACCATTCCTGCTGGACTTGAGGAGACCTGGCAGGTGAGGACCTGGACCCGACATTGGAATCTGTAAGGCTGGGGCCCAATCTAGTCAGTCCCACTCAAGAGTGGAAGGGGGACCTGATCACTCCCCAGAGAACTCAGTAGTCTCACAGGTAGGAATTCTGTGGGAGGGAATGTAATAACCTCTGGTGTGTATGTGAGTGTGAATGTGAAATTTGGTCTAGCTTGCCTGCTGAGTTCGATTCTGTGGCTCCACGGGCAGGCACCCTTAAGGTCCCCAAAAGCCCATGGAGTCTGAGTGGGCCTGTCTGCGATTCTGTGGTGAATGGCACACAGTCCATGGTGGCATCGGAATAGTTTCCAATAGTAAGTCACAAAGCTGAGACCATGACGGCTAAGCATCACCTAAGTTCCTTCGGGACACAGCCAGATGGGCATCTTACTGGTTGCCTCATTACAGGGGGCACCCCTATCCCTCTGTCTGTCTTTGCAACTCCACCTCATAGGAACATTATGAGGTCGAGACAGAGCAAAGAAGGGTTTTTTGGGAGACTGTGGAATTAAGATAACCCCTGGCTCGTTAAGGACCTTATGTGAGTTAGAATGGCCCACTTTTGGTGTAGGAGGGCCCTCTGAGGGAACCTTGGATGTCCCAATTGTCCACTGCATCTGGCATGTTGTCTCCAGAGACCCAGGTCACCTTGATCAATTTCCATACATCAACTCCTGGCTTGAAATTGCCCAAAATCCTCCACCTTGGGTGCGATTCATCTATAGCAAGCAGAGTCAGGCAAAGGTTTTAGCTACCTTATCCGGAGACTCACCCAGGGAACCAAAGAAGCAACCCACTGCTCCCCTAGTGTTTACAGGAGACCCAGAGGAAGATCCCATCTTTCTGCCACCTTCTGACTCACCAGGCTCCCTCCCCTCTGCCCCTGAGCTTGAAACTCCTCCCCTGTCTGTCTCTCCTCTGACCCTGGATGCCGCCCATCTCTCCTCCCCTCCCGGACCCAGAGGACCCAGAGAAACCTCCTCGACAAGGACCAGTGACCAGATTGCACCCTTGGCCAGGCACAGGCACTCTCCAGATGCTGGTCCACAACCGCTGTACAAAGAGGCTCTCCTCTGGGGATCAGAGCAGGGGCTGAGAAGCCCATGAATATGTCCAGCAGCAAGGGGATTCCCCCAGGGATTATTATGAGAGGCTATGCAAGGCTTACACCCTGTTTGCTCCAGAGGCACAAGAGAGCCATGGCTAAAGGACAAGGAAGGTCTAGCCACCAAAGAGGGGGAGGCCCAGAACCTCCTTAGCAAGGGGTCAGTGAGACTACTGCAAGGAGAAAGGACATTAAAAGAATAAATGTCCCAACCAGGGAAAGTCCCAGAAACCCAGCCGATATCAGTAAGAATCTCGAGAAAGGGACCTTATTGGTCTGGCCGAGATAGAAATCAGACTGAAGGGGACACTGAGTTGCTCCCTCTTCCTCTGCCTAATAGATGTGAGGGATTCTCCCTCATTTCCCAAGTTAACAGCTATAATTGGAGCCAACTGTGGTTAGTCTACCTTGGGATGGGGACTTTAAGGAATGTTCCCAAGCAGTTGCTGTCACTCCATTTGTTTTGGGGAAATTCTGAGTCTTCACTGGCCTGATGTGGACTCCATATTTCCACTTTGGTGGAAAAAACATGGCGTCTGCTCCTCTGAGTTAAGGCTTTGAATTAGGTTTTCCTTCTCTGCCTTCTACTGGCACCTTGCCTCTTCTGCCTTCCCCTCCCTCTGCTGTTTCTGCACCAACTTGGGTGTGGTCTATATAATTGGTTCCTATACCCTCCTCAGTGCCTCAGGCACCATTGGCTCCTCCTCCCATCCTCAAGGTCAAGGAGTAAAGTGCACCCTCTTGGACATCTAGGTCTTTTCCAAATAGAATGAATTGCTAAAGCTCTGATTACTGAACATAGGTTTGTGTTTTTAACTTCTTATTGCAGAGAAATTAAGGCTATTTGGACCTATTGGAAAACACACTTTGTACTGTAATTGGTTCATGAATTTACCATCTAAAAAAATTCTGGTGTAAACACCTCTCAGTTGGTTACTAAGTCCTCAATTGGAGACTAAGGTTTCCTAACAGTTAAAATTCTGCTAAGTGTACTTAAGACTGATGGAAATAAGGAAAGCAACCCTGTATGTAGGAATGTAGGAGGTATAGAGAGAGATATAAGGAATGGAAATACATTTTTGTTGAGGGTAGAAGAAAGTAATTTTGTCCTAAATGAGACTGGTTATTTGGAGAGAAATGGCTTTGGGACAAAGTTTGAAGGCAAACTTTGGGACAAAGTTTGAAGGTTGTGGAAGGTTCATGAAGGGAAATCTTTGGAAAAGAATTTTATGTGTGCTCAGGAAGGACTAAGGTTGAGATGAATGGAATTTTAAAAGTACACTGGTATAAGGTTGAAATTCTGCTCTTCTCTCTCTCAAATGACAAAAGTTTTCTTGGACTGTTGATCTGCTCTTGATAAGACGATGCAAACAAAGGTTTGTCTTCCAGGAAAACCAAAGTTTTAGGTTTCATCTTTATCAGGTCTTTGATTACTTAGTTAAAGCTTCTCAATGTTAAAGGAGCTAGGTTTTCGTAACAACTGTATAATGCTATACATTCACCTTTAGGATCATTTATTGCCACCTTGGTTGAATAAATACAGTTTTAAGATTTTTAATGATCTGTAATCCTTTTTAGGATGTACTTATAACTTCCTAAGCTTTTAACAAGCTTCCAAGACTTAAATGGTAAATGAAGTCTTTTTGACCAATTAGACCCTTTTATTTGGGATGCTAAGTTCCTTGGAAAAGCACTGTCATACAATGGTAAACCTTAGGTTGTATTGCATAGGTAAATGCTGTAACTGTCCAAATATATATGCAATTCCTAAAGTTTTAATATTTTGGTATAAGGTAATCACTTAATATTCTGATTACCTGAAGTGTTATGTGTCACAGAAATAACCAAATTTCTTTGTCAATTGCATCATAGTGAACTCTCATCAGATCTTTAACAATGTCTATTTCTGAGATTTTGTCATGTATAATTGTTCTTATTCTCTCACAAAACGTGTTTCTTCTTCAAGGAGATTTGTCAAAAGGACTTTGGGGACAAATACGGGTATTCGACATCTCTAAGATTAATACTAAAATGGGTAAGAATTTCCAGAACTCAAAAGCTGCATTCAAATTGAACAAGAAATAGGAACATGGGATTAAATGAACTGAGGAAGATTATAGTTTTGTGATTCTTGTTGGAAATATTGCTGGTTCTCTAATGTTTGCTCTTCCAGATTAAGAAAACTCTCTCTTGAGATATCTATGATATACAGAAATGTCATAAAGTATTCATTTGTAAATGCTTCAGTTTACAAATTTTCTCTGTATATAACTCCTCTGAAATTCAAAAACTCAGTGAGTATTCTTTCTTTCATGGCAATTACAATCGTTTGCATAAATTCAATAAGAATCTGTTCATCTTGTAACAGGTCACCATTGGAAATACTGGTTATTTTACCAAGGCTTTGACTGGAATGGTCAGATATGACCAGACAGCTTTAAGGAACTAAGGTTGGCTTTATGAAACATGGAGCCATAAAGCCCCTTGGGAAGGTTGGCCTGATACCTTGCTTACAGAGTTCCCAGCAGCCTCACCAGGTGAGTAAAGAAGGTTACTTCCTGGCAGGTGCAGGAACCTCAGGATATCTTGGGGACCTCATGAAGAGGAATTTGCCCAATTCTATAGGTATTGTAGGCCTGTCTGACGGCAAGTATTTGGCTTGGCTTCTGGTCTGGAGAGGCTACTAAAAGTTCAACCCAAGATTCCTTATGAAAGGTTCCAGCAAAGCAAACTTTAAAAGATCCTCATGATCAATCGCTATTCTTGCTGAGCTTATGTAAATAATTAGGCCAGATTTGTTAAGACTGGATTTGTTCTACAAATGCATTGGTCTCAATTTGGCTATCTCTGGAGAGGGGGGATTTTTAGAGCAAAAAACTCTGTTTCAACAATGCACCATTATGGATGTTAAATTCTAGTTATGATTGCCTTTAAATGTTTGTTGTTTGCCTAAACTAGACAACTTGAGGTAAACTTCAGAAAATTGTCACAGTATTTCATGTATAGGCAATCTTCTGTGCTTGTTATTCTATGGGGATAATAATAAGACCCCATGGACGTATAATAATTTAAACAACTGGAAAATAGGATAGACCTCTAAATATGCAAACCGTATCTTCCCTAAACTTGATCTGACAGTTACCAGAAACCCGCCCTTTTCAAAGACTTGGAGGTGGGCTTTACAGACATACAACCAAAATAGAGGGTTCAGTTTCAGGTATCACCCCATGGGTCCATTGCTCCAGAGCTGAGAAGGCCAACTCAGAGGAACCCTCAACCTGGCGAAGTGATCCAGATTCAGTCAACCCGCTTAAACTGACTCTCAAAAAGACACTGGTTCCTGAGATCTCCAGCCCTGCTCCAGCCACACCCTGGAAGCTGGCTGGCCTGTGCACGGCAGAAGCTTGAGGACTCAACATGTGGATTCCCAGGGGTTTGGATGCAACTCTGCCAGCCCTGGCCCCTCACTGGTGTCATAGCCCTGATCTTGCTTCTTACTGTTGGGCTGATAGAGACTGCACCATAAAGCTGGACATGGAACAGATGGCAGACTCCCTGGTAACCTGACAAAGCCAAATAAACTCCCTGGTAGCAGTGTTCCTCCAAAATAGGCAAGCCCTTGACCTTCTCACTTCAGAAAAAGGAGGGATTTGTATCTTTCTGGGGGAGGAATGTTGCTATTTCCTCCCTGACAATCAGGAATCGTCAGGACTAAGGTTAAGGAACTCAAGGAAGGAATTCAACGTAGACAACAGGAAAATATCAATTAATGGAGACGATGGGATCTCACAGACTGGGCATTCTGGCTCCCTGCCCTGGCAGGGCTCCTCCTTTCCATAATTTTACTTGAGACCATCGGCCCCTGTATACTAAATACCCTGGTACGTTTTATTGAAAACACTGTTGCTCGGCAAACTGCAGCACATATCTTAGCCCTCCCTCTGAGGGTAACAACCCCTAGAGCTAAAAAGTGATGCCTAACAAAAGATCTTTAAAAAGGCATCAAAGGGGGGAATGTTGGGAAAATGAATAAAGTTTTACACCATAAGAAAGCTGATGAGACTAAAACAAGCTCTGGTCTCTAGCTTGGAGACCCCTCTTCTGGGTTCCTCTTGCCCTGTTTGCCATGTGCACAAAAACCCACCACAGATACGGAAGCTGGCAACTATAAATTACCCTTCCCCCCTCATTCGGAGGTCAGATCTTTGGAGAAATGGTCTCCTCTGAGCCCACTGGTGTTGTTAAATAAATCTCTGATCCACCAAGATCTCTGAGTGCTGCTTGGTTTTTCCGCCAGCGTTCCAGCCTGGTTCCGTAACACAATGAACAACATGTAGGTATAGATAGCCAGTGGAGTAAGTTTTCATATGATTTTGAGATCCTATTTTGCAACTTCTACTTACAGCTTTCATTCATGTATGTGTACTCCTAACATTGCTATAAAATTTTGCATTTCTACAGCTCAACAGGGTCTTATGTTAAAACTTATTATAACTGGGAATATAGAATTTTTAACAGAACAGTACTTACAGTAACTACAATAATAGTTGAATAAAATCAGTAAGAAATTTGAATCTGCACATTTTGAAGGTCAAAGTAACAGTTGGTGTTTAAGTCACCTATAATGCCATTGTCATAATGCTACTATTTGTCATTTTTGCACGTTTTGGGTTGTACCAAAAAAACAAAATGAAAGAAACCAAAATGTGTTTCTTCTGGGTATATTCTTTTCTGCCCATCCCTTGTACTTCAAATGATCACAAAATAACTGATCTACTTTTCTTAGGCACTAGTTTTTTAAAGACATGTTAGTATCCCATAGAGGCACTATAGTGACAAAAACAATTTACCTCCCTTTTACATCAGTCTTCTTACATGAATTGTGCAACATTTTGTAAATGAGTTTAAATACTGGTACTTACTTTCCAAGTGCATCTGGTACCCCTAAGCTGGCATCAGCCTATTTGTTCCGTAGCCTTAAGTTTCCCTAACTTTAAAGGTAAGACCAATAATAAATTTCGAAGATAGCTATGCTCACCACTATACCACCAACACAAGACCAATAATAAATTTGAATAATAAAATGTCATTGAGGAACCCAGACTGATGAACAAGTAACTAATTAATTTCTAGCTTAAAATCATGTCCCTACCGTGAACAAATTGTGAATAAACAAACTGCATATGTACCTTGGCTTTCAAAAATCAGCTTTGATGAGTTGTTTTTTGAGAAAGCTATAATACTCTGACCATCTCTCAAACATTGCCTTTTTGGATTAAGGCTACATACATGTGAAGTGTCTAAAGTTAGAAAGCCTTGAAATAGAGGTTTTTATAATGCACTACATATACAAGGGCCAAAAGCCACCTTAGCAAAACCATTCTGGTAAAAATAACTACCATAAACACTTTTTCGAATACCATTGCTTAGGCATTTTCATTATGGAAGTGTGTTGACTGATGCATAATTATAAATACTTCATTACTATTGTAAAGAAACCCTAGAGAGAAGGAAGATGCTTCTCTTTCTCTTTCTCTTTCTCTCTTTCTTTTTGTGTATAATTTTTTTCTATCACACAAGCCTATATGGATTGAATAATTTAATCTGATATATTCTTGTTTCAGAGTGATTACTTTATGGAGAAATCAATAAATCCAAAATAGTCTGTCTTGAACAGCTGTCTGAGCATATGGAGGAATATGAGAGAACACTCTGCTGGTGGTTGAGGGGCTGAAGGGAAGAGGAACAGGAAAGAGACATAGTACCACTCTGGAAGGAATTTATATCTTGTTAATTCTTGTAGGAATTCTGGGACTCTCACTGCTACCCTCCGTTTCCCCCAAGCAAACAATGCTTTAAACCCTCTTTCCTCTCTTCTTGAATTGCTATATTTACTACGATAAAGGTATTTTTTTACACCGTAGGTGTAAAAGCACATCACAATTTAATTTAAAGCTATGTAAGAGATAATTATTTAAGACTTAGAAGGCTTTGAATGCTGATTGCTCCATTATCTTTGAAGTTTCTTTGTCTTAGTTTAAAGAGGAAATGTTGATTCATGGATTCAGGCTGTAGAGATGTCAATGCTGGGGGGTGAGGTGATGATATGCATAATGTGTTATTGTACATTTCCAGTTTCCTGGTGAAATTGACTGTGATATGGTTGAAATTCTTAGGGTGCTTAGAATCATTTAATTCAGTCAGTTCACAAGATGAAAACAAAAGTTGCTGCTGGGTGGGGAGGAAGTGAAGGTGAGTGATAAACCACACTTAGGGTCAAGAATCATGATGGAAGAAGGGCATGTGGGTAGTTCAGTTGGTTGAGCATCTGACTCTTGATTTCAGCTCACGTCATGATCTTATAGTTTGTGGGTTTCAGCCCCACGTCAGGTTATGCGCTGACAATGTGGAATCCGCTTGGGATTCTCTCTCTCTCCCTCTCTCTCTGCCCCTCCCCCACCCACTCTCATGTGCTCTTTCTCAAAATAAATAAATAAACTTAAAAAAAAGGAATCATGATAGAAGATAAATTCACTTGTGAGGTTGGGGTTGATCTACACTTCTTGAAAATATTGACCACTAGCTATCAGAAAGTATAATAGTGAATCCGTTTCTCCCACTTTGGATCACAGTCTTTCTTATGACACTATATTGGGATAAATGGAACTTGAAAGGACTGAACTTCTATGTCTGGCTTATTGTATATTTATTACATCTAAAATAATTGGTGAAATGTGCTACCATTCTTCGACTGAAAGGCTCTAAATATTTTATATATTCTACATTTGAAATGGAAGGACCCACATGAGTTCTCAGAAAACAAATCCTGGAACATTTCCAAAAAGTGATAATAACAACATTATGTGATCATTATAGTCATTTGTAAATATAAGTATGATAAATGCAACAGCTGCTTGAATAAACTTAGGACTGTTGCATTTTAGTAATGAGGGAAATGGTTCATTGCAGCAGTTGGAATAATGTAAGCTCTGCTTGGCTGTGACCTGTTAATTGATCAGAAAATCTAAGCAGAGTAAATCTAAATAATATCTTCCTACACAGTAATTTAAAAACCACTTACTTGTTTCCCATACTGTCTCTGATTATTGATTTCAATATATAACAGGATGTGAGACCATTTAAATGACTTTCCATTAGGTATCATTAGCTGCATATAAGGTGCTAGGGTTCATCCAGAGACATTATTCTCTGGAGAGTATCTTGATGCCATAGCTGCTAGAGTGCACTTCCAAATGACATTCAGCCTTTTTTGCAACTTCTGTTTGTAACTTTATTCATATGAATGCATCATTATTCATTGTATTATTACAGCAATTTTGATATACTAGTTTGGCTGGACCTTTATTATAATTTGCATGTGATATATAACTTACAGAACATTGTAACAGTAAATATTGTACACATTAAAACTAGTGGAAAGTATGAGTCAGAATTTTGTGTAATTTGAAAGGCCCAAGAAAAAACGGCCCCCCATTTTGTTTTCATAGTCAGTCAGTAAGCTATATCAATGCTCAACCTGAACATTAGTACCTACAGTGCTAACAATTGCAGACACTGCTGAGAACAAAGACTATGAACGTGCACTCACCAATGAGAATGGGCAGGTGAAGTGTCTTCTAATTGAGCAACTAGATTCTTTTAGTCCCTCTGGGTCCAAAATGCAAAGTTGTCCTCAGTTTTGTGTCCTGAGGCAAGTGGATGGAAAGATGATGGATTAGTCATTATTCTGAATCATCTCTATTCTTGTACTTCTACTCTCCATTTAAAACATGAGCAGTGATGACTTCTCTAGATTGGAGAAAGTAATATTGCTTGAGGATAATTATGTGTTTTTACTTTAAATAGGATATCATGACCCCATATCGCATTGTTTTTTTTACAGCATTAAGTGAACACATGCTTCCATCACTGTGAAAACAGAGAGGGTGTATAGATAGATACCTTAATTAGAATCATATATTCCTTTAGTATTGAGTTTCTTTTGTTCTGTTCATGCCAACTCTTGGCTCTGGGTTGGCCTAAATCCTGTTGTGCACAGGAAGTGCTTCCTGTGGCTTCTGAAATGCAGGCTTTGTCTGGTGCTCTACATGTACTATGATTTAATCCTTACAGCAATCTTATGAGGTATGTGTCATTGTGATCTTGTCAATATTGTAAATGAAAATTGATACATCAATTTAGGTCGCTCATCTTTTCATATTAAGAGCGATTTGTATTTCTTTTTTTTTTTGTGAATTGTCTGCTCAGTTTCTTTCCTTTTTTCTTCTGGATTGAGGTTTTTCTTTTCAGTTTGTGGGAGTTCTTAATATGTTAAGAAGATTAGCTTTGTATGTTATGTTTGTGGCAAATATTTTCTCAATTTATTTATCTCTTGAGTTGGCTTCTTACTTTCTTTTGCTACGCAGATGTGCTTTTTTGGGGGGACTATGCAATAAAATATATCAATCTTTTATTGTATGGCACCAGGGACTTCCTTTAATGTAAAGTTAAAACATATGAAAAGACACCTGTGCAGAAGATGAATAAAAATCATAGATTTTAACCTGCTCCAATGTGCATTATATTTTCCCCAAAGAAATTGATTTCTGCACAGTGTGTGACTTGAAACTGCCAAGAAGGGTAATGCCCTCGGTCTTGGCTACAAAGTAGGATTTAAGCCTGTAGAGTTATAAAGCCAAAAGATATTTATCATGGATTTTTGGAAGGTGCTCCTCCCCTCCCTGGGAGCCATTCTGCATTATGGCTAAGCTTTCAGCCAAATGTTCATTTTGGGGAGCAAAAGATGTAGGAGAACAAAAATAGGCAGTTTAAAGAGGAATCTGCCAGCAGAAATTGAACCTTATTTTCTTTAACAAAAACCTTTGTTGAAAAACCAAGATTCCTCTCCAGATAGTAGTAATGATAACTATAAAAAGTGCTTTGCATATACTTAAAATGTAATCTTCATAACAACTTGATGAAGTAGATAACATTAGAATCTTTACTCTGCAGATAATATGAGACTTAGAAATGTTCAGTAAACTTACCCAAGTTTACTCAGCTAGTAGTGAGAGACAAAGTTGAGAGTCTGACACAAATTTCATCTGATTTCAAAGAACAGGATCTTAAATACAGTCCTCTTTGGTCATAGAGAAGCTAGCTTAATTTTTCAAGGCCAAGTTGCCTTTAACCAGGTAATTTAGCTTTGAGGGAAAAGCATGACTATTTCTTTAAATACCAGTGACACCAAAATTCTCCAAGATTTGTTTCTTCATTAATCTTCAAATAGTAATAAAAAAAGGTGCTATTTGGGAATGCCAGCTGGTGCAGCCGCTCTGGAAGACAGTATGGAGTTTCCTCAAAAAACTAAAAATAGAACTACCCTATGACCCAGCAATTGCACCACTAGGCATTTATCCACGGGATACAGCTGTGCTGGTTCGAAGGGACACATGCACCCCCATGTTTATAGCAGCACTATCAATAGCCTAAGTATGGAAAGAGCCGAAATGTCCATTGATGGATGAATGGATAAAGAAGATGTGGTATATATATATACAAGGATGTAAATTTTAAAAAAATTTAAAAAAAAAAGAAAAAAATTTTAAAAAAGGTGCTATGGCAACATCATATTCAAGTTTGGGTTACTGTGAGCTGTGGGGAAAGCTACTGTTTTATTCATCTTTATGTTCCTAACTTCTAGTACAGTGCCTGGCATATATAGTCAATAATGCCTGCTGAATGAATGTGTGAATTAATACATTCTCTCCTCATTATCCTCTTACTTGTTTTTGTTTCTTTCATATCCTCCTACTTATATAATTGACTTGGTTTTTATTTTTTGACTAGCTAATACATTTACATGGTTCAAAATTTGAAAGACACAGGAAGAGTATGCAGTAGCTCCTTTGCTCCCCACAACTATGTACCATCTACCCAGCTCCCCTCTCCATAGGCAATCATATTATTGGTTTCTTATGTATTTATGCATAAATTTCAAGCATATTTAAGCGAAAATCAATATATATCCCTTTAACACAGTTTGATTCTTTTTAAAAAATGTTGTTTATTTATTAGAGAGAGAAAGAGTGAGCAGGGGAGGGGCAGAGAGATCAAGAGAGAGAGAATCGCAAGCAGGCTTTGTGCTGTCAACACTGAGCCCAGATGCAGGGCTTGATCCCACAAACCATGTGATCATGACCTGAGAGCCAAAATCAAGAGTCCGATGCTTAACTGACTGAGCCACTGAAGTGCCCCACACCATCTGATTATTTTTTTTTAATTTTTTAAGTTTATTTATTTATTTTGAGAGAGAGAGAGCATGAGCAGGGGAGGCGCAGAGAGAGAGGGAAAGAAAGAGAATCCCAAACAGGCTCCACACTGTCAGCACAGAGCCCAATGTGGGGCTTGAACTCATGATCTGCGAGATCACGACCTGAGCCAAAACCAAGAGCCAGAGGCTTAACCCACCAAGCCACCCAGATGCCTCCACACTCTGATTCTTAAAAACACATATATTATAAAATATGTAAAGGCCTTTAAAAAATTTGAATCATGTTAGAAAAGTAGAAAGAGAAAAAAAAGATCTAATATCCAGATAATCCATTAGAAACATTTTGGAGTATTTTTTCCATCTATGGAATTGTTAGCTACCTTTAGTTACTCTGTTTCATGCTGCTTATTCCTAACTTTACGTCTAACCCCTTGTTAACTAGGAATGGCTAAACAGCACATTCTGGTAAGGTTTCGGCTGGATTGCTTCCGACTCTGGCTGCTGCTGTAGAGGGGGCATCTTATGGTCACACGTAGGAGGTCACTATAAAATGGTGACTTCTAGGGACTGAAGGTTCTTGTTTTCTGACACAAACCACAGCAGGATAAGGACATGGAAGACACAGTTAGGTATTTTGCTGCAGGCACCTTGAGGGGGACTTTTGCAGAATTTATTCATATTTGCGGAGATTAAATCTGGAAGGATGGAGATTTGAACAGTTGTATGCAGAGACTGAGAACACTGTATGGTTAGCCTGTCAGCTCTAATAAATGACAGTTCTGAGTCTACATGGAGGGGCATGTGTCAGTGGGGATATAAGCTGGTATGAAATGGAGAGATGATCAGTGGTGAACTTTGCACAATGACAGAAACTGAGCATACTGACCCAAATTGAATCTTTAGTTTTTTTGTTTGTTTTTTTTTAAACTAAGGGTTACTTCAAGCTAGGGGTTTTATTAGTGCTCTAATTGGAGGGACTGGTAATTTGCACTCTACCCCCTGTATAAATATGTTGGGATAGTAGATGTGCACAGTGTGTGTGTGTGTGTGTGTGTGTGTGTGCGTGTGTGTGTGTGTGTGTGTAAGCCCACACATCCAGAATTTTAGTACATTTGACATTTTCTATGGGTTCAACAAATTATCAACCCATCCCTTGTTTTTGTTTGGTTTGTTGTTTTTAAGATCAGAATTAAAAATATATTCATGTGTGGTTCAGAAATGTGTCTGGATCATGGGAATTTAAACACAATTGTGATTAACATGAGCCCAGCACGGACAGACCGGGTAAGCTGCAGTCCTTATAAATTGGTGTCTGAAGACAGTAGTGTTCTCTGGAAATGCCACAAACCGCACAGGCATTCTCCAACGTTCTGTCTGATAAAGCCTCTCTCTTGACTTTCAGCTTCAGCGAATCGAGACTAATATGTTCAGCGAAAAGAGCTAAGACATTCTTACTGTAAGTCAGAGTGTAGAAAATACCTCTGCAGTACATTCACAACATGAATGTTATAAAGTAATTTCGTCCAGTCCCCCTAACCATTGCCCCAGCTCCTCTCAGTGCACTGCGGTGGTTGACTTATTCCTTTGTCTGCCACGTTAACCTATTAGCAATGTGGTGAAGGCTGGGACCCCAGGGCCTTAAAAAGTGTCTGGCACATAGTACATGTTCACGAAATATTTGTTGAGTAAATATTGAATACATTTGCATTTTCTAAAAAGGAAATAGGACAGAGAAGATGAAGTATAAACATTGCTCTAGTGACCTCACATAAATGATAATCTTTCTAGTACTCCCCTCACCACTCTTCACTATCTGTCCTTTGATCTTTTAAAATGAGATCCTTCCGGGGCTTCTGGTTTACTGTCTTGACTTACTTCAACCTGTTCTAATAATCTTTGGTAGATTAATATTTCTAAGGAACAGATGTAATCACATTACTATCCTGCATAAAAAGGTTTCCTTCATCATGCCACTCAGAGCCTCTGCAATATATCCCCCACTGTTTCTGCTTTCCTGCTCTCTGCAAAACTCGGATCCTGTGGTCCAGTTAGGCTGGGCTATCTCCCCATTTTCCAGGCAAGTATCACACCTTCCTGCATGCATACCTGTCGCTTCCTTCACTGTGCCTAGCGAAGTCCCATAGTGTCTGCCACATGAAATCCATCAACCCATTTGTGATGTCTTTCATCATCACTACCTCCTCCCCACCGCGAGTGATCTCTTCCTCCTCTGCCTTATGTTGCAGCTTCTTATACACTTACCTTGTTCTCCTCATTCTTGAATTACTGGAATCTAAGGACTGAGATTTGCTTATCTTTCCATCATCTACAACAGTGTTTTCCAAATTCCTAGAGATAAGAATAAATGTGGGGCTCTTGTTATCTGGAAATTCTGATTCAGTAAGTTTGGATTGGGCTTCAAGGACTTAAAAAAAAAGTGTTATGGATGATTCTTAATATCAGATAAGTTTGGGAAACTTCTCTAGAGCCCTAAGCAGAGCACCTTTCACATATGAGTGCTCAGTAAATATCTGTTAAGTAAATTCAACTCCCTGTGTAAGAGGAGTAGGCAGTCCCATATATATAAGAAAACATTATCAGGTTTATACTTGACTTTGAACGCTCAGTAATATTGCAGGAGTAGTTTAATGAGACCCTTAAGGAAAATGATAATTTGAATGTGGGAACAATAATTAAATTTTGGACAAACATCTTTTTTTTCTGTGTTGCATATGGGCACAATCATACAAAACTGAGTAGGTACAAAGCATCTTATTTAAAATTTCACTCAGAAATGTTCAAATAAAGTTGCTTATTTCCTTGTAAGATTAATAGCAACAATGGAAATAATTAAACTGCTCATTTTCTAAAGGGAATCTTGGGCTCTCATTTATTAGCCCATGGTATACCTAATCACTCCACCTCCTTAAAATACGTAGCTTAAGAAGCAGAAGCAATTTACCACCCAGAATATCACTTCATGGTATGTGGGGAAAGAATTGAAGACAAGTTTAGAAAGAAGACACCCTGAACACATTGCTGTTTAATTTTGATATATTAGATTTTCCTCTTCCTTCTTTTGTACATCCACTTGACGTTTTTTTCCCTGTTAGATGTCTTTTCCTTATAGCAGGAGTCTGCACACTGTCATCTGTTGTTGTGTGCTTTGATTTCTTCTTGCCCCTACCAACTGCCCAACCTTCTCCCTATAATTGAAATAATTGTGAGAGGGACTCTGATAGGTCCATCTAATCTCCATTTTCTTGTTTTGTTGATTTAGGAAGAACTTTCATACCAGTCTTCTTTCTAGGTGATTGGGAGACTTACAGACTATTTGCCCTTTCCTTAGCATTTTTGTGGCCCAAACATCTTCGTGAAGGCACCAAGTCATATGGTTTAGAATGTAGCCCTACATATGTGTGCAATTACCAAGGGCCATTGTCCTTAACAAGAGCCATTTGGTGGTGGCGGTTGGGGGGGGGGGACAATTAGAAGGCATGGAGGTGGGGAGAACTCTGAGGCTTGGTTATTCTGGGATGATGATCAACTATATTTCATTCCTTCTTAGTTATAAATAATAATTTAAAGGGCATTTTCTTGGCAAATACATTTCTCTATTATTGTAGTATATATACACATATACATTTTTTCCTAAAGACACATACATCCTTAAAGTACTTATAATCATTATCTAAAAATGATGTTAAGTAAGTAATAATATTACCAACCCCATGGGTACCTAGACATAAGTAGGGCAGACATCCATGAAATTTTCTGGATTTTACTGTTGCCTTTCTCTTCCTTATCCCTTCCTGACCTTTCCCTATGACTTCCAGGACCCTCTCACATTAATGTTTGCAAATTCAAGGGAGAAGAATTAGTGGAGTGTCAACAAGTGCATTTGAGCTAAATGCTTCAAAGACAGGAGACAGCGACAGTTACGTGACAGGGAGGGGAGAAGCGTGGAGCTAATGTTGTTTGACAACAGCAGCTGGACCATGCTGCGGAAGGGATCGTGTCTACCGCCAGCCTCCATCTTCTGGAAATCTGGTTGTACCTGGTCCAAACCCAATTCTGCAGACATTGTGAGGCCCATGGTTTTGGCTTAGTTCTTTTAATTCTCTCTAGGCCTCTTCCCTTCTATAGGGTCCACACGTGCTGCCTTAGTCTTGGCCACACTAGCTTGGGTGCAAAGCCCAGTCCTGTTTCAGTTATTTGTTTTTTAAAATTCTCTGATTTCAAACATTGCACAGATTTTAGTAACTCTCCTGAGAAAGAGAGAATTTAGTTTGCAAGGAGGGGTTTAATTAGGGAGTGCTCAGCCTCCTACCATCTCCTTGGTTCTCCCTTTCTCCCTCCTCTTTGGTGAAACTGGAAAAAAAACTTTTTTCTTCCCCATCACACATGTTCTTTGCACATTCCAGCTCCCTTAAGGGGTATGTCAATATGTCTCCCTGTGAGCTAGGGATGGTTTTCCCTTAGAACTGGGATTTGAAATCAGCTTCAACCTTCAGGGATTAGTCAAAGTATTCCTTTCCTCCTAAGGCATTCTAAATTGATATTAAATGATGTTATGAGCAAATGTTTAAGAAGGATGAGGCAGCAGCACAGGGGATGAGACCCTGTAAAAGGATATTGAAGTTAGAGTAAAATGAGCACTGAAAAATGTTAAGAATCAGTGACTCAAACTATTCAATAAAATATATAGATATAAAGAAGATTGATATTAAGGATATGGGGAGGAAGGGGTGTGTTTTTCATTTTATTAGTCTCTCAGCTAATTCCACAGACCAACTTTGCTCCTTCTCATCTTCTCAGTCTTCTCCGAACCTATCCTCTCAGCAACTTCTTAAAACTGGGAGGCTATCTGCCTAGGCAACAATCTAAATTTGAGAAATCAAATAATTTTCTATATTGTAATATAGGTAAAGTTTTAATATTTTTAAGATGATAGTGAGTAACTATGAACTTTGAAATGGTGCACAATTCAGGCATTAAAGAAGATTTGTTCTAGAAATATAAGTTGAACAGAACCGGTAACAGATGGCTCAGCATCAGTGGAAGGTATTAAATGCATCTTTAATTGGTATTAAATACCTCCCTCTCCTGCAGGGAGCAGAGGAGAAAAGAGATTCACAAACACTGAAATGACTTGATTGTCTGAGCACAGCCATGTGCCTTTTCGTTGATCAAGATGGCATATGTTTTTCTCATCATTAAATGCCCACCAAACCGTGTTGAAGCCTGAAAGAAGCTTATAAACCCAAACCAGGGAATGTGTAGGAATTACAGGTGGGTGGAGAAACCAACTTGGTCTTCTGGTCCTCGCACTGTCACAGATGGTGTGACCTTTGGTAAAACGGTGAGCCGGTCTCTGATACTCTAGGCTTTTCATCTACAAGTTGGTAAAATCCCTGCTTATCCCTCTCAGGGGGCCAGTGAGCACTGGGGGTGGTCAAATACTATGGGCTCTTTAGTTCACAAAACTTTTCTCTTAAAATATGGCCACCATGGATAATCAAACTTCTGAAAAGCTGTTATATAAAAGGCAAATTCAGTAGCCCAAGCAGCTGAACTCTGTGTTGCTTCAAGTTAATGTAAAATGATGTTTTAGTCATAGATGTTCAAAATGACTTTATGGTCACATATTTGAGATCAAACAGAAACATTTTAGAAATAAAATGAGCTAGATTTTCAGAGGTTGGTGAATGTTACAACTTTTCTCTTTATTTTATATTTTAATTATTTCCTTACTCAACTTTTCCTTTTCAGTATTTTTTCCCTGGCTGCCGGCCCTCAAGATCTCCTTTTTAGCTTTTTATTTTTTACTTTATTTTTTGTTTAAATTCAAGTTAGTTAGCATACAGTGTAGTATTGGTTTCAGGAGTAGAATTCAGTGATTCATCACTTACATATGACACCCGGTGCTCATCACAACAAGTGCCCTCCTTAATGCCCATCACCCATTTAGCCCATCCCCCTGCCCATCTCCCCTTTAGCAACCCCCAGTTTATTCTCTGTATTTAAGAGTCTCTTATGGTTTGCCTCCCTCTCTGTTTTTCTCTTATTTTTCCTTCCTTCCCCTATGTTCATCTGTTGTGTTTCTTAAATGCCACATATGAGTGAAATCATATGATATTTGTCTTTCTCTGACTTATTTCATTTAGCATATTACACTCTAGTTCCATCCACATTGTTGCAAATGGCAAGATTTCATTCTTTTGGATTGCTGAGTAATATTCCATTGTATGTATATATCATATCTTCTTTATTCACTCATCAGTCACTTTGGAGAATAGTATGGAGTTTCCCTAAAAAAAATAAAAAATAAAACTACCCTACCACCCAGCAATTACATTACTAGGTATTTATCCAAAGGAGAGAAAAATGCTGATTTGAAGGGGCAAGTGTACCCCAATGTTTATAGCAGAGCTATCAACAATAGCCAAATTATGGGAAGAGTCCTTTTTTACCTTTTTAAAAGAAGTGGGAGCAATTGACAATGGGGGCTATAGATCAAATGGTTAGAAAGGAACTAGGATTGTTTCTTCTTGCCTTGGTAAAATCACAATCTCAGATAAAATATATTGAGTCACTGTAATAATTACAGTGTTTTTAAAAAATCTAGTCCTCTGATTATCCAAATAAAACCAGAAAAAAAATCTCATAGATGTTTTTAGGTAAGAAATTCTCAGCAGAGACATTTCATTTAAGTATAATTAACAATAATTGGTAGAAAAGTAAATGGTAAGAATGATTAATTTATTCTCATTGTATTTCAGTTTTTCTAAGACGGTTACTGAGCAAGAACTGTGCAATTTGCTTTTATTAAAAAAGAATGGACATAATCTACCTTTTGTCATTTAAAGCTGTGCTTGATAGTGTATCTGGAAATGAACAGTATGTCACTGACCAGATGCTGGCAGCAAAATAGCATTTCTACAAGTCTGCAAATATTAAACCACAGACTAGAAAATGATCTTGAAATTCTAGGGTTATTATTTGTCATAAAAATTATGAAAAGGAATTACATTAGCATCTTATTTAAATGCAAACCAAAGAGTTTAGTAACACCTGCCAAGACACAGGATTACAAAGGGAAGCATTTTCACTTACGGGCTTATTATTTTGTTCTGTAGACCCAATCTTGGGTGGTTCTTCAACACTATTCATTCAGAGACATTCTTTCAAAAAATCAAGCAAAACTGGAGGTACATAGGATAGTCTATAAGAACTGCTCAGAAACATTTAAATAATATCACTTTATTAGGTCCCACCAGAAGATAATGAAATGTTTTCACCAAAATAGAAACACTTGGGCTCTGACCCAAGTTTGGTCCTTCATTATATCATGCTTTTTAATGAGGGTAATACATGTTCTCAGAGCCCTTCAGTTCCTATATAAGTATACACAAAGAATAAACTGTCAAATTATGGAGCAGCAGATGATGCAGAGTATAAAAATATCTGAACACCATCATTAAGCAAAAGATGCTATATATTTAAGTGAATATACCATGTATTTATTAGGTGTATTATGTTTAGCTTCCAGTTCTTAAAGAGCTGGCTGGGCTTTAAGTAGGGCTTAATATAGTAACAGTTAGACATGGAACTTAGGACATTTGGGGGCCATTATTATTTTTTTGATGACGATTTTCACTGAAGTTTAAAATACGTATGCTTAAATATAAGCAAGATTCCTCATGAACTAAATACACCAGGAGCATACTATCTCGTATGGAAGATAATAATTTTACATGCCACACTCTTTCCTATGACTTCAAGAAATACTAGGAAAATTCTTGGCTATTTCCTCAACTCATTTGTAAGGAACACATGTATCCTAGTTAGGTGGGGTCCCACCTGATACAATAGCTATTTAAAATTTGTGTTTCTATGATAGTTGATTGAGAAGATACAGGTTAAGTGTGCTTTATGTTTAAGGGTGAAATTTTCAGAATCATTGACAGTGGATAATAATAGAATACAAAAGCTTGAAGAAGGTTTAGGTATTATCTAGGGCAACACTCCTCTCCCCTCTTTCTCCTCCTCACACACACTTTATTACACATTTTTTTTTCCAGATGAGCACACTGACACTCCCAGGGATTAAAGGGATTAAGTGATTTTCTCAAGATTACAGAGGTTGTCAGAAGTAGTGCTGAAACTACTACCAAGGTCTTCTCATTTTGAGGCCAAGCCCTTTCCTTACGACTCTCTGTTCCAGTAATGCAGCTCACAGCATACACAGGAGCACTTCTCGGCAGGGTTTTTGCACGAATCGCACATGCTCATTTATGCTATTCCCCAGAGCGTGCAAAGCCATTTCCAGAGATGTTGCATTTCCTTTTTTCATGGAGTGTAGTTCAGATATTAGAAGTCACGTGGGATCATCATAGGAATTACTCGGCTGCATGGTCCTCTAGCGCTTTACTTTTCTTCCCTCCTTAAGCAGTGCTTCTCAAACTCTCTGGTTATTATTACTGTTGTTAATTTTTAAATTGCCAATGTTCTTGTCACATTTGTAAGCTCTTTGACATTTGAACTTGTTTATATCCTCTTTAAGGAGACAAGACCACCAATCATGCACTTGGCTATGCAGCAACTTCAACTTGCTATAAAAGTGTCTGAATGTTTGCCCTCAACTTCTGCACTTAACAAGTGGGGGAAAGCAACAAATAGTTTGCAAACCAGCCCTGGCCCGGGACCACACTTTGAGTACCACCGGTCTAAGAGATGCACCTGTAAATAAGGTATCCCCAAATAATACAGCAGAGACTCCAGCATTCTCTGTTGCACCAAGTTCCTCCCCACCCTCACTCTGTGTGTAGCAGATAGCATTAATTTCTCCCTGAAAAAGCAGGAGCTATCCCAAACCCCAGACTATCTTTCTAGAGAACTAAATAAACTTCTAAATATCCTCTCTTGGCTTTTAAGAGGAGGTGTCCTTTCTCAAATCTAATTTGATAGAGTGATTAAGAACATTTTCTCTGGAGCCAGTCTGCTAAGATTTAGGCCCTAATGTTTTTTTCTCTACAAGCTGTACAATTTTCAGCTGTGAGATCTTGTACTTGCATTTCTTTATCTGTGAAGGACTTAAAATAGCATCCAGTGGTAAGTAGTTAATAAGTGTTGGCTATTATAATATCCAAAACTAACCCTGCTCTCTGAGCTCTGGATCTGCTTCCTTCCCTTTCCTCAGGGACCTGATGCCATCAATAACAGCCTTTTTCCCTGGTAACTTCAGTCTGCCATGCCTGTGATCTTGTATTCCTTGCATTCACTTTTAATGCCTTCCCCATCCTTTTATAAAAAGGATTTTCTTTTAGAAAAGAAAATCCAAACTTAGTCTTTTACTTCCTTACTTCTCATTCAATATTTTTTGTCTCTCATTCATTTAAAAAATGCAGTGTGTTAGGGAGATACAGTGTGTTGTAAGAGAACTTGTTGGTAACTAAAGTAGATTTAGAGGGAAAGGAAAACTTCCTGGAGGAGGTGACATCTAAATGAAGGATAAGTGGGAGTAAGCTATGCTAAGGAGTAGAAAGAATATTCTAGGTTGATGAAACACTATGGAGTCTTTGAAGAACTAAAAGACAATTCAGTATGGATGAGACATAGAGGAGACTGTGAGTGGAGAGAGATGGGGCTGGAAAGGCAAGTAGGGGCCTGTATGACAAATTATGACAAGAATTGCACTTGAAATTGAGGACACTGGGGAGGCAGATACTGGGAGTGCTATTACAGATGCTTATTTTAAAATAAGATCACTCTGATTCATGAAGGAAAGTTCATAGAAAGTTTTAAGGCCAGTGAAATGATCAGATTTTCCTTTTAGAAATATCCCCAGATTAGAAGGAGCAGAGGAGGATATAAAAGTGTAGAGAACTAGGGAGGCATTGATGGTTTTAAAGGAAAGTGTCAAGATAATATTTGTGTGACTGTGGTTCAGTGCTTCAGAAGAAGATCCCTATTTTAGAAACAGAGAAAAAGGGTCAGGAATTGAGGAGACAGTGGAGACTTGGGATCAAGGTGAGATCGCAGTTAGCCACATGGACTGCCATGTCCTCTGAGCATGGCATTGGCTGGTGCTATAGTCAGCCACTGAAACTGGATGCTTGCTTCAAGAGCCTGATTTTGCAATATGTCAGGAGCTCTCAGCTTTGCTATTCAGTGCAGCACAGGAGAAGCCAGATACTTACAGGGTGTGGGACCTCAGATGACCCCTCTGGGATGGGGATGGGGGATAGTGCTTGAGAAATTCTCAACAGCCTCACTAATCAGAGGAATATGCACCATTAATATCTCCAGCTCCACTCTGAAGGTTACTGGGACATCCTGACTTCCTGTGAAGACAAAGATGTGTGAATGATCCACTATGTGAAGAACGCTCTGATAACTTTTTAGAGTGATTAAACATTCAACTTCTTGTCATTGAAGATGAGTATCAGAGCTACAAATATGCTTTGGAACTCAAGGAGCTAAGGAGTGAGTAGGAGAAGTAGAATCTATGGATGCAGTTGAAAGAGTGAGGTTGATTTGGGAATTGGAGGAAGTCAAAATAAACTAAGACAAGAGACAGGCAATTTTGAAAAGTTTGGGTAGAAGCTGAAAAGCTGAACCAGGAGGAAAAGCAATACTGGAAGGAACATGAGGAATTTAAATCATAACAGCTAGAAGTGGGCTGTGGAGGAAGAAAATCAACTGTATTAGGCACAGATCTAGTTGGACATGCTCGAGAAAACCAACCTCTTTGATGAGATGCTTGGCATCTGGCCTGATGGTCTCTTGGGCATCAGCAGTAGATTCAGGCTTCTCCTCCCCAGTGATGTAGTTAGCTGGAATGAGATTAACATGCTTGGAGGCAGACAACTTTGTTGTTCAGGACTTGTTCAATAAAATGGGATTCAAATTTCAGAGATATTGACTTGTTCCATATAGACATCGCTCTTATTTGGAGTTTTTGACACGGAACTGCCTTGAACCATTCTAGAGACTCAAAATTTTTCTTGGACACACATTTGACTGTATGATTGAGACTGTCCTGGCAGTCCTCAGTGGCACAAAGCAGTGGTTGAGAAAGGTGAGCTTGGTCATTGTTTGCCCTATACAACTGATGAGGACAGAGACATGACTGGTACCCAAAGAAGAAGAGATGAGTCCTGTCTCAAAAGAATGCTGTTGAAGCCATTTGTTGTTTCTCATCGCTTCTTATATCTCTGATCTTTCATTGGGAGCATTTTTATTGTGCCTGAAGAACAACTCTTAGTATTTTATTTGCTGATGACAAATTTTCTGGTTTCATTTGTCTGAAAACAATTTTACATTCATTTGTGAAAGATATTTTTACAGTATATAGAATTATAGGCTCACAGCTATTTTCTCTTAGCACTTAAATACATCATTTTATGTTCTTCTGGCATCTATTGCCAGTTCTTATATTAAGAGCTGAACTGTCAGGCTAATTGTGGCTTTTTAAAAGATAATCAGTCTTTTGTCTTTGGCTGCTTTTAGGATTTTTTCTTTGTCTTTGGCAGTTTTATTATGATGTGTTGAAACAAAAAACCTTTTTCTATTTTTCCTGTTTCAGATTTATAGTTCTTCTTGAGTTTTTGGCTTGGTGTTTTTAGTCAGTTTTAGAAAATTCTCTTTACCACCTCTTCAAATACTGTTTTTAACTCACTGTCTTCTCTCCTAATAGGACCCATTTACAAATCCCCACTGTGTCTTTTGTGTCTCTTCCCTCTCCTGTAATTTTTCATCCTTCTTGAGTTTTTATAGTTTATTTTGAATAATTTCTTCTTACTTATTTTCCAGTTCATTAATTCCTTTTTCAACTGTGCTCAGTCTTCTACAAACCCATTCACTGAATTCTTCATTTTGGTTTTGTATTTTGAAGGCTAGAATGCTCATTTCTTTTTCTTTTTGTATAGTTTCCAGAACTCCACAAAAATTCCCAGTTTTATCTTTCATCTCTTTCAATATAAAACCTTAGTTATTTTTAAAAATTTAATTGTTGAGAGAGAGAGAGAGAGGGAGAGAGAGAGAATATGTGAGCAGGAGAGGGGCAGAGAGAGGGAGAGAGAGAGAATCTCAAGCAGGTTCTGCATTGTCAGCACAGAGCCTGATGCTGGGCTCAAACTCACAAACTGTGAGATCATGACCTGAGCCAAAAATCAAGAGCTGGACAATTAAATGACTGTGCCACCCAGGCACCCCTTAAACCTTAGCTATTTTAGGGGCACCTGGGTGGCTCAGTCGGTTAAGCGGCCGACTTCTGTTCAGGTCATGATCTCATGGTTTGTGAGTTTGAGACTGGCATCTGGCCTGTGCTGACAGCTCAGAGTCTGGAGCCTGATATGGATTCTGTGTCTCCCTTTCACTTTCTGCCCCTCCCCACCTTGTACTCTCTCTCTCTCAAAAATAAAGAAAGAAAGAAAACAACCTTAGTTATTTTAAAGTCTATGTCTGATAACAAAAATATTTGATTGGAGCCTCTGTGGGTGCAAATATTCCCCCCTCTTTTTTTTTCTTGCAGATTCCAATCGTGTTGTGTTATTTCCTTGTGTACCATGTTATTTAAAAAAAATTATTGAAGTATAATACTCAAGCAGAAAAGTGTACACATATATGTGCAGCATGTTAAATTTCTACAAACTAAATACATCTATGTAACTTAAATGTAGATTAAGAATCATATCATTACCAACATCCAGAAACCCTCTTTGAACTTTTCTAGAAATGATTTCTTCCTTCTCTCTTTCTCCGTCCACCCAAGAATAACTACTATTCTCATGGCACAGATGAGTTTTTCCTGATTTTTGTACTGTATCTGAATGAAATGATGAAGTATATATTTTTTGTGGGTTTTGCTTTTCTTTTCATTTATGTTTGTGAGCTTCATCAGTTTTATTGCCTATAGTAGCTGCCACTTATCCATTTCCACTGTTGTTTAGTATTCTATTGTGTGATTATGTCATAATTTATTTAGCATTCAATTGTTTATAGTTTTCAATTTGGGTCTTTAACAAGGAGTGTGGCTAAGAATATTCATATATATATCTATATATAGAGAGAATATTCATCTATCTATCTAGATATCTATCTATATCTATAGATATCTATAGATATAGATATCTATCCATATCTATATAGATAGATAGATAGATAGATAGATAGATGAATATATGTACTGCATAGTTACTTTGATTGCTAGGTCCTGTATTAGCAAAATCATTAAAAATTTGACACTTAGGATGTTATAAGTGTCATTCTCCAGAGAAAATTTGCAATTGCTTCCTCCTAGAACAACCTTAATCTAAGAATTGGAATGATGCTAGGCTGAGGTGCTGTTCCTGTAAGGGCCTGTCCATAACTGGGTCAGTCTGGTATTTAGAGTGCTTGGCCTTTGGGTCCTAACTCAAAGTTAGCCCCCCACACCTGATCCCACAGAACTCGCCTTTCTAAAACTCTTTCTCTTTTTTTGCTTTTTATTCTTTGACTGGCTCATTTCTGGTTGCCTACTACTTCTCTGGTTACCATGTCTCAGCTTTCTCTTTCAATGCCTTCCCTTAAATATTTTTTTTCCTTAAAATCTCAATCACATGTGTTTTCTGTGGGTGAGCCATGTTCATGACTTCAACTGCCATCAATATGGTCATGCCTTCAACATCCTTTCTCCTAAACTCCAGAGCAGTACTTTCTCCTGCTTCTTGTATATTTCCAGTAGGTGTCCTATGGAGTTTCAAACTCAATGTGTCCAAAACAGAACTCATTATTTCTGTCAACTCTTCTAATTACAGACTCCATTTCAGGAAATGGTCCCACTATCTTCTTAACTGTCCAAATCAGGGAGTCATCTTAAACTCTTCTTTCTTTCTCATTTCCCTTGTTCCATCAGTCTCCAGTTCTATAGATTTTGGCTTTAAATCCACATGAAACTTTATGTTTGAGCTCAAATACTATGTGTTTGGCTATGAGATTCACAAAAACAACAAAACAAATAAGAAGATACTTGGGACGTATTCAGACTGCAAGGATGGGAGTTTGTGAGAGTTTTTGTAGGCATGGGATTGCTCACACTATACTGTACCTCTCAGAATGCTGCTCTTTAGTATCTAGTCAAAGGACCAGACACTTTCCTTATCCTCCTGCCCACATACTCTATTAAAATACATACCCATCTCCTAGGCATACATTATTCTTATTGTCTACCCCATTCGAGTCACCAACTCAATGAAAAATATATTTTAAAGCCTGAAAATAACAATTTATACATAACTTGTAGATCTACGTGCAGAAGGTAGCCTGTGTGTTGATAAATTCTTCCTATATTTCTCTCTTCTTTTCCTAAATTATTTTTTTAATTGAGGTATAGTTGACGCATAATGTTATATTAGTTTCAGGTGTACAACATAGTCATCTGACGATTCTATACATTAAGCTATGCTCACTATAGTTACCATTTGCCACCATACAAAGTTACTATAATATAATCGACTATATTCCCCATGCTGTACTTTTCACCCTCATAGCTTATTTATTTTATAACTGGAATTTTGTATCTCTTTATCCCCTTCACCTATTTAGTCCATCCTCCTATAACCCCTTCCCCTCTGGCAACCCCAGGTTGCTCTCTGTATTTATGATTCTGTTTTTATTGATGCGTGTTTGTTTCAGTTATTTTTTTTTAGATTCCACATATAAGTGAAATCATAGATATTTGTCTTTCTCTGACTTATTTCACTTACATAATATCCTCTGAGTGAATCCATGTTGCCACAAATGACAAGATCCCATTCTATTTTATGGCTGAGTAATATTCCCATATATATATACCTCTTCTTTATCCATCCATCTATCAGTGGCCACTTAAGTTGCTTCCATATCTTAGCTATTGTTAGTAATGCTGAAGTAGATATAGGGGGGCAAATATTATTTTGAAATAGCATTTTCATTTTCTTTGAATAAATACCCAGTAGAGGAAGCACTGGAGTATATGCTATTTCTATTTTTAGTTTTTTGAGAAACCTCTATACTGTTTTCCATAGTGGCTCTACCAATTTACATCCCCACCAACAATATACCAGTGTTCCTCTTTCTCCACATCCTTGCCAATATTTGTTATTTCTTCTATTTTTCATATTAGCCACTCTGACAGGTATAAGGTAATATCTCATTATGGTTAAAGTCATTGACTTTAATTTCCCTGATAATTAGTGATGTTCAGCATCTTTTCATGTACCTGTTGACCATCTGTATGTATTTTTTGGAAAATATCTTTTCAGGTCCTCTGCCCATTTTTTAATTAGATTGTTCTTCAGGTATTAAGTTATATAAGTTCTTCATATATTTTGGACATTAACATCTTATCAGGTGTATGATTTGCAAATATGTTGCAGTATAGTGAGGTTGCCTTTTTGTTTTGCTGATGGTTTCTTTCACTGTGCAAAAGCTTTCTTTTTTTTGGTGTAAGCTTACTTTTGCTTTTTGTCTCCCTTGCCTGAGAGACATATCCATTAATATGTTGCTAAGGCTGATGTCCAAGAGATTATTAGCTCTGTTTTGTTTAAGGTGTTTTATGGCTTCCGGTCTCATATTTAGGTTTTAAATCCATTTTGAGTTTATTTTTGTGTATGACGTAAGAAAGTGGTCCAGTTTAATTCTTTTGCATATAGCTGTCTGGGTGTCCCAATACCATTTATTGAAGAGACTGTTTTCCCCATTGTTTTTGCCTCCTTTGTTGTAGATTAATTGACCATATAAGTGTGGGTTTATATCTAGGCTCTCCTGTTCCATGGATCTATGTTCTATTTTTGTGCCAATACCATACTGCTTTGATTACTATAGCTTCGTAGTATATCTTAAAATCTGAGATTGTGATACCTCCAGTTTTGTTTTTCTTTCTCAAGAGTGCTTTGACTACTTGGGATCTTTTGTGGTTCCATACAAATTTTAGGATTATTTGTTATAGTTCTGTGAAAAATATTGTTGGTATTTTGATAGGGTTTGCATTGAATCCATACACAGCTTTAGGTAGTATGCTTTGGGTAATATCCAATTTTGACAATATTAATTCTTCTAATCCATGAGCGTGGTATATCTTTCCATTTGCTTGTGTCATCTTAAATTTCTTTCATCATTGTCTTATAGTTTTTTAGACTACAGATCTTTCATCTCCTTGGTTTAATTTATTCTTAGTATTTTATTATTTTTGTTGTAATTGTAAATGGGATTGTTTTCTTAGTTTCTCTTTCTCGTACTTTGTTATTAGCCTATAGAAATGCAACAGATTTCTGTATATTAATTTTTTATCCTGCAACTTTACTGAATTCATTTATTAGTTCCAATAGTTTTTGGTGGAGTCTATAGGATTTTCTATATATAGTATCATGTCATACGTAAATAGTGACAGTTTTATTTTTTCATTATCAATTTGGATGCATTTTATTTCCTTTTCTTGTCAGACTGTTGCAGCTAGGACTTCCAGAACTATGTTGAGTAAAAGTGGTGAGAGTGGACATCCTTATCTTCTTCCTGATCTTAGAGGAAGAGCTCTGAGTTTTTCACCATTGGGTATGATGTGAGCTGTGTGTTTGTCATAAACGGACTTTCTTATGTTGAGGTATGTTCCCTTTAAACTCAATTTGTTAAGGGTTTTATAATGGAAATATTTTGAATTTTGTCAAATGATTTTTGTGCATGTAATGGGATGATAATATGGTTTTTAACCCTCATTTTGTTAATATGATCTATCAAGTTTATTGATTTGCTGATATTGAACCACCCTTGCATCCCTGGAATACATCCCTCTTAATGGTAATGAGTGATTTTTATAATGTGTTGTTGAATGCCATTTACCAATATTATGTTGAGGATTTTTGAATCTATGTTCATTAGATATTGGCCATTATTATTATTATTATTATTATTATTATTATTATTTTGTCTTTATCTGGTTTTGGTAATCAGGGTAATGCTGGCCTTATAGAATGAATTTGGAAGGCTTCCTTCCTCTTCTATTTTTTGGAATAGTTTGAGGAGAATAGGTATTAATTCTTTAAATGTTTTGTAGCATTCACCTGTGAAACCATCTGGTCCTGGACGTTTATTTGTTGGGAGTTTTTGATTACTGATTCAATTTTGCTACTAGTAATCAGTCTGTTCAGACTTTCTATTTCTTTTTCATTCAGTTTTGGAAGGTTATATGTTTCTAGGAATTTATCCATTTCTTTTAGGTTGTCCAATTTGTAGGCATGTAATTTTTTGTAGTAGTCTCTTATAATCCTTTGTATTTGTGTGGTGTTGTTACTCCTCCTCTTTTATTTCTGATTTTATTTTTCTGAGTCCTCTTTTTTTCTTGATGAGTTTGGCTAAAGGCTCATCAATTTTATTATCTTTTCAAAGAACCAGCTGTTGGTTTGCTCTTTCCTATTGCTTTTTTTTTAAGTCTATTTTTAATGTATTTCTGCCCTGGTATTTATCAATTCTTTCCTTTTACTAACTTTGGGCTTTGCTTGTTCTTCTTCTAGTTTCTTTAGGTGTATGGTTAGATTGCTAATTTGAGATTTTTCTTGTTTCTTGAAGTAGACCTATATTATTATAAAATTGCCTCTTAGAATTGCTTTCACCGAGTCCCATAGATTTTGGACCATTGTGTTTTCATTTTTGTTAGTTTCCATGTATTTTATGATTTTCTCTTTGATTTATTCATTGACTCATTGGTTTATTTAGTACCATGTTGTTTAGTCTCTATGCGTTTGTGTCTTTTTTCAGTTTCTGTTTTGTTTAGTTCTTTTTCTGAGGTTTTGTGTTGTTCTTTTGTTTTGAGCATATTCCTCTTTGTTTGAATTTCTGTGTTTGTGACTATAAATTTGGCAAAATAGCTACTTCCCCTAAATTTGAAGGAGTGGCCTTGTGTAGGGATATCCCCTGTGTAGACTACGTGAGCCTGGCAACTTTGGCTGTCTTTCTGGGGCTATAGCAGGCATGGGTTGGATTTTGGGGCACTTTGAACCTGGCCACCCTTGTGGGATGGCTGGAGCAAAACTGGGCACAGGCTGTGGGGTATCCCAGGACTCTCCATGCATAGAGTGCCATGGTAGGACAGCTGAAGCTGAAATGAGTGCAACTAGGGGATCCTAGGGTATTTTGTGCAAGGGGTTCCTTGGTGGGACAGTTGGAGCTGAAGTGGGAAAAGGCCAGGAGATCCGTGGGTGCTCCATGCAGGGGGTACCCTGGTGAGTCATCTGGAGCTGACGTGGGTGAGATCCTAGTGTGTCCTGGAATGCTTTGTGGAATGTGTCTATGTGGCCTTGGTGAGATGACTGAACCTGCAGCTGTCCAGGGCAGTCTTGCTGTGTGTTGTACTGGGGCTGCCTAAGTGGGAAGGCTGGGGCTGGTGTGGACTCTGGCCAGGGGGTTACTAGGGCAGCTAGCCTGTTAGGGCATCCTGACGCTCCTCCTGTCTGCACTATCAAGGTGGAGAAGGAACACATGACTCTTTGACCCAGGAGAGAATTTCAGCAGCGGCTCTACCATTTGGCAGAGTTGTAGGGCTGTTTTTTTTATATTCTATTTGCTCTTTTAAACCAAGGGCTGTGACCCAGGGCATCAAGACCTCGTGTAGGATAGGGGCTAGAGCTCACCCAGGTGGTAGGCCAGCTAGGGAGCCCAGACCCTGCTCCCATCTGTGCTGTGAAGGTGGATGGGGAATATAAACAGTGGTGCTGGTCAGCCCCTCTGATCCGGAGTTCCAGTAGGAAGCCAGCCATTTGGTGGAGGGCTAGTTCCTTTATATTCTAGTTGTCCTTTTAAACTGTGGCTTTTTTTTCTGTATCCCAGGGCAGACAAATCAGTTCCTGGTCCCTCAGTACCATCTCTCCCCACAATTCACAGTATAGGGGGTGGGGGTTCTCATCATTACTATGTTTCTATCTTCCTGCCATTCTCTGCGTGGTCCCTCTAGGCTTTGTTGTGCAGAAGCTGTTCAGTTAGCTCTCAGTTCTTCTTCAGTAGGAATTGCTTTCTATATGGGTGTGGATTTGCTGTGTTCATGGAAGAGGTAAGTTCAGGATCTTCCTACGTTGCAATCTTGGACCCTTTCCCTATAGTAAACAGATATTTCTAAATTCTTATGTTGTTTATACCACAGCATTTATCATAAATTATGTTGTTTTTGTTGCTTATATTTTTAAATGCATTGATTTTGTCTCCACAACTTGAGTTAGCTTTCTGAGGGTGGCAGAGGTAAGGCCAGTGTTTTCCAGTCCTTTGTATTCCTTGGTGCCTGGCATAGGCCTGGACGGTATTGGGAGCCTGGTAACCATTTGCTATTTGACAGAATTAGTCAATTTATGAAAAATAGAAATCACTCAAAACCAGTAGGATTTTGACTCTGATTCATAAAAGAAGAAAAAACTTGTTCATATAGAAAACTTGTCTTCTCTGCCTCTCTAAATAAGTACCAATGAATATGTCTTGACCTCTTAGCAAAGATAAGTATTATACACAATTCATGGTCCTTAAGAACTTGTAAATGGGGATAGAGGACAGTTACACATCAAAATAATTACTGACGTAAAATCAGTGGCTTCTAATATACTCGCATTTGTATAAGCTGACTTACAGCTTCCAATTCCTTTCATATATCAACAAGAAAATGATTATATCTGGGGTGATATCATCACATAAGCCTGTAGTGACATGGTTGCCTTTAAAAGATTCTTTTTAAGGTTCACACACAAGAAAAGACATATTATTGATTACCTTAATGTAAGTAAGAAATCAGATATCCACTGAAAATGGCTTCTTTAAAGAGATTCCTATGGAGGAATAACAGGTCATGTGGAATTTGTGTTAGGCTCATGGGCAGCATGGTACCAAGGTAAGAAACCTGGATAAGGAATCAGAGCTCCGGGGCCATCTCTCACTTCTACCAATTGCTGTTATGATCTTGAAGAAATCATTTAATATCTCTGCATCTTAGTTTTCTTATCTGTAGAACAAGACTATTAATACCATCCCTGGCAAATTTTTAATCTTATTCATCTAATATAACACATATAAAACAATTTTATAATTAGCTAAGTACCGTACCACTGCAAAGGAGTCCTTACTGGGAGACTAAATCAGTAGCAGGGATGTGTTTATGAGGAAGAACGCTGCAGCCAAGTGGTCTGGGTGTTAACCCCAACTCTCCCACTTCACAGCTGTATGGACTCAGCAACCTTCTCATTTTCTCATCTGTGAAACAGGATTATAATGATAGCATCTACCTCACACAATTGTGGAGATTAAAGAAAATAACACATAAAAATTACTAGCACTGCCTCATACATAGTAAGATACACATTGCCATTAGCTATTATTATTGCTAATTATTTAACACATGATGAAAAAATAACAGGTTGTTTGAGATGTTATCGATATGCTGAGAAACACCTGGTTGAAGAATGAAATAACGCATTAAACAATCATTTTCTATTCTATAGGTTATATTTTTAGGGATATTGGCAAGGTCCCTGTCCTCCTGGACTGATGTATAAATAGGATGGGGAGAGAAAATGAGTAAACAAAGAAATAAATACATTAGGAAATGACTAAGATGATGGATTCAGAAGGTGCTATAAACGTAATGAACAGTGTGTCAAAGCCTCCATAGTCGTGTGGTCAGGGAGGGCTGCTTGGAGGAGGGGATGTTCATGCCAATGTCTGAAGGATGAGAAAGAACCTATCATAGGGAGAGCGTGTGAAGAGAATGCTGAGACAAAATCTTAAGGAGGGTAGGGGCTTGAAGACTTGGGGATGGAAAGGGGTGGACCGGCTGGAACATAGTGTGGATGGGAGAAAGTATTCAATAAAGTTGGAAAGAGGGGTTAGTTCATATGCAGCCGTTTAGGTCATGACAAAGGGTTGGATTTTATTCCATGAGTATCAAGAAAACTTTGAAGCAGTTTGTTTAGGACGGGGATCAAGGAAAGCAATATAGAATATTTAATTATATATGCCAAAGGCCTTTCCAGATAAGTGTAAGTAATAAACAATCTACAATAAATTATTTTGTTCAATTAGCAGATTTGGGTGGATTTAGACCAGTTTTCAAAATAAATCTAACTATTTGCCATTAGGACCTTAATTAAACATAGTATTTAACATCAGTACTCTAGATTTAGATGACTTTTTGCTTTGGGGAATCAATGCATTTTAAATCCATATTATTGGTTCAGGTGGAAACCACCACATTGTTTATGCCATCCTAGGACATTTAATCTCACTGCAGTGTGCCCTGCAGTGAAGATTAGTAACTTCTTATTTTTTTGATTTAAAAGGGAGGGGTTGCTCTTGGTTGTGAATAACAGAAAAATAGACAAATAGAACCTTAAACACATATTGGCTTATTTGTTATTATATTTTGTTTGCTTCATGCAACAAGTCCACAGTAGGTGGTGGTTCAGAGGCTCAAGTTATATCAGAGTCCACTTCTTTGCAATTCCTTGATTTCCTCCCTTATGGTCCCTAGATAGTTGCTGCAGCTTCTAGCAACACATTTAGACCCCAGGCCAGAAGAAAGGGGTGAGAGAAAAGGGTGGTGCTTGTATCAGGAAGTCAGACTCTCTTAGACATGCACGGAAGTCTACTTGTACCTCTTTCGCTTGAACTTTTTCATGGGGTTACCTTTATTAGAGTAGGTGAAGTTTTAGTTTTTAGCAGCTATGGTAGAGAAAGAAAAGGAAATGAGGTTGAAATGGGTTTGAGTGAGCCAACCTATGTTATTTTTCACAGCAGGGTTATCTCAGAACTTTAGTTCCCCCTAGCAGTAACAAGATCTATAGCACATAGTGAACTGCGGCAAACTCCTGGCATGAAAAATTACAGCTGGAAATGGTTATCTTGGGAGATAGTTAAATAAATTTTCCAGCTGACTATGAAATTTGAAAGTGAAGGTAAACATCTGCATCAGGTAGTAAATAAAATTTTAGGATTGACTAACTTCCATAATTGATCCCAGATTTCAATGATTAGAGTCTCACACACAGCCATCCATTTAAATGATCTTTGTACTTGAAAGGGTGAGATAGTTGGCTTCACTTAGCTATATAACAAAGCATCCTAATGTAGAAATGCAATTGCTTCTGAGTGAGTTGGGCTCTTTGGCTGAACCCCGGTTTGTGTATTTTCATGTAACTTTAGGGTATTGTCCCTGTGATTTATTCTTGGATGGAAAAGAGGATGCAGACTCCAGATTTTATAGTATCTGGAAATACCTTTAAAAGGGAAAGGAAAAGCAGTTAGATGGCTAGAACTATAACAATTATAAATCCTAGGTGATGTACTTATAGAACAATGAAAGTGATTTGGCAGGAAGCTAATAAGTTTAATCAATTTTTAAAAATAAAAAAAAACCCACCCTAATCACTGATTAGTCAGTGTGTGCAGTGGAAAGCGTGAAATGAGATGTTAGCCCGACCTCCACCACTTGCTTGCTGTGTTCTCTTGGCAAGTTTCCTCAACGGTAAAGCAAGGAAGGCAAGGATAACAAAAGGTATTGTACTGGACAGTTGACATTTGGCTACACAGCAGCCAAATGTGTATTTAAGCAGCCCTTAAATTCGAAGGGATTCCCCAAATAGGTGGGTGGCCTGGGGAAAATACTTCTTCCACAAAAGGGAAAATGTTTCCTCTTTTCATCTTGTAGAAGCCAGAACCCCAGGCAGCAAATAGATTTTGCTGAAAATCATCATGAATTGCTTCCTAAGAGCACAGCCAATTCTTGAGAGAGAGGCCCAAAGACCAGTTAGACAATAGTTTTGAAAGGGGTTGAGGTATAGTCTAGAAGCCAGGTGGGTCAGTGTCCAGGGACCAGGGGCAGCTGTTACATAGGCGGTTTGAGTGGTAGAGCCTTGACCGTGTCTTCCCCTGCTTGGTTCCTGTTTGTTCCTGGTTCCCTGGGCTTCAGGTAGAGTCTTCTCAAATTTCTACTTGCCATCTGAGTTTCTTTCTTTCATTATTTTTATTAATATATAATTTCATGTAACACATAACATTATATGTTTCAGGTGTACAGCCTACTGATTTGCTATGTATATACATTGCAAAATAATCACCATAGTAAGTCTAGTTAACATCTATCACTAGAGTTACCAAAATTTTTGTGACTGTGATGAGAACTTTTTTCACTTACCATTTTTTAGTATATTTTATTTTCAATCCCAGTGTAGTTAACCTACAGTGTTATATTAGTTTCGTGTACAATACACTGATTGCAACAGTTCCGTGTACTACTCAGTGCTCATCAAGATTGGAGTAGTCTTCATTTCCTTCCCCCATTTCACTCATACTCCCACATACCTCCCCTCTGGTAACTATCTGCTCTCTATAGTGAAGAGTCTGTTTTATGATTCATCTCTCTTTTTTTCTTTTGCTTATTTGTTTTCTTAAATTCCCCATATGAGTGAGATCATATGGCGTTTGGCGTTTGTCTTTCTCTTACTGGTTTATTTCATTTACCATAATACTCTCTAGATCCATCCATGTTGTTGCTAGGGGCAAGATTTTGTCCTTTTTATGGTTAATAATATTCTAGTGTGTGTGTGTGTGCGTGTGTGTGTGTGTGTGTATAGTACCTCTTCTTTATCCATTTGTTTATTGATGGGCATTTGAGTGGCTTCAATAGTTTGGCTCTTGTAAACAATGTTGCAATAAACATAGGGGTGCATGAATCCCTTCAAATTAGTGTTTTCATGTTCTTTGGGGAAATACCCTGTAGTGTGATTCCTGGATCATAGAGTAGTTCTGTTTTTAATTTTTTGAAAAGATCCATACTGTTTTCCACAGTGGCTGCACTAGTTTACATTCCCACCAACAGTGCAAGGGGGTTCCTTTTTTCCCCCACATCCTTGCCAACACTTTTTATTTTTTGAGTCTTTGATTTTAGCCATTCTGACATGTGTGAGGTGATATCTCACTGTGGTTTTGATTTACATTTCCCTGATGATGAGTGATGTTGAGCAGCTTTTTTTAGGAGAACTTTTAAGATCTACTCTCTTGGAAACTTTCAAATATACAGTCCAGTATTATTAACTATGGTCATCATGCTGTACTAGAGTGAGAGTCTGATATTTGTAACAGGAAACTCTAACTAGCACTAGTGGGGCAGTGGTGTAAGGGGTATGGTGCATGTCACTCAGACCCTCTGTCAAGGAAGGCCTGTGTCCTGCTTTCTGCTTGTGCTGCAGAGAGATGCTCAGCAGCAGGGAGTTGCTTGTGTTGGAAGGTTGCCAAATCCCTACTTCATTGTGTGCTATGCACCATTCATACATCCTTAAGTATTTAAAAATCCATCCCTTTGGGATGTTCATTTTTACAAGCATTTAAAATGCTGCTTGGGAATCTTTAGTCACTTCATTAAAAGACTCCTTCGGGGTGTGCCTCAGTTGGCTGGGTTAACTAGTGGCAACAAATAGTGACACTTTAGAATGCTTTTAACTACCAGGAAGTTCATCTTTGCTGCGTGTAAAGCTGTTATTTCTTCAGGCAATAGACTAGTACTGTTCTTGAAAGTATCAAATATGAAATTATGTCTCCTTCCAGATTAGCCATAGCTAGAGAAAATACATCCTATTTATTTTTACTGAATTTGAATAAAGAACTAATCTTGGTACAGTTTTGGTAGTCAATACCTATTTGGTGATTCATTTAATCTCAAAATTATGGGGAAGGGAAAAGTAGCATATATTGAACTCCTATAATATATCAGGCACTGTGCTGGGCACTTAAAAAATGTTTTTATTTATTTATTCTGAAAGAGAGAGAGAGAGAGAAATGAGTGGGGGAGGGTTGAGAGAGAGGAAGAGAGAGAATCCCAAGCAGGTTCCACACTGTCAGCACAGAGCCTGAAGCAGGGCTCGACCCCATGACCATGAGATCATGACATGAGCTGAAATCAAGAGTCAGACGCTTAACCAAATGAGTGACCCTGGCGGCCCCTCCTGTCCCCACGCTCTCATGGCACTTTCATATATTCTTCACTATATAATGTTCCCTTGAACATTATATAGCATTATCTTCACTTTATAGACAATTATCTGAGATTCAGTTTGTTTAAAACATAAAATTAGCTTATGGGTTGCCTGTGTGGCTCAGTTGGTTAAGCATCTGACTTTGGCTCAAGTCATGATCTCACAGTTTATAAGTTCCAACTCCGCGTCAGGCTCTATGCTGACAGTGTGGAGCCTGCTTGGAATTCTCTCTCTGTGTCCCTCCCCTGCTTGCTCTCTCTCTCAAAATAAATAAACATTAAAAAAAATTAGCTCGAGATCCCCCAGCTAAGAAATAATGGCAAAGGGATGTCACGTTTGTCTGATTCTAAGACCCATGTCTTCTCATTCACATGATCATTGAATATTCAGTTGCTACCTAGCTTGTAACAGAGATATAGTTAAATAATGAACAAGTAAGCATCTCTTCTCCCAAAGAACTCATTGACTGGAAGGCAAAGACAGACTCAACAACCAACAATATATATACAATACAGTGTGAGTGATCCATGCTGGAAGCATATAGAGGTACAGGGGAGGGGTTTAGCTGAAATGGTGGACAAGGAGGGCTAATGAGTGAAGTCTGTGCTATGTTTAGGAGGAAGATTATGTTAGGGGTCAGCCAGGTACAGCAGGGAGAGAGATGGATCTATCTGTCCATCCATCCATCCATCCATCCATCTAATCTATCATTATGGACCGAGTATTTGTGTTCCCTCCAAACTCATATGTTAACGCCCTAACTCCAACTGTGGCTATATTTGGAGATATGTCCTCTAAGGAGGTGATGAGGTCAAATGAATTCATAACAGTAGAGCCCTGATCTGATAGAATTCTCAGATGCATAGCTGGAGTGGACTACATTGGATCATGTAATTAAAAAGTCTTATTTTCCAGATGAAGAGACTAAGTCCCATAGCTATTAAGCAGTTTGTTTAATGTTGCTCAGTAATTAATGACTGAGACACACCAGAAGCCATGTTTCCCTAACTCAACCCCATACCTACTGGGTCACAGTGGAGTAGACCTAGAAAGAGGGTTTGACGTCCCCATCCAGGCCACATCTACTTCCACTCTAAAATGCACTTTTCCCTCTCTGCATAACAGTTAGAAATAGAATAGATTCATTTCTACAAAGCTTAATGGAAAATGATATTCTTTTTGCTGGAGATGTTTATGGTGGAGATCTATATCTATATCTATCTATATCTATATGATTTCTGAATATTAAATCAGTATTTTTAAGTAAGAGATACTTATTATTTTTTTTACTCCTTCCATCAGTTTTTTTGAAAATGTAATTTTTACTGTAGGCAGTTTTTTTTCAAAAGATATTACTAACATCTTATTTTTCTTAGCGTCATAGATTTTAACAGCAGGGTCTACACTTAGATCATTTTAATTATTCATTTGCATTGCATGTGACGTGCTGCTTTATGTCAAACCAGTACTTTCAGAAACTGTTTACTTGATGTCTCTTATTTCATGTGCTATTTCCTGATTATGAAGAGAAGAAGGAAAATAAATTACATTTGTTGTAAAATCTGCTGAACTGACCAAAGGCAATTTCAGATCTATAAACCTTTAGTCATAGCCTCTTAACAATGCAAAAGATTAGTTTGGGGGAAGATGAAACATTTGAAGGTCAAGGAAACCCCCGTTCTCGGGGGGGGTGGTGGTGCTCTTCCCCTGCCCAACTTGTGTGGTGTGCTTATTTGTCAATTTGGTTGACTTTGTCTGCCAACAAGTCACATTCTTCTGGCAATCAGTAGCTAATATGTAACATGAAGAGGTATCATTAAGCTTTACTAATTTTGTAAGGATCATTTAAATAAATAGACATCAAGTAACTAAAAGCCAGTAAAGAAGATGGTAGTTTAAGAAGGAAGAGATCCATCAAGTATGGACCAGAGAGAAAAGATTTGAGTTCCAAAGTGAGATGTATTAAGGGATACAGAATTTTCCTGGCCCCTGCAGGCCCTTTGGTTATAGCTGATCAAATCTGTCAAAGCAGAGGGAGAGAGAGAGGGGGAAACTGAAAAGGATGACTAAAAAGGAAAAATGAAGTGAGCAAATTAGCCTCTCTTGGCTGTTCACACTGGGTGTCCCCTTGCCAACTGTGTCCATATCCTGTACCTCATCATACCTACCAGACCCCTGAGTGATCGTTTAGCGTCTGTCTTTCCCTGACTGTGTTCAAATCTCTGCCCCTCACTAGCATGTTATTTTGGACAAGAGACTTAACACTGGTTTGCCTCCGCAGTCTCCCTACCTGTAATGGGGGGATAATGAGAGATTTACCTCATAGGGCTAGTGTTTGTAGAAACTTAGAACACCACCTGGCTCAGGGTTAGCCCAGCAAGGATAAGGATTGCTTCTGTCTTGTTTCTCACTTTATTTCTAATGTTTTAGCACCAGGCTTGGCTCATTGTAAGGCCTTGATAGTTGTTTTCCACCATCTGGCCCTAGCCCCAGCAGCCCTCTAAAACCTCCAGTCTCAACTATCTCCTATGTACATCTCAGGAGCTGGTCATCTCAGTTTTCTTCTGTGGAACCTCTGTCTTCACCTCAGGGCCTTTGAAGTGGATGGTGTTCTTTGGTTGAAGTGGGCCTCAGAGGTGGGCTGGATTCTCTCCAGGTACCTCCCCTGGGGGCCTCTCCTGGTCAGAGGAAGGTGGTGGCTTATGCCCACCTTGTCCAGAGAGGGCCATTTTTCTAAGAAACTGGGAGCTTCTATCTACCTCATGAATATCCTCCTGTACGAAGTACTTTGTCTAATTGAAAAACAATTTTTTTTAAATTTAAATGACATAGTAGTAAGTCAAACTGCATAGCAGTAATTATGATGAAAGGAAAGTTTCTTGCTCATTTGTCCTGCTCCACATTCCAATTTATAGAAGTAACCATGTTTTAAACGATTTTCTGTTTTAGTCATTCCCTATAACAGCACATTAAGTATATATCTCTCTTGATTTTCCGTTTTTGACTTTAGGCAATATTTTCTGATTCCTCTCTGCTTCCTATCACCTTACTCCAGTGTTTTGTAGGTTTATTTTTTAAATGCTCTTCTGTCTTCTGAATAACGTTCCTGTCAGAGTCCTTTCTTTCTGATGGTTTACCGTGGTCTTTCTTTTATGTTAATGCTGATGTCAGGTGATTCTCACTTCTGGTGTGTCACACGTGCTTCCTGACAGTGGGGGAGATCTCTGGCAAGTAGGGCATCACTCTGGGCACACTGTGTCCTCAGATTTTGAGGGAGTAGACTGCACCCACCGATAGACTGGCTGAAAACTTCAGGCTGTCCAAATGCCACAAAGAGGACAGCATTCCTTTGACCCCAAAGCACTCACACCTGAAGCCTTAAGATTATCCAGGAGGTTAATTCAACTTCTTTGGAAAGGAGCCCTTTATTTTGCCTAAAGGGTAAAATGCTCTCACCGCATTTTAGTGCTGGAGTGGGAATGAAGACTGAGGGTCAGGCTGGGAAATCTGGAGTGCACAGCAGTTCCTACAGCCACTTTTAATGAACCCCTCCTCCCACCCCACCCCTATCTCTCACTCTTGTTATGTACCAATAGAAAACTCATACACATTCCAAGATTTACTTGTGGTCCAGAATCCAATGTAAAGAATTGAGAGTGATGGGATGAATAGCTGAGATGCAAAATAAGTTTAGGCTAGTTTAGTGTATTATTACTAGATAGGACCCTAACAACAATCTGTGAAATATGAGATTTGCAGGTATAGGCCAAGGAATAAGTAAACTTGAATATGTTGAAAAGAGGAAAGTTTCAAATCATTATAAATGGAAGCTTAAAGATACAAGCATGATGAGTTATCACATTGAGGCTTAAGTTAAAAAATTAGATTGGGATCAACAGAATATTACATAGCCATTACTGACAAGCATCACCTTCAACTCTGGAGCTATAAGAAACACAGAGACCACTTAGTCAGACCCTTTATTGTACAAAGAGAAAGATGAGACATAAAAAGGTTAGTGACGCCAACCTTTAAGCCACTTCTTAATCCCACTAAGCCCATTAGACTGTAAATGTAGACAGCCTGGAATCATTTTACAACCTCTCTGCTCCAGCCTTCCTTGTTACACATTTGATTCATTTCCAAGGACGAAAGTGTAAATGTGCTTTCAGGATGTTGACTGTTCAATAATTTATTGAGGCTGTAAACACATTTCAGCACATTTAGGAAACAGATTTTCCTTATTTTTTTCTATAGCATAGTCTCTAAACAATTTCTGGTCAATTAAAACCTCTTGTGACCAATGGTATTATCATTTCCATCTTTTATAATTTTCAGAAAGATCTATCCGAAAAGGAATTTATCACCATGCATTCATATCTAAGAATTACCTTTCTACTATTTTTGTCCATGTTGCAAATTTTGCCAAAACCATTTCCTTTTGTCAGCCAGAGCTCTAATATCATTTCTTTTATAAAATATTATGTCATCCATCATTATTAATGTCACCTATCTCCTCTTTGTCATGTTTATGTCTTTCTTGTATACACAGCTCTTTGATATTTTGAATCCTCCCTGTTACCATTTCCTTATTTTAACTATCTCTCTGTAATACCAAGGATATAACACATTTTTGTTTTTCTTTGAGAGAGATATCTCATAGGAATCAATCTTAACATATTTTTCTAGCAATGGTTAGTATAATAGGAATTTCATTTGGGAGTTTACTTTTTTCCTCTTAACTAAGTCTGACTTTTCTTTTTATTCTTCCTTTCCCATTTGCCTACAGATATATTCCTGATATCTAGGTTCTATTTTTCTATATTTTTTATAGAAATATACATCATTTATATAAATTTTACATCATTTATATAAATAAAGTCCATAAAATTATTTCCTAGGCTAATCACAGGATTTCAAGATTGGAGGAATGATAAACGTTATCCAGCTCATAACTTATTGGAAACTTGCATTTCCTTGATATATCTACCAAATGTTTATTCCAACTATGTTTGAACAATCACCATCTCCCAAGTTGGTTTCCTACATGCACAGCTTCATTTTAGAAAAATTTTCCTTACATTGGGTCAAATCTGTATTATACCAAGTTATCTCCTTTCTTTGCTCCCTCAGTAAGTATCCTTTCCTCTATATTTAACATATCTGACGAATAATGATACTGTTTGCAAATCTTTTTCTTTTGGCTCTTGTAAAGGGCTCCTTTACTATTTCAAAAATTCACCTACTACTTCTCCCTCTTTCAATGAACATTGTTTTTAATTTGCATCATTAAACTGTAAACTATGTAATATTTCTTAAAAATTAGAAAGGTTATAAAACCAAAATCATATAAACATATCCATTCAAGTCATATTTCTTGAAAGAAGTGATTGTATGGCAAGAATGAATTAAAGTTTGTTATGGGAAGACAGTCTCATATAAACTGCATGATTTTCCCCGCCAGACACTGTATTAGTGTTTTGTTGCTCTCACAATAAATTAGCACAGAGTCGCCTGGGTGACTCACTTGGTTGAGCATCTGACTTTGGTTTATGGGTTTGAGCCCTGCATCAGGCTCCACACTGTCAGCATGGAGCCTGCTTGGGATTCTCCCTTTCTGCTCCTCCCTCCTTGCTCGCTTGCTCTCTCTCTCTCTCTCTCTCTCAAAATAACAGATAAACTTAAGAAAAATAAATTAGCACAAACTTAGAAGCTTAACACAAATTCATTAACTTACAGTTCTGTAGTCAGAAATCTGCTATGGGTCTTACTAGGCTAAAATCAAGATAGCAGGGATGTGTTCCTTTTTGTAGGCTGTGGGTAGGATCTGAATCCTTGACTTTTCAGCTTGTAGAGGCTGCCTCTAAATTTCTTCTAGAATTTTTGTGGTTTCATGTCTTATATTCTGAGTTAATTTTTGTGTATGGTGTAAGGTAGTGGTCCAGTTTCATTCTTTTGCATGTAGCTATCTAGTTTTCCCAATATCATTTATTGAGGAGACTTGTCCTTTCTCCATCGTATATTCTTGCCTCCTCTGTCAGAGATTAATTAATGTGCATGTGTGGGTTTATTTCTGAGATATTTTCTTCCATTGATCTATGTGTCTATTTTTATTCCAATACCATACTGTTTTGATTATTATCAATTTGTGGTATAGTTTCAAATCAGGGAGTGTCATATCTCCAGCTTTGTTTTTTTCTCAATATTGTTTTGACTCTTCAGGGTCTTATGTGGTTCCATATAAATTTTACAACTATTTGTTCTAGTTCTGTGAAAAATGCCTTTGGAATTTTGATAAGGAGTGCATTGAATCTGTAGATTGTTTTGGGTAGTATGGATATTTAAACAATTCTTCTGATCCATGAGCATAGAATATCTTTCAATTTATTTATGTCATTTTCAATTCCTTTCCTCAATGTCTTATAGTTTACAGAGTACAGGTCTTTCACCTTCTTGGTTAAATTTATTCCTAGGAATTTTATTCTTTTTGATAGAATTATAAATAGAATTAAAAAATTTCTCTTTCTGATACCTCATTATTTGTCTATAGAAATGCAATGGATTTCTGTATGTTAATTTTGTATCCTGTGACTTTACTGAATTCATTTATTAGTTCTAATAGTTTTCTTTGGTGCAGTCTTTAGGGTTTTCTATGTATAGTATCATGTCATCTGCAAATAGTGACAGTTTTACTTCTTTCTTACCAATTTGGATGCATTTTATTTCTTTTACTTGCCTAAATGCCATGGCTAAGACTTGCAATACTATATTGAATAAAAGTGGTGAGAGTGAACATCCTTGTCTTGTTTCTGGTCTTAAAGGAAAAGCTTTTAGTTTTTAGATATTAGCTGTGAGTTTGTCATATATGACCTTTATTATGTTGAGGTATGTCACCTCTGTATTCACTTTGTTGATAGTTTTAATCACAAATAGATGTTAGGTTTTGTCAAATACTTTTCTCATATCTATGGTGAAGATATGATTTTTGTCTTTTATTTTGGTAATGTGGTATATTATATTGAGTGATTTATAATCATATTGACTATTTTTGCATTCCTGAAATAAATTCCACTTGAACATGATGTATATTTCTTCTAATCTGTTGCTGAATATGGTTTGCTAATATTATGTTGAGGATTTTTGCATCTATGTTCAATAGGTATATTGGCCTTTTCTTGATAATATTGGTAATTGGTAATTACCAATTTGATATTGGTTTTTTTTTTACTTTCTTTCCTTTTTTTTTTGTGGTGCTCTTATTTTGCTTTGCTGTAAAGGTAACACTGGCCTAGTAAAAAGAGTTTAGAAGCATTAACCTCCTCTTCGAGTTTTTGAAAGAGTTTGAGAAGGATAAGTATTAAATCTTTGAATATTTGTAGAATTCACCAGTGAAACTTGGTGATCTTGAACTTTTGTTTTTTTGTTTGATAACTGATTCTGTCTTCTTACTAGTAATCAGTCTATTCAGATTTTCTATTTCTTCATGATTAATTATTGGAAAATTGTTAGCCTCTAGAAATTTATCCATTTCTTCTAAGTTACTTAATTAGTTGGGGTATAATTGTTCATAGTAGTCTCTTATGATCTTTTGTATTTCTGTGGTATGAGATGTTACTTCTCTTTCATTTCTGATTTTATTTATTTGGGCCTTTTTTCTTATGTTCTTAGTGAATGTGGCTACAAGTTTTTAGTTTTATTTATCTTTTCATAGAACCAGCTCATAGCTTCATTGAGGTTTTTTTTCTATTATATGCTTAGTCTTTATTTCTGCTTTTATCTTTATTATTTCCTTCCTTCTACTAACTTTGGTCTCCATTTGTTATTCTTTTTCTAGTTTCTTTAGGTGTAAAGTTGAATTGTTTATTTGGTGTTTCTCTTGCTTGTTGAAGCAGGCCTGTACTGTTATGAAGTTCCCTCTTAGAACTACTTTTGGTGCATCTCATAGATTTTGCTATGTTGTATTTCTGTTTTAATTTGTATCTAGGTACTTTTTGACTTCTCCTTCCATTTCTTCTATGACCCAGTAGTTGTTCAGTAACATGTTGTTTAATGTCCACATATTTGTAGTTTTTCCTGTTTTTTTTTTTGTGATTCATTTCCTGTTACATACCATTGTGATAAGATGAAATGCTCAATATAATTTTAATTTTTGTACATGTACTGAATTTTATTTTATGGCCTCACATGTGATCTATCTTGGAAAATGTTCCATGTGTACTAGGGAAGAATATGCATTCTGCTTTTGGATGGAATGTTCTGTATATGTCTGTTAGTTCACCTGGCCTTATGTGTCATTAAAGGCTATGTTTCCTTGTTTGCTTTCTGTCTGGATGATCTATCATCAATGTAAGTAAGGTGTTAAATTCCCCACTATTTTTGTATTGCTACCAATATCTCCCTTTATATTTATTAATAGTTGCTTTATGTATATTGATGCTCCTATGTTGAGTACATATTTATAAATGTTATATCTTCTTGCTGGATTGACTTTATATTTATTTGTATTTATATTTATTTATATTTATATTTATTATAGTTTATTTTTTATATTTTTATTTATTAATTTATAGTTATATTTATTTTTATTATATTTATATATTTATTAATATATTTATATATTTATTAATAATTTATTTTTATATTTATTAATAGTTTTATATTTACTAATAGTTGCTTTATGTATATTTATATTTATTAATAGTTTATATTTATTAATAGTTGCTTTATGTATATTGATGCTCCTATGTTGAGTGCATATTTATAAATGTTATATCTTCTTGCTGGATTGACCTCTTTAACATTATGTAATGACCTTTTTATCTTTTATTACATCTTTTTTAAAGGTTTATCTTGTCTGAGTATAGCTACACCAGCTCTCTTTTCATTTCCATTTTCATGAAATTTCTTCTTCTATTTCTTTATTTTCAGTCTGTATGTGTCCTCCCTTTTTTTTTTTAAGTTTATTTCTTTTCAGAGCTGGGGGAGGAGCAGAGAGAGAGACAGAGAGAGAGAGAGAGAAAGAGAGAATCCCAAGCACTAAAGTGCAGAGCCCAATGCGGGGCTTGGTCCCACAAACTGTAAGATCATGACCTGAGCCCAAATCAAGAGTCAGATTCTCAACAGACTGAGCCATCCAGGTGCCCCTGTGTGTTCTTATTTCTAAAGCAAGTCTCTTGTAGGCAGTATAAAGATGTGTCTTGGGGTTTTTTTTAATCCATTCAGCCATTCTATGTCTTTTGATTGTAGAATTTATTTCATTTACATTTAAAATAATTGTTGATAGGTATATACTTATCATCACTCTATTAATTGTTTTCTGGCTGTTTTTTGTAGTTCCTCTCTGTTCCTTTCTTCTTCTTTAGCTTTCTTCCCCTATGGTTTGATAACTTTGTGTGGTGTATGTCTAGATTCCTTTCTCTTTTTCTTTTGTGTACTTACTGTAAGTTTTTGCTTGTGGTTACCCTGAGGTTCACATATACTGTCCTACGTATATAGCAGCCTACTTTAAATTAATAGTTTTAAGTTTAAGTTTGAACACATTCTAAAACTACATTTTTACCTACAAGTTTTGTGTTGTTGATGTCACATTTTACATCTTTTTATTTTATGTATCTCTTAATTATTCTAGTTTTAGTTCATTTTGCTACTTTTGTCTTTTAACCTTTGTACTAGCTTTATAAGGGGTTAATCCACACCTTTTACTATATATTTACCTTTTCCAATGAGATTTTTACTTTCATATGTTTCCTTATCATTAATTACTGCCATTTATTTTCACCTTCAAAGAGTTCCTTTAACATTTCTTGTTAAGCCTGTTTAGTAATGATGAACTTCTTTAACTTTTGGTTGTCTGAAAAACTCTTTTTTTTTTTTAATTTTTTTTCAACGTTTATTTATTTTTGGGACAGAGAGAGACAGAGCATGAACGGGGGAGGGGCAGAGAGAGAGGGAGACACAGAATCGGAAACAGGCTCCAGGCTCTGAGCCATCAGCCTGACGCGGGGCTCGAACTCACGGACCGCGAGATCGTGACCTGGCTGAAGTCGGACGCTTAACCGACTGCGCCACCCAGGCGCCCCATGAAAAACTCTTTATCTCTCCTTCAATTCTTTTTTTTTTTTTAATGTTCATTTATTTATTTTGAGAGGGACAGAAAGCATGAGTGGAGAAGGGACAGAGGGAGAGGGAGAAAGAATGCCAATCAGGCTCCACACTACCAGTGCAGAACCCAATGGGGGGCTTGAACTTATGACCATGAGATCACAACCTGAGCTGAAATCAAGAGTTGGATGCTTAACCGACTAAGCCACCCAGGTGCCCCTCTCCTGCAATTCTGAATGATAATCTTGCCAGCTAGAGTATTGGTTGGAAGTATTTTCCTTTTTCCACTTTGAATATGTAACTGGCTTCCTAAGTTTCTGCTGAAGAACTCTGATAGCCTTATGGAGTTTCCTTTGTAACTCACAATTTGTTTTTTCTCTTGATTTTCTCTTTAACTTTTGACATTTTAATTGTAATTTGTCTTGATGTGGATCTCTTTGGGTTCATCTTATTCCTGAACTTAGATGTCTATTTTCTTCTCCAGCTTAGGGAAGTTTTCAGCTATTATTTTTTCAAATAAGATTCTGCTCCTTTCTTTCTCTTCTTGTTTTGGAACTCCTACGATATGAATGTTACTCTGCTTGATGTTGTCCTATAGGTCCCTTAAATAATCATTTTAAAAAATGCTTTAAAAAATTCTTTTCTTTTTGCTGCTCTGTCTGGGTGGATGCTATTGCTTTGTCTTCCAGCTTGCTGATCTGTTCTTCTACTTCATACTGTTTGCTGTTGAACCCTCTACTGTATTTTTCAGTTGTTGTAATATTCATCAGTTCTGTAACTTTTGTTTGGTACTTTCTTATATTTTCTGTCACTTTATTGAAGTCTGCACTGTGTTCATCCATTCTTTTCCTGAGTCCAGTGAGCATCTTAATTTCTTATTTTCTTTTTCTTTATCCTTTACCCTTTGTGCTCACTGCCCTGGGCTTGCACTTACCAAATTGTTAGAAATTTAATCCTTACCTTCTGCTCTGAATTCTTTATCAGATAGATTACTTTTCTCTGTTATCATTAAGGGCTTTTTCTGAGGTTTTGTCTTGGTCTTTTGTTTGGACATGTTTCTCTGTTTCCTCATTTTGCTTGACTCTCTGTGTTTGTTTTTATATATCAGGTGAAACAGCTACCTTTCTTAGTCTTGAAGGTTAGTCTTGGAGTCTTATGTAGGTGATGAACCTTCTTATTCAACTTTGTTGTAGCTCTTGGTTGTCTTGGAACCTTCGTGATTATCTAAACTTCCTGATTTATTCTTGATATGTCTTCGCTGTTGAGGGTGTGCCAAGACCTGTCAGTGATCCAAGGGGAGGAATCTCATTTAGCATGTAGTTTCAGGCTGATTGGAAGCCAGACCCTCAGACAGCAGCTTTTAAAATATGCAAATATATACAGTTCTGTGAGCCTGCAACTGTAATCTCTGTTATCCTCCAGACCAGATCTGGAGGTGCCCATGGGTGACAGTTACAAAAATTGGGGCTCCAGATGAGTTTGGAGGTTCCTTTCTGGGAAGTCTCATTGAACTATAGGCCAAAGGAGTCCACAGAATGGTGTCTCCCTCCTTATATTCCCTGGAGCACTTCCTTAGCCTTTAGATGAATGGGAAATCTGAAGCCTGTGCCTAAGCCTGATGCTCCAGACTAAGTTAATAGGCTTCTTTTCACAGGAAAATTGGAGTTGTGTTTCAGTGTGCTCTTTGTGCAGTGTTCTGGGGGAGGGGTGGCCTGTGAAGAACTGTCATTTTTATTGTTAAGTTCCCAGGGAGCCCAGAATGCCAGCCTCCTTGGCCACCAGGGCCAGGCAATCAAAGGGCATCCCCTGTGTGTATTGTCCCCACCTGTTGGTTTACCCACACAGCTGGATAGTGTAAGAGGTGGGGCATGCTCATGGCTTCACAAAGGTAAAGGGAAAATGTTTTGACTGTGTAAAGCCACAGCTGCAGTAGGAATGCAGTGGGAGAGTGCCTTGTCTGTGTGCACATGCCAGCTTGAAGCTGGGAATAGGAAAATGTAACTACCACTGGTACTCATCAACTGCCTATACTCACTGACTTTACTAGGTAGTGGGAGAATGCTGCAACCATTTGTGCTCACCTGCCCCAGCTAAGGAGCAGGGGAGTGCTGTAACTACCTGTGCTCTCCTGCTTCAACAAGGCAGTGGACCACCACTGCTTGCCCTGGCCTGTCTTAGCAATGTGGCAAAAAGGTGCTGCCACTGAGTTTGTTCACCTGTAATAGCAGGGTAGGTGCAGAGTACAAAAGTGGTGTTCACCAGTGCCTGTCTCCAGGGAGAGTTTCAGTTGTCCCTTGCCTCTCCAGCAGATGCTTTTATATTAGCAAATGCATTTATTTTACATATAGTTTAGGTGCTCTTCAAATGATGTTTTTTTTTTTCTTTCCTTTCATTTTCTTTTCTTTTCTTTTCTCTTTTCTTTGGGTCTCAGTGTGAGTGAGATTGTATGCAAGCCCTTTAAAGGGGGGAATCTCAGTTTCCTATAGCCCTTTGGGTCCCTTGGATGTTAGTGTTGTTGGTTTTCTAAGCCATTCTAAGTCATTTTGGGGGCTCATCTGTCTGGTGAAGATCCCAGGGGTCAGGGTTCCTCATGTGGGGCAACAACCCCTTGCTTCTCTGATAGTAGCACTATACTACTGGTATAGGCTGGTGAGCCTCTCCCTGTTGTGTGTTGTATGTGAGGGTGCGGTTTAGTGAGACTAAAAAATGTGATGTGGTCTTTTATCACTTGTTGTGGAGAAGCAGTTCATCTAGTTTTCATGTATTTTTCAGAGGAAAATGATCCATAGTAGCTATAGATTTGGTATGTCTGTGGGAGGAGGTGAGTTCAGGATGTTCCTACACTACCATCTTGCAGATAAACATCTTTTTAGTTCTCTGAACCAGTAGCTACAGAGTACTTACTGTTTAAAAGGTATTATGTTAAATATTATGAAAGATGCAAAAAGAAATGAAAATTGTGTTGTATAAACCATCTCTACCAGACAGAAATCTTGCATGTCTTCTGTAATAATACCTCTTCCTTCTTTCCTGCACTGGGTGGCCATACACTTTTGGACTTAGATGAAATGTCACATTACAGGCAGTGGTCCTGGCAGTCACTGAGGGATGCATAGGATCTGAGCAATCACTGAAGAGTTGATTGATGCAACTCCAAAGTTTAGGGCAGCTAGCCTCCAGTGGGATAAACCTTGCTCACACACAAAAAAAGGGAGATTGTGGGTTGACTAATTATCTCCCCTTCCTTTTTCTGGAATTTGGATGATTCTTAGGGTCAGTTCCTCCTCACAACTTCCTGGGGAAGTTCTGCATGCTGAGTGAACTTGAGCCTGCGGAGTAACCTCTATATTTCCCCATAACTAGTTGTGAAGCAACAGTCAGTGCAGTACAAAGTGCAACACTTTGTATCATATTATCCTTTCTTTTCCTTTATCCTTTACCCTTTGCACTCACTGCCCTGGGCTTGCACTTCCCAAATTGCTAAAAACCTAATCCTTACCTTCTGCTCTGTTTTCTAGAAGACAAGGGCTAAGGCACTATCTAATTAGGCTTTCTCCAAATGTCAGGAAATTAGAGAGACAAATGTTCCCAAACTCATGAAGCTTTTTCTATTAAATAAAAGCCTTAAAATAATGGTAAGAGTCTTAAACATAAACTATAAACATAAACTACAAACATAAACTACAGATAAACAAAGAAACACACTGAGGGAAAGTTTCAAAAGAAACACCATAAAACTGCTTTACTTTTTACAGGGTTTGCTCTTTTGCTGAACTTCATTAGTTATCAGTCACTACTTAACCTTGACTTTTTGTGAAGGACGAATCCTTTATAATACCTCCTGTTATTAAAAAAAAAAAAGGACAAAAAACACCCTCACTTCTGCAGGCAGCATTCTTCTTTTGAAATTCTTATTTTTCTAAACAATGAAAAAAGCCTGAATTTAGAGCTCACTCTAAATCCTCAGATTTGAGTTCTGGCTTTTTGACTTCCTGGCTATAAAAAAATGTAGGAATTGCCTTCTGCAAGGTGAGGAAACCTAGACTCAGGGAGAATGAAACAGTGTAAGATAACACCAAAATTTGGACTTTTTGCCTAGTATCAAATAAACAGCTTTTATAAGATTTTCCTTACAAAGCCTGTCCCAGTGTCTATGTCACCCACATATGCTTCCTTTTACTGGTTGGTTATCAGCTCACATTCAGCATCTCTCTTGTCTCCCTAACCAGGTTGTAGGGGTTTGTGGGCAGGTTCTCTCTTGGTGTTTTTGATTTTCCCACGTGGCCCAGCAGGGTGTCTTTTATAGAATAGGGACTTGACAATGGTCAACTCATTATTGGAGATAACTGGCAATGATCACTTATGTAGTAAATACCGAATGTTAACTGAGAAATTTTATTTTGTCTTGTTTTTAAGTCAACTCCACACCCAACATGGGGCTTGAACTCACGACCCCGAGATCAAGAGTCACTTGCTCTACTCACTGAGCCAGCCAGGTCCCCCAAATGAGAAAATTTTTAATATCTTTTCTGTATCTAGACATTGACCAGTGGGTGAAATCAAGAATATAATGATATTCTCTGTACCCTGACTTTGACATTTTTCTATTCAGTTATTAAAGTCCTCTGGACATGACCAAAAGGGGGAGCATAGGATATAACTCCATGCCCAGAAGAACATTCAGGTGCATGTTCAGGTGCATGTTCAGATGTACCTGTGCCCAGTGGTAAGTGAAAGCAGAAGAACTACATGGTTTGCATGATGGATGGTAGACGTTCTTCTTCCTGGTTATGTTACACAAACACCTCTAGAAGACTTATTCCTTTAGCTTTACAAAAGTTGGCCCAATAGCCTGAACTGAATATGTTTTTTCTATTTTTATTTCTCAAAAGTAGCAATTTAAATTGCATTATTCGTAGGTGATATTTACTTTGGTTAAAGCGTGCATCTTAAAGCAGACAATTTTCTTTTAGTCAAAGGGAGATTGATAGATAGTTTTAAAAATAGATCAGCCTATTGTACATGTCAAGCTATAAAAATAGAAGCCAGGTCTATGCTTGACAGATTCCAAAGATAGTCTTTAGTATGATTAGCTAATACTCACAGTACTGCAGGTCTCTTTAATATTAATGAACCACTAATGTCAATGTGAGAAAGTCTGCAAAGAGCATGGAAGTTTTTAATATAATTACCTAGGCAGGCTGCAGTAAGATTTACATTTGGGATTTTGCAGTAATTAGAGAAATACTCGTGAATAAGCATATGCTAAAATACATCCATTTTACAGAATACAGTGTTGTGTGTATGCTACAAGAAGAAAGATAGGTGGCTGTTACAAATCAAGAGTTGTTACTTTCCCTGAACTTGCTTCTTGGTCAATACATTGAAAACATATCTATCTATACAACAAGGCATCCAATATCTTCTGTATATCAAGTGCCCAGATGTGTTGAAATTCTTTGCTCTCTGCACTGCATCCTTGGATGTCCCTTTAAACCATGTGGCAGGATAAGTTATTCATATTACAATGTATATTCACTTCTGATGAAGACTCAGGAAGACTGTAGTTTACTTGGGTTTGATGGTCTCTTCATTTCTCTCTTACTCCCTTTCTTATATATCACGGTTGTTTGCAGGTCTACATCAGAAGTTGCTTGAAGACAGTCTCTTCCTTCATTTTGAGGAAGCCTAAACTTTGAGTTTTGGCTAGGAGTCCCTGAGGAGTGAGGGGATGGGCAAGCCACAAGCCTAGGTCAGATACCTTCTGAATAACTATACTGTATGCAGCATCACAACATCATTCTTTATTATCATGTCATATTTGCTTATCTCTCTTCCCACTGGACTATATAAATGTTTAGTTGTTGAATAAATGAATGAATATTAATATGGCTCTTCCTTCAAGAATTTTTAGTTTCTAGAACTTTTTAAATTATCTTTGTTATGACATGGAAAAGGAAAATTATATGAGCTCCTCTCCAATGTTTAGAAGTGGTAGGTAGGTATACTGAGAACTTCCAAGAAAAGAGAAATAGTATTCATCTAAAAATATTTACACAGTAGCACTGTTAGTGTTCCTACAATAAATGAAATCCAAAAATTCAGTTGAGAAATTATTTTGGCTCATGTGCAGCCAGGTCTGAATTTACAACTATTTCTAAAATTTTAGTTACTTTTTTCATGACTATAAATATAGTATTTGTTAATTTTAAGAAAGTTATAATATATGGGAAAGTATTAAAAATGACCATAGTGTCACCATGAGATAATTATGCTTATTTTCTGTTCTTTTAAGGTTTTTTCAGTGTTATGTGTGAGTATACGTGTGTATACACACATATATTTTTACAAAAATACAGTTTTACTTCATATATTTCTTTCACACCTAGTTTCTATTCTTAATTTACTGTGGTCATCTTTCCTTGTGAATGGGTAAGTTTATTTGTACATAATAGTTATAATGTTTAAATATTATTCCTTTATATGGATGTATAATAATATATTTAATATTGTAAATGTATTTATGAATTTATATATTTATTTGCATATTTGTAAAATTATTATCTTAAATAATTATAAAGAATATATAAATAATTGAAATAATTCAAAAAATAAAATAATAAAATTATCTTAAAATAGTTTTTTTTTAATTTAGAGTTGTGGTCTTTTGGTCATAAGGATACATGTCCTAAGTTTTGATGTATAGTGCCAAAAGTTTGTGTAGAAAAACTGTGCCAGTGTATACTCACTCCCAAATGGCATGCATAAGCTTACCCATTTCCTCACCTAATTAGTCTTACCTGAGGTAATTATTCTTTTGCATCGTTTTCAAATTGTTAAGTGAAAAATGGCACTTCTCAGTTTAATTTGCATTTATTTGCTTACTAGTGAGGTTGAACTTCTTTGGTCAAGTTTTTTTTGGTCATATGTAGGCTAAATTTTTGGTTTAACCACAGAGTTGGTTAACTTCTGACCAATGTTGGTTAAAGAAACAGAACTTTGCCAGTCTCCCTGTACCTCTCCTAGTTGAAGCCTTCACTCCCATCATAGCTTTTATAATAACTAGTACCTTGCTGTTTTTGTAGTTGTGCCACTTTCTCTGGACATTCCTGAGCAACAGAGGCTTGTTTGCTTGTATTTGAACAGTATATGAACAAAATACAGCTGCGCATTTTCTTCTATGGCTAGCTTGTTATGCTTAGCATTGTGTGTGTTGGTTCACTGGTAGAACCACCTATGAAAGTGGTTCTTGGTTGTAAGGATTCTCTACCAGCTTAGCAAAAACTTACCTGGAACTGCACTGCCGTTGTGACTCTTCCTATCCAAATCTTCCTTCACCCTTTCCTTTCATACAGTCAAACCTGCATTGTAATCTGAGGGCTCTCCCAACTTGTATTGATTTCCTTGGGCTGCTGTAACAAATTACCACAAAATTGGTGGACTAAAACAACAGAAATTTACTTTTTGTAGTTCTGGAGGCCAGAAATATGAAATCAAGATTTATATTTCTACCCAGATTTGGAAATAGAACCTCCATGATTCCAGTGGGCCTCTTCCTGAGGAGAAACTTAAGAGGGGTGGGTTAGGTGTCTTAAGGATACGTTAAGGCCCTGATACTGTAGTTGGCTTCAAGGCCACATCTGGTACTCATCCTCCCCTCCTCCTCTAACCATTCTAAATTTCCATCATCTGCAGCTGCCACCTCAACAGGTCTTGGTGGCTTACCTTTGGAAGGTGAGATTCAAACCTTCATTTTTCTTCTCTTCCCTTCCCTTCCCTTCCCTTCCCTTCCCTTCCCTTCCCTTCCCTTTCCTCCTGAGAGAGAGAGAGAGAGAGAGAGAGAGAGAGAGAGAGAATGAATGGGGGGAGGGGCAGAGAGAGAGAGAGAGAGAGAGAGAGAGAGAGAGAATCTTAAGCAGACTCCACACTCAACTCAGAGCCTAATATGGAGCTTGATCCCAAAACCCTGGGATCATGACCTGAGCCAAAATCTAGAGTCAGACGCTGAACTGACTGAGCCACCCAAGCACCCCAAATCTTCATTCTTAAGGGTCCTTGGTAATCACACCCTTCTCAGACAGGTTGTTGCACATGTGCACTCTGTACAATGGAACAAGGGAGAATTAGCTTTTGATTCTCAAACCCATGTATTCTTCCTGTGGACACAGGAGTACCGTATTGAGGTCTCTGATTTAATGTATATGCTGCATTATGGAAGATGGCACCCCATATGTCAGCATTGTCTCTGAGCTGGTACTTCGGGCTTGCTCTTAGAAAGTCATTCTTGCACTATCTTTGCTTCTGGAAGGTCTGGCATGTGATATAACCACTGGTCCTGGGCATATGCTTCTGTTCCCCTGTGAAGAAGGTAAGGGAGTGTGGTAGTCTCCATTTACCCCTCTGTCCAGATCCATTTTCTGTTCTGCCATGCCTTGCTCCATATCCCAGGAGGTTTACCCTTTGAGATGGTATCACCAGGCTGGATTCAGGCAATGGAGATACGGTGGGTGAAGAGAAGTATGAAATTGAAGGGAAAGTGGAGAAAAACAGTTAGGACATTTTTTTTTTCTGCCAGACTTTCCTGCTTTGGTATAATTATGCCTGACTGTGTCCCTTTATGTGCTTCCGTAGCTCCTTCTCTCATCGGAATCCACAGTCTCAGTATTTCCTAGGAGGGGTAACAGCTCCTCTCAACATTTCTTTAAGCTTGCCTCAAGTTGGATACTATGTTGTGTGGATTCCAAGCCTGTGGACCAGGTATCGTGTAAGCCTCCAAATCGTGGTGCTTGCTGTGGTTCCGAGGACAGAAAAGGCAAAATCATACATGGAATAGGTATTTATCACTGTGAAGGTGAACCACTGGCATTTCCAGGATGGAAGGGGTCCAAACTTGTCACAAGTGGCCAGTTGGGGTCTTTGAGAGATAAACCATATTGGGGATTCAAACTGGCTTCTGTTGGGCTGGTGGGCATTCAGAAGCAGCAAGAACTAGTTTGGCTTTGGTAAGTGGAAATCTGTGCTTCTGGGTCTATGTGCTTCTTGCACTCCATTCATGTACCCATCATAGCCAGGGTGGCCAATGATGAAAACTGTCTAATGGCAACTGGTTGGGTCATTTTGTCCTCTTGGTTATTTACTGCCTCTTCTGTGGTGGGTGCTTTCTGGTAGCATTACCATGTGACACAAAAATCTCCATACTTCGTGTCCAGTGCCATATGGCAACCCTCATGCCTCTCCCCCAGGCCTCCTTGCCTGACGAAAGTATTAAATATGGTTCTTTGGGATGAGCAAATATAACAAAGAAAATTCCAGTTTTATACAAAGTTGAATAGCTCTAGAGACTATTAAAAATATAATAATGTAGGAAATATAATAATGTAGGTTGGTAAGTTTAATTAAAGTTGTGATTACGTAAAAGTTAGAAACATCATATTTTTTATTGTTAGAAAACACTGCGAGCCTTCCGTCAATGGAAGAATGATTCTGAGAGAGAGAAGGAGGCCGAGAACTGTTTCCTGGTGGTTACCAGGCCTGAGTCCTCATTCTAGCTAGACACTGCCAACACAGACACAGGGATGAACAAGACAAAACTAGGGTACAAAGCCATATAGGTGTATGAAGCTAAAGAGGATATGACCTGAATTTGAGGCAAACAACTCTCAGTAGTAGCTGACAAACGAAAGCAAGACGGATTAGCCCAGTATTTTAAACCTCTATCTTTCCACCAGCTAGAATAGGAGCCTTCTGGGCCTTTGGAGTAAGAAAGCTTCTGGTTTGAGGAATATGCCATAAGGGACCCTGCTAAGGGCCTTATGAAAAGGCACAGTTGGAGCAAACAGCCTGCTGACAGTTGAGATTTGAATTTCAAATGCAGGAACTTCTGAAAGAAAAACAGTCTTAGTGCAACATAAATTGCTTCCAAACACTCAAAGACACAGCAGAAAGGGCAACAGAAAACCACATGAGGCAAAACAATTTTGATAAACTTATGGAATCTGCTCTCTTTTTTTGCATCCCTCAGTGCCCCACCTCCTTCTGGCCCCAGGAAACCAAAGAAGCAGTAAAATTAATTGAAACTGTGCAGGAAGTTCCAAGAAACTCTGAGGAAGCAGGTATATTTGAAAACTAGATTCTATGACTGAATCAACAGTCTCTAGGGGAAATATCCCCTAGAGAGAGAGAAATTCGTGATGGAGTGTGAAGTCAGGCAGTCAATCAGTATATATTTAACTTGTAAAGATGGAAGATATTGTCCTGTTAACCAGCTTCTAAGCTCTTCCTAAAGGCTCAATAAGGTGCATGTATAGCAGTTAATCACCACAGGTTTTGTCATCAAGCAGTCTGCAATAGATTTCGGACACCTCAACTGAAAGAACCTTCACTTCATGCCCTGAAAAAACCCATTGGAGTATCTACCACGGTGTGGCTGGGGCATGAGAAGTGCCAAATGTGTATGTGTCACACGCTCAGAAACCACCAGAAGGTTAATTCTTTTCATAGCAAGGAAAATACAATTTTGTGAGCCACATCTGAGGAACTGAATAAAATGAGTTGGAGGGTGGGTTTTAGAATAAATTTGAAATGCGCAGGGAGATCGCTGTTTTACTATGCCTGTTTTCTTTGCATTTATGTATCCCTACTGGTGACCCAGTCAAAGAGCAAATGTTGGATTCCTACATTTCAGGCTGCAGACATACTATTCTACCAGTGGGAAATAAGATTCTCACAGCCCTATTACAGGAAGCCAAATTGCTTCATCCCCAGAAGCCAGAGATTTCACTAGCTAGCAGTGGGGAGCCCATACAAAGCTGTAATTTGCAATCTGAATCTAATTTCAAACCTCATCTAAAAAATGAAAATTAATATGTTGAAGAAACTCCATGTATTACTTAGCTAGCTTTCCCCCCAAATTCCTTAGAATTTATGGGTAATCGATTTTTTTGAAGAAAATTAGTTGGGGTTTAATCACTGTTTCTCAGATTCTTTGATTTTGAGTATACTAACTATGGCAAATATGGGTGAAGGTTCACTGTCCATATTAAGAAACAATTCATCACATTATCGAAAGAAATGAGTACCTTTCAAATTTTGCCAGCTTAAGAAAAAATTTTGCCTATTAATAAAAGTGAAAAATATATGTGAATTCAGCCTTAAAATAGACTGGTAGGAAGTGCTGCACCAAAGTGAGAGTGAATATAGGGGCTGTCACTCCCATAGATGGAGAGAACGACGTGCATGAGAAAGGTCACACAGATTCAAGCTTTGGCTCTGCTCACCCGCACCAACCCCTTTCTAAAACTGAATTAATGAGCTGGCTACTGTCTCCAGCTTTCTGTCCATAACAAGTTCACAGTGGAACAAAGGAAAAGAGCAAGGGAATTTCACAACTGAGAAATGTCCTCCCATAACTTGAAAGGGGCTCTGTAGGCAAGACATGATAAGGATATTATTAGACACATCTCCCTTCAGTGGGGGAGCTCGGAAATGAAGGTATAGGGTTAACCTCAAAAAGAAAATGGCAAACAATACCAAAATCTTTTCAATTTCTCCATTTCCTATTGGCTTTCTGGAGTTCTTAACAAATGATGAGAATCGGCCAAGTTGTGTTTTTCCTTCCTTTACTTCTTCCCAGCCTCTGCCAAACATAAAAGCTGAGAAATGATCACAAGTTGGACAGAAGGCAAGGAATTGAGTCTGAATAATTTACCAGCTGTTATTCAGTTCTGGATAAGTAGAGCCTGAAGGACACATACATGGTAGAGGTCTTGTGGGGCCTGAAGCTTACATAATTGCGGAGGGTGGGGGAAGAGCATGTTTTATGAAAAAGAAGACCCATTTATGAAATCAATAGGTACAAAAGTGTACAATTGTTCAGAATGAGAAATCACAAGGAATTATAAATTTTTAAAACTTGAGAAATAGTTCCACATCTAGGATGTGTTATTTCTTGTTTCAATTACTGAGCTAGATTTTTTCTATCCACACCATCACTGGAGAGGCTATTATCAGGACCAGGTACAAAATCTGTGAGGTACAGTGCAAAATGAAATTCCATGGATGCTTGGTCAAAAATTAAGAATTGCAAGATGGAGACGGCAAAGCATTAAACCAACCACTGGGCTCAACTGAGTGTGCAGTCCTATGTGACTGCACACATCATATGTCTATAAAGCAGGCCCTATGAGAACTGCAAAATACAGGGAAGAAAACAAATAATGCAGTATTTTTATTAGTTATGGACCCCTTCTGTGATAGGTTTTTCCTACATTTTTTTGGCTGTATATACTTTGATTGACACTTCATGTGATCACTATTTTGTGGTATCTTTTTCAAGGGGGTAGACTTAAAAGATAATTCTGTCTTTCTTTTAGAATATTTGATTGAAGTTTGTCTTTTTTTAAGTTGATTTTATTTTGAAAGACAGAGCGAGTGTGGGATTGGCAGAGAGAGAGGGAGAGAGAGAGAATTCTAAGCAGGCCCCACACTGTCAGCACGGAGCCCCATGTAGGGCTTGAACCCAGGAATTTGTCTTTTTTTAATTGTAAGCTTAGAAAAATTTCTTTCAGCATCATAACTCATTATTGTTCATGTTTTTAGGATTGTTGTTAATTTTGGGAAAACTATTGTTAAGTTTCTTTCTCGCAGGAGCTGTGAGATTTATTTTGCACAGACAGACTTTGTGCCACCTGCATGCTTCTGGTGCCAGGCTCTCTAGAACATGTTCACTTTACAGTATAACCCCTGGGGGAGTTGGCAAAATGAGTTGAAGTCATTCCTTCATTAGAACTGGTAGCAATAACATTAAAGTGATATCTCAAGCGAATTGAGTCCCAAATTCAAGTTCCTTTTGGCTTATTCCAAAGACACAGATGGCCCCAACACCAACAGACAGGAGGAAAAATGTGACTTAGTTTGGGGATGGGTGAAAGTCAAGGTGGAAAGAGATAGTGCCCATAGCTGATTATCATTAAAATATCTCGCTTTTGCAAATTTTATAATAATGTGTGACATGGAAAGGGCCCATGCACGCTTAACTCTCATTAGTCTCTTAGTAAATCTACTTCTGATGGTAAAACGCAACACACTGGCATCTGGCAATCTACCCAGATAGAGTAAAATATGATGCCAGCCACAAAGCAGAGCTATGGAGCTGGCTATAATATAAGCTGGACAAATGGTGGTCATTATCTTTGTTAGAAGACAGGTGACTTTTACATTCCACATGGCAAGGGCTCCTGGCTAGACTTCCATGGTTTTTTTAGGTGCATGTTACCATTTAGATATTGAAACAGACAGCAATGGCCTGATGGGCAGTGATACTGTAGAGTAAGATGGATGAAAAGAGCTTATTCACAATTATTTGAAGTAAATGGCTACTTCTGAACAGATCATTTGGCATTTACTCCTAGAAATGTGCTTGCAGATTTATTACAAAGAGTGTTTCCCAGAAAACTAAAGTTCTATTCTGAAAAGAAATATTTTACTCATTTCTCTAAAGGACTGGAAATATAAAAACCAAGGATTGCACCTTGGAAAAAGACTTAATTTGGCAATTCCCCTTCATGTCATTTAGATATCAGGTACCAAGCCTTTCTTAGAGCTTAATAGCAGATGTGCTTCTCAAACATTGGCTTTATAATCCAGGTTTGAGAGAGAAACAAGACAATAGGCTATACACAAAGAAAAGAGACTGTAATGATAGACTGCCATGTTGAAAGTGTCTGTAGAGTCAACTTTCAATTCTTTGTGCCAGAGAAAGGAGCAGTAACATGGACAACTGAACATGGAGTAATCTGCTCAGCTGGTCACGGGTGTCACCTCCCTCTCTGGGGCAAATTCCATGGTCTCCCTTTCACCCTTATCCTTTTTGATCTCCTAGTACCTCTGAGACTGATGAACTCTTCTTGAACTCCTCTCTTTCTCTGACTTTGCCTCCTCCACACTCACCTTAACTCCTCTGATAGTCAATTTTCTGTTCCCTCCACCTCCTGTTCTCTGTGTTCTCACCATGCTCTTTTACTCTCTCTCAACCTTATGGATACTTTCTGTGGATTCTTTCATTCTAGCCTTCATTCCTTCCTCTTCTAGTCTCACCTGATGGACCCAGTGGCTTTTACAGCTTCAGCATGCCCAAGATCATCCTTCTCTTTCTGTCTCCCCAGTCTTCCTGGTTACTCTTGTCACTACCTTGGGTCATTTCTACTCTTCCAACTTCTATTCCTAAAATCTCCTTCTAAGCTGTCCTTTTCCTCTCCATCTCCAATAGCATTATTTTAGGTTAGAACCTCATCATTGCTTCACTGATTAAAATAATCTCCTAATTATTCTTTGTTTCAACCCCTATCCTTTTAATCTATTTATCTCAATAGGATAAGATTAAATTATTATGATCTTCTAAACATTTCCTCCAATTACAATTAGAATATTACTCTCTACTCTCAAACACCTTCCATAGCTCCCCACTGACATCCTTTGTAAAGTACAAAATTCCTTGGTACAACATTTGGGATTTTCCCTAATTTGACTTTCATACATCTTTCCAGCATTATTTCATACAACTCTTTCTCATTCATCCTTTGCTTTAGTAGAGGAGGAATAAAAGGAAAATGTACAACACAGAGTCCCTATGTGGATAAATGAGAGCTGACCAAACTTTGTATTTTCCTCAAAGCACCAACAAATGTTTTGATGAGAGATTTAATGAGAAAGGACATGTAGCTAGGTTAATGGCTAAGGAAATGAACAGAGGGACTGGGCCAGTAATGAGCACAGATGCTCCTAAATGGAACAAGCTGGATACATAGACTGGCCTCACCCAATGGAATGGGTAAAGCCCTTGGAAAAAGCAACTCTTCAGTTAGTGAGGCAGGTTTTGCAAATGTCCCTCAGCACTGCTCTTGGAACACCAAAATCTCATAAAAATTATTATTGGCGGACTGACAATTTCCACCTTTCTTCCAGAAAGCCAGGGAAATGCTCCAGAATACCTAACCTGACATGCTTTCCCTAGATCTATTATCTCTTTCTTTGCACTGATATTTTATGTCATCTTTTGTGAAAAGCTAATTTTAGGGCAGTTTTCTCCACATTACTTTTTCTCAGAAGAAGGTCTGATTATTTGGGGACATAAAAGGAAGTGAGGAAAATGCATTAGGCAAAACTAAGGCTAAGATATTAGAAAAAAGTGGCACTGTGATAAGACAGAGACAAAAATCACCTTGTTTACATGTTTTTATTAACGTCTTGGAAGAGATGTGACAAGACAATACATATTCTTGTTCTTAAATACCCAAATCCTATTTTGCTTTACCTGACCTATTTATACCAATTACACATTTGTAATAAAGCTTACTTCTAAGAAACTTATGTTGAGATCATATTCTATCCTTTCACCCATTACATACACAAACATAAGACCACACATATTCACAACATATATGAAGAAATAAGATGAAGTCAGCATTTAAAGCTCATTCAAAATGATTTTTTTTTACATTTAAGTTTTTTTTTATTTTAATGGCAGTGTAGTTAACACATAGTGTTATATCAGTTTCAGGTATATATTTTTAATTCACAATGAATCCTCTTCGTTTAATCATATTGGCTTTGAATAAAATGAAAAGTGAAAACAATGGATACATGTAAGAAATGAAGTACCAAGAGTTTTAACTTTAGGAGAGGGTATTTTGGTGTAGTTTGTGTTTTAATTGAATAGAAGAAATTTTATCACTCTGAAAAGCCATGTATATACCATCAAAATTAAAATACGCAAACTTCCAGGTATAAGATAAATAACTCATAGGGATATAATGTACAGCATAGGCAGTATGATTAATAATATTGTAACAACTTTGTATAAAGACATATGGTAACTAGATCTATTGGGGTGATAATTTTGTAATGTATAAAAGTATTAAATCACTATGTTATATACCTGAAATATAATATTATATGTCAATTATAGTTTACTAAAAAAAAGGAGAAAAAACAAAAAATTAAAGTATGTGGTGATTAATTGAATTAAAATAAAGGTCATTAAAAATTTCACAGATTTAGGGGCACCTGGGTGGCTCAGTCGGTTAAGCTTCTGACTTCGGCCTAGGTCACGATCTCTTCGTTCCCAAGTTCAAGTCTGGCGTGGGGCTCTATCCTGACAGCTCAGAGTCTGAAGCCTGCTTCAGATTCTGTGTCTCCCTGTCTCTTTGCCCCTCCCACACTCTGACTCTGTCTCTCTCTCTCTCAGAAATAAATAAACATTAAAAAAATTAAAATTTCACGGATTTAATCATTTAGACATCTTAAAATTATTTTCAAAATGAATTATTTTCAAAAGTAAGAGCACTAAAGTAATGCATAATTATGTAGCCTTTTTAACCAAAGAAAATTAGTTTACTAACATTAATTAAGTCTCTTACTGCCATTAGAAGTAAATTAAGAAGGGGCGCCTGGGTGGCGCAGTCGGTTAAGCGTCCGACTTCAGCCAGGTCACGATCTCGCGGTCCGTGAGTTCGAGCCCCGCGTCGGGCTCTGGGCTGATGGCTCGGAGCCTGTAGCCTGTTTCCGATTCTGTGTCTCCCTCTCTCTCTGCCCCTCCCCCATTCATGCTCTGTCTCTCTCTGTCCCAAAAATAAATAAACGTTGAAAAAAAAAATTAAAAAAAAAAAAGAAGTAAATTAAGAATATTATTAAATTGGTTTTTAGAAATGGCTAAATTGAGACAGACAGATATTAAGTGAATTTCCCAGGATTACAGTCAAGTCAGTGGAAATTGGAACCTGTGGATTTTAATTTATATTTGTATGGTTGTAATGATTATTAAAGTGTGCTCTCCTACACATGCCAGTTAATGATATTGGTTATAAAAAGAAAATATACAAGATCTCTCACTCTTTTGAGAATCATGTTTCTTCTGATTAACTTTTACAAAATGTTAAGAACAAAATTAATACATTTCTCATGCAAACTAATAAAAATATTTCAAAAATCATTTGGGTACATAAAATAAAAATAGCTTTGTGATAAGAATAGAAAACACTGATTCATATAAAAACAGGTGAAATTTAAGATAAACATCAAGGAAAACCATGACCCATTTCCTTTTGATTCCCCCAATCCCTGCGTATTATCAGCTCATGCTTTGCATCTTGGCTTCTAATTCTTTTATAATTTCTGATCACTTAGGGATCCCCTTTTTGTCTTTCTACTTAAGCAATGCTTCGGGATATTATTATTTTTAAGAGACTTTTTTTAAGAGCAGTGTTAAGTTTACAACAAAATTGAAAATGAGGTACAGGGATTTCTCATATACTCCTCTGCCCCCAGACATGCACAGCCTCCCCCATTATCATTATCACTCACCAGAACCAAACATTTCCTTGTAAGGATAAAACTACATTGACACATTGTAACCACTCAAAGTCCTTAGTTTACCTTAGGGCTCACTCTTGGTGTTGTATACTCTAAGGGCTTGGGCAAATGTATAATGACATATATCCATCATTATTATATCATACAGAGTAGTTACACTAAAAATTATCTGTGCTCTGCCTATTCATCTCTCCCTCCATCCCCATCTCCCCACTACTGACAACCACTGATCTGTTGTCTTCATAGTTTTGCCTTTTCCAGAATGTCATATAGTTGGAATGATACAGTATGGTTTGGTTTCTTTTACCTAGAAATATGCATTTAAGTTTCCTCTTTTTCATAGCTTGATAGCTTATTGCTTTTTAGCACTGAATAATATCCCATTGTTAGAGTGTAACAGTTTATTCATTCACCTACTAAAGGACATGTTTTTGTTGTTTCCAAGTTTTGACAATTATGAATAAAGCTGCTACAAACATACTTGCACATGTTTTTGTGTGGACATTAGTTTTTGACTCCTTTGGGTAAATACCAAAGAACGTGATTGCTAGATTATATGCTAAGGGTGTGCTTATTTTTGTCAGAAACCATCAAACTGTTTTCCAAAGGGCTGTATCATTTTTCCAAAGTTGCTGTACATTACCACCAGCAATGTATGAGAGTGTCTGTTGCTCTACATTTTCTCCAGCACTCGGTGTTGTCAATGTTCCAGATTTTGGCCAGTCTAACAGGTGAGTAGTGGTATCTCATTGTTATTTAAAATTTTTATTTCCCTCAAAACTTAGGATGTGGAGCATCTTTTTATATGCTTATTTGCCATCTGTGTATCTCCTTTAGTGAGGTTTCTGTTAAGGTCTTTGGCCCATTTTTCAATAAAGTTGTTTGTTTTCTTTATTTCTTTCTTTATTTATTTTTATTATATGAAATTTATTGTCAAATTAGTTTCCATACAACACCCAGTGCTCATCCCAAAAGATGCCCTCTTCAATGCCCACCACCTACCCTCCCCTCCCTCCCACCCCCCATCAACCCTCAGTTTGTTCTCAGTTTTTAAGAGTCTCTTATGCTTTGGCTCGCTCTTTCCCACTCTAACCTCTTTTTTTTCCTTCTTTTTTCCCTTCCCCTCCTCCATGGGTTTCTGTTAAGTTTCTCAGGATCCACATAAGAGTTGTTTGTTTTCTTATTGATGTGTTTTTTTCTAAATTTTGGAGAACAGTCCTTTATCAGATGTGTCTTTTGCAAATATTTTCTCCCATTCTGCAGCTTATCTTTTTATCCTCTTGACAGGATCTTTTGAAGAGCAGAATTTTCTAATGTTAATGAAATCCAGTTTATCAACTGTTTCTTTCAAGGCTTTGATGTTGTACATAAAACAGTATCACCATACCCAAGGTCATCCAGACTTTCTCCTCTGTTGTCTTCTAAGAATTTTATAGTTTTGCATTGTACATTTAGGTCTATGGTCTATTTGGGTTATTTTTGTGAAGGGTATAAAGTCCGTGTCTAGAATTGGTTTGTTTGTTTGTTTGTCTGTTTGTTTGTTTTTTGGAATTTGGATATCCAATTTTTCCAGCACCATTTGTTGAAGAGATTCTCTCAGCTCCATTGTATTGCCTTTGCTCCTATGTCAAAGATCAGCTGATTCTCTTTATGGGGTCTATGTCTTGGCTCTCTATTCTGTTCCATTGCTCTATTTGTTTAGTCTTTCACCAATACCATACCACCTTGATTACTGTAGCTTTATGGTAAGTCTTAAAGTCAGGAAGTGACAGTCTTCCAACTTTGTTCTTCAATATTGTATTGGCTATCTTGTGTCTTTTGCATCTCCATATAAACTTTAGAATCTGTGTGTGAATATCCAGAACACAAATTGCTGGGATTTCAACTGGGATTGCATTGATAATATAGATCAAATTAGGAAGAACAGACATCTTGACAATATTGAGACTTTGTATTCTTAAACATGGGATATATTTTCATTTATTTAGCTCTTTGATTTCATTCACTGATACTGATTTTTATCCAGAATTTTAGGGTATGCATTCACACAGTCTGCCATATTGCCAGAGGTTTCCTAATTTTTCTATATTTCTTGACTTCTGACGTTGTAAAGGAGAAATAAGCTCTACTCCCTTTCCTTGGTATTCAGAGATGGAGACAGATAATATCTGTCCTAGCCAGAAGGTCAGTCAGTACTCTCAGAGCTTATTTCTAGAAGGTGAGAAGACGTGGGCGTTGGCAGACTCTGAAACAAAATAGGAGAGAGGAAGTGGACTAGAGGAGCAGGGAACCAGGAAGGTGTTGACATTCCCTCAAGGAGAAGCCATTTAGACCATAGAAGCAAAGCAACACTTCTCTGAATACACCTGAAGCTACACACTGACACCCCATGTTGCTTAGTAATCAACCCAAGGTATAAGACAAGGGAAGGAAGTTGAGTACATCTTATCTTAGATTTGTAAAATATTTAAACTTTCAAATCCACACATTCAGGTCACAAATGTAGAAAATTTCAGGGTGAATTTACCTTATGCATTTTTACAAGTTAAGTTTATCTTTAAACTTCTAAATAGTGTTGAGCAGAATTAGAAAGCTTTTGGATATCTGAACACTTTTACTTTGGCATACAGATCTACAACAAAAATGATGCTATCCTTTTGTCAATGATGGCTGACATTAATAATGCTCTTTCTGCAATATGTAAATCTATGCTATTTTTGAATTATGTCTCTCTTCTTAATGTGCTTTGTCAAAACCACAATTATTTATCATAATAGTTTATCATACAAAACAAGAGGTGATTTTACAACATCCACTTTCCTTGTTCTCTTTAGCCCTGTTTTATGATGTGATAAGAATTTAACAATATTTAAACTTGTTATGGTTTTGGAGAAGTCTCAAGGAAGAGATCTATACCATGATGCTTTACTTAAAGGCCCAATTTTGCATAGAGGTCAAGAGAGCACCAAGATTTTTAAAATACTTTTCTTTCCCTGGGGTGGGCAGTATAATATAACATTAAATCAATTAAATCCAATCCACCAGGCTATCAGACCATTAAAAGCCACCATTAAAGCCACTAGGACTTTATTTGCATTCCTCAGTACTATTTCCCTGGAAACTCAGAAGACACACAGTCTTTGTTCATCCTCTCACTTCAGATCATGTCCATCTGGGTACCCATTTTCATAACACCCTGGACCTTTGCCTCTTGGCACTTAAGCATAGTTGCAATGATATGCTTATGAAATTAATGTCTAACTGTACATCTAGACTAAGAGATCCACTATGGCAGAGACAGTGGTCTGTTTTGCCTTCAGTTGTGTCTCTAGCATCTAATCTGGTGCCATGCTCTTAATAGATATTTTTTGAACGAATATATTTTTTGAATGAATATATTATGTAATTATGGACTGGGTGTACTATACCATGCAATAATTCTTATAATGGAAAAAAAAACTTCTGATAATCTTCAGGACTGGCACAAATAGAAGAAGTGCAGTAAGTTTCAAGTTAAAAAGTTATTGACTATCACACAAACTTTGTAGTTGATTTGAGATCCCTTCTGGGAACCAATTTGGCAAGGGAAATGATTGTCTACTGTTTATTTCTTCTTATATATTAATTTTATTCTATGTTGTGTCTTTATTTTCTTTCCTCTGTCTTCTAAAATCTATTATTTGATTTTCTATAAAGATAACTATGCAATGAGTTCATGCAAATACCATTTTAAATTACTAAATTTTTGGTGAACAAATATAGAAACAGAAACTCCAGGGGAAATCTATTATACATTCTTTTTTGATCTGTGTATGGAACTTTTTATTCTTTTAACACCTAAAACATTACAGGGACCATTTGTAATTGTGTTTAACAATTCTACCTCTGCACAATAATTTTCTTTAAGAGACATTTACAGTTTCTCCCTATCAACAAATTGTGACATTTAGTTGACAGAAGTCTGTTTGATGAAACATAGCTTAATTTAGTACCTATCCCTAGTATTTATGTTTGAACCTTGGATTTATTGTGGCATTGGGGTCCCCTTATCACTATCAATAAGAACCTGTACAGTTTTATTTTAAAATGTTTTCTTAAGGACTGAGAACAACTGAGGGTTGATGGGCATGGAGGAGGACACTTGTTGGGATGAGCACTGGGTATTGTATGGAAACCAATTTGACAATAAGTCATATTTAAAAAAATAATAAACTAAAATGTTTTCAAAGGAGTTTCAAAATCTGGATACATTTAAAGAGAAATATGGGATCTTTAATGAAAGAAACATACTGTTTATAACATGCTGGGCAGATGAAAATGATATCCATTTCAACTGATAAAAATATACCATGGGAGGGGTTTTGGTCCAAGGATTTAACGAAGATGATCATATATGAGGAAAATGAAACAAAAATGACTGGAAACAACAAAAAAATATTTTGAAAGCTGATACTTCTACTTCCTCGAGACAATCAACTTCACTCTCCTCTGATTCTCAAAAATATCACACTATAAGGAAAGATGCAAGGAAGTTAATTTGCTCAAAGTTAAATTTTAAAAAATTATTTATGCCTGTTACATGGGCGGAGCACAATATATATTTCTTGAACGAAATGATTTTATTAAGAGAATGAAGTTACCCCTGGTTGCTACTTTTTTCCATGTTTCTGACAACACTAATCAAATCACTTCAGTGGGGCTAGGGTTGAGGACTTTTATTCTGAAGGCCTTTGTAGTTGTCAGTCCTTTCAACAGATGGGACTAGATCATCAGCTGGAGTTACTACAGGCTGTCCTTCTTAGGTACTTTCTCTTGTGGTTCATCACTTTGAGAGTTTACTTGGTCTGGTTTGAAGAGATCTGAAGTTTGCATAAACCCAAAAGTTACCCTAATTTCATTGTTAAAGTTGAACAGGATAGAGGATGGTCTCTGTGGCCTGGATGAAGAAATGAGGGATTACTATTTGGATTTCTGTGGGGCTGGCTAAGCCCGAAATCTCAAATCTTTGGGTGCAAAGCAGCCTTAGTCTCAGAGGTAAGTTTGCTCCAGGGCTCCCTGTAGGTCGGGAAATAGCAGGGGAGTTTCAGGTGTGACAACTGTGGGTTAAAGGGGGTATTTCTTAGGTCAAAGAATTCTTTTTAAGGCAATTGTCTAACTTCTCTTTATAAAAGGAAGGAAAACTAGAGAATTACACAGATCTCATAAGGATTGGCTGATGATAATTTCATATATTTTGGAAGTGCTTTTATCTGATAAGAGTTCAAGAGGCAAGATGTCTAATTGCAAGATTTTTTGTTGTTATTAATGATTAATATGTTGATTAATAAAAGAATTTTTAAAATGGACTTTAAAAGGAAAACATGCTTCTACTGTAGTATTTTAAACAGAGACCCTTGGCTTTGCAAATGATCTGAAGAGTAGCAAAAATAATATTATTCTGAAAAAGAATGAATTTTATACAAAAGAAGAATTATTTGGGAAAGAATAGCAGCACAGAACTTCCATGTTACACCCACAAGACCCCTCTGCTTCATGCAAACAGCTTGACTTTCTTTCATTGGTGGATCTTGGACTAGAGAAGTATTTATTATGCAATTAATTAAGGAGGACAAGGTTTCTAAAAGTTTTACTGAGGTGTCTTAAATTTCATTAATTTAGGCAAACACTTATTGAATGCTCATCATGTGCTAGCAATTTGTTAGCTGCTGAGGACTCAAGACAAACATGATATTGTCTGTGCTGGAAAGCAGTAATCCATTGACTTAAAAGCTCATAAAAAGAATATGTGATGCCTGGTGCATACTTACACAGTGTAAATTGAAACTTTTTTTTTCTACAGTGAGCATTAAATTTTAAATTCTAAAAAAGAAATCAATACTACCTTACAAAAAATAATATTTCTCCTCTATAGAAAAAACATAACAGGAAGTATAACAGCTCTAGAAATCTTGGGTGACAGAGATCTAGAAACTCCAGAACCCGAAGTTGGGAGTGAACAGCTCTGTGTGACAGTGGTGTTTTCAAGTAGAGTTGGAGTTGCCAACATTGGTTTTGGCTCTCTCCTTGTCCCAGGAGTTCATGCAGAAGCTGATACCTGATGTTTCAGGGTAGAAATATAGATTGGCTTCCAAAAAAGGAAGAACTTGCATTTGATGACATCCTCTCATAATTTGCCATTCTAGACCCTTGGATTAGGAAGAGTGTTGGGTGTTGTGAAGCTCCAGTGTACTGGGGAACCAAATGAGTGTGGGAGAAGTCAGCTGTCAGATATATTTGGCAGTAAGTATTGTTAATTTGGTTTTCACAGATACTCTATTACCCTGTATACCTTGCAAAATTAGATAAATCAAAGCAGTGAAATAATATTTTTTGTTAAATGAAACCTTTAAAATACCTTTATCACAGACCAAAAAGGTTAAAATTCATACTGGGCTTCTAATTTAAGAGTAGAAAGAAGGCTTCTTAGAAAGTGGGGTAACTAGGTAGTAAGATCGTCTTATAAAATGAAAATCAAATTACCATAGTGTGAGTTCCTAAACATTCAGGATGTCCTGGGGAGGTTTGATAATGAATTATTATGTCCTAACTGATATTATGTAATAAGGAAACATTATATAAAAAATTTAAAAAATCAAATAGAGGTTTCAAAGTATTTTAAATGATTTTTTAGTTGCAAAATGAATCTGAATCTAGATAAGTCAGAATAGCACAAGTTTTTGGTTTTAAGAAGCCCCTAAAAGAGGTATGATCTCAGCAATATTGTACCCTTAGTAAATATAACTAACACACTGAAGAATGAGAACAGTCCTAAATGAGATATTTCCCCCTCAGATATAGTATAATCAGATTCTCACTCATGTGTGTCATTGCTTGTGCCAGCCCACTACACAGCCCACAGTGGATTTTTAGGAAAGGAAGTTATTATTAAATGAAAACATTTGCTGTCTCTATACTTATGATTTTTATTTAGTCTCTTGGGAAAGTATAATTTATTTCTAGATCTTATAATATGCTTATCTACTAATCTATCTATGCTCAGCCCCCTTCAATTCTTTTAATCATTTGGTTTGGAGGTGCATTGTTGACACAAAGGCAGATGGTTTATCCCAACTGCTCTTTCTTCCCTACAACTAAATAATAAAAGAAAATTAACAGTGCCTGGTGTGTGAGGCTCTTTGAAAACCAAAAAGCCCTGTTATTTCTGTGACTCATGTGAATCAAACACCTAGTTTGATGGATGGGAATCTCAGTCCCTTGTTCTTGGTGGCTCAGGGACCACTCTGGGATTTTAGAGCTGGAGGAAATCATAAATATCATACAGACTAGTGGTTCCCCAAACTGGCTCTGTTTTAGAGTCACCAGAGAAGCTTGTTAAAAACTCATACCAGGACTTACTCTAGATCTAGCAAAGTAGAGTCCCAAGGCTTTGGAGTGGCAATTTCCCTTGGTGATTCTGGTTTGGGGATCAGTGGTCTGGTCTTACATCTCTACTTCACAGAAGTCTAGAGAGACTGTGGGTTGTGTGTCATGAATAAAATACATTTAATTGAATTAAATGACTTGTCCAAGGATTTGGTGGTAACAGAACAGGGACCAGAATGCATGTGTGCTTGATTCCAGTTTTCTTTTTACATCATCCACCATTGCTATGGCCAACATCATTAGAGAGCACATAATTTGTATCATTTGTGAATAAAAAGGTGCCCAGAAGTGCACATGCACAGATAGGTATACACATCCAAGACCTTTTGAGATTTCTAACTGCCTTTGATACACCTTTCTCCAATTCTTTCCCTCAACATTTTAATCACCTTACAGAGTTCTCTCAACTCCATCTTCTCTTTGGCTATTTAACTCAATTTCCTCTTAGTGCATTCAAAGGCCATTCATATGTTTTCCCTCTTTCTCTACCAAGATTTTTTGGTACTTTACCAGTAAAGTAGGACTGGTAATTATGTTATTTCACTACCTTCTATTCTGCTCCTGTCTTCCAGTCTGGTGACTAGACATTTAGGTTTAGGTCCCCTGTATTTATTTTTCAAGTAGTTTACCTTTTCCCTTATTATTTCCATGCCTTTATATGTTTTCATTGGCCTTTGAGATATTTCTTACACTTCATTTTGTAGTTCACTAGTTTGGTTCTCCATAGGGATCTTCTTTGTCTTTCAATTCATCTACTGAATGTTTTAGTCCTTAAATATCTATGTATCTATAATAATTATATATCTAGCAAATATACTTATTAGAAGGTATTAGTTCATGTGATTATGGAGGGTGAGAAGTCCAAGATCTGCAGTTGGCAAGATGGAGAACAAGGACAGCTGATGGTATAGTTCCAGCCTGAATATGAAGGCCTGATCACCAGGAGAGCCAATGTGTAAGTTCCAGTGAGAGTCTGAAGACAGGAAAAGACTGATGTCCCAGCTTGAAGGTAGTAAGGCAGAGAGAGAATTCTTCCTTCCTTACTCAGTCTTTCATTCTATTCGGCCTTCACAGCATTGGATGAAGCCCACTCACACTGAGGAAGGCAATCTGCTTTACTCAGTCCACTGCTTAAAATATTAATTGCCTTCAGAAACACCCTCACAGAAACATCCAGGAATAATGTCTAACCAAATATCTAGGTACTCCATGACCAGTCAGATGATGAAAACAATTATCCTTACAAGTACCATCAACTTGACACCAATTTGCATCTTCTTACCCTATGCTCAATCTCCAAATAAAGACAACAACAAGGCCATAATTCTGCCTAACACATCACAACTATACAGACTAGAAACACACTAGCCACTTTTCAGAAGAGGCTACTCCCTAACCTTCCCTGTCACTTTACTAAGGTTGAAAATAGGGAATACTTACAACTGTTCTTTAAGCATAGAATTTTATTCTTTCACCACAGTGTAGTGCCCGTAATAGACATGTTATTACTGTTTGCAGCAAACATAGTGACCAGTGATTATATACTACATATACATATGTGTATACACACACACACACACACACACACACACACACACACACACACATATATATAGTTCTATTTAATGGTATTTTTCTAACACAAAGATCTTTGTCCTCGTGTCTTAGACCTCATTCCTGTGCTTTCTGTATTATTTCTACCTATGTTAGTGAAGTTTATCACAAAGCTGCATTGAACACATTCTTACTAAAAGGTATTCCTGAAAGACAAATATCATATGATTTCACATTTATGTGGAATCTAAAAAGCAAAACAAACAAACAAAACAAAACAGAGACAGACTCATAGATTCAGAGAACACACCAGTGATTGTCAAAGGGGGGGGGGTGGGTGTGGGAAGGTGGCCAAAATAGCTGAAGGGGAATAAGATGTACAAACTTCCAGATAAAAAAATAAATAAATCACAGGTATATAAAATACAGCATAGGGAATCAAGTAAATAATATTGTAATAATGTTGTATGACGACAGATGGTGGCTAGACCTATTGTGGTGATCATTTCGTAATGTATAAAAATATTAAATCACTATCTTATACACCTGAATATAATATAATATTGTAGGTCAATTATACATCAATAAAAGAAGACATTCCTGTATAAAAATCAGTTTGCCAAGATAATAAGGTACTGCTTAATAATCATAGAATCCTCATTAAAAAGTCATCTTTGACATGTCCCAATATAAAACAAAGCCATTATATCTGACATAAACTCAACTTTCTGCCTTATCACCCAATTAGCATATTCTTGGATTTAATTTGGGATTTCCAGGCAGGAACTGGGGAAATGTTGGTGCAGTTGTATATTCAAAGCTTCCCAAATTATCCTTTAAAATATAAAAGAATGAAGTAAAGTCAAGCTGCTGCTAGAAATATTTATATAACACTACTCATTTTTGAAATTAAAATAAATGTCTCTTCTATAATATGGACCTTAGTTATGGATTTTTATAGCTATTTGACATCACTTTAATTTACAAAATAAACTATGTTTCCCTGTATTTGGATTTGTGTTTTCAGACTGTTGTAGTCAGGGAGCCCCTAGAGCAGAGTCTGAGAAAAAGCCTTGTTTAGGTAGTTAATGTGGGAAGTGAGCTTGGAAGTGAAATGGGAAAGCCCTGAGTCAGCACTTCTGTGGGTGGCTAAGGCTTGATGCCACCCAGTCCTTTTGGCAGCATGCAGGACACTTATCAGTATTTCCACCTGCGGAAAGGATGGGAGAAGCATTTGTTCATCCCAGCCCCCCACTGGTTGAGGCTTGCCCATGGGGCATTAAATCCCCTGTGGGTTCCTCATGAGCATGTGTGGGGCTGAGTGGGCCCTGTTAGAACCAGACACGGGGTGCATGCTGGAGAAGAGGTACTGGTTAGGTGGAAGTGGGCAGAGTCCCTGAGGAAATGTTCTCATGATTGTGGCTGCACTCAGAGGAGGCTGAGGAGGCTATGGGGCCAGATTCCAGAGTGTCCAACATGGGCTACCAGTATGTAGTTGAGAAAAAAATCCAGATCAAACAGCACAAAAATTATTCATAAGGAAAACAATCCTATCTGAAGACTGAACACTTTCCCTGACTGCTCATATCTGTATTTCTATACATGGTATAAAGACAACTTATCAGAGTTGGAGAGATCATTGAGTCACTTAATTAAATATAATAAATCTGATGTTTTAACATTGGGTAGGGTGATTAATTCTGTATTCTCAAATCTAGCCTCACTTGGAAAACACCCCTGGGGCACTTTATTCTTACATTTATAAATTATGAACTCAATGAACCTAATATTTTGCTGATAATGGTTGTATAATACATTAAGGCTTGCTTGCTTTTTAATAGCAATTAGGATGGGGGAAAATGTCCTTTGTTATGGTCCATCTTTATTTTCAGACTTCCTTATAGTTTAGCTTAGTAAGTATAGGGTCATTAATACAATATGAATGCAAATCTGTCACAAATTTGAACATAACAATTATAAAAATGCAAAAAGGAATGAAAGCTGGACTGAAAAGATATGGTAAGTGAGGAAAATGAGCATTTTTCAAGATACACAGAAATGGTGGATTTAGAGAAGAGGGTACAGAAAGAAACCCTTGCATTGACACATCAGGAAGGTTATTCTGTGGTGTTCGGACTTTTCTGCCATTCAAAGCGCTCAATGGCTTCCTGTCTTTTTGAAGAACAAGATCAAAGTGAGTCATCCAAGGACTTCCACAAGCCAACCCCAGTCTATCTTTTCAAACCTGTTTCCCAGAGCTCACTTGCAGGAATGGTCTACTCCAACCCTACCTAATCTGAGCACTTTACAAATACTAGCTCGTTGAATCTGCACACATGTCTATGAGGTACTGTAAACACCTGCCCCAGATCATCAGCTAGGGAGTGGTGGAGCCAGGATTCAAACCCAGCCTGGCTCCTCAGCCTGCGCTCTTCACCATCACATCTCTGGCTGCCCAACTGCCCTCCAAACTTGCCTTGATATTCCTTTACTGCAGCTTTGCTCTCTCTGATGGAGAATGTGCTCTTTTCTTCTTTCTACCCTTGAAATCCGACTCATCCTGTAAGGCTGAAACCAAGTTCTGCTGTCTTTCACAGAGCCTCCCATGGCTACACGGGTCCCAGTCATCTCATCTTTGGATTTACAGCATTCTTTTAATTGGCGAAATTCATTTGGCACCTGTCGCCTACTGTCGTCACTGAAAATTCTCTGCGTGTGTATGAACATTTTTCCCTAATTCAGGCATTCCCTCATTGGAGATAGGCCAGAACCTTATTTTCCTCTTAAAAAGAAGTAGTTTCACTTTGTGGTAGACTTGAATATCACGAGAGCAGGACCCCAGATGGACATAGGCATGGTTACTTTTTGGGTTACCTTATAGCACCTACTACTACTTATGCTTTGTGCATAGTTAGTGCTCGAAATTCGTTGACTTGAATTAAAGTTGAGAACTGTGATGATTTGAACTGTCATGGTTTCACTTCTATTATTAAAATGAAAGTTTAATATATATTCCATATTCAAAATAAATGCAGATTGGCAATTTTAATACTATATACGACAGGTAATTTTTTTTCTTAATTTTTTTTCTTTTAACGTTTTATTTATTTTTGAGACAGAGAGAGACAGAGCATGAATGGGGGAGGGGCAGAGAGAGAGGGAGACACAGAATCGGAAGCAGGCTCCAGGCTCTGAGCCATCAGCCCAGAGCCCAACGCGGGGCTCAAACTCACGGACTGCGAGATCGTGACCTGAGCTGAAGTCGGACGCTTAACCGACTGAGCCACCCAGGCGCCCCAATACGACAGGTAATTTTAAAAGTGCTCAGCACTGAAATGTGGCACTACAAAGGTTTGCCTATTCTTTTACATGTAGAAATTGCACTTTCACAGTAAACTTCCAGCGGCCACCCTAATAGTATTAATTACAAATATGAGGGCATAAATATAAATTAAACACACACATACATTCTCATACACAGACTTCCAGTGTTTTTCAGAGGGGGAAAATAGAGAGAGTCGAAATAGACAAAGATGGCATCTTTTGCTCATTTCCTGCCTCACACACTTGGTCCAAAAGCCAAAAATGTGTATGTGTGTCTAAAGCCTGGCATGTTGGTAGGTCTAGTTTGCTTCTCTTTGCTCTTGAAATCAGCAATTCCCAGGGTGAGGAAAGGCGGTGACCTTTGGTGGGAAGTTGGCAGTGGATTTGGGAGGACAGTTTTCTCACATCGAATTGACACTCTGAGTCTTAGCCCCTTCCCATCTTTATAAAGCTGAAATGTATTTATTGCATCCCATCTGTTGAACATAACAATGGAATTAATAGCTATCGGTTCTTCTCTGCATGGGAGAGACCACAGCATGTGTTCCATATCCTTTGTTTCTCACTCACAGTCCCTTTCTCCTTCACTAGAGAGCCCTTTGGGTGGAGGGAGGCCTGCTGAGGCACCTCAGTTAGGCTCAACCAATCCACAGACCCTGTGTGACAGCAAGTCAGCTATCATTTTGCTAGGAAATGGCTCTTTCTAGGGTAGTATCCAGACTCCACAAGTAAATATGTGGTAAAGGTTCTTTTCTTTAACTGTTGTTTGATTATATCCCTGTTACTCTATCTCTGTTAGTAATTTCTCTCAAATTATATCACCTTAGATAAAATAAACACCCCTGAACACAGGGTCTGAGCTTGTCAATTTTTCCCACATGTCCTTGGTAGGAAAGTCTGTCATAGAGAGAAAACAGCCTTGCAGATGTGTAGGGTGGAACATGTAATTCCCAACAATGAATTTCAAGTACTACTAATTGAATAAGAAAATTTATTTACTAGCTTTCTACCTACTTGATAACTTGCAGGAAATTAAATTATCTTGAAAGTTTAAAAAAATTTTATTTTGGGCAGTATAATTTTTTGTTTGTTTGTTTTTGGTCAAGATTGTTGACCTTAGGAAGGAGTGCTCCTCAGCTATTCTAACTAAGAGGATGTGACAAGAAACACGTTTTCTACTTGCCACCAGGAATGTGTGTTTGTGGTGGGGTGGGGTGGTGAGGGTGCGAACTTATTTAATAATTTCCCTTGATTATTTAAAATTATAATTATTTTGTATAAAATTTAACTTTACATAAAGAAATTTTCCTGGTAGCAACAGGCATACCTATTAAAAAATGAAGGGGGTGCCTGGTTGGCTCAGTCCGTTGTGTCCGACTCTTGGTTTCAGCTCAGGTCATGATCTCATGGTTCTTGAGATTGAGCCCTGCACTGGGCTCTGCACTGGCAGCACAGAGCCTGCTTGGGATTCTCTCTCTCCCTCTCTCTGTGCCCTCCCCTGCTTTCTCTCTCTCTGTCTCTCAAAATAAATAAATGCACTTTTTTTTTTTTTTTTAAAGGAAGACTAATCCTATCATTCAGGCTTCTCAAACTATTTACTATTGATGTGAATCACCTGGGATCTTGTTTCAGGGCAGATCTGGAGTCAGTGGGTTCAGTAAGGAGCCTGTGATTGTGCATTTCTAACAAGCTCCAGGAGAGGCTACTGCTGCTGGCTCTGTCTCTGTACCTTGAGAAGTAAGAAGCTACCCTCAAGGCAGCCTAAGTCTTTACTTTTTAAAACACTTCATTGTTACGGCAGCATTAATACTTTTGTTTCTTTTAGCCCATCTAGGATGGGCTTTGCATGGGCGATAACAGTCTATCTTCCTAGGGTTAGTGTGAGAATTCAAAGATACAAGCCCTTGCTACTCCAAGCATGATCTGTAAGCCAGTAGCAGCAGCAGAGTCACCTGGGAACTTATTAGAATTGCAGAAACTCAGGCCCTGGATTGACTGACTCATCTGCATTTTAATAAGATGCTGAGGTGGCTGTGTGCACATTAAAGTTTGAGAAGCATGGATGTAATCTGGATGGAGTAATCGGTGCATAGTAAGTGCTCAGTGGATGTTGGCCATAACCCCTTGAGTTCTTAAAACCATATGTGTTACTTATATTTTTCTTCCCATTTAACAGGTGAGGAGACTCAAACACAGTGAGTAACAGGGCTAGGATTGAAACCTAGATCTTTTGATTCCAAAGCCTGTGTCATTAATATTACAAACCTTTTCTCAAAAGGAAAGTGAATTTCTTGAGTAGTAAAGCCCTTGGTGCCTCTCACCTCTGCTTCAACTCTCCTTTATCCTTCAGTGCTCAGGTGCCTCACTGTTGAAAGTCCAATGTGCTTTTCCCCAATCAGAGTACCACCTTTTCCTTGTCCCACATAGTTATATTCCAATAAGGTTCAAATGAAGGTTATGTGCTATGTTAATCTTCCCAGAGGCATTTACTTCAATCAGGATTTTCTGAATGTAATCTTTTTGCTTAAGAAAAGTACTTCTTGAGAAGTAGGGGGAGAAGTGGGGGAGAAGTATAGATTTTGTAGGATTGGTGTGTGTGTGTGTGTGTGTGTGTGTGTGTGTGTGGTGACAATGGCTGTGGACTGTGGAGATCTCTCCTGGCATCCCTTAATCCCAGCTCTTGGTAGACACCTGCTCCATTCATGTGTAAGACTTGGGTGAGACTCACAGAAGTCCAGATTTTGGAGAGATGTTTCTATTAGGAAAAATCAAATCACAAATGAAAGTGGGAGGGCAAAGAGAAGAAAGGTAATAAGAATATCTGGACTGCGGCTCTGAGGTTCAACCAGCAAAGTCCAGAACGTGGAAGGAACATGATTTGGGGGCCAGAGGTGTAGGTGAACAGTTGTATCACAAAGACCACTTGTCTTACCCTGATTATGCCACTTTTAAATTTAAGTTGGATTTTTGTTTCTGATTATGCTTTCAAGTTCTTAGCAACAGTCTAATAGGCTGTAGGTTTAGCTATGTGTCTTAATCTTAATTGCTTTATATGTAAACTTGAGGTGCTTTTCAACTTTCTCCTGTTTCTCACCTTGTGGACACATATGGATTTAATTTATTTTTTTGCATATTTGCTAATAGGAATCGATTGAGCTTGCTTATTCTCTTTAGGTCTGTTTTGACTTGCTAGCTTCATTTAAAATTGGGGCTTTTAGGGGCGCCTGGGTGGCGCAGTCGGTTAAGCGTCCGACTTCAGCCAGGTCACGATCTCGTGGTCCGTGAGTTCGAGCCCCGCGTCAGGCTCTGGGCTGATGGCTTGGAGCCTGGAGCCTGTTTCCAATTCTGTGTCTCCCTCTCTCTCTGCCCCTCCCCCGTTCATGCTCTGTCTCTCTCTGTCCCAAAAATAAATAAACGTTGAAAAAAAATAAAATAAAATTGGGGCTTTTATTTAAAATTTTTGTTTATGCTATAGTTTTGTCTCTTGGATCAAGACCACTCCCCAGATAATGAATTCAGAACTCTAGAGCAAAGCAGGTAGGTGTCCAATTGCTTTTCATTCTTTTTCCCATTTTTATTTATATTTTGATTTGTGTATGTAGGGTTTCCAAGTGTATCATGGTGTTGGGGATAGCATAATTTGGGGAAGAAGGTAATATTTTGCAGGTATGCTTGGATAGGTGTGAGGCATGAGAAATAATTTTCTTGCCCCATTCTAGATCAATTTGGAAAGTCATTTATTCAGGACTAAAATGTAATAGCAGAGAAAGCCTGCCATCAGTAAATATGACAGACTCAGGCAAATCTGGTATTCTGGTTCCAAGGATTTTTTTGTGATTTTCTACACCATCATAATGAAGAAATAGAACTAGTTCTTTTTCGGTGTGCCCTTGAATTCTGAATTAAAGAACTCAGAGGTTGATATTTCTTCTCCTGACATCTCTCCTGCTTCAGCTCCCATAGGTACCTGTTCTCTTATAAACGTATACATGTACTTGTATGTACACATGCACTGCTTTATCGTTAATAAAAGTTATTTTATAGACACTTTGAATTTGGATGTCTATGGCAATTACTCTAATTACATAGCACATTGCACCCATCACATGATGAAATGTGAAAAGTAATGGTCTGTCATGTGGCATCAATATTACACAGTATACACTTACACTGTGTGTGTCTGTGTTTATTTGTGGCGGGCTGAATCTCAATTTGTAAACTCAGGTGGGCAAGAAATGTAACTTTATGTTTGGATTTTGAGGTTTCAGTCTGCTGGGAGTGGGCAGAAAAGTCCTTATGTTAGCTTTTCATGGAGTTACATCTCCCCTGTACAATGTTCCTGGTGTTGCTCCATAATTCCAAGATCCTACATAGTTTTAAGATGTTGAGACGGGGCGCCTGGGTGGCGCAGTCGGTTAAGCGTCCGACTTCAGCCAGGTCACGATCTCGCGGTCCGTGAGTTCGAGCCCCGTGTCAGGCTCTGGGCTGATGGCTCAGAGCCTGGAGCCTGTTTCCGATTCTGTGTCTCCCTCTCTCTCTGCCCCTCCCCCGTTCATGCTCTGTCTCTCTCTGTCCCAAAAAAAAAAAAAAAAAAAAAAAAGATGTTGAGACGGTAGACAGGGAATTATTGCCAGTGCCCATATTTCCACTGAAGTCCTGGTATCCTTGTCCTCTTCAGATCCCACTTTCTGCTATTTGGTGTTATTCTTTGGTCATGGAAACCCTTCCCTGGCCTGTCTATGGTCCTGTCTTCCTAGACATACAGCACAGCTGATATCTCTGCATTCTGGCCATCTCTTTTTGTTCTTGGGAATCATGCTCCTTTTTTGTCCTTCCAACCTTGAGGAATCTTCTCCTAGTCTTAGAGAAATCCATATTTTTTCATGTTTATGCCTGTTCAATCCCCTCCTCTTAGACCTTTGGGAATGAAAGCTGCATTTACGCTGGAGAGGCCATTCATGCCCTTCCCTAAGGAACTTAGCATGACCTGAATGGGAGGGGAAGGGAATTGGTGACAAAGGGGCAGACACAGAGAGCTATCTCGAATAGAGGCAGTATATCCTCTATTCCTTTGAGTACACCTCAAAGTATCATTTATTTATGTATGGGATTTTTTAATGTATATTTCATTTTGTAAGAACTATTCCAGAACACTGTGCTGATAGCCTTTCCTTCAAGCTGCAGAGTGTGCAAGCAGTGAGGAACCAACAAGTGTTCATCCACTCCCTGTCACTTATTAAATAGCCCATTTGGTAGAAGAGATACAAATTGTAAGCTATGCAGTGAAATTACCTTTCTCTGATAAGTTTCTAAGGACAATTAATTTTAGGTGCCTGGCAAGTATACTGTGCAAAGAAGTGGATTGTTAAGTGGTTATGTAGGGCCAAGTTTTTTTTTTCCTTCTAATAAAGCACTGAAAATCTTACCTTTTAAATATACTCCTTGGTTAATGTAAATTATATCTGCAGCATGACAAATATTTTCCAAAAACAAAGAATTTTCATGGAGGGAAATTAAATCAGAAGTAAATGGATGGGTGTGAAATCCTTTCATTGCTATAATAATAAGATAATTTATGTAATACCTCAAGCATCCAAATCTTTTAATGGCTTTTTTGAAATATAAAAGGCTGAAGAAAATCAGTTATGCCTGTTGCCTCCTTCACTGAGTGTTTATTTGAAAAACTCCTTGTTCAGTTAATGTTCTCTTGAAAAATAATAGAAGCTCTGTATGGAATGGAGAGACAAATTGTTTAGTGGTTTTCTTAGTGGTTTTCTCCTCAGAAGTTTCTGTAATAGTTATGGGGGAAATGTTTTCTCAGTGATAAAGTTAACCCTCTTTTTCGTCCAGTATTCTGATAATAGCTTATGATGTTATATCGTACCTCAAATTTTTAGCACTACTTCAAAACAGATGCTCAAACTTTCATCAGATTTGATTTTTTTTTTCTTTTAGATTGACCACTTCCCAGACACACGTCACCTCACTGCTGGATGGTCATGGTAGCCTTATAGAGCAGACCTTCTCAAACAATCTGTGGTGAAGGGCAAGTTTCTAAATCTGAACTCTCTAGTCCTATACTAATTTCCCTACAGAATAGAAACAAGGAGCTGGAAGACTGGCACTGATGTGTGGACCACACTTGGGGGGTTTCTGGGGTCCTGTTCTAGAGTCTACTATCTCTGCCCATTCGCCATGCCATCCTGGTTATATTCCTAAAATATGCTGAAATGAAATCCCTACTCATCATCCCATAGCTCAAAATTCTGCAACTTCTGACAACATTCAGCCTGTGTCCCAGCCACAGGCTGTGGTTCTCTCCTTTGCTCTCTCAACCTCTCTGTGGTTCTCTTCCTTTGCTAGAAAGTCGTTCCTCAGCACACAGCTAGAAAGCAACCTCTGTTCGCTACACTTGGCTGCATTATATCCAGATTGTCTATAACATACTGAACCACAAATACTGCTCTCTGCTTCATTTTTTTCAAATGGATTGCATATGGATTAATGAGTAACTAACGAATTTGGTGGGCAAGAAACATGGAATGTTTTTAGTCAAGGGATGGGGGGGCAGGGAGCAAGCCACCATATATACAACAGACAGGGGTGGTGGTGTAAGGGGGATAGTAGGGACAAGGATTCTTAACCTTGGGGTCTTTAGGACTGCATACATGATAGTCTTAGGGGAGAGTTTAGCCCTGATTTGAAGAGGTGTGTGTGTGTGTGTGTGTGTGTGTGTGCGCGCGCACAGAGAGGAGGAGATTTATGGAGAATTATATGGAGATCATACAACTTGTGCATAGTTTTAATTGATTTTTTATTGAGAAAATTTTTGATTCACATCTGGATGTAAGCAATAATACAGAGAGAGATCCCATATACCCTTTATGCAGCTTCTCTCCTTGGGCAGATGCTACAGAGCTATACTCCAGTATCACAACCAGGATATTGGCATTGATTCAAACCACTAATCTTCTGCAGATTTCCCTAGTTTAATGTGTACTCATTTTTGTGTATGTGTCTATGTAAGTTTATCTAATGTGTAGGTTTGTGTGCCCACAGCCACAGGGAAAATACAGAACAGTTCCATCAGCACAAGGACTGCCTCATTGCCCTTTTGGAGCTCCCTCGCTCCATTCCTCCAGCTTTACCCTGGCAGCCATTCATCTGTCTGCCATTCCTAAATTTTGTCATTTCAAAAATGTCACATAGGGGCACCTGGGTGATTCAATCGGCTGAGCATCCGACTTGGGTTCAGGTTATGATCTCAAGGTTCATGAGTTTGAGCCCTGTGTCGGACTCTGTGCTGACAGCTCAGAGACTGGAGCCTACTTTGGATTCCATGTCTCCCTCTCTCTCTCTGCCCCTCCCCCACTCACACTCTGTCTCTCTCTGTCTCTCAAAAATAAATAAACATTAAATAATTTTTAAAAATAAAACAAATGTCACATAAATGGAAGCATATATCATGCAACTTTTCAGGATTGGCTTTTTTCACTTAGCGTAAGTCTCTGGAGGTTTATACCAGTTGTATATGTCAATAGTTCCTTTTTATTGCTAAGTAGTATTCCGTGGTATGATTGCATCAGTTTGTTTAACCATTCACCTACTGAAGGACATCTGGGCTGATTCCAGTTTTTGGCTATTACAAATAGAGTTGCTATAGCATTCATGTCCAGGTCCTTGTGTGAGCATAAGTTTTATTTCCCTGGGATAAATGCCCAAGAGCGCAACTTCTGGGTCATTTGGTAGCTGCACGTATTGTTTAACCTTTTAAACTCATTATTTAAAATAGTTTTCCTACTCCACATTTTTGTATTATGACACAAAGTGCAGTTTCTTGATCAGTTACAGCTCTGATATTAATCCCTGAATAAAATCGTCTTTCCTTAGTCTTTTTGCCTTGTTTAAAATCATCTTAAAACTCATATCTGATTTTATACTTACATCACATCTATAAGCTCAGTAACATTTTACAGGAAACTGAGACACAGAGACATTAAGTAACTTGGGTCATACAGAGAATTAATAGCATGGTCTGAAACAAATCCCAAGACCCCTAAAGTAGAATTTTTTAAACTATATGTGGTGACACATTAATGGGTCATGAAATCAACTCAGCCAGTCACAACCAGAATGTTTTTATAAAGAAACAGACTAGTCTAGAATACAAAATATCATAGTGCATTGCACATAGTGGTAATATGTATTGTGCAATTTTTTGCATATATATGTATGTATAAATTGGATGATGGTTTAAAATGCTTTCCTTACAGCTTAGTTCTTTCCATTAAAATGCCTATATAATTACTTTGTATTTTCCCTGTGCCTAACAAGGACATACAAAAATCCAATTAGTCTAGAGGTTTAACTAATAATTGTTAGTTAATATTGATGTGAAGGAAGGTTTGAAAGGAAATTGTCTCTTATCTATAGGAATTTGTCAAAATGTTTTTGTCACTTTATGGAACTTTATTTTCTTCATCACTTAAGGCAAAACTCATATACAAACCCTTCCAGATTCTAGAAAAAAAGGGAGCACTACTCAACTCATTTAATAAAATCAGCTTAATTTTGATAACAAAACCTTTCAAAAGCAGTACAAGAAGTTAGAAGGGAGAGGACTTCCCCAAGTCCCCACATTTAGAAACAGTTGGAGCCATGATCCAACTCCAAATTTTCTGATGCTTAATAATATGCTTTCCCTGAGATCTTACCCTGATCCTCTGTAGGGTATTTTCAAAGTAGCATATGGTGGTTAGGTCGATTTTGTTATGAGCAGTCTGCATATGCCAGGGCTTTTGTACAGAGATTATATAAGCTGTTAGGAGGACCAGGAAAGAAAGACTGAGTGTCTGCAAATATTGGAAGGGCTGTTATGTAGGAAAGGGAGAAAACGTTTCTATCTTACAAGGCAAGGCAGAATTAGGATTAGAGTTTGGCATTTAGAATGAGGGAAACTTGTTCATCCCAAGGAAAATATTTCTAGGTAAACTTCCCAGAAATAAAATAATTGCCTAACATGGTCTTGAACTATGCCAATAAAGAAGTGCTCATTAACCCCCTAGAAAGCTATCTATCCTAGCTGCTGGAGACAAATTCTTCAATTGGACCAAATATTTGTTAAGATCTTTTTCCAAATCCAAGTTCCTAAGAATCTACTGTTAAATGAATTTCTCCCCTGTTAGTCATTTATCTCTGCAAATTCTACCCACACACCATATTTCCTTGCAATCTGTTTAAAATTAAAGAAATGATTTTGAATTGAAAACTTAACTACCATGATTTTATCTCAAGTAGACATAATTTATCAAAAACCGAGCGTAAGGAATATGCATTTTTTTCTCCTGGTTTTTTGAATTGGGTCATAAATCAATTAACTCATATTATGGAGCAGAATAGAATGGGTTGAAATATGAAATTCAGTGTTATCAATGTGAAATAGAGACTTGTCTGATCATAACCCTCAAGAAGTAGGTAGGGGCAGATATTACTCAATTGGAAATTCTGACAGAGAGAGGAAAAGTGATTTGCTAGGCCATGGAGCTAATAAGTGATCACACAGCTATTATACAGTCACACAGCTAAAGAGTCCTGCACTTGTTAACGCTCTTTGGTGACTCCATGAATAAATATTAAACTTTCCATGGGATAAAATGCATGAAGATAAATTTCTGACTTCTAACAAGAGCATTTTCAAAGGGTTATAAGTCCAATTGTGAGTTATTATTTACACAGTAAAACTCATTATTTCCTACTTTGCTTACTAATATGTTATTTAAAAAAAGCAGAAGATGCTGCCTCCTTCTGTGGGGCTTCTTTTCCTCAGGAACTAAAGGAAGCTTTCTTTATAGATAGACAATTATATTCTGAAAGCAAAACATTCTAAATCATAAGATTTTACCTTTTGATCTTACATTTCAAACCTTCTACAATAGATATTGATTTGGGTCAAGTACCGTCAGGAAAAAATGTGAGTATAATTAAGATGCTAAAGTAATTAAATCCCTCTCTTTTTACACTGTAGTGTCAACCAGGCAATACTTATATTTCCTGTGCTCTCACATGGTTTCCACTATACCTTATTGTGTTTGAGACCCAGGTCCTGTCCACTGCACCAGAGAAGAATGGACGTTGGTTCCAACGTCTGGCAGATGTTGTTCATAACATCTCTGGGCCTATAGTAATGAAAAGAGGTTTGGTTAGTTTCTGATGTAGAAAATTCTAGAGGTTTGGTTTGAACTGACAAGGCATGGAGGTGCAGAAGTTGATAATGTGGGAGTGACTTCTGTACCTAAGCGAACCATCTAAAAGAGAATAGGCTGGCCAGGTTATTTACAGTGAGAACTATATTTTGTGCCTTTGGATGGACTTCTCATTCTGCTGCTTCCTGAATGGCCCCTAGGACATTTTTTAAATGTGCACAAATGAAGAAGATGGCAAGGAGGAGGGCCCAACCTGAACATCAAGCCTCTGCTAGTACTGCTGTGTGAGCCTGCCTCTCTAATAAACTAACTACTGCTGGTGGTATTTCAGGTCTGGGCCACTGCAGATTGCTTGCAACCCTACAGAGCATGGGGAGAATTTTCAGAAGTTGTTCTTTGGGGCTTAAGTCTGTGAGAGGTTTAATAAATCCCGCATGTTGGGGCACCTGGGTAGCTCAGTTGGTTAAGCCTTGGACTCTTGATTTTAGCTCAGGTCATGATCTCATGGTTCATGGGATTGAGCCCCACAGGGGGCTTTGTGCTGACAATGCAAAGCCTGCTTGGGATTTTCTCTTTCCCTCTCTCTCTCTTCCCTTCTCCCGCTCAATCAATCCCTCTCTCTAAAACAAACAAACAAACAAACAAATAAACATTAAAAAAATCCCACATGTTGCCAGCAACTCCAAGAAGCTACTAGGACAGACTCTGAGTGGCATAGTGTAATGAGAATTGAGTTCAAGAAATCATTGCTGAGGGCTTTGCTCTTATGTGTGCACCGAGTGTTTATATTAGAACTATAAGGAGAAGAGTACATTCTACTTGTTAGGGTGAAGGGGTAGGTTAGCTCTTCTGCTCTTCTTGCACCTCCAGACAAAGCTCTAGTAGCAATTTCTGGGTCTTACTTTTCAGTGGAGGAATTTTGTGATTAAAGAAGGAGCAAAAGTAGATGCTTATATTAAATTCTTTGTCTTTACCCAGAAATTTTATATAATTTTTAAAAGTTCCATTTAATTTTTAAACATTCTTGATTTTGTCATCTCTATTTTATTCTATTGAATTATTTTTTAAAAATTACAATTAAAAATTATAGATTCACATATAGTTGTAAGAAAGAATACAGGGAGACCCCCAGTTTTCTCCAACAATAACATCTTGCAGAATTATAGTATAATATCACAATAAGATATTGACATTGATACTGTCAAAATATACAACGTTTCCTTCACCACAAAGATCACTCATGTTGCCCTTTTACTAGCCATACCTACTTCCTTACCACCTCATCTCCTCCTTGGCTCCTGGAAAACACTACTCTGTTCTTGATTTCTGTAATTTTGTCACTTTCAAGAAGTTGACATAAATGGAATCATATGTTATGCAACCTTTGGGATTGGCTTTTTCACTCTTTAATTCTCTGAGAATTCACCCAGGTTGTTGCATGTTTCAGCAGTTTATTTGTTTTTATTGCTGAATAGTATTCCATGATATGGATGTACCACATTTTGTTTACCCATTCACCTGTGGAAAGACATCTGGATTTACTCTAGGTTTTGGCTATCATGAGCAAATCTGCTATGAGCATTTGTGGCAACTTTTGTGTAAGGACAAGTTGTTTCTTCTATTTTTTTTTTCTCAGTTTTGCTATATGTTTGGCAGTTTTATTTATCTTTCCAAGCTCTTTGATACATTTACTGTTTTCAATTTCACAGATTTCCATTTTACCTTGTTTTTCTTTTCTTCTATTTGCATTGGGTTTGTTTTGCTTTCCTTTTTTCCCAGTTTCTTGAGGTGGGAGTTTAAAGGATTGCTTTGAGATCTTTGTTCCTTTTAGTATCTTCCATTAGTGCTGTAACTATCTTTTTTTAGCACTCCTTTACCTATGTCACATATATTTTGATATATTATATTTTCATTTTCATTCAATATAATTTAAAAATATTCCTTTAAGACTTCCTCCTTTACCCATGATTATTTTTTTTAATGCTTATTTATTTGAGAGAGAGAGAGAGAGAGAGAGAGAGAGAGAGAGAGAGACTATGAGATGGGGAGGGGCAGAGAGCGAGGGAGACAGGGAATCCCAACCAGGCTCTGCACAGTCAGCGCAGAGCCCAACACAGAGCTTGAACTCACAAACTGTGAGATCATGACCCGAGCCAAAATCAAGGATTGGATGCTTAATCGACTGAGCCACAAAGGGGACCCATTAACCAAGGATTATTAAGAAATATGTTGGTTACTTTCCAAGTGCTTGGAGATTTTCTTACTATCTGTTTGTTATTGATTTCTAAATTCATTCCATTGTGGTTGGAAGACACACTCTATATTATTTCAATCATTTTAAATTTGTTGGGGGTTTTTATGGCCCTAGGGTATGGTTCATATTATATATATATGGTCTATATTAACCTATGTTCTATGAGCACTTGAAAATATGTATTCTGCTCTTGTTGGGTGTAGTGTTCTATATATGTTGATTAGATTGTGTTGGACGATAAGTTCAGTTCTATATCCTTGCTGATTTCTGTCTAATTGTTCTATTAATTGTTGTGAGGGAGAATTGAAGTCTTCTACTACAAGTATGAGTTATCTATTTCTCCTTTAGTTCTATCAGTTTTTGCTTTACTATTTTCTCATTTTTTTGTTTGGTGCATACACTTTTTTATTACTTTATTTATGTATTTATTAAAGTGTAGTTGAAACACAATGTGACATTAGTTTCAGGCATACAATATGCTGATTTGACAACTCTATACATTATACTATGTTCACCATCTGTCACAATATAATGCTATTACAATACCATTGACTATATTCTCTATGCTGTATCTTTCATCCTCATGACTTATGCATTCTATAACTGGAAGTCTGTACCTCCCACTTCCTTTTACTCCCTTTTGCCCATTCCCCCATTCTTCTACCCTCTGTCAACCACTAGTTTTTCTATGAATTATGGGTCTGTTTCTACTTTTTTGTTTGTTGTTTGGTTTTGTAGATTCCACATATAAGTGGAGTCATATGTTATTTGTCTTTTTCTGACTTATTTTACTTAGCATAATACCTTCTAGGTCCATCCATGTTGTTGCAAATGGCAAGATCTCATTCTTTTTTATGGTTGAGTAATTTTCCATTGTATATATACCACACCTTCTTTATCCATTCACCTATCAATGGACACTGAGGTTGCTTCTACATAATAGGAGGTCAGCATTAAATCAAAGACATGACAAAAAAAGAAACTACAGGCCATTATCCCTACTGAACATAGATGCAAAAATCCTCAACAAAATATTATCAAACCTACATTCAACAATACATTAAGAGGATCATTTACCACAATCAACTGGGATTTACTCCAGGGATGCAAGGATGGTTCAATGTCTGCAAATCAATCAATGTGATACAACACAATTAACACAAAAGATAAAATCATCTCAATAGATGCCGAAAAACTATTTGATCAAAATCAACATCCATTTATGACAAAAACTTTCAACAAAGTGGGTTTAGATGGGATATACCTCAACATAATAAAGGCCATATATTACAAACCCACAGGTAATATCATCCTCAGTGGGGAAAAAAAAACAAGAGTTTTTTTTGCTAAGATCAGGAAAAAGACAAGGATGTCCACTATTACCACTTTTATTCAGGATAGTATTGGAGGTTTTAGCTATAGCAATCAGACAAGAAAAAGAAGTAAAAGGCATCCAAATTGGTAGGGAAGAAGCAAAACTGTCACTATTTGCAGATGACATCATACTATAAATAGAAAACCCTAAAGACTCCACGAAAAAACTATTAGAACTAATAAGTGAATTCAATAAAGTTGTAGGATACAAGACAAATACACAAAAATTTGTTACATTTCTAAACACTAATAATGAAGTAACTGAAAGATAAATTAAGAAAACAATTCCATTTATAATTGCATCAAAAAGATTAAAATACACAGAAATAAATTTAGCTAAGAAAGTGAAACACTTGTACTCTGAACACTATAAGACATTGATGAAAAAAAACTGAAGATAACACAAACAAATAGAAAGGTATACCATGCTCATGGCCTGGAAGAATTAATGTTGTTAAAATGTCCATACTATCCAAAGCAGTCTACAGATTCAATGCAATCCCTATCAAAATTCTAATGGCATTTTTCAGAGAACTAGAAAAAATAATCCTGGAGAGTGTGATGCTAAGTGAAATAAGCCATACAGAGAAAGACAGATACCATATGGTTTCACTCTTATGTGGATCCTGAGAAACTTATCAGGAACCCATGGGGGAGGGGAAGGAAAAAAAAAAAAAAAAGGACGTTAGAGTGGGAGAGAGCCAAAGCATAAGAGACTGTTAAAAACTGAGAACAAACTGAGGGTTGATGGGGGGTGGGAGGGAGGGGAGGGTGGGTGATGGGTATTGAGGAGGGCACCTTTTGGGATGAGCACTGGGTGTTGTATGGAAACCAATTTGTCAATAAATTTCATATATATAAAAAAAAAAAATCCTAAAATTTGTATGGAACCAAATAAGACCCCAAAAAGCCAAAGAAATCTTGAGAAAAAACAAAGTTGGAGGTATCACAACCCCAGATTCCAAAATATACTACAGCGTTATAATAATCAAGACACTATGGTAGTGACACAAACACACACACACACACACACACACACACACACACACAAATCAAGAGAACAGAATAGAGAGTCCAGACATAAACTCATTAAATTATGTAGGCCATTTACATTTATAGTAATTATTATAGATAAATAATTTTTACCATTGGTATATGAACATTTAAGACTTTTCATGGCTTCCTAGTGGATTGAATTCTTTTATCATTATATGATGTTCCTCTCGATCTCTAATAAATTTCTTTACTCTGATGTCTACTTTATCTAATACTAATAAAACTACTTCTGTTTTCCTTGATTAATGTTTATATAATATACACCACCCACCTTTCTCTAGTTTCAACCCACCTATATTTATATTTGAAGTTTCATGTAGATAGCACACAACTGAGTCATGTTTTTAAATACACTCTGCCAATTTCTCTTTTAATTGATGAATTTAGACAATTTATATTTTATGTAATTATTGTTATGTTAGGGTTTATCATTTTAATATTTTGTTTTCTGTTTCTTTAATTTCTCTGCTTTACTCCTCCTTCCTGTTGGTTATAAAAACATAATTTAAAATTCCATTTTGATTTATCAGCAGTGTTTTTGTTTCTACTGATACCACAGGTTGGGGAGTTGTTATTGGCTAGCTGAGACAAAAGTTCTGGAGCCTGACCTAGCCTTCTCTGCCACTATCCTGGTAGGGGTGTTTCAATGTCTCATAACAGCAGTAGAAATGTTGAAGTCTAGGCTCCCCACTTGGTTGTTGCTGGCATGGTGGGAGTGATGCCACAGTTTCCCTGTTGTGTTTGGCAGGAATAGTGCAGTTATTATCTAATGGTTTTCTATCTGGCTAGACTTCCTCTTTACTGGCCTTTTGCTGGAGAGAGCAGGCTTCTGTAGGAGCTTTCCCCCCTCCTACTCCTGCCCCATACTCATCAGCATCTCTGGGTGCTAGATTCATTAACTCTAAAACTGGGATATATAAAGCTAAAAGAAAACTCAGGAGGCTTACCACCACATTAATCCTTGGTTCCTGAGGTTCCTAGACAGTTTGCCTTCTCTCTACATTTCATGGTCTTATGTTTATTTTATACAATGACCAAAGCTATAGTTGTAGTTAGAAGAAGGAATAGGGAAAAGTATGTCTATACCATCTTCCTGGATGTCCATACTTTTATATTTTTGACAATATATTATTACATAATGATTTTATAATTTTATCTTACATTGTATTTGAAATTCTTGGAGGGCAAAATCTCTTTTTCCCCTTGGTGACTTTCACTCATTGCCATTTGTTTCCTTATGTTGGGTGATCCCGATTTGAGCTGAGACTAGGACTTACAGTGAAGATGTTTATCTCCTTAGAGAATTTTCTTTTGCTTCTACTAGATGCCAAAATATGCTACCTGGGATGATTTTAGCATTCACTCAGTCTGTATTTTTATTTGGTTTAATTTAGCCTCAGGTTCACCTCTTCCTCATTGCCTCTGTCTCAGGCTTAGTCTCCTGATTGCAGTACCAATACAGGCATCTTTCCTTCCTTTTTTTCTTAAAGATTTTTGGAGCGGAACCAGGGTGGCTCGGTTGGCTGGGTGTCCAACTTTGGCTCAGGTCATGATCTCACGGTTTGTGGGTTTGAGCCCTTTGTCAGGCTCTGTGCTGACAGCAGGGAGCCTGCTTGGGATTCTCTGTCTCCCTCTTTCTGTCCCTCCCCTGCTCTCACTCTCTCTCTCTCTCTCTCTCTCTCTCTCTCAGAAATAAACATTAAAAAAAATTTAAAAAAATAAAAAGATTTTTTAATGTTTATTTTTGAGAGAGAGAGAGAGAGAGAGAGAGAGAGAGAGAGAGAGAGAGAAAGTGCACATACGAGTGGAGGGAGTCAGAGAGAGAGAGGAGGGAGAGAATCCCAAGCAGGCTGTCCATTATCATTGTGAGCCTGATGAGGGGCTTAATCCCCCGAACTGTGAGATCATAACCTGGGCTGAAATCAAGAGTTAGAGGGGTACCTGGGTGGCTCAGTCAGTTAGGCATCTGACTTTGGCTCTGGTCATGATCTCACAGTTAGTGGGTTCAAGCCCCGCGTCAGACTCTGTGCTGACAGCTCAGAGCCTGGACCCTGCTTTGGATTCTGTGTCTCCCTCTCTCTCTACCCTTCCCTACTTGTGCTCTGTCTCTGTCTCTCTCAAAAATAAACAAACATTAAAAAAAAAAGAGTTAGAAGCTAAACTGACCAAGCCATCTGGGTCCCAGCATCTTTCCTTCTAAAGTTTGTTTTATATACAAACATATAAAACCTGCCTTCTTTCTTCCCATGTATCTAAGTGTGTGTGTATATGTGCTCAGGTTTTAGTTCATGGGTTATTTTTAGAGGTCGGGAACCATCTTGCAGAGTTTTCTTACTTTCTTTGAGCCTAGAAAGTCAATAAAATTATATTTTATGAAATTCAGCTCTTTTGTAGAAAAAGAGTTGTACTGCCAGAATCTGAAGCTATATTTCTTACCTTTTTCAGACAAACCAACCAACCCCCACTCACGCTTATTCTCAAAAGGCCATTGAGAACATCTCACAATATTAGAGCTGCTTTTCCAAACCATATTCTGTGGAGATTTAATATCGTGTGACATAAGTGGTAATAGATTTTCTTCGAAAAAAGTTTAAACATTTCATGGTAAAAATTTTGGATAAATCATGTATACTGTGTCTTCTGCTCTTAGGAATACACAGTGCATATTATCATGTTAAAGCTTCTGAGAATTTGTGCAATAAATAGAACTTTAATATTGTGATTAACCCTTTATTTCCCAAATTACGTGAATGTGGAATCTCACATCTTAATAATTAATTGGGACTGTTTATTCACATCCCACAGAACACTAGAGTTTTGTGAAACAGCTTGGTTAGTGCCGACTTAGAGTCTCTGCTTGGAAGCAGTGCATTGAGAATGAGGAGATATGGGTGCTTAGTCCTGGCTTTGTTGAGCTGCAGGACATTGGGTGAGTGTATAACCTGCTTGAACCCATTTCTTTCTTTAAAAAGAGGTTGAAATTTATCCAAGGGATACAGGAGTACTGATGCATAGGGGCACTTGTACCCCAATGTTCATAGCAGCACTCTCAACAATAGCCAAATTATGGAAAGAGCCTAAATGTCCATCAACTGATGAATGGATAAAGAAATTGTGGTATATATACACAATGGAGTACTATGTGGCAATGAGAAAAAATGAAATATGGCCCTTTGTAGCAACGTGGATGGAACTGGAGAGTGTAATGCTAAGTGAAATAAGCCATACAGAGAAAGACAGATACCATATGGTTTCACTCTTATGTGGATCCTGAGAAACTTAACAGGAACCCATGGGGGAGGGGAAGGAAAAAAAAAAAAAAAAAAGAGGTTAGAGTGGGAGAGAGCCAAAGCATAAGAGACTGTTAAAAACTGAGAACAAACTGAGGGTTGATGGGGGGTGGGAGGGAGGGGAGGGTGGGTGATGGGTATTGAGGAGGGCACCTTTTGGGATGAGCACTGGGTGTTGTATGGAAACCAATTTGTCAATAAATTTCATAAAAAAATAAATAAATAAAAAGAGGTTGAAGGAAATGGTTTCTAGAGTGTTTTCGAGCTCTATCATTATTTTTGCTCAATCAACGCCTCCTCTATGGTGTAAGGATGAGAGCCATGGAATAGTACTAGAAGTGTGTGCTCCCAGCGCATGCGTAGCTGGGTCAGTTAAGGGCTGACTATTGATTTCAGCTCAGGTCACGATCTTACTGTTCATGAGTTGTAGCCTGGCATTTGGCTCTGGGCTCGCAGTGTAGAGCCTGCTTCAGATCCTCTGTCTCCCTCTCTCTGCCCCTCCCCCACTCGTACCTCTCCCTCTCAAAAATAAATAAACATTAAAAAAAAAAGTGCGCACTGGATGCTTTCCAAGCTTACTATGTTGCTCACCTTCCCTGCACTCTGCTCTCATGCTTTACACTACAGAAGACCTGCCTTTATCGGAATTTCTTTCTACCACCCACACACGCCCCCCCCTCCCCCGCCCCCGCCACCTTGTACCTGAGTTGAACACTCCTCTTCAGAGCTAGTTTTCAGTTTTTTCAATCACTATCACAACCAGCTAGACCAATGATGTGAGTGCAATGGGAAGAACCCACATATGATTGTACCTTGCCTGCCTGTGTTCATAAGATAGACAGACTGACCTTGAGCAACAGGAATTCATTCAGTCTCTGCTCTACTTTCCTAGATTTATTGTCTTAAAGTGAGAACACTCACTGAATCTGGAGGCAGAAGGCTGGGTTTGAGGGTCAGTTGAATGATTTTGGGTCCCCATTTTAGCCTGAGACTCTCAGTTGGTTTCCTCTCTCTAAAGCACTAGTGATGTTAATTGTTGCATCTATAATACAGAGCTCGTGTGGATCCTGGGTGATAATAAACCAGGAACTGGGCTGTATACTACAAAAACTGCAAAGGGAAGGTGTTATGAAAGGCGAATGATGAGTTTTGTGATTGAGGTTACTTGCAATTTACAGAATAGTAGGTTGAAACAATAACTAGAGATGCACATGCTGAGGCTATTTATGAAAAAAATTTCAGGAGATAATGAAGTTTGAAAATTCAATTCTAGACTTTCTCTCTGCCTTTCCTCTCCTGTTGTGTTTTTATGTAAGAAGGAAAAGGCATAGGAAACTAATTAAAAAAAACAGTCATGGGGCTTTCCAGGTAAATAAAGATTAAAGAAAAAATGCAGCCAATTTAGGTGAAGACATATTCAAATGCCAAAGTTTATTTTTAGTCAAAAATCCCCTTATCCTTATTCAACTCATAAAAATGAAAACCGATAACCTAGAAGTGAAAGTTTATGTATCCTTCTATTTTGTCTCAGAAGTCATTCAGTTCTAATTCCTTTGTGAATTCATATAATCCTTTGCCAATGAATTAATGAATAACATTCTTCTAAGTGGTTTCCTTTGAGAATGAATTTTTGTGTGTATAGCTTATTAAATCCTTTTTAATATCTATGATTTTACCATATTAATAAAAGCATCAAACTTATGCCCTTAAGATGTAGAAGAAAAGTTATAAGATTATCATTTCAATATTCAATAACCTTTTTTGCAAAAGCACCATGCTATGATATTCTTTCCTATAAAACCGGTAAGCGATACAAATCTACTTTATCAGGCTGGCTTGGTGGGCAAATATTCCTTTGTCACTGCTGTCTGACATTCTCTCCATTTTAAGAAACAGGACTACAGAAAAATGAAGGGAACCTACTCTAAAAGGAATGAGTTACAGCTTGGAACATTTCATGTTGATATGATTTGGATGTCGGATTAGAAGTTTGGATAGACCCTGCACTGTGTGATGTGGCTCAGCATCACTGAAGTACAGGACATAAACTATCAAGAAGAAGATGGCCATGTCCTCTCCCCATCCCATGGCCCATTTCCCTTCTGGGCTCCCTGGTATGTAGGATTAATATTTTACATTCTTTGAGGATGGAACTTCAAGACCAAATGCTTGACGTGAAAGTCATGCTAGAGGATACTAAGAAACACCTTCTCTCTGACTCAAATGTCCCATTTTCTCTCATTGCTTGCCTAATTCCCACTTAACCTTCTGGGTTTTGGCTTACATGCCGCCTATAAAGGAAAGCAATTCTAGACCCTGTAACCTGAGTCAGGTCCCCTTTTCTGTGCTCCAAGGCACCATGCAGAAAACTTATGCAAGGTTATTCAATTTCTCTTAAATTAACCTTTTTATTTTTCCCTCAATTCCCGCTCAAGCACAATCAGCACTGCCCAGAACTTTCTATAGTGATGGAAATGTTCTAATCTATGCTATCCAGTGTGGTAACAGCCACTAGTCACATGTGGCTATTAAGCACTCAAAATATGGCAAATGTGACTCAGAAACTGGTTTTAATTTTATTTCATTTTAACTATATTTATTCAAATTATTTAAACTTAGATTATAAAGTAGATATCAATTATAAATACTTTATTCAAATTATTTATTATAATTAAAATTTAAATAGCCACATGGTGGCTTTTGGCTATCATATTGGACAGCATTGAAATAGACTGTAAGCCTCTTGATGGCTGGGATTCCAAATCATTTGCCTTTGTATTTACAGTACTGGAGGACGGAATCCCAACACTTTCTATGCACTGAAGAAGTACCTGTTGACAATTAAATGAATGTCAGCGTTCTATACTTATTTCACTATCACATTTTGTTTGATAGCTGAGACCCAGAAACCTGATATGGCTTTATCACTTAACATTTATGTCAAGGTGACCTAATTTCTCTGTGCCTCAGTTTCCTTATCTTTAAAATGAGGTATCAATAGTATATACCTCATAGGGTTGCAATGAGCATTAAATGAATTTATCACTTAGTAGTGTTGAGTACCCCAGATGGCAGATAGTAAGTTCTACTACGTAGTAGCTATCATTATATTGATTTTGCAGTGTTGTCTTTTATTAAGAAAAGGAATGGGATAAAGAAACAAATAAGAAGAAAATGAGGCAAAAAACCACTACCTTAGTAGCATGTATTGAATTTTGTGCAAGATCATTTAAACTAAACACTTTAGGGATATTTATGCATATATTATTTTATTTGAGATTCTTAACCATCAAAAGGGCTAAAGAGAGGGAAGCAAACCACAAGAGACTTAACTATAGACAACAAGCTGAGGATTGCTGGAGGGATGTGGGTGGGGGATGGGCTAAATGGGTGATGGGCATTAAGGAGTACACTTGTGATGAGCACTGGGTGTTATATGCAAGTGATGAATCACTAAATTCTACTCCTGAAACCAATATTACACCATATATTAACTAACCAGAATTTATCCAAAGAAACTTTTTTTAACGTTTATGTATTTTTGAGAGAGAGAGAGAGAGAAAGAGAGAGAGAGAAAGAGAGAGAGAGAGAGAGAGAGAGAGAGAGAAAGAACACAAGTGGGGGAGGGGCAGAGAGAGAGGGATACACAGAATCTGAAGCAGGCTCCAGGCTCTGAGCTGTCAGCACAGAGCCTGAAGCGGGGCTCAAACTCACAAACCCGTGAGATCATGACGTGATCCAAAGTCAGATGCTTAACCAAATGAGCCACCCAGGTCCCCAACTAACTAGAATTTAAATAAAAATGTGAAACATGAAATAAAAGGGGGCTACCATTCTGATGTGCTTCATATGGGATTAACTACAGTGCCTTGTTGAGACAGCACAATAAACAATGGCAGTAAAATGGAGTAACTTTAGAATACGGATGAAGTGACAAGTTTTAAGACAACAACCTTACTATCATTTATAATATAAATTCAATGCAATTTTGACAAAATGTATCTTATAAAGAATGCCAGTAAGGATGCTGACAAGAAGGACTTTATCTAAGAGCAGTCTTCCATTGATGTCACTCTGAGCCAACATGGTTGACAACCAGGCTGGGTCTCTCTGCAATGACAAATCACTCTTTTCTCTCCTAGTTTGACATATTTTTCAATACACAGTTGATGAGTAAAATTTAAAAATGTCTTAATCCTGAAAATGATTTTCTTCTTTATATTCAGATTGTTATTCTGATTTATTGATATGTCTATTTTTACTTGGGGAAGGAGAATCAAATGGTGGCTCTTGGCTATGGAAACTCAGACCATGCCCTCCCCATGTGGGGGGAATCTTCAGGCATTACTGTCCACTTTTTAGGATAATAAAACTAAATCTCTGGGTGCCTGGGTAGCTTAATCGGTTGAGCAGCTGACTCTTGATTTCAGCTCAGGTCATGATCCCAGGATCGTGGGATCAAGCCCTGTGTGGGGCTCCACACGGAGCATGGAGCCTACTTGAGATTCTCCCTCTCTCTCTCTCTCCCTCTCTGCCTCTCTCCCCAGCTCCCACTCTCTCTCTCTCTCATAAACAAATAAACAAATAAATAAAGCTAAATCTCAGAGAGATGCCATTTGCTCCAAGCCACATGGTTCATAGTAAATAATAGAAATGGAAGTAGAGCCTGGGTTTTGTGACTTCTAGTTCCACCAGTTTCCAATGAGTTTTGAGTTTAGAAGACACAGGAAGAAAAGAAAGAAGGAATAGAAGGAATACCCAGGGGTATCTGGGTGGCTGAGTCAGTTAAGAGTTTGACTTTTGGTGTCAGCTCAGGTCATGATCTCATGGTTCATGAGTTCAAGCCTCATATGAGGACCCTGCTTGGGATTCTCTCTCTCCCTCTCTCTGCCCCTCCCCTGCTCGTGCCCTTTCTCTTGCTCTCTTTCTCAAAATAAATAAATAAAACTTAAAAAAAAAAAGAAGGAATACCCATAACTAAGTGCTATTGATTTCTCTGGAATTTAGCCTTTTACTGATCCTAATGACATTCTTGGTATAAGCAACTGATCCTCTCCTCGGGAGAATACACATAAAAATATTTTTGCTAACAATTTTGGGTAACAATAGTCTCTGAAATTCACTGATGGACCCTTATTTAAAAATTCTTAGTGTGGAGGGGCGCCTGGGTGGCTCAGTCGGTTAAGCGTCCGACTTCAGCTCAGGTCACGATCTCGCGGTCCGTGAGTTCGAGCCCCGCGTCGGACTCTGGGCTGATGGCTCAGAGCCTGGAGCCTGCTTCCGATTCTGTGTCTCCCTCTCTCTCTGCCCCTCCCCCGTTCATGCTCTGTCTCTCTCTGTCTCAAAAATAAATAAAACGTTAAAAAAAATTCTTAGTGTGGAAAGAATCTAATTTCATTTTAAGGCATTATAAATAATGCCTCAGAATCTCTGCACACATAGTCATTGCTCTTCTGAAACACCTGCTGGAAAAGGGCATACCCTCATAGGATGAGGATAGATTCTGAACAGCTCGTATCATTCTCTGTTATTGAAAACAGTATCTGTATATTGTGTATCTTCTTCTATTTTCATATTTGATGTGGTCATGACAAGCTATGAAGTTAGAATATAATGCCTTTTTTTTTCTTTAATAAGGAAGCATTATTGCATGTTCCTCCCTACCAATAACCTTCAAATTTAGGTAATGTTACCAATTTTACTACCAAGGTATGTATTTCAGAGGTATTTGCTTCCCAGGAAGTAATATACTGTATTCTAATTCCAAGAAGTAAAGGTGGAAGATGTATTAGCAATTTGGTGCTTTCAAGTTTATAAAATTGTACTAGAATAAAAGCAAGACAAGAAAATATTTGAGATGCTTTTAATAATGCTGATATTTTAATAATTTAAATAAGTTGCTAAAAGGAATAGAGAAATTGTGTTAGGTAACGAGAGATCATTTTAAACACGGATATTAATGTTAAACATGCAATCCACTAACTGCAAGTTGCTGGTGGGAACAGTATAAAAATTTAAAGAGATATAATGAAGGTTTTATGTCTGGTTTAAGACCTCATTTTTATTTCTCACTGGGAAAATGTGAAACCAGTTCTTAGAACAGTAATTTTAAATTGTGTAACTTAAGAATGAAATAGACTTAAGGAAACAAGGGTAAAGAAACGTGTCTTCAATATTTCTTTAGAAAATACAGTAAGCCATGTATTTATTTATTTTATATCCTCCAAAATATATAGAAAATAGCTTCAGGACAATTTGGATAAAATGTATTTTATCTGTTATTGGAGTTACTTTTTATTCATTTTAAAGGTACTATTGGAGTCTTCTGAAGAATTTCATTTTCACTAATAAACTCAGACTATCTCCTTGAAGCACAAGCTATTTTCATGCTAAGAGGGAAGGAGTGAACATTCATGTATTTTCTCACACAACAACATTCCTATGGTAATATAATGCAACAACAGTGTTGCCCATCGTTAGAAAAAAAAACCTATAACCAGGATTGTCCATTATTTCTAAGGAAGGCCATACTCTGTCTACCCCTGATCATAGTCTCCCTTTTATAGGCTGATTTTATCCTCAGCAAACAACTTCTAAGAGTACTCATAAAACAGATGGACTTACATGTGAAAATACCTGGTAGGGATTTAATTGTAATGATTTTTTTCCTGCAAAAGAATAAGGGGAAAACTATATCTCTTTACACCAGTTTTTCTCAGAGCCTGATACATTCAGTACAATTATTAGCTCAGTTCAACACCTGTTTGTTGAGCACTTTTTATATAGCAGGCCCTGTTCTGGGGAAACCAAGATGAATATGACCCAGCATCTGCCTTCAGAAACCTCACTGTAAAAGGACAAGAACTGATTCATAAGGATATGATTTTGATACAATGCAGCTGATGCTTTGAGAGATGTGTGCAAAGAGTATGCCAAACATGAGAAGACACTAATCACAGCCTGGAGAGATATGAATGCTTAGTCAGTCAAAGAAAAGGATGCAGTGTGGTGCGTGATGATGTTCCCAGAACATGTGCCTGCATGAGCAAAAAGCAAGGGGCTAGAAACAGCACAGTGCATTTGAGAATTGCTGGGATAAGAAGCTATGTGGCTGAAGAGACAAATGGGGTCCATGTTGCATTCCAAGGAAGACCTCATACACCATGCTAACTAACGAGCCTGGACTTTAACCTATATCCTTATCTGTTCATAAGAAAGAAACATGTAGGAGAAGTCTGGGAAAGAATGGGAGCTTTGGAGGTCATGAACATGTAGGTAGAAACTGTAAAATGAATGTGACCACTCAAGGAGTGTCTGTAAAAAAGTAGACTGGAGAGAGAATCCTGGAGAACCCCAACAAGTAAAAGAGTCCTTAAAAAAGGATAAAAAAAAATGGAATAGGAGGACAACAGGATACCATCATGTCATAGAAGCTGTGAGGAGCACCAGAAAAGTCCAGTCAGATTAAATCAGAAATTGCATGTCACCATTAGGAGAGAGAGAGTAAAACACTGATGGATTAGTGGGAACAAGAGCCAGATTGTAGTCAGTTGAGAAGAAAGTGGGAATTAAGTGTAGTCAACTCACATGAAATTTGGACAAGTATAAATGGACCAAGTGGCTTCAGAGAGTTTATTTTGTTTCCTCTGCAGGAGAGCCCCAAGTATATTTAAAGGCTGATGGTGGGTGTTTGTGGAAATGAAGAAGGAATATCACTAGGGTCATGATCGTATAAATTTACAAGGGGCTGGGATAAAGATTCTATTCTGATGAATTGTCTTTCAGCGAGAAAAGGGACAAGTCTTTCCCTGAGATTGAATACAAGAAAGCAGGAGATATTGGGACAACTTTAAAAACATTTAAGTAAAAAAAATTTTTTGAGCAGATAATACTATCCTATGGTTCAAAATTTGAAAGTTATACAATGAAAAACGTTCTCCGCCTTCCTGCTTTTCATTCACTACCTTCTTAGAAAACACTTTAGTGAACACCTGCAGTATGCAGGTACTGTTTCCTATGCTGGAGACTCAACAGTAAACAAAACAGAGAAGTTCCTGCTGACATGGTGCTTCTATATGTGTGTGTGTGTGTGTGTGTGAGAGAGAGAGAGAGAGAGAGAGAGAGAGAGAGAGAGAAGAAGGAGGAGGAGGAGGAGACTGATAATAAAGAAATAAAACAAAAAGGTGTATAATATAATATAATATAATATAATATAATATAGTATGATCTAATATAATATAATGTATCAAAGTTCTCTGATGAAAATAAAGCAGGTAATAATTATGGGGAGGTAGGCAAATTTTGTATTTATGCAGCGTGATCCAGGAAAGCTCTCTGAGAAATGGGTTGGAGTAGAGTACTGAATGTGGTACAGAATGTGCTGAGTGGTTATCCTATGGAAGAGTGTCCCAGGTAGTGGGGGCAGGAAGTAGAAAGGCCCTGATCAGGAACATGGTGGCATGTTTGAGGAACTATGGGAGGAGTCTAAGTGGAGCTAAGGAAAGAAGTGGGAGAGACAAGTATTGGTTCTTTAGAGGTGATAGGAGGTCTACAGCTTTGTAGACTTCAGATTTTATCCTGAGTGGTTTGCTTCAAAATGCAGTTATGAAGTAAATGCAAGACATGAAAAGATCTTATTAAAATGCAGCACTGGGTGTTGTATGTAAGTGATGAATCAAGGGAACCTATCCCTGAAACCAAGAACACACTATGTACTCTGTATGTTAGCTAACTCGACAATAAATTATATTTTTAAAAATGCAGATTCTGGGGCGCCTGGGTGGCGCAGTCGGTTAAGCGTCCGACTTCAGCCAGGTCACGATCTCGCGGTCCGGGAGTTCGAGCCCCGCGTCGGGCTCTGGGCTGATGGCTCAGAGCCTGGAGCCTGTTTCCAATTCTGTGTCTCCCTCTCTCTCTGCCCCTCCCCCGTTCATGCTCTGTCTCTCTCTGTCCCAAAAATAAATAAACGTTGGAAAAAAAAATTAAAAAAAAAATGCAGATTCTGATTTAGTAGGTATCAGGTGGAGCTTGAGATTCTGTATTTCCAACAAGCTCCCAGGCAATGTGGTTATTGCTGGTCTGTAGACCACACTTGGAGGTAATGGTCTAGAATCAATAATGAGGACACTTATTCTACCCCAGACCCTATGGACTTAGGGGTGTAGGAGAACAAACAGCTACTGCTTGTGAGGTGGGAATACAAAACGGGGTGGCAGGTTTCAGTCAGAGTAAGAAGTTGCAGGAACATTCTATGAAGAGACTAAAGATATATGCAATTTGGTAATATATTGCTGAGTTCCTGAGGTCACAGTGTAAGTATTCGGGGTAAGTGTGTGAGACTGGATCGATGAAGGGATGTACAGAATTTATGAAAAATGTAGACAAATAATGAGGATGACCTGGCACTTTGAACTGCTCCTGGTGATGGAGATAAACACAGATATGAGGAGGATGGATTTACTCCTGATGTTCTCTAAGGGGAAAATGTACCACAAGTTCTAATTTTAGTCTTTTTTATAAGATTATAAATTTATAATTCCTTTATAAGAGGCAGTCTGGGGGTCTCCCCTCCTTTTAATGGCAGGATCCAGTCCTGGGATGACGTGGCATTAACTGGAGCAGACACAGCTTGGAGGGTCCTATTTACATTCCTCCATGGCCATCTGGTTTCTCCCCTCAAAGCAACCAATATTACTAGTCTCCTGTGTACCCTTTCAGAGCTATTTTATATAGATAAAAAAGTCAATAGGAATATAAAATATTTCTTTTTTTTTTTTTTAATTTTTTTTCAACGTTTATTTATTTTTGGGACAGAGAGAGACAGAGCATGAACGGGGGAGGGGCAGAGAGAGAGGGAGACACAGAATCGGAAACAGGCTCCAGGCTCTGAGCCGTCAGCCCAGAGCCCGACGCGGGGCTCGAACTCACGGACCGCGAGATCGTGACCTGGCTGAAGTCGGACGCTTAACCGACTGCGCCACCCAGGCGCCCCTAAAATATTTCAATAACACAATTAACAAGCTTGATCTAATGGACATAGAAAGAATATTACACTTAACAGCTGTGGAATACACATTTCACTCCTTTCAAGGACTCATGAAACATTTACGCAGATTGATCCATACTGGTCCATGAAGCAAGTCTCAACAAATTTCAAAGGATTGTTATCATAGAGACTGTACTTTCTGACCATATTACAATTATGTTAGAATTTAATAACAAAGAGAAAAAGTCTTGAGGAAATCTAAAATATCTTTTCTATCACTAAAACTTTAGCTATTATTGTTAAAAACAAAAAGAAAAGTCTATATGTTTGAAATTTAAGCAACATAGTTCTAAATAACTTATGATCAATATAGATCATAACAAATCAGGAAATATTTAGAACCAAATGACTTGGAAATTCTTTTATTAAAACTTATTGGATGCAGTTAAGGCAGTGCTCAGAGGAAAGTTTTTAGCCTTAAGTACTTCTATTAGAGAAGAAAAATAAAAATAAAAATAAATTAATCATCTATATTCAAAAGTTAAGGGAAAAAACCCCAAAGCAACAAAATTAACGAAGAGAAAGTAGAAAGAATAATCAGGAGTGTGAATTTAGTGACATATAATACCAACATGTAATAGAGAGGCCCAGCAAAGGCAAAAGGTGATTATTTGAAGAGTACATTTGAGAAATCTAGGTGAATTTAATAAAAAAGGAGAAGACAAACATTAGGAAAAAAAGGACATATCTATAGAGCTACAGAACAAAATGATAATAGGAGGATATCATAAGTAGCATCGTTTATAACAGACTTGGACATATTCCTAGAAAAATATAATTGACCAAGGAAGAAATAATGGAGTTGCTTATGCTACGCCCCATGCCACCAAACTGAGACTTAACTACAGTTTTGGCTTTTCCAGAAATGGAATCTTAAACCAGTCAATCAGAAATCACCTGATCAACACTAGTTAAGTAATCTTCCTAATAACCCCTGCCACCCTCTAAAGGAAATTAACTTTGCAATAACCAACCTGTTTTTTTTTTCCAGTATGACTTTATTGTCATTTAAAAGACTTTCATTTTGGGATGCCTGGCTGGGTTAGTGAGAAGAGTGTGCGGCTCTTGATCTTGGGGTCATTAGTTTGAGCCTCATGTTGGATGTAGAGATTACTAATAAAATCTTTTAAAAAAGTCTTTCATATTGTACAGCTCTTTGGGGCTCTTTTGCTAGACTGGATGCTGCCTCATTTGAATTGTTTTTTGCTCAAACACAAACACTTAATATTTTTTAAAATGTTTTTAATGTTTATTTATTTTTTAGAGAAAGAGAGACAGAGGGCAAGCAGGGGAGTAGCAGAGAGAGAAGGAGACACAGAATCTGAAGTAGGCTCCAGGCTCCAACCTGTCAGCACAGAGCCCGATGTGGGGCTCAAACTCACGAACTGAGAAATCATGATCTAGCCAAAGTCAGACACTTAACCAACTGAGCCACTCAGGTGCCCCACATATAAGATTTTTAATATCCCTATTTATCTTGTAACATATTCTTATATCCAATAAATTAATTACTTTCTAGTTAAGTCTTCCTACCCAAAATGTATAGGCACAGATTGTTTTTCCAATATATTCTAGCAGATACTCAAAGAACAAGTAATTGCTTTCTTACACAAACTATTCCACAATATAGAGAAAGAAGAACACTTGACAAATCACTGTAGGAATTTGGTTGTCATGATCTTGATATCAAACCTAACGAGGACAGTTTGGGAAAGGAAAATCTAACTTGTGAACTTAGAAGAAAAAATCTTGAGCAAATATTCACAACATGAGTGTATAAATAGGTATAGTGTATAAATAGGTAGATAAGGAAGGAGGGGAATGTGTCTTAGAAAGAAGAAGAAAAAGAAGACAAGAGAAAGATGTCAAAAGCACAGGATCAGGAAAGTTAGTGGGTTGATACTAAAAATAAGCTTCACTTCCTTTATAATTTTGACACTTCTTGCTCTAACATTACAAAGTGTTTGAAGGAAATACCTCAAACTTTTAAATTTGTTTAGTCACACATTTATTAAGCCCCTTCTGTGTACAAGGTATACTGAACTAGGAAATTACAAGGTATGCTCTGAGGGTTCTGTGAGGAACGCAGTGGCATCTCCCCAAATTCCTCTATAAAACACACAGGAGAACTAGGATTAAAAAAATGGGCCACAGACAATCATTGCAAAACTAGGCAACAGTATTTCCACAAACCCCAAATTATGAGCATGTAATGACAAATCACCAACAGTTACAAGACCTCCTGGATATTAGCACCTTCCAAGAGAAGGCAGAAAGAAGCAATGAGATGTCTGACAAACCTGATGACTTCCAATAAGCAAACACACACATTTACCTGAAAAATTCAGACAGCCAAGCTGGGAATAGCAACTGGAACTGAGGGGGATTTTCATGATCCAAAAGTGTCTGTGGTGAGGCATGGTCTGTGATAAAGACTGAAGGAGCCTGAATAGACCGAGCGGTGTTCATTCTCAAAGCTACCAAACAAAGGTCCCTCCTGGACAAAGCTGGGCGATAGTCCAAACAGAAAAAACTGCTGAGACGAGAATCTAAATTGAACAGGTCATGGACAATAGAGACCATAGAAATATAAAGTTCAGATCAAAGTGTTAAGGGAGAATAGAAACAGAAGATCTTAGAATTTAAGTGTTCATGTTGTTGAATACTTTACAAAACAACCAGGAGAGGGTGGCCTAGACACGTTAAATTGGAAAAATTATCTAAGCCAAGCCTCCTTTATAAAAGTTCAGAAAATCTAATTCTATGTCAAAATGAGCAACAGAAAAGGATAGAGTTCAAATTACATTTAAATGTATTACAGGATTAAAAGAGAGAATAAAGAATAGACTCTATAGGTAATGAAGGAATATGGGATAAACATTCTTGCAAAAATAAAAACTTAATATTCCAAAATGAGGTAAAAGAAGATACAAGAGGCGCCTGGGTGGCTCAGTCGATTAAGCATCTGACTTCAACTCAAATCATGATCTTGTGGTTCGTGGGTTCGGGGCCTCAGGTCGGGCTCTGTGCTGACAGCTCAGAGCTTAAAGCCTGCTTTGGATTTTGTCTCCCTCTCTGTCTCTCTACCCCTCCCCTGCTTGTTCTCTCTCTCTCTCAAAAATAAATAAACTTAGAAAAAACTTAAAAAAAAAGATATAAGATATGAGAGATGAATCAGAATGAAGAAAAGTCAGTAATAAGGTGGTAAAACTCAAGAAAGAATAAGACAAAAAAGAAAACATCATTTCAGAAATCGACTAACTACAAGTACAACAAAAGAACAAATATATGCAATAGGTAATATCTCACAATAAAGAGAGGATAAAAAGAAGGAAAAAACTGAAGATCAAAAAGAAATGAAGATGCCAGGGGCTGGGGCTGGGGCTGGGAGTGCATGGTACACTGGGTATTTAGTGCTTGATGCATACAGGGTTTCATTTTTGTAAGATGAAAAGAGTTCTGGAGGAGGATGCTAGTGATGGTTACACAACAACGTGAATGTACTTAATGCCACTTAGGCTTAAAAATGGTTAAGATGGTAAATTTTATGCTATGTGTATTTTATCACAATAAAAAAACTGAAAGGAAAAGAAAAAAGTTAAAGAAATGAAGAGTATCAGCAAGCATGTGATTTATTCAAAAGACAGAGAGGACCCTGTGTGTGTGTGCATGTGTGTGTATCTGAGAATACCAACTCAGAACAAATATCTGAGCAGTAGACCTAGTGATTTAAGAGGGCAAGAAAAGTAGATTATCAGCTTTTCAATAACAGTGCCTTACCCTGAAGAAAACAGAGTAACATATTGGAGACGTTGAGGGAAATAAACTGTGACCCAAGGATTTTATATACAACTAAACTGACTTAAGTATGAAGGCAGCAAATTGCCATCAACATGCAGAAACTTGGGGAATGTTGTTTTCGTGAGCTTTTCCTGGGGGGTACACTGGAGCTTCAGACAATCAAAGTAACTGGAGAGACATTGCCATAGAAGTTGATAGTGAGCATTAAGTATTTATTTGTATGGAGAACAAGCAAAGGGCAAAACGAATAGAATGTAGTACGTAATGGCTCTTTGCTCTGACAATATAGATATGGTAATATTCTAAAAAATGAGAGAATGGGAATAGCACACGTAAAACATTTAAAATAGTTTCTCAGTAATCATAGTGGTAATAGTTTTGGTACTGTAATTCTGAGAATGTTTTGAGACATGGAAAAAACATTCATTTGTCCCCATTGTCTTTGAGATCTAGGACTCTTGTGGACAAAAGGAGACTTGGATGAAACAAGAGGGGTTTTTTTGTTTTTTTGTTTTTTTGTTTGTTTGTTCGTTTGTTTTTTAACCACAAATACTGATCTAATTGGATGAAAGAAGAGTTTAATATGGACTTTGAATTGGAAGGATCAGTAGGAAAACATGAGGGACTTTATCTTTAAATAATAAATATACATATTTACATTTATAGTTTTATATATTACATAATTATGTTTGTCATATAAGTAACTATATATTATACATATAATTATATAGAATTATTATGAGTATAATGGACCAATCCAGGAAAGAGATATATATTCTCTAGGAAAGAATAATAGATATAATGATATCTAAGTTGCCAAGTTCCCTCCTTATTCATTTCGTCCTAGGGGTAGTAGCTGCTTCCTGAAGTTGCTACCTTTGTACACTTAAGAGTTCTCATTTACACCTTTTAGTAGTTAACCATCTTTACCTAGTTAACAATTCTTTAAATTTTACCAGCCCCAATGACTAGTATGTTTTCTGTCTGCTGATTGGACACTGGCTGATGCAGGCAGTGTTTGTACCCGAGACTACGGAATAGAATCACACATTTACATGCACTGTGGTGAACTGCTGGAGGTTTGTGAGCAAGCCAACGATGCTCTTAAAACATTGTGTCAGAAAGTTAAATGTGGCTGACTCTTTGGAAGAGGGAAAGCCAGGAGGTAAGATATGCCAGTAAAAGGTAAAAAGAGTGACTCAGGGTGTTGGCAGAGAAGATAAAAAGGAGGGGAGAGAGAGCTAAGAAAATCTAAGGGAAGAACAGGATTTAGGACTGCTTAGAGAGAAAAGTGAAGGACATGCTGAAAATTTTAAACTGTAGGATTTCAATGTGTCGAAATGATCATTTTAGGCCAAGGATATTGATAAGGACACTGGGAAATGGATCTTGTTGGGAGAAAGGTGGTGATTTGGGTCTGAGACATTTTAGGTTTTAAGTGATAATGAGATATGGGGGTGAAAATGTCTGGAAGGAAGTTGAGTATAAAGGTCTGAAACTCTGGGAGACATCATCATCAGAGCTCTAAACTAAGATTAATTATTCACTTACTGCTCAGAGGCACATTCAGTCTCTAATATCTGGGTGTTGGTATTCAGAACCGACTCAGCACATTCATGGTCTCAGCCTCTGGGACCACACAGTCAAGTGGGATGCCTCCATTAACTTACTCCAACATCCTCCCTGTAGAGCTGACACTGAGGACCTGAGGGCCTCTCAAATGTAAGCAATAAGGTTAGAAGTTGAATTCGGGCATTCTGAAGTACTTCTGTTTTACCATACCAGGCTGCCTGTCTAGACACATTAGGCACTTAATGCCCTCCTTCCTTTTCCCACTAACTGAAGTGAAATCTCAGCTCCTTACTGAGATGATTTCTGCAACAGGTGAGGTGGTTTGCTCGCCATGGAAATTTGAGTGTTAATAGACATCAAAGCCTTCCTCTAAAGGGTGATGCTACCGTGGTGGAATTTTGAATGCCAGTCAAGTCCTGATAGGCCTGAAGCTGTACTACACCAGAGAGTATCAGCTTCCTCCAAGGTCTGAGCACCGCTCTGCCTGTGTACTGGGCATTCTCTTGGACTCAAACCAAATAAAAGAGAATTAGTCAAGTGGAGAGATGCCTGAGTACATCAGAATACATTTCAACTCCCCTTTCACTCACGAAAAGCTAAAATTTTGCTGACAAGGAAACAAGAGACCCTGGTGTGTTTGTGATTATCTAGCCAGCTGTTTTCTTATTTTATCAGATATTGAAAATGTAATGAAAAGGAATAGAAAATATATTTGTGTCTTGGAGGTAGAGAGACCAAATATTGTTTCTTTGGCTGCTTACGGGCACAGATATTTCAATGAGGCAGCCTGGTTTAAATCTTGACCCTACTAGTTTGTGACCTTGGGAAAGTAATCTAACCTTTCCGTGCCATAGTCTCCTCACCAATGAAATGTGGATACTTCTTATGACTGTTCTTAATATATCTAAAGTGCTTACAACAATGTCTGGCCCCTAGTAAACAGTATGTAAGTATTAATACTATTAATGTTGCAAAGCTTATTACATCCCACATACCTGACACATTTGGTTATTCCCAATTTGCCCGTCTGAGCCCCTGGGCTAGTGCCTGCATAGATGATGGTCCTACTCTCAAGGAATTTCACTTTAGTTGGAAAGGCAAGAGTTATGGCTTTGAAGAGATAACACACAGTGAGCATAAGTAAAAATGCCAATTGCATAATCGAGTCCATGCTTGCTGGGAGAGTGGGGGATGGATGGGTTCTAATGCTGGAAAAGACCCAGGACTATGTCTGTTAGAAAGCAGGTATGCATGTGGAGGGGACAGATATGGAGTGTAGAGAGAAAGTGAGCAGTAAGGAGGCTGCTCTGGACTAAACTTTTATGCACCAGGAGCATTGTGATAAAGAAAAGAGGAGGTCAGTGAAGCAGGTGGGACCTGTGTGAGAAAGGGAAGGGAAGAGACACTTGTGACAGACATTAGCCAAGAAGGCCAGTCCCTAAATCTTTCTTGATATAAGGCTGTGCATTTAGGAAGAATAACTGAGTTCTCAGGCCCAGGTAGCAGGTGGAATAATGGTACCACTTACCAAAATAGAAACACCATGAGGCAGGAGCTGGCTTTGAGAGGACAACACATGTACAGCTTCCCAGATGTGTTTTTTGGGAGGACTGGACGAGACACTACATGCAAATCACTTAGCACAGTGCCTGGCACAGAGTCAGTGCTCAATATATGGCAGCTAATATCATCTATGCACTCTGGAGGTTGAACTGCCCTAATTTAAGTGTAATGCTAAGACATGCCGGCCATGAATGTACGTAGAAATGTGCATATTTTCTCACTCTTGTTTGTACATTTGGGTTCTTTTTCCTGAAAGAAACAAAATACATTCTTATAGCTGCAAGATTTAACTTAAACTCTCCCCATGATTTTAGCTAGGATTAGAAAAATGGTTAAAAAAAGACGGTAAGTGAGGACTTCCAAGAGACCTAAGGGAAGGAAATTAGTCAACATTCTGTCACTTTTCCCTCTGATTACAAGTCTCCCTTAGAGCCATTTTTTCCCCACATAGAATAAAGGAAAAGGAAAATCTTGACAGCCTTTGGTTCAGAAACAGTTGATGATATTGTTAAAAGAAGTACGTTTCATTATGCACTATAAAACTTGCTAAGCATGCTGATGGCATTTATAGAGTCATGTGGGGAGAGGCCTGAGGAGTCCTGGTTGCATTAGAATTCAGTGTATACAGTGCAATGAGTTTAATTTGTGAAAAATAAATTTAATAATTTGTTGCCTTATGTCTTCTTTCTAGGAAGACAACGCAGTCCTTCGCATTTTACTTAGAAAAGCATTTACTTAAAAGCTGCATGAGGGGCGCCTGGGTGGTGCAGTCGGTTAAGCGTCCGACTTCAGCCAGGTCACGATCTTGCGGTCCGTGAGTTCGAGCCCCGCGTCAGGCTCTGGGCTGATGGCTCAGAGCCTGGAGCCTGTTTCCGATTCTGTGTCTCCCTCTCTCTCTGCCCCTCCCCCGTTCATGCTCTGTCTCTCTCTGTCCCAAAAATAAATAAACGTTGAAAAAAAAAAATTAAAAAAAAAAAAAAAAAGCTGCATGAGCGCTGAAAGCAAGCATTGAGACTCCACCTTCACACCTCTGATGACAAAATTACAAACTATGGTGGGGAGGATGAGGTGTAAAGGAGCAGGAAATTAGTGCTATTTGTTTTAGGATGTTTTCATTGAGATCTGGTACCCCTTTTTTTAAAAAGTGTGTGTTTGTCTTCTTTCACTGTCAAGGCAAACTGAAATTCTAGGCTCAAAGAACACTAGAGCTGAGAGGTGGCTTGGCAACCCCCCATTTTACAGATGGGGACATTGAGGGGGTTATGTGTTCCAGGCCATAGCAGAGCCCAGAATCCTGACCAGAACCTGGACCATGATGCCTGCTTGCCTGCTGCCTCCCTGCTGCCTGCCTTCCTTCCCCACCTCGCTGATGTCACAGAATGCTCATTACTGGTAACCAGGAGGGGATTCTTTAAAGCATTAAAAGGCTTCAGAATTGGAGGGGCTTTTGAGAGCACCAGCCTCAACCCTGTAAGCTCTGGAGCTAGCTCAATGTCGAGGATAAGAGTGAGTAAGATAAGGAGGGCCTGGACCTAGCTTCCCTGACCAAATTCTGGGCCATTTGTATTTCTTTAAACCACTCCAGACCACTGAACGGATGATTCAGAGATTTCCTGTCAAAGTAACCACAACAGAGCTCATCCTTCTTAAGACTGGTGTACTTCATACTTCTACTTCTTCTGCTTTTCTGGGCCTAGAGGTCGCCTCAGCAGACTAGAGGGATAGATGGGGCAAATGGTCTATAGTCTCTTCTAGCCCTAACATGGCATTTTGATGACTCTGGATACAGTCCATGACTGAATTCCCTAGACTCCTTTGATAAACCTTTTGCAGCATCTAGATGAATTGTTTCTCTTTCAAACAACCCGTGACATTTCCTGCCTCTGCCCCTTTGCAAAGTCATTTCCTTTATTCTTGCCTTATCCTAATGGACTTGATTATGCTCCCTCTGGAATGTGGGTGCCAAAGAAGGAAAGACCTGTCCTGTTTGCTGCAGTAGGTCCTTGTCTTGGAACAGTGCCTGGCACATAGCAGATACTCAATAGTGAATCCAAAATATAGGTGCTGCTTGGTTCCCATCTTATGAAGCCTTTTTAAAGCAGAATTAGGAGTCCTTGATCCTCACCTGTGGGATCAATCCTATCTTAGACTCTTTGCTCGGTTGTGACCCAAACACAAGAGTTGTCAGGACTTTTGCCAGGAAAAGATACAACTTGGCATAAAATTAATTTTGCTGCTACTTGGGCTCTGTCCTTGGGCCTCATCTCTGGACATTGGTGTCTCACTTTTTTACTGGCCTTCAGAGCGCATCTGACTCTGATGATGAATCTAGCACCCTTCCCCACTATGTGGAGGTGTGTTGAATCTTATTAGCTTTGTGCTTGAAAGGCCATGCCATCCTTCCATATATCAAGTTCTGCTTGCCAGGCTGACCTTCCTTTTCCTTCTGGCAGCTGCAACTGACTCTGTCCTCACAGTGCCTACCCTATCCCGGAGGTAGACGACTCTTGGTCTCTATCCTTCCTTATCTTGCATTGTTAAGTCAGGTACTTCATGATCCATGTCATGTTCTATGTGGGAGTCACTCTCTTGGTACCTGGCACATCAGTGTCTGTTAAGATGTTTGTTTTGTCCTGCCCATGAGCCAGGACTCTCTCCCTAAACTCTAGGCTGCTGACATGTGTCCTAGAGGGCACTGACTGCTTAATTTATTGGTGTTGCCGCCTTAAGATTCCTCTCTTGGTGCTGTGTCTCCTGTGGAGTCACCCTGCTACCTGCAGTTGGGTTGGCAAAGCCAACCACTGTCCTAGATGACCTGTGGGGTGTTTTATCACCGACTCCAGTCAGCAGAGTCCACTGACTACACTGGTCTTTCTGCCTGAGATGAGTCCATGTCTCAATCAAGTTCATGTTCAGAGAAGAGTGGTGGTTTCCTCATCTAGGTTAAGAGCTAGCATTCTGGTGTGAGTGCCTAGACACCAGGTGTGTGGCTTAGGCACGTTACTCAGCTCTAAGCCTCAATTTCTTCATCTGAAAGGTGGGGGAGGAATGCAGGCAATAACACTATTTTGTCTTGTATGGTCATGATGAAGACTAAATTAGAAGTAAGTGTAACCAGAAAGTGTTGTAGCCCATTGGGCTCCCCTGCTGCCTCAGCCCTCTGAACTACTCTATCCTATGAGCCCCCATAATACTTATTCTCTATACTCTCATTTTGTATTTAAAGATACTATATTGTAACTGTAATTTTCATTTTTAGATCCATGTCTTACATTTCCAGCTATAGCATCAGTTCTTTTAGGTAAAAATCTGTGCCTGGCACCACCTTGTATCTCCTAAGCCTAGCCCAATGCCCTGCATATACCAGATACATGGTAAATGCTTATTTTTATTCCTAGTATGGATAATCATCTCATTTATTCTAAAAATCAAACATTACTGCCCCACAAACTCTGATGAATTTGCTCAGCCCAGAGTTCATTTCCCCTGTTGATGGTGCACTGGCAAGGATGAATGCCAAGGCAGACAAAAACAATTATTAACCATCCTAGGGATTATGTAGGTGGCAGGTGTCCTGGAATGATGTTCCTTAAATGATGTTCTTAGACTTATTTGCAGTAGTGGTTAGAAATAACAATGGTCATACTAAAAATCTGCTTTCCAATTAGCTCAGGAAAAAGAGATGACATTTGGGACTCAGCCAGTAGGAAACTAAAAGACTAAAAGACCACAGTATTTCAGAATCCTGCTTCACTTGTAATGGTGGCTTCTTTCCTCACTAGATAGTTTCGGATTTGGCCGTTTAATTGATTGGTAAATTTCCTGACACCATGTACTTTGACTTTAATTACTATTGACCAGTAACGGAGTGAAAGGTGGCACAAGTATCATTAGTAAGTTCAAGGTCATGTCATCTTTCTTAGAGAGAAGAATTTAATACCATTAATAACTTAAAATTTGGGAGCAGCTTTTTGAAAAAAAAATTATTTGGGTTCTGAGTTGAAAAGCAAAGGCATTTGTGCTCAGACACTGTAACATATCTACAGTGACAGGATTCAAGGAGAGGGGTGAATCACACAAGTGAAATTATTGTGGGATATTCCAGCATTTAGATTGGAGGCTACAAGGAGAGGCTGTGAATGAGGATCTGAACTTGGAGGAACAACACCTGGGTTCCAATTCTTCACCTTTCTCAACTGCAAAGGTGGCATTGTCTCTTTCTTCTATAAAGTGGGGGAACACCTATTTTCCTGTCCTCCTTTCTCAAAAGGTTGTAAAGATCATATGTGGTAATATTTGTGAAAGATCCTCATGGGTTTAAAGATGCTGAGTAAGCATAAGTCAAACAAAATGGCTACAGACCCAGACCTGGTAGTCCTGGACCTGGTGGTCTTCCCAGTGCCTGGCATGGTAGCCTGGACAGAGCAGGCAGTAGGGTGCAGGGTGTGCCGTGCTGGTGAGTGCTATCATTTCACTGGAGACAGAGACTGGCTGAGCTGAAGGAGGGCAGGAAATTCTTATGAGGTAAACTTTGCTTTTCCTTTAGATTGAATTTGAAAATTCTGACCTAGAGATCTAGAGGCTTTTGTTCCAGATCATGAGGAAAGGGTCCAGAAGGAAACACAGTCAGGTACAAGACTTCTATCTGAGTAACTCTCCTTAAGAGAAGAAATCTCTAGATGCACTAAGAAACAAATACTTGCTTTTCTACAGGTAAGTCTTCTTTTGGAAGGAGAGAACTGAGAAAAATGGACTTAAAATTACAAAGGGAATACTGTTCAGCAAAGAGGAGAGAGGGTGGTTTTTCTCAAGGAAAGAAAAATGTGACAGGAGAGAGAGAAAGGGAAGAGTTTTGTGTCTGTTCCAGGGTTGGAGGTAACACAGCCCATTACCAGCAGAGGCCTGGGTAGACTTCTGGATATTTTTAAGAAAAAGAAAGGTAATTACCTTTCTGAGATGACTTAAGGGCATTTCTCTTCAAGGCCTCTTCAATTTCTTTGCTGAGTCTATAAACTTTGTGAGGGAAAACAGAAATGTATGTCCACTTCAAGAATAATGTGACAAGTTATCTTTTACAGTAAACTCTTGCTTTTTAGAAATTTTTATTTTTTAGTGCTGAGAATTCTAAGAAACAAAGAATAATATTAAAATTTGAAAGTAATGGGTTATGAAAATACTTCAGTAACTAATTTGTTAAACTGTTATATAGTTTCCCATTAGGTTAGTTGTCTTAAGTGTTAACTTCTAGGAATGTAGCTCCCAAACGCTATCTCTAAAGAGGGTGGGAATGATGAAAAGCCAAAAGCCAAATATCTCTGAGACACACATAATTTCAAACTTGAAGCAATCCATTGTCCAAATTCACAGGGCCTTAGAAGGAAATTGCCAACATCAGACTTTCCATTTCTCCAAGAGAAAGCAATAGAGTTCAAAAGAGACATATAAATAACTGACCCGAACAATAGCCTCAGAGAGTTTCAAAGAGGCTTCCTTAGAGACAGATGCTTATAACATTTTTTCAGAATAATTCAACTTTCGTAGCATTAGTAACGTTAGCCTTTAAGAAGTACTTCCCAACTACTAAACTTTGGGGGAAAGAACCCACTTATCCACCGGCAAGAAACAGCTCACACTAGAATGATCCATTAATCCCTGAACTAGGTCTATAAATTAAATGGCTTATAGAGAAAAGAATTAAAGAATTTACAATCTTTGTCAAAAACTCAAAATAACTCCTGTTATTTCTCTGTTTCAAATAAAGATTCATAGGCAGATACAAACAGTAATGATTTTTAAATTAAAAAGTTTTATGAGATTTTCAAGTAGACAAATAAAGCCAGAGGGTCAGGCTTTTCCTCTGAATAAAAAAAAAAAAAAAGTAGAGTGGAAAGGAGAATATAAAAGCTAAGCAGGAGGGAAGAAAAATATTTTGAGGCATGCCCACTAAAAAATATTTACAGATTATTAGATAGTAAAACTATTTAATCTCAACTTTTTATTACTGAGAGAATGGTTCCCTAAGAAAATTAAATAGCATAAAGAAGATTCCAGGTAGGATCCAGAACTTAATTATGAGACTAAGTCATGCTTGTCATTAACAGCATAGTTTGCAAACCAAAAATGTCTCACCTGATGAGAATGTGTTTATAACAGAAAGGTTGGGAACAATCCTACTTAACAATGCTTTGGTAAATCATCAGTTGGAGTTAAATGTTTTTAATAATAATTATAATCTTTTAGTGAGAAACATAAGAGAAAAATTTAAATTGATTCTCCCTCTCAACGTATATATGAAAAAATGGGGTTTCTTTATAATAGGATGTTTGGCAGGGGATTACAACTAGTTGGCTAAAAGGGTCTAGGATCATGTTTTAAAATTTCCTGTTCAGGCTTCTTTTCTCTATCATAATGCTTAACTGAAGACAGTCATAGAATCATAGAATTTAACTCAGTTTGGGAAGAGGCATGAAAATTTGTGTTTTTGTTATCCTTTTCACTGAAGTATAACATATATACTGAAAAGTGCACACGTCTTAAGTATACAGTAAACACATCCACTCCAGCAGAGAAATGAAGCATTACCCAAACTGCAGGAAACCTCTTGCACCCCTTGATGTCAGAGCCCACACTGGACAACTCAGATATTCTATATCCAGCTGAGGAATGAGCAAGTTCTTATGCTGCTGACTTCAGTGCTTTTCCACTAAGTTAATTCCATCTAATTTAACTAACAATCTGAAGCCTAACACAGTGTAAAACTGCAGTAAGAGTGCCACGAACATTCGTTGAATGAATTAATGAAATCATTCCTGAAGTTCCTCCTGTTTCATACATTATTTCTGAGTCCTTGGTGTGTTTTTCTTGGTCTCTCACTCACAGTGCAAGGTCTCATCATATCTTGTTGATGATCCTGGGCTGTCTGAGTATTTCTGAATGAGATGCTAGGAAGTGGTATGTGTGGGTGCTGTTGCCCTTTATAGGACTCTTCCCTAGGAAGGTTGAATGTGAGTCCATTTCATTGGGTGAACTCCTATGTCCATATTTGAAGAACTTGACTCTGGGGTGATTTTATCTTGATAGAAAGGAATCCTTCAAAAGCCCAGAAAATGAAAACTTCTAGTGTTTTAGAAGCAGTTGTGACAGAGGGAGTTGGGTGACCAACTCCTCACGCAGAGTTTCGTTAAATTCTATTTTCATTTCTACATCTCATTTCCATTGCCTTCTAGGGGTGACCAAAAGTTGATCTATTTTTTATCGTCACCTTGCAATAACAATTCTAAATAACAGGAGTAATTAGATACTTTTCAACCTTCAAAAATTAAGTTGGTCTGGTTCTAAACAATTGTGGTTGCTATTTTTTCAACTTTATTGTGACTTAGCTTACATATAATAAAAGTCCCCTACATTAAGTGTACATTTGATGAATATTGTTAATTAAAAGTCTGATGAATTTGGGGAATTGTATTCAAGATATAGTAATGTTCCATCACTCTAAAAAATTCTCGTGTCCCTTCACAAGTGATACTCTGATCCAACTTGCAGTCCCAGACAACTGCTGATCTGCTTTCTCTCATTGTGCTTTCTACCTTTTCTAAGAATTGTATATACTGAAATCAAATAATATGTACTCTTGTGTTTGTTTTCTTTCACTTAAGATGTTTTTGAGATTTGTTTATCTTGTTGTATATATTAATATTCCTTTTTTCATGCTGAGCACTATTCCATTATATGGATATATCACACTTTGTTTATTCATTCCATGTTAGGTTGTTCTGGTTTGGGGCAATTGTGGGATAATGCTGCTGTGAACATTTGGTATGTTTTCATGTGGACACACATTTTCATTTCTTTTGGATAAATGTCTAAAAGTAGGATCAATGGATCACATATTTAACTTTATAAGATATGTTATACTGATCCAAGGTGGTGGTACCATTTTGCTTTCCACCAGCAATGTTGGAGAGTTGTCATTGTACTACATCATCATCAACACTTGCTACTGTTAGAATTTTTAATTTAGGCTGTTATAGTGGTGTGCGGTGTTATCATGGTTTAATTTGAGTTTTATCTCATCATGGTTTTAATCTTATGGCTTGTGATGTTGAGAATCTTTTCATGTACTTATTTGCACTTGTTTATCTTCTTTTGGAAAGTGTCTATTCAAATCATTTTTGTCTATTAATGGGTTGTTTGCCTTCTTATTATTGAGTTGAAGGTCTTTTTTTATATTTAGATAAAGCCTTTGTCAAATGTATTTTGGGAATATTTTTCCTAACCTAAATTTGCCTTTTTTGTTCCCCTCAACTGTGTCTAAGAATAAAAGTTTTAATTTTGATAAAATACATTTTGTCAGTTTTTTTCTTTTACAGGTCATGTTTATAGTGTTCTATTTAAGAAATCTTTGATGTGGGTCACAATTTTTTTGCTTGTTTGTTTTCTTCTAGATGCTTTATGGTTTTACTTATGTTTAGGTCTATGATCAATTTTGAGTTAATTTTCATGTATGATGTAATATACAGATTGAGGCTAAGTTTTTATACAGATATCCAGTTGTTCCAGCACAAGTTAAAGGCTACTTTTCCCCCATGGAATTACCTTGTCTTAGGAAAGGAATTGGAATATTATAGAAATAGAAAGGAGGTCAGTACAGCCTGAATGTAGTGAGAGAGGAGGAGAATGTTATGCAGCAATGCTGGAGAGAAAAATAGGGGCCAAACTTTGTAAGATCTTCTAGGTATTGCTAAGAAATTTGGATTTCATTCTGATAGTAATATGATTGCTTCAAGCATTTTAAACATGGGCACTGGATGATCTGATTTATATTTTAAAAAGATAATTCTTCACTTATCTGAACCAATTCAGTGAAACCATGCTGATGAAGGTCACTGCTGACCATGCAGTAGTAAGCTAAATTTGAGGGAGTTTAATTATTTATTCAGTGGGGCAAAATTTGACCCCATAGTTCAGCAGCTCTTAAATTTCCAACCATACATTTGCCTTTTCCCCTCTCTTTGCAGGAGTCTGTTCAAAACCAGAGCTAATGCATTTTTTGAATGCTAGTTTATATACTGTTACTGCCAGAAATTTTTGCCAGGGATACTGAAAATGCTACCTGGTGCTTTATGTCCTTTTGGCTTCTCTTCCTTTTGCTATTTCCTTATTGTCAAGGTAAACACTGTGCTAATACCAATAGAAAAAAGCTTAGTAAGACTTTTTTTTTTTTGAGCTGACAATACTTTTATTTATTTTTTTTTTTATGAAATTTATTGACAAATTGGTTTCCATACAACACCCAGTGCTCATCCCAAAAGGTGCCCTCCAAATACCCATCACCCACCCTCCCCTCCCTCCCACCCCCCATCAACCCTCAGTTTGTTCTCAGTTTTTAACAGTCTCTTATGCTTTGGCTCTCTCCCACTCTAACCTCTTTTTTTTTTTTTTTCCTTCCCCTCCCCCATGGGTTCCTGTTAAGTTTCTCAGGATCCACATAAGAGTGAAACCATATGGTATCTGTCTTTCTCTGTATGGCTTATTTCACTTAGCATCACACTCTCCAGTTCCATCCACATTGCTACAAAGGGCCATATTTCATTTTTTCTCATTGCCACGTAGTACTCCATTGTGTATATATACCACAATTTCTTTATCCATTCATCAGTTGATGGACATTTAGGCTCTTTCCATAATTTGGCTATTGTTGAGAGTGCTGCTATGAACATTGGGGTACAAGTGCCCCTATGCATCAGTACTCCTGTATCCCTTGGGTAAATTCCTAGCAGTGCTATTGCTGGGTCATAGGGTAGGTCTATTTTTAATTTTCTGAGGAACCTCCACACTGCTTTCCAGAGCGGCTGCACCAATTTGCATTCCCACCAACAGTGCAAGAGGGTTCCCGTTTCTCCACATCCTCTCCAGCATCTATAGTCTCCTGATTTGTTCATTTTGGCCACTCTGACTGGCGTGAGGTGATATCTGAGTGTGGTTTTGATTTGTATTTCCCTGATAAGGAGTGACGCTGAACATCTTTTCATGTGCCTGTTGGCCATCTGGATGTCTTCTTTAGAGAAGTGTCTATTCATGTTTTCTGCCCATTTCTTCACTGGGTTATTTGTTTTTCGGGTGTGGAGTTTGGTGAGCTCTTTATAGATTTTAGATACTAGCCCTTTGTCCGATATGTCATTTGCAAATATCTTTTCCCATTCCGTTGGTTGCCTTTTAGTTTTGTTGGTTGTTTCCTTTGCTGTGCAGAAGCTTTTTATCTTCATAAGGTCCCAGTAATTCACTTTTGCTTTTAATTCCCTTGCCTTTGGGGATGTGTCGAGTAAGAGATTGCTACGGCTGAGGTCAGAGAGATCTTTTCCTGCTTTCTCCTCTAAGGTTTTGATGGTTTCCTGTCTCACATTTAGGTCCTTTATCCATTTTGAGTTTATTTTTGTAAATGGTGTGAGAAAGTGGTCTAGTTTCAACCTTCTGCATGTTGCTATCCAGTTCTCCCAGCACCATTTGTTAAAGAGGCTGTCTTTTTTCCATTGGATGTTCTTTCCTGCTTTGTCAAAGATGAGTTGGCCATACGTTTGTGGGTCTAGTTCTGGGGTTTCTATTCTATTCCATTGGTCTGTGTGTCTGTTTTTATGCCAATACCATGCTGTATTGATGATTACAGCTTTGTAGTAGAGGCTAAAGTCTGGGATTGTGATGCCTCCTGCTTTGGTCTTCTTCTTCAAAATTCCTTTGGCTATTCGGGGCCTTTTGTGGTTCCATATGAATTTTAGGATTGCTTGTTCTAATTTCGAGAAGAATGCTGGTGCAATTTTGATTGGGATTGCATTGAATGTGTAGATAGCTTTGGGTAGTATTGACATTTTGACAATATTTATTTTTCCAATCCATGAGCAGGGAATGTCTTTCCATTTCTTTAAGTCTTCTTCAATTACCTTCATAAGCTTTCTATAGTTTTCAGCATACAGATCCTTTACATCTTTGGTTAGATTTATTCCTAGGTATTTTATGCTTCTTGGTGCAATTGTGAATGGGATCATTTTCTTTATTTGTCTTTCTGTGGCTTCATTGTTAGTGTATAAGAATGCAACTGATTTCTGGACATTGATTTTGTATCCTGCAACTTTGCTGAATTCATGTATCAGTTCTAGCAGACTTTTGGTGGAGTCTATCGGATTTTCCATGTATAATATCATGTCATCTGCAAAAAGCGAAAGCTTGACTTCATCTTTGCCAATTTGGATGCCTTTGATTTCCTTTTGTTGTCTGATTGCTGATGCTAGAACTTCCAGCACTATGTTAAACAACAGCGGTGAGAGTGGGCATCCCTGTCGTGTTCCTGATCTCAGGGAAAAAGCTCTCAGTTTTTCCCCGTTGAGGATGATGTTAGCTGTGGGCTTTTCATAAATGGCTTTTATGATCTTTAAGTATGTTCCTTCTATCCCGACTTTCTCAAGGGTTTTTATTAAGAAAGGGTGCTGGATTTTGTCAAAGGCCTTTTCTGCATCGATTGACAGGATCATATGGTTCTTCTCTTTTTTTTTGTTAATGTGATGTATCACGTTGATTGATTTGCGAATGTTGAACCAGCCCTGCATCCCAGGGATGAATCCCACTTGATCATGGTGAATAATTCTTTTTATATGCTGTTGAATTCGATTTGCTAGTATCTTATTGAGAATTTTGGCATCCATATTCATCAGGGATATTGGCCTGTAGTTCTCTTTTTTTACTGGGTCTCTGTCTGGTTTAGGAATCAAAGTAATACTGGCTTCATAGAAGGAGTCTGGAAGTTTTCCTTCCCTTTCTATTTCTTGGAATAGCTTGAGAAGGATAGGTATTATCTCTGCTTTAAATGTCTGGTAGAACTCCCCTGGGAAGCCATCTGGTCCTGGACTCTTATTTGTTGGGAGATTTTTGATAACCGATTCAATTTCTTCGCTGGTTATGGGTCTGTTCAAGCTTTCTATTTCCTCCTGATTGAGTTTTGGAAGAGTGTGGGTGTTCAGGAATAAGACTTTTTAGTTATTAGAGATTGCATACCCCTTGGTGATTACTACTAGCTTAATTTAAACTATGTGAAATTAACTAAACATGAGGAATCTAGGATAGCATTGTCATAATAAAATTTATAATGCATTGTGATCATCCATTATACTTGAGGATGATTGAATTAGCTTAAATATAAAGAAATATTTTGATCCAGAGAAGTTTTGTTCTTAGAGAAGGTTATAAGAGAAATTGTAGAGATCCTAATCACAGAATTGGTTTATTTTGGCAAAATTTTGTTGAAGGACAGTTAACTGGTTATGTTATATCTAGATTATCTTTTCTATTTAATTCCAAAAGGCTTTTAAAAAATATTTTTAATTTATTTTATTTTTAAGGGGATTTATTTATTCATTTTTAATTTATTTTTAAAAATTTACATGCAAGTTAGTTAGAATATAGTGCACTAATAATTTCAGGAGTAGAATCCAGTGATTCATCCCTTTCACATAACACCGGTGCTCATCCCAACAGTGTCTTCATTAATGCGCCTTGCCCATTTAGGCCATGCCCTCTACCACAACCGCTCTAGCAACCCTCTGTTCTCTATATTTAAGAGTCTCTGAGGTTTTGTCTCCCTTCCTGTTTTTATATTATTTTTGCTTCCCTTCCCTTATGTTCATCTGTTTTGTGTCTTAATCCACATGAGTGAAGTAATATGATATTTGTCTTTCTCTAATTTTGCTTAGCATAATTCACTCTAGTTCTATCCACGTTGTTGCAAATAACAAGATTTCATTCTTTTTGATTGTGTACTCCAATCACAATTTGATACTCCATTTTGTATGTGTGTGTGTGTATGTGTGTGCGTGACACACACATATACACACACACGCACACACTAATTCATCTGTATCCATTCACCCATAGATGGACATTTGAGCTCTTTCCATATTTTGGCTATTGTCGATAGTGCTGCTATAAATATTGGGGTGCATATGCCCCTTTGAAACAGCACACCTATATCCTTTGGATAAATACCTAGTAGTGCAATTACTGGGTCATAGGGTGGTTCTATTTTTAATTTTTTGAGAAGCCTCCATACTGTTTTCCAGAGTGTTGCACCAGTTTGCATTTCCACCAGCAGTGCAAAAGGGTTCCTCTTTCTCAACATCCTTGCCAACATCTGTTGTTACCTGAGTTGTTAATATTAGCCATTCTGACTTGTGTGAGATGGTATCTCATTGTGGTTTTGATTTGTATTTCCCTGATGATGAGTGATTTGGGGCATTTTTTCATGTGTCTGTTAGCCATCTGGATGTCTTCTTTGGAGAAGTGTCTATTCATGTCTTCTGCCCATTTCTTAACTGGATTATCTGGGTTTTTTGGATGAGTTTGATAAGTTCTTCATAGATTTTGGATACTAACCCTTCTTATCTCATGTCATTTGCAAATATTTTCTCCCATTCTATTGGTCGCCTTTTTGTTTTGCTGATTGTTTCCTTCTCTGTGCAGAAGCGTTTTATCTTGCTGAGGTCCCAATAGTTCATTTTTGCTTTTGTTTCCCTTGCCTCCAGAGATGTGTTGAGTAAGAAGTTGCTGTGGCTGAGGTCACAGAGGTTTTTTCCTGCTTTCTCCTTGAGGATTTTGATAGCTTCCTGTCTTAGATTTAGGTCTTTCATTCATTTTCAGTTTATTTTTGTGTATGATGTAAGAAAGTGGTCCAGGTTCAATCTTCTGCATGTTGCTATCCAGTTTTCCCAACACTATTTGCTGAAGAGACTATCTTTATAGTATATTCTTTCCTGCTTTGTCAAATATTAGTTGGCCATACGTTTATGGTTCCATTCCTGGGTTCTCTATTCTATTCCATTGATCTAAGTGTCTGTTTTTGTGCCAGTTCCATACTGTCCTGATAATTATAGCTTTGTAATACATCCTGAAGTCCGGAATTGTGATGCCTCTAGGTTTAGTTTTCTTTTTCAGGATTTCTTTGGCTCTTTGGGGTCTTTTCTGGTTCCATACAAGTTTTAGAATTGTTTTTTCTAGCTCTGTGAAGAATGATGGTGTTATTTTGATAGGTATTGCATTGAATATGTAGATTGCTTTGGGTAGTATCGACATTTTAACAGTATTTGTTCTTCCAATTCATGAGCATGGAATATTTTTCTTTTATTGTGTGTGTGTGTGTGTGTCTTCTTCAATTTCTTTCACAAGCTTTCTATAGTTTTCAGCACTTACAGCAATGAACAGAACATCTAAGCAGAAAATCAAAGGAAACAATAGTTTTGAATGACACAGTGGACTGGATAGACTTAACAGATATATTCAGAACATTTCATCCTAAAGCAGAGGAATACACATTCTTCTCAAGTGCACATGGAACATTATCAAGAATAGATCACATACTGGGAAACAAGTCAGCCTCAACAAGTACAAAAAGATTGAGATCATACCGTGCATATTTTCAGACCACAATTATATGAAACTCAAAATCAATGACAAGAAAAAATTTGGAAAGACAACAAATACTTGGAGATTAAAGAACATCCTATTAAGGAATTAATGGGTTAAGCAAGAAGTTAAAGAAGAAATAAAAATGTACATGGAAGCCAATGAAAATGATAACACCACAGCCCAAAACCTCTGGATGCAGCAAAGGTGGTCAAAAGAGGGAAGTATGTAGCAATCATAAATAGGATCCTAAAGAAACAATCCTAAAGAAGGAATAAAAGCCTTAGATACACAACCTAAACTTACACCTTAAAGAACTAGAAAAAGAACAGAAAATAAAACCCCAAACCAGAAGAAGATGAGAAATAATAAAGATTAGAGCAGAAATCAATGCTATTGAAACCAACCAACCAACCAAACTAACAAACAAAAACAAAACAAAACAAAAAAACCCCAGTAGAACAGATCAATGAAACCAGGAGCTGTTTTTTTTTTTTTTTTGAAAGAATTAAAAAAATTGATAACCCTATAGCCAGTTTGATCAAAAAGAAAAAGGAAAGAATCCAAATAAACAAAACCAAGAATGAAGGAGAGATCACAACCAACACAGCAGAAATACAAACAATAATAAGAGAATATTACGAGCAATTACATGCCAATAAATTGGGCAATCTGGAAGATATGGAAAATTTTCTAGAAACATATAAACTAAAAAACTGAAACAGGAAGAAATAGAAAATTTTAACAGACCCATAACCAGTAAAGAAATTAAATTAGTAATTAAAAATCTCCCAAAAGCAAGAGTCCAGGGCCGGATGGCTTTCCAGGGGAATTCTATCTCACATTTCAAGAAGATTTAACACCTATCCTTTTGAAGCTATTCCAAAAAATAGAAATGGAAGGAAAACTTCCAAACTCATCTATGAGGCCAGCATTACCTTGATTCCAAAACCAGACAAAGACCCCACTAAAAAAGGGAATTACAGACCAATTTCCCTGATGAAAATGAATGCAAAAATTCTCAACAAGATACTAGCCAACTGGATCTAACAATACATTAAAAGAATTATTCACCATGATCAAGTGGGATTTATACCTGGGATTCAGGGCTGGTTTAATATCTGCAAATCAATCAATGTGATATATCACATTGATAAAAGAAAGGACAAAAACCACATGATCCTCTCAATAAATGCAGAGAAAGTATTAACAAAATACAGCATACTTTCATGGTAAAAACCCTCAGGAAAGTAGGGATAGAAGGATCATACCTCAAGATCATAAAAGCCATATATGAAAGACCCACTGCTAATACCATCCTCAATGGGGAAAAACTAAAAGCTTTCTCCCTAAGGTCAGGAACACGACAGGGATGTCCACTCTTGCCACTGTTTTTCAACATAGTATTGGAAGTCCTAGCCTCAGCAACCAGACAAGACAAGGAAATAAAAGCCATCCAAATTGGCAAGGAGGAAGTCAAACATTCACTCTTCACAGACAACACAATACTTTATATGGAAAACCCAAAAGATTCCACCAAAAAACTGCTAGAACTGTCCATGAATTCAGCAAAGTCACAGGATATAAAATCAATGCACAGAAATCAGTTGCATTTCTATACACCAATAATGAAGCAACAAAAAGAGAAATCAAGGAATCTATCCCATTTATAATTGCACCAAAAACGATAAAATACCAAAAGGATTTTTATTTAAAATATATATTTGTGCTTAAACTAGTTTTAGTATATGCTTTAACTTTCAGAACACTAAATATATTAAAGTTAAGAGATAAAAAATGAAGGTTAAATCAAGTTGAATAAATAGGTTACTATTGTTTTCTCTTCTAATGAGTTCCATATGATTAATATCAGCTATTTGGCTGATCAGTTCTACAGATAAGTTTCAAATTTGCATCAGAACTATATAATTTGTCTAATATTGTACGAATGTTGGTTAGGAAGACAGACACTTTATTAAGTAAAATGTTGGTATTAGTCTTGATAATCTTGACGTTCCTTAAATTTGATTTCTTGATATTACCTCCACATTAACCACATTTCACTTTAAAGATTATTTTAGGTGTTTAAATATTGAATTCAGCTTTAGTCTTTTGAAGTTTTAACATTTACTGAAATAGCCTTGCTAGAATGGAGTTAGCAAACTTTTTAAAATTATTATTTTTTAATTTGAGCATAGTTGATATAAAATGTTACATTGGTTTTAGGTGTATAACATAGTGATTCAACTTATCTATACATCATGCAATGCTCACCACAGTGTACCTACCATCTCTCACCATATGATGCTATTACGGTATCACTGATTATATTCCCTATTCCCTATGCTGTGCTCTTTTATTCTGGAGTTGGGAAAATTTTTAATTTTAAGAGATGTAGAGAAGCTTCCAGTTCTGTTAGATTAGATATTATATAAATTCTCCCACTAATAGCATGTAGAAATTATAAGATGAATATCTTCAAAACAAGGAGAAAATTGAAACTAGAGTGATAAGCTAGAACTAATGTCCTGCTTTTCCTGGACTGTCTGTAATACAAGAAATGGAGGCCAGGGTTTTGACAACTTCATGAAGGAAAAGGTGATAAGACCTTTTGTCTAACAAGATGTGCAAATAACTAACACTCATGCATAAAGGTAGGACGCTCGAAGGTCTAGACTTTCAGTGAATGTTTGAAGTAGGAAAAAAAAATCATATCTTGGTGAAATCAGTCAAAAGGAAGCTTTAAAAATCTTAGTCCTTGGCTTCATGTAGGGAAAAATTATTGCCTCAAAATTAATAACCAGCCTATCTGAACATGAGCTCAGGGTTTGAAATCATAAAACTACACAGTTCAAGAAAAACCATGCTAACAATTTAATTTATAGTACTTCAGGTGGGTAGTGTACCAGATTGGTAGAGCACCTACCAGAAGTAAATACATATTTATTTGGTGAAAGTCATTCCCAAATTGTTTCCATTAAATTAAGCTCAACCAAATAAAAACACACACACAAGAAAACAAACTACAGTAAGCAGAGTCATCAAAAACAGCCAACAATGAATTAGATAGACTTGACCTAGGATCTGACACAGGATCTAGAATGTTGAAATTATTTAATGCAGAATATAAAATAAATATTATTAAAATGTTTCCATACATAAAAAAAGAATATTGTAGGGGTGGCTGAATGGCTCAGTTGGTTAAACATCTGATTCTTGATTTCAGCTCAGGTCATGATCTCATGATTCTTGAGTTTGAGCCCCACAGTGTGCTGTTAGCACAGAGTCTGCTTGAGATACTCTGTCTCCCTCTCTCTCTCTGCCCCTCCCAGACTCACTGTCTCTCAAAAATAAGTAAATATTTAAAAAAAAGAAAGTTGTATATATGACTAAGGGCTAAGACTGAGCATATTTTAGGAATTACATAACTTTGGAAAGGAACTAAATAGAATTTATAGAACTAAGATATATTTATTTAATTTAAAATTCCATGGATGGGCTAAACATCAAAGCAGACACAGCAAAAGAGTAATTAATAAACTGGAGAAAAGATCTGAAGAATTATGCAGAATTTAACACAGAGAGATTAAATAAATATGGAGGACAGGTTAAGAGATATGGAGGACAGAATGAAAAGGTCTAACACATGCCAAATGGGAGTTCCAGAGTACTGAAAAAGAGAGAGAAAGTTTATTTTGAAATGTTAATATTTTTTATAATGAGAATTTTCCACAATTGAGGAAAGACACAGATTCTCAGATTTAGGAAAACAACAAATCCCAAGCAGAACAATACAAAACTAATATTAACCCAGTCACACTGTAGTTACACTGTAGTCAAAGTGAGATCATCAATGACAAGATAAAAAGTAACTTGTTAAAACAGGCAGGAACCTATCTTCAAATAAAAGTTAGATTGATGTCACAGCAGCAACAATGGAAGCCAGAGATTACAAACATATCTTCAATGTGGTGAAAGAAAATAGAAGTTTATCTAAAATTAAAAACTTAAAATTTAAAAATTTTTTTTCTATTTAACTTTATTTTTTTTTTTAAATTTACATCCAAATTAGTTAGTATACAGTGAAGCAATGATTTCAGTAGATTCCTTAATGCCCCTAACCCATTTAGCCCATCCCCCCTCCCACAACCCCTTCAGCAACCCTCAGTTTGTTCTCCATATTTATGAGTCTTTTTTGTTTTGTCCCCCTCCCTATTTTTATATTATTTTTGTTTCCCTTCTCTTATGTTCATCTGTTTTCTCTCTTAAAGTCCTCATATGAGTGAAGTCATATGATTTTTTTCTTTCTCTGACTAATTTCACTTAGCATAATATCCTCCAGTTCCATCCACATAGTTGCAAATGGCAAGATTTCATTCTTTTTGATTGCTGCGCAATACTCCATTGTGTGTGTGTGTGTGTGTGTGTGTGTGTGTGTGTATCACATTTTCTTTATCCATTCATCCATCGATAGACATTTGGGTTCTTTCCATACTTTGGCTATTATTGATAGTGCTGCTATAAACATGGGGTTGCATGTGTCCCTTCGAAACAGCACACCTGTATTCCTTGGATAAATGCGTAGTAGTGCAATTGCTGGGTTGTAGGGTAGTTCTATTTTTAGTTTTTTGAGAAACCTCCATACTGTTTTCCAGAGTGGCCGCACCAGCTTGCATTCCCACCAACAACGCAAAAGAAATGCTCTTTCTCTGCATCCTCACAAACATCTGTTGTTGCCTGAGTTGTTAATGTTATCCATTCTGACAGGTGTAAGGTGGTATCTCCTTGTGGTTTTGATTTGTATTTCCCTGATGATGAGTGATGTGGAGCATTTTTTCATGTGTCGGTTGGCCATCTGTACGTCTTCTTTGGAGAAGTGTCTTTAAGACTGAGGATTCAATAAAGACATTTTCAGGCAGGAGTTGACCACCAACAGACTTCACTAAAGGAATTTCAAAAGCATGTACTCAGGACAGAAGAATCGAAAAGAATCCAAAGCAGGTTCCAGGCTCTGAGCTGTCTACACAGAGCCTGACATGGGGCTTGAACTCACGAATGGTGAGATCATGACCTGAACCAAAGTTGGACACTCAACTGATGGAGCCAACCAGGTGCCCTTTAAGCTGAAAAGGGAGTTATAATGTATTGAATTGTTTTTCTCCCCAAAAAGATATGTTGGAGTCCTTATCCACAGTACCTCATAATGTCACTTTATTTGGAGATAGGATCTTTACAGAGGTGATCAAATTTAAATGAGGTCATTAGAATGGCTCTAATCCAATATGACTGATGCCCTTACAAAGAAGAGAAAGCACATAGTATTACAGATAGCACATAGAAGGAAAACCATGTGAAATTGGAGGCAGTGATCATAGGATGTTTCTACAAGCCAAAGAATGTGAAAGATTGCCAGTAAACCACTAGAAGCACGAAAGACAAACAACAGATTCTTCTGCACAGGCCTCTGAAGGAACCAACCCCACAGGCCCCCTGATCTTGGACTTCTAGTCTCTAGAACTGTGAGACAATATACTCTGGTTGTTTAGGTCACCCACTTTGTGGTTATTATAGCAGCCGCAGCAAATGAATACAGAAATTGTTTAGAATAAAATTTCCAATGTAACGAAAGTTCTAACAACTTTATATATTTGTAAAGATAAAATTCTATATTTTAAGCAAACTATGTATGTTAAAATTTTTCTGGTAAGTCATTAAAAATTAAAATATTTATCTTTTACATCAGTAGAGAATAAATAAAATAAAAAATGAATTACCATTGGATATATGGCTGATTCCACATCTGGGACAAGAAATGTTCAAGATAATCTTGGAACATTTTCATACCAGAGAGCAAGAAAACCCTCAAAGACTATTACTAACAGACTCACAAACTAGTCTGATTAGGCTGCATTGGCCACAAAACAAAAATATATACACCAATAAAGATAGCCACAATGGATTAAAACTTATGAAATATATTTAAATCTAGAAGTTCAAAACGATACTATTTATGATTTATAAATAAATAAATAAATAAATCATTAGTTACTTTTGGAGGGTTCTAAAGAATGATCTATTTTGGAAATTAAAATGTATCAAAAAATAATCTTAGGATCTGCTGGGAAAATGATTGAGTAGGAGGATTCTAGTCTCATCTCATCCCATGAATACACCTAGATAACACCTACCTCAGTGTAACGACCCAGAAAATGACTCAAAGACAGGCACAACAGACTTTCCATGGCAAAACATAGAGAAGAGGCCACATTGAAGAGGCTAGGAAGGGCACAGATATGGTTGGGAATAAAAGTGACCTATGGGAGGGAAGACAGGTGCAGAGAGCAGAAATAAATGAAATAGAAACTAAAACCAAAAACAAACAGCAACAACAAAACAATAGAACAGATCAATGAAACCAGGATACTTTTTAAAATCTATTTTGAGAGAGAGAGAAAGCATGAGTGGGGAAGGGGCAGAGAGAGAGAGGGAGAAAGAGAATCCCAAGCAGGCTCCATGCTGCCAGTGCAGAGCCTGATGTGAGGCTCGATCCCATGAACTCTGAGATCATGACTGGGGCTGAAATTAATAATAAGACATTTAACTGACTGAGCCACCCAGGCACCCTGAAACCAGGATTCTTTAAAAACATCAACAAAACTGATAAACTTTTAGCCAGATGCATCAAAATTTTTTTAAAAAGGAGATGACTCAAATAAAATCAGAAATGAAACAGGAGAAACTGACACCACAGAAATAGAAAAGATTATAAGAAAATGTTATGGAAGATTATATGTCAACAAACTGGACAACCTAGAATAAATGGATAAATTACTGGAAACTATAACCTACCAAAACTGAATCAGGAAGAAATAGAAAATTCAAAGATTGCTTACCAGCAATAAAATTGAATCAGTAACAAAAAATCTTCAAATATACAAACAAAAGTCCAGAACAAGAAGGATTTACAGGTGAATTCTACCAAGCATTTATAGAAGAGTTAATACTTAATCTTATCAAACTATGTCAAAAACCAGAAGAGGAAGGAAACCTCCAAATTCATTCTATGAGGCCAGTGTTACCCTGCTTCCAAAACCAGATAAAGAACCTACAAAAAAAAAAAAAAACTATATCAGATGTATCTGATGAACATCGATACAAAAATCCTCAACAAAACAACAGCAAACCAAATCCAACAATACATTAAAAAAAATTCACCATGATCAAATGGGATTTATTCCCAGGATGCAAGAGTGGTTCAATATTTGCAAAGCAATCAATGTGATACATCACATCAATAAGAGAAAGGATAAAAATCATATGATCATTTCAATAGATGCAGAAAAAGCACTTGACAAAGTACAATATCCACTGATGATAAAAACCCCTCACAAAGTAGGTTTAGAGGGAACATATCTCAACATAATAAAGGCCATATAAACAAACCCACAGCTAACATTATACTTAATGGAGAAAAACTGAAAGCTTTTCCTACAAGATCAGGAGCAAGACAAGGATGTCCACCCTCACCACTGTTATCCAACATAGTACTGGAAGTCCTAGCGACAGCAATCAGACAACAAAAAGAAATAAAAGGCATCCAAATAGGTAAGAAAAAAGTAAAAAACTATTTGCAGATGACGAGTTACTGTATATAGAAAACCCTACAGGCTTGACCAAAAAACTTCTAGAACTGTACATGAATTCAGTAGAGTTATAGGGTACAAAATCAATGTATAGCAATCTGATTAATTTCTATACACTAATAATGAAGCAGCAGAAAGAGAAATTAAGAAAAACAATCACATTTACAATTGTACCAAAATAATAAAACATCTCAATAATCTTAAGAGGTGAAAGACCTGTACTCTGATAACTTAAAACACGATGAAGGAATTTCAAGGCAACACCAATAAATGGAAAGTTATTCCATGCTCATGGGTTGGAAGGAAAATACTGTTAAAATGTCTATACTATCCAAAGCACTCTAGAGATTTAATACAATCCCTATCAAAATACCAACAGCGCTTTTCACAGAATTAGAAAAACCAATCCTAATATTTGTATGAAACTGCAAAAGACCTTGGATAGCCAAAGCAATCTTGAAAAAGAAAAACAAAACTGGAGGTATCACAATTCCAGATTTTAAGTTATATTTCAGAACAGTAGTAATCAAAACAGTATGGTACTGGCATAAAAATAGATACATAGATCAATGGAACAGAACAGAAACCCCCAAAATAATCCCACAATTATATGTTTGATTAATCTTCAACAAAGGAGGTAAGAATATGCAATGGGAAAAAGACAATCTCTTCAACAAATGGTCCTGGGAAAACAAGACAGCTACATGCAAAAGAATGAAGGTAAACCACCTTCTTACAGCATACACAAAAATACACTCAAAATGGATTAAAGACCTAAATGTGAGACCTGAAACCACAAAGATCCAGGCAGTAATTTATCTGACATCAGCCATAGCAACATTTTTCTATGTATGTCTTCTGAGGCAAAGAAAATAAAGGCAAAAACAAATTATTGGGACTACATCAGAATAAAGTTTCTGCACAATGAATAAAACAACCAAAAAAACTAAAAGGCAAGCTACTGAATGGAAGAGGATATTTGCAAATGACAATTATGATAAAGGGTTAGTACCCAAAATATAGAAAGAAATGATACAACTCAATACCCAAAACCCAAATAATCCAATTAAAAAATGGGCAGAAGCCATGAACAGACATTTCTCCAAAGAAGACACACAGATGGCCAAAAGACACATGAAAAGATGCTCATCAGTCATCATCAGGGAAATACAAATCAGACCTACAATGTGATATCACCCCACTCCTGTCAGAATGGCTAAAATAAAAATCCCAAGAAACAACAAGTGTTGGTGAGGATGTGGAGAAAAAGAAATTCTTGCATTGCTGGTGGGAATGCAAACTGATGCAGCCACTATGGGAAACAGTAGGAAGTTTTTCAAAAAATTAAAAGTAGAATTACTATATGATCCAGCAATTCCACTACTGGGTATTTACCCAAAAAACATGAAAACACTAATTTGAAATGAAATATGCACCCCCTATGCTTACTGCAGCATTATTTAAAACAGCCAAATTATGGAAGCAACCCAAGTGTCCATAAATAGATGAATGAATAAAGAAGATGTGATATATACACATGTATACACACACAAAATAGAATATTATGCAGCTGAAAAAAAGAATGAAATCTTACCATTTGAAATAACACGGATGGATTTAGAGGGTATAATGGTAAGTGAAATAAGCCATCTAGAAAGACAAATACCATATGATCTCACTCATATGTGGATTTAAGAAACAAAAAAACATAGGACACCTGGGTGGCTCAGTCGGTTCATCATCTGACTCTTGATTTCAGCTCAGGTCATGATTTCACAGTTCATGGGATCAAACCTCATTTCAGGCTCCATGCTGCTAGCTTGTAGTTTGCTTGGGATTCTCTCTCTCCCTCTCTCTCTCTCTGCCCCTCCCCTGCCGGTATACTTTCTCTCTCTAAATAAATAAATAAACGATTAAAAAAAACAACCTTTTAAAAAAATGTTTATTTATTCCTGAGAGAGACAGAGAGAGAAATAGAGAGATATAAAACATGAGCAGAGGAGGGGCAGAGCGAGAGGGACACAGAATCTGAAGCAGGCTCCAGGCTCTGAGCTGTCAGCACAGAGCCCGATCCCAGGCTCGAACTCGAGCTGTGAGATCGTGACCTGAGCTGAAGTCCATGCTTAACCAAGTGAGCCACCCAGGCGCCTCAATAAACATTTTTTTTAAAAAATAAACAAAACAAATGAGCAAAGGAAAAGAGACAAAGCAAAAGCCAACTCTTAACTATAGAGAATAAACTGATGGTTACCAGAGGGGAGGTGGGTAGTGGGGGAATGGGTGAAATAGCTGAAGGGCATTAAAAGTACACTTCTGGTGATGAGCACTGAGTAATACAGAGAATTCAACAATATACACTCTCAGGTATATATTGTACAACTGAAAATAATATAATACTGTATGTTAATTATACTGGAATTAAAAATAATTAATCCTAGATTTCCCAAAAGATATTTTGAGTCCTCATTCTATGCAACTATATGTCTTGAGAGTTTCTCTTTATAGACCTATTCCAGAAAAGAAATGTAGAACTTTCAAAAAAAAATCAAATATCACCATTTTAAGCACTCCTGATGAATTAATATATTTAGATGATAATCACCAATTATCAGACAAGACCATAAAAAAGAGAGAAATAAAATGTTATATATGTCCTAGTGGAAGTACAAGATACCATCTATGAGATCGAGTTAAAAAAAATCTAACCTAAAATTGATCGAGGTTCTGGTCTAGTTAATAATTTTTAGGAAATACAAGGAGAGAAAAATGTGTTTAATACCACCGTATAAATACAATTAACAAAGTCAGACTATAGGAAACCATAGGACAGATGACCCAGCACATTCAACACATTAAAATGAAATGAAATAAAATGAGATGAAAAAATTAAGTTAAATAGATGGAGGGAAAACATACAGATTAGAAGAGACTTAGAAGACATGGTAATCAAGAGGTATAGACGTTATTTAAATGTTTAATTTTTTTAAGTAAAAAAGGTATAAAATCATCAGAGAAATAGGAACATTGAGTGAACAGTTTACAATACTTAATATTCACTTTAAAATTTTAAAGATGCAATAATGATGTTCTGGGTATGTCAAAAGAAGAGTACTTTAAAATAATCTGTGATGGTGGTGGTGGATGTGGTGCTGTTTGGGGGGAATGAATAAAATTCTAGAGAATAATTGGCCATGTCCTGGTAATTATCAAAGCTGGGTTATTGGTATATTAGGTTATTTATTCTTTCTAGTTTTATAAATGTTTGAAAATTCTGTGACACAAAAGTTAAACACAATAATAACCCCTACTTCACAGGGTGATAGAGTAAAGAATTATTCTATTTACTAGCACAGGTGTTCTCATGTAATTAATATCCAGTTTTTTAAAAGTCTCAATCAATTATAAATAAGACAGAAAAAAAGAGAATTGTAGCAAATTTAGGGGAAACAAGAAGCACAAAATAAGAAAATTTCAAATTCACTAATAGTTAAAAGCCAGTGTTAAAGTTTATATGGAAGAGTAGGAGTGCAAGAGCATAAAGACAACTTGAAAAGGAAAATAAATATATTGGTTTAGATAACAAAACGGTGGAACAGAAGAGAGAGAAGAAACATTCCCATGTATCTTAAAGATGATAAATGTCATTGTAGATTGGCAAGAAAATGATGAACAATTCCATAAAGGATGGAGTATTTAGGGAATTAATTTGGAACAATAAAATAAAATCAGATTCCAGATCCTTATTTCATATAAAAAATAAACTCCAAGTGGATTAGATACCTGAAAGGAATAATAACATATGATATGATAGGATAGGATATTATACTGTAAATTCTGGGTAGTAAAGGATTTTTTAAAGAAGACCAAAAAAGCCCAAAACCAAAAAGGAGAAAGACTGATTAGATTTGACAATTGTATCTATTACCAAAATGAAAAAGGATTATACTTACCTACTACTGATAACTGAATCAATAACATGGCTAACTCCATCAATTAAAAAAGACCAATTATGTATAATAAAATTGGCAAAAGAGTTGAACTAGCAACTCCTAGAAGACAAAACCTCAAAAATAGTTCAGCAAATTCAACATAAAACAATGAGATGCCATTCACACATGTGAGATTAACAAAAATCTCAATTCCAAGTGTCATTGAGGAGGCTGAGTAACACTGACCAGCAAATCTACTTCTAGGCATTTACCTATAGAAGAGAGGATATACAGAAACTCTACCACATTTACAGAAGGGCCACATACAAGAACATTCATAGCATCATTGTTTATGTGAACAAAATACTGAAAACAAATGTCCACCATAAGCAAAACTGATGAAGAACAATTGTGTATAATTACGTGATAGATTACTATCAAGCAATCAAAATTAATTACTATCACAAATATCAACATGAATGAATCTCATAAATATAATGTTGAGGAAAGAAATGAAATCACAGACTAAATATACATCATGGTAATATTTATATAAAGTTTAAGCACTTCCATAAATATATGTAACAAAATTATAAAGAAATGTATTGGAATGTCAAATGTAAAATTCAGGGGGCGCCTGGGTGGCTCAGTCAGTTAAGCGTCTGACTTCAGCTCAGGTCACGATCTCACAGTCTGTGAGTTCAAGCCCCGTGTCAGGTCCTGTGCTGACAGCTCGGAGCCTGGAGCCTGCTTCAGATTCTGTGTCTCGCCCTCTCTCTGCCCCTCTCCCACTCATGCTCTGTCTCTCCCAGTCTCAAAAATGAGTAAATGTTTAAAAAAAATAATAAAAAAAACCCCAAATGTAAAATTCAGAATAGTAGTTATGGGTTGGAGAGATGTGGGTATGTTCATAACAAGCAATAAATGGGTTGGCAGTATTTTGTTTCTTAATCTGAGTGGTAGGTGCATGGGTATTTATTATAGTACATTTACAGATTTAAATTTTATTGTTAAAATTAAATTTAGTAAGATTAATAATCTATTAATAATAAATTATTAGTAAAACAGAAAAATATGAATATATTCATTGAATTTCTTAAAAGTGCTAGGCACTTCTTGACACTGGAAGGGAGTATCATGTTGAACAAGAAAGACAAAGTTTTTAGCTTTATAGACCTTAAAATCTACCTGGGAAGATAAATACTAAACAAATAGTTACCACTCTAGATGACTTGCCATTCTCAAACATATGGTTTTTTAGGAATTTCTGCTTTCTCTTTACCTTGCCTGCTCTTTTCTTGACCCATTTCTTACCATGTAGGTTTCCACAATCACAAAGCTTTCCCTAATATCTCCCTGCAGTATTGATCCTGCCTTCCTCTCTTAGATTACTGTGCTCTCTTTTTTAACCTCTGTATTGCAATTATTGGTTTACTTTTCTGTTCCTGCCAGTAGTTTGTGAACTCTTTAAAAGTGGGAACCATTTTCTACCTAACCACCACCCTGATACATGATAAATGTTGAAAAACTGTTTACATGTGAAAAGTAAAGTACTAAGGCAATTATGTAGATAATACAAGATTAAAATGAAAGCAGTAAACTAAATCCTTTGCCTCAAAAATTAAAATCCTGTTGGGCAAAAATTTATTTTAACATGGCAGATATAAACACAATAATACCACTAGACCACTAAAGGTTTTTAAAATTGTATAAAAAATTATTTTATCCTATTCACTTTTCAGTGTTTTCTTTATCAAAATGGTGACTTTTCCTTGTGCATGAAACTTCTTTTATATGCCATCAAAATAAGTAGGTTATTCAACAGAGAAATTTTGGTGAAAACATTCCCATTCAAGGACAGTTTTTTCTATATTTGATTCATGCAAAATTTTATTATTGACCAATTTCCAGGAAAATACTTGTCTTTTATAAGTATATCCATAAGAAAAAACTCTAGTATTTTTTTAAGCTAGTGTTTTCCTTGAGTTGATATATAAGGACTTCTCTGAGTTGCTTTATATGTATAAATATTGATATCTTGTAGCAATTTTTGTTATAAATTTGATTACTACCTTTGATAGTATGCTACCGCAGTGTAATATAAATTTTTTTTTCCTCAAACTACTCCCAAGGATTAAGTCTTAGTAAATAAAATTTTCAGAAAATCTATTAAGCACTTATTATCAGAGTCCTTGTGATTCAAAGGATACCAATATGTTATTTTTTTATGTTTGCTTGCATGTGATAGCAGCTTGAAACTGAGATGACAGCTTTGGAATTACATACATTTTGGTCAGAACATATTAGAAAAGATACATTCTCTGCCACCTTATGACTAAAATCTTTTTCAAGATTTCCTACACCAAATAATCTCCAATCACATACAAATTTAAGAAGAGAGTGAATCAAATACCTTAAAAGCATAAAAACACAGGTGAATTTAATTTTCCATTATCCCCATTAACTAGAATCTGGCTTTTGCCCTAAGACTTACTCTCACAAAGCCATATCCTATTTCTATTACCAGGGCCTCGTTGGCTTTTATTAGAGCACCTCATCAACACAGAGAGAAAGATAGTAATTTGGTACTGTAATTCAAAAGATTTTTTCTAAGACTTCTTTGAGATAATATCAGAAAGTCCCCTTGATATCTACCTTAAAAGAAAATTGGATCTTAAATTTAACTCTATAGAAACACATCTTTTGAAGTATCACAAATAAAGCAGGTTTCCTGCCTGGGGACACTTGCCTCTTGCTCTAGAGTATTGCACTTATGATACTATGGAAAATGGAACATCGCTACATTTATTTGTCTCAAAATTTGCCCTAAGAAGGGTGCCCACTATCTCCAGTATTATTTCATGTTGAATTGGGAGTGTTGGACAATGCATCCAGACATAACAAAAGAAGTAGAGGCACAAGAATTAGGAAAAATAAAGAAATAAAACTATCTGTATTTGCAATTTATGAGATAGTATTCTTGGAAAACCTGAGAGAATCAAAAATAAAATTAACACACACATAAATTCTGTGAAGTAACAGGATGCAATTTTAACCTACAAAAATCAATAACCATTTAGAAGACATAATGGAAAAAAACCTCCATTTATAACAACAAAAAATATAAAACACTTAGGTATAAACTTAAAAAGAAATGTGCAAAATCCATGTGAGGAAAACTTTAAAATATACCTGCAAAGCACAGTAGAAGATTTTAATAAATCGAAAGACATTCTTCATTTTTGAATAGAATGAATAAACATAAGAGTTAATTCTCCCTAGGTTATTATGTAAATTAAATGTGTTTGCTAGAGGAGCATTGGTGGGGGGGTGGGCTAAATGGGTGATGGGCATTAAGGAGGGCACTTACTGGGATGAGCACTGGGTGTTATATGTAAGTGATGAATCACTAAATTCTACTCCTGAAATCATCATTACATTATATGTTAACTTGTATTTAAATAAAATTTAAAAATTAAAAAAAAGTTTTTTTCTAGTTTTTTTTTAATGTGATCCAATAAACATCCAACAAATTTTATTGCTAAAGCTAGAGAATTTCATTCTAAAGTTTACACTTAAAAATATACAAGAGAAGCTAGGAAAATTCTGAAAAAGCAGAATAATTAGTTTTACCAATTATAAACATATACACATTTGTATAATTAAAATAGAGGATACCATTGCAGAAAAGATAAGTAAAAAAATAACATAGCAATTTTAGAAATAGACCCAAATACATATAAAAATTCAACATATGGAGACTTCCTGAGGAGATGGTGGAGTAAGAGGAACTACAATCACCTCATCCCATTAACAACTAGGTAACACTCACATCAGTTTAAGTAACCTAGAAAACTACCTGAAGACTGGGAGAACAAACCCTACAACTAAATTCAGGGAAGGGGCCACACTGAAGAAGGTAAGAAGGGTGGAGATGCAGTGGTGAGCTATACCCTGTGGATCTGGCCATTGGAGGGGAGGAGCTGGTGGTGCAGAGAAGATCAAGAAACAGTATCACATAGGAGCCTGCATGGGGAAGATGAAACCCCAGAGTATTAGGCTTTGAAAATTAGAAGAGATGAATTTCATGGGTTCTTACAAAAAGGGGGACTTAGGGACACCTGGGTGGCTCAGTCAGTTAAGCCTCTGACTTCTGTCAGGTCATGATCTCACAGTTGGTGGGTTTGAGCCCCGCATCAGGCTCTGTGCTGACAGCTCAGAGCCTGAAGCCTGCTTTGGATTCTGTGTCTTCCTCTCTCTCTGCCCCTCCCCTTCTTGTGCTCTGTCTGTCTCTCTCTCTCTCTCTCTCAAAAATAAACAAACATTAAAAAAAAAAAAACATTTAAAAAGTGGGACTTAAAGCCTGGAACTTTATTATTTTTTTAAAAAATTTTTTGATGTTTATTTATTTTCAAGAGAGAGAGAGACAGACACGAGCAGGAGAGGGACAGAGAGAGAGGAAGACACAGAATCTGAAGCAGGCTCCAGGCTTTGAGCTGTCAGCAGAGAGCCCTATGCAGGGCTCAAACTCACGAACTATAAGATCATGTCCTGAGCCAAAACTGGACACTTAACCAACTGAACCACCCAGGTGCCCCAAAGCCTGGAACTTTAAAAATCAGTGGCTTGGCTCTGGGAGAGCCCAGAGAGTGACAGGAAATTAAGTCCCTGCCCTTAAAAATATAGCATGACAAACAGCTCATGGAGATATAGTGTAGAAGGGGTAGTTTGAAAAATGCCTGGGGCATATGAGAGGGATAGTTACTTACTAAACCCAGAGTCCACTGAAGGAGTTCTCGAGGAACAAAGGAAGTAGCAGGCACCATTCCCCTCCCCTGCCTCCCCCCCGCAGGAACCAGTCCAACACCAGATTTCAGTATCTAACTGACTTATACCATGCTTCTCCCCCTGCAGTTTGGTGGATCTACACCTTCCAGCCAGGTCTGCCTCAGCTCTGGCACTGAAGGTGTCCCCATTCTCCCCCTCATCTCCCCCCAACCCCACCAATCCAAGACCAGTGCAAACCTACCCATACTGTATCATATGACTGGGTGTTTTGCAAGGCTTTGGTCCCAGCAGCTGTAGCTGGTCACCTCATGGGGAGGACAGTGCACCTTGTTAAAACTGCATCCCTCATCATGCACTCTGCACAGTGGCCCCCAACCATGATATTGGCAGCAGCTGTGTATCCCCTGTGGAATAGGAAAAGAGCTACCATCCCAGACTATGAGTCTGGAGTTCTCTCTTGTCCAGCAATAGAGTGCATGCAGAATTGAATACAAGAGAGGCTAATGTCCAGGAGGAGACAAGGGCCCCGAACAGGGGTTCTGTCTCCATATTTATTGAGCTCACAAGATATTACACACATGAACATGGAAAAAACAATCAGACAGTCATCATTAACTTGCATGTGTAAAAAGCAAAGGGTCTGGGGGGCAAGTGGAGTTTGTGATCAAGGTACATTGGCACCAGATGTAAAGCAACTTCCTGCAGGTGATATAATAAGTTTCTCGTGATCCCATTTCAATATCTTGCTAACTAGCCTCAGACACTTTGACCCTGTGGTGGCGGTTTTCCTCCCTAAGTTTTTTCCTAACTCATTTATGTAAGTAGAACCTATTTCCCCACAAGCCACCTTGCTAAAAGTGCTTGCTAAAAGCTCCACCCACCACTTCAGGAGCAAGAGACATAGATGACTTTCCTAAGACACAGAAATACACACAAAGTTAGGCAAATGAGGGGGCAGCAGAATATGAGAGAATATGAGAGAACAGGACAAAAATCACAGCAAGAGACATAAATGAAACAGAGGTAATATGTCTGATAGAGAATTTAAAGTAATGATCATAAATATACTCACTGAACTTGAGCAAAGAATGGAGGACATTAATGAGATCCTTAACACAGAGATAACCAATCAGAGAGGAAGAACACAATAACAAATTAAAAACACACTAGATGGAATAAATGGCAGGATAGAAGGAGCAGAAAAATCAATCAGTGACCTAGAGGAGAGAGTAATGGAAAGTAATCAAGCTGAGCAGGTGACAGAAAAAATATGCAAAATTAGAATACACTTAGGGAAATCAGCAACTCCAGCAAGCATTAACAACATTTGCATTATAGGGATCCCAGAGGAAGAAGAGAAAGAAAAGGGGGCAGGAAATTTGTTTTAAGAAATAACAGCTGAAAACTTACTGAGAATCTGGGGAAAGAGAAATTCAGATCCAGGAGGCACAGAGATTACACAAAAAAATCAACCCAAGAAGGTCCATGCCAAAACACATAGTAATTAAAATGGCAAAAAGCAGTGATAAAGAATTTAAAAAGCAGCAAGAGAAAAGAAAAGTTACATACAAGGGAAACCCCATAAGGCTATCAGCAGATTTTTCAACAGAAACTTTATAGACCAGAAGGGGGTGGCATGATATAGTCAAAGTACTAAAAGGAAAAAATCTGCAGCCAAGAATACTCTATTCAGCAAAACTATCAAGGAGAGACAGAGTTTCCCAGACAAACAAAAGTTAAAGGAATCCATGACTACTAAACCAGCTCTACAAGAAATGTTAAAGGGAACTCTGTGAGTGGAAAGAAAAGACCATAAATAAAAGAAAAGTAGGAAGCACAAAAGAGGTAAAAATAAGTATACCTATAAAATTCAGTCAAGGGACTCACAAAATAAAAGGATGTAAAGTGTAACACAAAATACCTAAAATTTGGGGAGAAAAGGAGTAAAGAATGGGTTAAAACTTTGGTGACCATCAACTTAAGATAGAATGGTATGTAAAGAAGATGTTACATACAAACATAATTGTAACCACAAATTAAAACTAGTGATAGTAATGCCAAAAAAATAAAGAAAAACCAAAGTATATCACTAAAGAAACCAACTTATTGGTGAGAGAAGAGAATAAGGGAAGAAAGGAACAGAGAAGATCCACAAAGACAAACACAAAATAAATTAAAAAATGGTAACAAATATATACTTTGGATATAAATGGACTAAATGCACCAATCTAAAGAATACGGTGATATAATGGAGTAATCAGACAAGACCCATCTTATACTTCCTATTAGAGACTTGCTTCAGACCTAAAGACACCTGCAGATTGAAAGTGAGGGGATGGATGGGGTGCCAGGTGGTTCAGTTGGTTAAGCATTCTATTTTGGCTCAGGTCATGATTGCGGTTTGTGAATTCTGGCTCTGCATCAGGCTATGTGTTGACACAGCTTGGAGCCTGAAGCCTATTTGGGTTCTGTGTCTCCCTCTCTCTCTGTCCGTCTCTGCTCACACTTGGTCTCTCTCTCTGTCTCTCAAAAATAAATAAATACTAATTTTTTTTTAAAGTAAGGGAATGGAGAAACATTTATCATGCAAATGGATGTCAAAAGAAAGCCAGGGTTGCTTTACCTACATCAGACAAAATTGACTTTAAAACAAAGACAATGAAAAGAGACAAAGAAGGACATTATATAATCATTAAGGAACAATTGACCAAGAAGACATAAATTGTAAATATTTATATGCCCAAAATGAGAGCACCAAAATACATAAAATAGTCAATAATAAGTAGGAAATCATTCACAGTAATAAAATAATAGTAGGGGAAATGAACACCCCACTTACATCAGTAGACAGATGGTCTAAACAGAAATCAATAAGGAAACAGTGGCTTTGAATGACACACTGGACCAGATGGATCTGGCAGATACATTCAGAACATTCCAACCTAAAGTAGCAGAACACACATTCTTTTCAAGTGCACACAAAACATTCTCCACAAGAGATCACATATTAGGTCACAAAACAAGTCTCAACGATTTCAAAAAGATCAAATTTATACCATGAATCTTTTCTGACCACAACTCAATGAAACTAGAAATCAAACACAAGAAAAAATCTAGAAGGAGCACAAATACATGGAGGTTAAATATCATTCAGAATACAAGGAGAAGTAGATGCATGGGTCAATCAAGAAATCAAAGAGGAAATAAAAAATACATGGAGACAAATGAAAATGAAAACACAATTGTCCAAAATCTTTGGGATGTAGTAAAGTGGTTCTAAGAAGGAAGTTCTTAGCAATACAGGTCTACTTTCAAGAAGCAGAAAAATCTGAAACAACATAACTTTATAGCTAATGAAGTTAGAAAAAGAACAAACAAAACTCAAAACCAGTAGAAGGAAGGAAACAATAAAGATTAGAGCAGAAATAATAATTAATAATAACGAAAACAACAACAAAACAGATCAGGAAACTAGGAGCTGATTCTTTGAAAAGATCAAAAAAATTGATAAACCTTTAGCCAGATGTGTCAAAAATTTTTGAAAATGAGAGGATTCAAATAAACAAAATCAGAAATGTAAGAGGAGAAATAATAACTAAATCCAGAAAAATACCAAGGACTGTAAGAGAATATTATGGAAAATTATATGCCAACAAACTGGACAACCTAGAAGAAATGGGTAAATTATCAGAAACATATAACCTAAAAAAATGGATCAGAAAGAAATAGAAAATTTGAACAGACTGATTACCATCAATGAAACTGAATCAGTAATTTAAAAACTCACAAGAAACAAAAGTACAGGACAAGGATTTACAGGTGAATTCTACCAAACATTTAAAGAAGAGTTAATCCTTATTTTCCTCAAACTTCTCCAAGAACTAGAAGAGGAAGAAAAACTTCCAAATTTATTCTATGTGGCCAGTATTACCCTGATTCCAAAATCAGATAAAGAAATAGCAAACCAAATCCAACAATACACTAAAAAAAAATCATTCACCATAATCAGGTGGGATTTATTCCCAGGATGCAAAGGTGGTTCAATATTTGCAAATCAATCAATGTGACACATCACATCAATAAGAGAGATGATAAAAACCATATGATCATTTCAACAGATGCAGAGAAAGCACCTGACAAAGTGTAACATCCATTCATGATAAAAACCCTCACCAATATAGGTTTAGAGGGAACATATCTCATCATAATAAAGGCCATATGAAAAACCCACAATTAAATTAATATCATACTTAATGGTAAAAAACTGAGAGCTTTTCCCATAAGGTCAGGAATAAGACAAAGATGTCTATGCTCTCTACTGTTATCCAACATAGTACTGGAAGTCCTAGCCACAGCAATCAGACAACAAAAAGAAATAAAAGGTATCCAAATTAGTAAGGAAGATGTAAAACTTTCACTGTTTGCAGATGACAAGTTACTATATATAGAAAACTTGAAGGATTTTACCAAAAAACTACTAGAACTGACAAATAAATTCCATAAGGTTGCAGGATACCAAATGAATGTACAGAAATCCACTGCATTTTTTGACAGTAATAATGAAGAAGCAGAAAGAGAAATTAAGAAAACAATCAAATTTACAATTGAACCAAAAATATTCCAATACCTAAGAAAAAACCTAACCAAAGTGGTGAAAGACCTGTACTCTTAAAACCATAAAACACTGATCAAAGAAATTGAAGACAACATCAAGAAATGGAAAGACATTCCATGCTCATGGATTAGAAGAATATTGTTAAAATGTCTATACTACCTAAAGTAACCTACAGGTTTAATGAAATTCCTATCAAAATACCACCAGCAGTTTTCACAGAATTAGAACAGCCAATCCTAAAATTTGTATGAAACCACAGGAGACTCTGACTAACCAAAGCAATCTTGAAAAAAAAAACAAAAAACTGGAGGTATCACAATTCCAGATTTCAAGTTATACAACAAAGTGGTAATAATCAAAATAGTATGGTACTGGCACAAAATACCCACATAGATCAATGGAACAGAACAGAAACCCCAGAAATAAGCCCATAATTATATGTTTGATGAATTTTCAATAAAGGAGGCAAGAATTTGCAATGGGAAAAAGAGTGTCTTCAACAAACGGTGTTGGGAAAATTAGACAACTACATGCAAAAGAATGAAACTGGAACACTTTCTTACACATATGCAAAAATAAACTCAAAATGGATTAATGATCTAAATATGAGATCTGAAACCATAAAAATCTTAGAAGATAGTATGGGCAGTGATTTATCTGACACCAGTCATATCAACATATTTCTAAATACGAATCCTGAGGCAAGGGAAACAAAAACAAAAATAAAGTATTGGGACTACATCAGAGTAAAAAGCTTATGCACAAAAAAGGAAACAACACCAAAACTAAAGACAACCTACTGACTGGGAGAAGATATTTGCAAATGACATATATGATAAAGGATTAGTATCTAAAATATGTAACAAACTTATACAATTTTTCATGCCCATTTTGGGGGGTATTGAGTTTTGTAAGTTCTTTATCCACTTTGGAGAACAGACACATGAAAAGATGCTCAACATCACTGATCATCAGGGAAATACAAATCAAACTACAATGAGATATATTTCATACCTGTTAGCATGGCTAAAATCAACAACACAAGAAACAACAAGCGTTGGCAAGTATGTGGAGAAAGGGGAACACTCTTTCACTGTTGATGGGAATGGAAACTGGTGCAGCCACTTTGAAAAACAGTATGGAGTTCCCTCAAAAAACTAAAAATAGAACTACCCTATGATCCAGCACCACCCAAAGAATACAAAGCATTCATTCAAAGGGATACATGCACCCTGCTGCTTACAGCATCATTATCTATAATAAACAACCTATGGAAACAGCCCAAATGTCCATCGATTGATGAATGGATAAAGAAGATGTGGTACATATATACAATGGAATATTAGTTAGAAATGAAAAAGAATGAAATCTTTCCCCTTGCAATGACATGGATGGAGCTAGAGAGGATTATGTTGAGTGAAATAAATCAGAGAAAGACAAATAACATATGATTTGACTCATATATAGAATTTAAAAAACAAAACAAGTAACCAAAGGAAAAAAAAGAGAGAGGCAAACCAAGGAACAGACTCTTCACTATAGAAAATAAACTGATGTCTACCAGAGGGGAGGAGGGTAGGGGTATGGGTTAAATAAGTGATGGAGTTTAAGAAGCGCACTTTCTGTGATGAGAAATGGGTATTTATATGGAAGTAGTGAATCACTGTACTGTACACCTGAAACTAATATTACACACTGTATGTTAAGTAGAATTTAAATAAAAACTAAAGAAAAAAAGAACTTCTGCAACTTTAACACTAAATCCCCCCCCCCCACTTCCCCACAAACAATCCAATCAAAAATAGGCAGAAGACACAGACATTTGTCCAAAGACATCCAGATGGCCAACAGACACATGAAAAGATGCTCAACATCACTCATCATCACGGAAATGCAAATCAAAACCACAAAATGTGATACCATCTCACACTGTCAGAATAGCTATAATCAAAAATCCAAGAAACAGGTATTGGTAAGGATATGAAGAAGTAGGAACCCTTGTGCACTGTTGGTGGCAAGGCAAACTGGTGTAGCCACTGTGCAAGACAGTATGGAGGTTTTAAAAAATTAAAATTAGAACTACCCTAGGATCCAACAATCATACTATTGGGTATTTACTCAAAGAATACAAAAACACTAATTCAAAGGGATTCATGCATTCCTATGTTTATTGAACTATTATTTACAATAGCCAAATTATGGAAGCAACAACCTAAGTGTCCACTGATAGATGAATGGATAAAGATGTGGTTTATACATATATATGATGGAATATTATTCAAGCAAAAAAATGAAATCTTGCTATTTGAAACAACATGGATGGATCTAGAAAGTATAATGCTAAGCAAAATAAGTCAGTAATAAAAGACAAATACAAATACCATGATTTGACTCATGTACGGAACTTAAAACAAATGAACAAAGGAAAAATAATAAAGACAAACGTAAAAACAGACTCTTAACTATAGAGAACAGATGGTTAGTAGAGAGGATGTAAGTTGATAAATGAATAGGTGAAGGGGATTGAGCACACTTATCTTGAAGAGCACTAAGTAATATTTGGAATTCTTGAATCACGATATTTTACACCTGAAACAAATATAACACTGTATGTTAACTATACTGGAATAGTAATAAAAAAATTTTTAAAGAAGAAAAAAATTCAACATATAATGAAGATGGCATCTCAAATCACTAGGAAACATGTAGCCTTTTTCATGAATAACTTAACAACTGATGATTATCATACTTCACATCACATACCAGAATAAACTCCAAGTAAGGCAGAGTGCTACTGTAAACTACGAAGCCATACAACAACTAGAAAAGAACAGGTGAAGGTTTTAAATAATGGCCGGGTGAGTTTTGACTCAAATCCAGATACAATAAAAGTTTGATACATTCAATTACATTAAGAAATACTTTTAAATTACCAAAACCACCATAAAGAAAGGCAAATAACAAATGACAGACAAGGAGAAAATATTTGCTACCTTATTGTAGATAAAGGGATAATCTCTCTAATACATAAAATTTTCTTAAAATAGATTAAAAAAACCCTACAACCTAATACAAAATAAGCAAAAATATAAGCAATCGGTTCATGGAAAGAAATATATATACAGAGGCCCTCAAATATATAAAAAGTTCAATAAGTTCTCTAAGAAAAATGCAAATTGAAACTACATTGAAATACTATTTATTAGAACAAGACTTCAAAATCTCAATAACATATTTTGTATACAAGACTACAAGAAACAAGTTCCCAAATATTGCTGATGAGAATTCAAAATGATATAGCCTCTTTGGAAGGGGTTTGGTATTATCTAGCAAAATTACTTGACACAGCAGCAATTCTCACATGTAGGAATTTAACCTGAAGATACACTTTCACAAATGTGAGGAAAAAAAATATGCACAATGTTATTCACTGAAACATTATTTGTAATAACAAACTATTGGAAACATCCCAAATGCCCAACCACAGGAAAGTACTGGAATAAATTATGGTGCACTCACACCAGGAACACTATTTACTGTAAAAACAAAAGATTAAGGAAAAATTCTATGATTTGGTATGAAATGATTTTCAGGCTACATTGCAATTTGGAAAAAAAACAAACCCAAGTATATACAGTATACTGTCTTTTGTATAAGAAAGCTAAATGAGGCTATATACATACATTCTTATATTAATATAGATGTGTGTATTGTAAAACAAATACAGGAAAGATAAGCCAAAAATTAATACAAAATTTTACCCATAGAAAGTAGGTGGGAATGCAGTGGAAGAACGTGAGCCTCCTCGGAATATATAAACTTTTGAATAATGCAAGTGCTTTGCATATTCAAAATAAAATAAAATTTAAAAGAATTTTAAAAAGATAAATCTAAATGGATACAAATAGAAACACATGAACCTAACTGCAAATCAAATTGGCGATATAATCATATGGAAAAAAGAAATTCATTCAAGTAAATTTTAAACATATTACCTTGACTATATATCATAAATGGGGTTTTCTTGAAGTAAAGAAAAACTGCAAAGAAATCCTGAATGTTGTTTTGTTATTGATAATGGTATCAGTTTAGTAATACTATACATATTTTGTGTATATTGTAGAAAAGGGAAAATTAATGAATATATTGATGTGGTTGGGATCCAATATTTTCACCGTGAAAGAAAAAAGATACTAATTTGAAATGGGTTTAAGTGTTTAGATTTGGATTGTAGCTGTCAGTGTGGACTCCTGACTTAAACATATACATATATTTCTTAGTTCTGTCCACTAAATGGGTTTAAAGAACGACCTCCCATTTTCCAACAACACACCTTAGCATTCCAATTTCAGCTTCTAAATACATTCCCCGCTAAAAGAAATCAAGAGGACTTCCTGCAGAAATACCTGATTGTGAGAAGGGATTAAGAAAGTGCAAGGTAAGTCTGGGACATTTTTCCTCAGAATCATGGGGACTTATTAAAAGGACCTAAAGCTGTCTTAATAGAATCCCACTTGTCATGCCTGGGACAAATAGAGAACTGAAAAGAATAGCGTAGGTAATGGATTATAACACAGCTAACCAAAGAAAAACCCATGAATCCATAGTAATACCCATAAAAAGGCAGAAGGGTATGAAAGGCAATTCTTTACAAAAGAATGTCAGCTAATTAGTGTAGAAATAATAATAGAATTAGAAATTTTCCATTTTTAAAGCATCAATATAATAATTCATTCAGGCAAAAATCATGAATGGATGGTAAAACCATTGAGTGAAGATTTCTCAGGCATGAAATATTAACATAGACCTTCCAACTTATTCTCTCACAGATGACATAGTAATTTCAAAATGTAAGAGATTTCTTTACAATGTAGACATCTGGGGAACACCACCATAACCAAATGACCAACATTAGCATTATCAATAATGGTACAAACTAACATTTTATATTTCCTGATGTGAAGCAGTGGGAAATATATCTAAGTAGTATCCTTGCAAAAATGTTTAACATGAATTATATCATAAAAAAAACAAATTGAAATTTGGGACACTTATAGAAGAGAATTGGCCCAAGTTTTTCTTTTTTTTTTTAAGTCAATGTCATAAAAGGCAAAAAAAGAAAACAACAACAACAACAAAAAAGGTGAAGGAGAATATCCTAGTCTAAAGGAAGCTGAGTAGAAATGAAAACTACTGAACAAGTGATTCTTGATTAGGTCTTAGAAAAATAAAATAGGTATAAGAGACATTTTAGAATAAGGTAAGAAATTCAAATATAGATTTCAATTTTGATGGTATTACTGTATCAGTGTAAATTTCCTTATGAGTGATAATCTTGCAGTATTGTGGTTAGGAAGAGACTATGGAAAGGAAGGGAAGTATCTGTTTGTAGGTGATACATGCTAAAGCACTCAGAGCTGAAGTGTCATGAAGTCTGCAACTTATTCTCAAATGGTTCCAGGTGGCTGTAGGGGAAGAAATAAATAGCAAAAAAAGGAAATGGTAAACATGGCAAAATGTTAATAATTGGTAAATGTAAGTAAAGAATACATGTTTATTGTATTATGCTTTTAACGTTTTTTGTTTGCCTTTTTTAAATAAAAAATTGAATAAAACAGCAAAAATGATTCTTTTTCTGAGTATGTTTCTACTCTATTGAGAATCCTAAGACAATTTTACATCATTTGCATTCAAGTGGTAAACATTCAAGCATAGCAACATTCCCTTAGAGAATGCAATCAGATTGGCCACATTCCAAATTACAGGAGTGGAATTTACATTTTCATTTTTCTGCTTCCATTTCTCAGTCCTTCACCTCTTCCTTCACAGAAATACTTCAATCTTAAATGCCCCATTCTAGCTAAGGAGGAAAACTGTGTAATAGGATTTCCTAAAGTCACAGAGCCTTCCTTTCTTGTCATGCCGCCTAAAAGGTTTTACATTTTTAAGGAGACTATAGAAAAAATAATAAATGATTCTTACATTGGAAAACTATTCTGAGTGGGGCTAGCTCTTCTGTGTCTTAAAACAAAATACTCACATTTGAAGACTTATTATAAGGCAAGCATTGATGTAAGTATTCTTGTATCTGACTTATTTTTTACCCCAGGTGCAACTAAAGGTGGCTAGATTAGTAATTTTCACTTCAGAAAATCATGAACTACTCCCTGGCAATTTATGGTCTTTAGATAGCTTGCTTCTTTAACTTAATTTTTTAGGGTTTTTCCTTCAATGCTCTCATTACTTCTCCAAATGGCAAAATATATGACTTGACGTGTCAAAACTTATGCAAGCTTTATAACTAACCACTGACCAAGGCCAAATTTGTCGGGGGTGGAGGGGTGGGGGGGAAGTGAGCCATCGTTTTGTAATTGAGACCACTGGTCTGACCAGTAAGATGAAATACCAGGAGAGAGACCACACTGCAATTTTTTTCCTTTACCAGTTTTTCTGAAACTCAGTTCTGTTCATCTTCCTGTGAGAAATTAGACATTCAAAGCATTATTACTGTAGGGTAATGATTTCTATTCTGTTAAAGCTGACAGCTTCCATTTCTGTAAAATAACATTCCAAAGCATATGGAAAATGGAAAGAAAGTCTCTCTTATTCTCCCTTGTAATATTTATCTTTTTGTTCATGATGGTACCTAACTAAAATTAGAATGTCCATCAAGGCTGGTAGAGCTGTGTGGTCACCAAACAGACACTGGTTTTCTAGGGCCTGAAATTGATACGATTTTTATGACCCATTTTAAGAAAAATCATAAAAAGTTAAATAGTCAAGTACAAATATGAATGTTATGAATGTTATGAATATTTAAAATGAGAAAGAAGTGATGTTTAAGAATAACTTTTAGGGGCACCTGAGTGGCTCCATTGGTTAAGCGACTGACTTTGGTTCAGGTCATGATCTTGCAGTTCACGAGTCTGAGCCCCACATCAGGCTCTAAGCGGACGTGGAACCTGCTTCTGATTGTCCTCTCTCTCTCTCTCTCTCTCTCTCTGACCCTCCCCCATTTGTGCGTGCACTCTCTCTCTCAAAAATAAATAAAAACATTAAAAAAAACTTTTAAAAAGCTAATACCACAAACAGAAAAATCCTGAAAAAATATATTTTTTATTAATCAACTGCCTAATGCATATTGTCATTTTTGATTCTAATCTTTTCATCACCTTTTACATGAAATGTCAATTTTGTGATAATTTTTAAAAATTTTTTTTTCAACGTTTATTTATTTTTGGGACAGAGAGAGACAGAGCATGAACGGGGGAGGGGCAGAGAGAGAGGGAGACACAGAATCGGAAACAGGCTCCAGGCTCTGAGCCATCAGCCCAGAGCCTGACGCGGGGCTCGAACTCACGGACCGCGAGATCGTGACCTGAGCTGAAGTCGGACGCTTAACCGACTGCGCCACCCAGGCGCCCCAATTTTGTGATAATTTTTAATAAAGAAAATGAGAAGATAGTTTAGTTTTTCACTAAGCACTGCTGATTAAAATTTATAGAATTCAATTTTTCAAAAATATTTCTCCTTCCATAATTTGTTATTGGTAATACCATGAAATTTTAGAATTGTTGTCAAATTTGGAAAAATCTCTACCAAGTTTTTTTCATATATGAATGATAGGATTTCAGATCATTATTAAGTACACTTTCAATAGGAGGCAACTGATTACTCAAGGAATCTTCCATGGACTAACTCATTTTTCCATTTGGTTCAAACTTCATTTCTCCTTCAGTACCCTCCTAGTTCTAGGACTAGGAATTGTGGGCACCTTTGTGTAACATGCTGAGTAGAGTGGGCACAGGAAATGGTAGTTTTTCTGGGAACAAATTTTATGCAGAGTAGCTAGCAGTGATTTGACAATGCATGGAATTAACTGTGAATCATTGAAGTGTATTCCCCTGATCTCAACACCACATAGCTGCTCTAGGTCCTCCTGGCAGAAGGGATAGTGTGAGGGTGAAGCTGCTGTAGAAAATAATAGTCTTAACCGATTGCAATAAAATTATCTTACTTTTGCAAATTTTTCTAAAGCATATAACCCTGTGCACATATTACTTGGGATTAATCTTCATTAGTTTCATGGTAAATCCATCTCTGGCCATTACTACAATACAAACAAAGCTGCCCTTTTCTAAGTCTTTAGTAGAATCTGTTGAAAAGCCAATACAGGGATCATGCTTTGTTGCCCTCTCCATCCATCCCATGCCATGCACATCTAAGTAAGAGCAAGAAGAAAAAATATTTTTACTCTTTGGTTAGTGCATCTTTATATTTAAATTTGCTCACATGCAGAGGTAGGGATGAGTGAAATTAGAAAGCTTTTTTAGGTACATAGTGGTTATATGGCTTAACAGAACATTGTTCAGAAACTTTTAATTATAGAATCAGTTAGGTATCCAATAATTGTACAGAAAAATATTTCAAAGAACATTTTCAAAAGTAATAAAGGTTTAGGATTTAACTGAAAACTTACTAGGTGGAAGGGACTAATTATGATCTCAAAGGAAATGGGAGAGATTAAATATGATGTCCACAAAGGCAAAAGTATATTAGCATAACACTAAAAAAATCCAACAGAAATATTTGTAAAAAAATAAATAAGGGTAAATACCATTCTGTGCATTCTCCCTCCTCCTAGGGAATTAGTTATTTAGGTAGGGCAGAAAATTTGGTGGGATATTTCCTTTATGAAGGAGATAGCAGGTGGCTGTCTGTTGAAGTGTGAAAAACAAGTAGACTCATTTGGATGCAATTAAAAAAAATTAATCAAATGACAAAAAATACAAGCAGAAAATAATTTTCCTCTTCTCTTGGAAATTTCTCTATGCAGAAATTTAGGAAGATATTGGAATTAGAGGAGACAGTAAACTATGAATCTAAGAAATTATAATTGCTAACAAAAAAAGAAAATTTATTTGGTAATTTAGACAATCAAAAGATTTTTATCTTTCAAAATACATTCAATATAGTTTTCTTCTATTCTTATGGTTTTAAAAATCATTTATACACAAGTCTTCCAAGGAACAACACATGCAATATCGCAATATTTTCTAATTACAGCCCAAAGAAACTAACAAAGATCTTTTTTTTTAACCTGAGCCCAGTAGAGTCTGATAAAAAAGCTTTTTCTTTTCAAAATTTAATTTAAATTCTAGTTACTTAGCATACCGTGCAATATTGGTCTCAGGAGTAGAATTCAGTGATTCATCACTTACATACAACACCCAGTGCTCATCACAAGTGCCCTTAATATTCATCACTCATTTAACCCATCCCCCTACTAACATCAGTTTGTTCTCTATCTTGAGAGTCTCTCATGGTTTGTTTCCCTCTCTCTTATTTCTCCCCTCCCATATGTTTGTCTGTTTTGTTTCTTCAATTCCACATGAATGAAATCATATGGTATTTGTCTTTCTTTAATTTATTTCTCTTATTTTCCATTTTCCATTTTATTTTCCATTTTATTTCCATTTCCATTTTCTTTTATTTCCACACTTGCTACATTCACATCCTTGCAAATGGCAATATTTCATTCTTTTTGATGGCTGAGGAATATTCCATTGTGTATACACACCACTTCTTTGTTCCTTCATCAGCTGAAAGACAGTTGGGCTCTCTCCAAATTTTGGCTATTGTTGATACTGCTGCTATAAACATCGGGGGTGCATGTGTTCCTGTGAATCTGTATTTTTGTAACATTTGGGCAAATAGTGCACCTAGTAGTGCAACTGCTAGATCATAGGGTAGTTATACTTTTAACTTTCTGAGGAAACCTCATATTGTTCTCCAGAGTGGCTGCAACACTTTGCATTCCCACCAACTGTACAAGAGGGTTCCCGGTTCTCCGCATCCCAGCAAACACCTCTTGTTTCTTGTGTTGTTAATTTTAGCCATTCTGACAGCTATGAGGTGGAAGCTCATCATGGTTTGATTTGTATTTCCCTGATGATTAGTGATGTTGAGCATCTTTTCATGTCTCTGTTAGCATGTGGATGTCTTCTTTGGAAAAGTGTTTATTCATTTCTTCTACCCATTTCTTCACTGCATTATTTGTGGGGTTTTTGGATGTTGAGTTTGATAAGTTCTTCACAGATTTTGGATGCTAACCCTTTATCAGATACGTCATTTGCAAATATCTTCTCCATTCTGAATGTTGCCTTTTAGTTTTGTTGATTGTTTCCTTCACTGTGCTTTTTTTTTCGTAAGTGTTTTATGGTTTTCAGAGTACAGATCTTCTACCTCCTTGGTTGGGTTTATTCCTAGGTATCTAATTGTTTTTGGTGCAGTTGTAAGTGGAATCAATTCCTTGATTTCTCTTTCTGTTGCTACATTATTGGTGTTTAGAAATGCAACAGATTTCTGTAAGTTGATTTTATATCCTGAGACTTTGCTGAATTCATTTATTAGTTCTAGCAGTTCTTTGGTGGAGTCTTTTGGATTTTCTACATAGAGTACCATGTTGTCTTCAAATAGTGAAAGTTTGACTTCTTTCTTGCTGATGTGGATGCCTTTCATTTCTTTTTGTTGTCTGATTGCTGATTGCCTATGTTACATAGCAATGGCGACAGTGGACATCGTTGTCTTGTTCCTGACTATAGGGGAAAGACTCTCAGTTTTTCTTCATTGGGAATGACATTATCTGTGAGTAGATATGGCCTTTATGATGTTGAGGTATGCTCCATCTATCCTTACTTTGTTGAGGGCTCTTTTTGATTTTTTCAATGAAGGGGGTGTTTGTTGTGCGAGAGAGCTTTCATACAATAGACTGAGAATCTGAAAACTTATGTTTTATTTCTACTTCTGTCACAAACTAGTTCCTCTGTTGTAGGAAAATTACTTAAATTGAGCCTCAGTTTTTTTCACCTGTGTAATGAAGATTGGAATATATAATAACTAAGATTTCTTTAAGTTCCAACATTCTATGAGTCAATGTGTGTCTGATGCAGTATTCTTTTACTCAGGTGAATGGATCAAACAGAATTTAGTCTACTGAAAAATGAATAAAAATCAATTAATAATAAACATAATAAAATAATAAATGATAAAATAAATAAATATCCATGATATTAATGAAACTAGTTTGTGAGTACTAATGACCCTATGATTATATTGGGCTTTTGCCTAATGCTGCCATAGCCTATTTGCTGACAAATCCCAGATTCACATAACCAGTATAGACCTATTTGCACTCCAACTTGTGTAAGGAACTGACTACATAACTATTCCTTGTATATTTCTCATATATTCAAATTTAGGACATATAAAGTCAAATTCTGGACTCTGCCTCTACCCCTCTTAACTTGGAAATAACACATTCCATTCTACTTCTATGACCTACCTGATCCCAGTAGCTTGAATGGGAACTACAGCATCTGCCCTGACTCCTCTTCTGCATACCACTACCATTCAAGCCTGTGAGTCCTTCCCAAAAGAGGAAGAGAGAGAGAAAGGGGCTGAAGGTGTACTTGAACAAATCATAGCTGAGAACTTCCCTGATCTGGGGAAGGAAAAAGGCATTGAAATCCAAGAGACACAGAGAACTCCCTTCAGACATAACTTGAATCGATCTTCTGCACAACATATCATAGTGAAACTGGCAAAATACAAGGATAAAGACAAAATTCTGAAAAGCAGCTAGGGATAAACAGGCTCTAATTTACAAAGGGAGACCAATAAGACTAGTGGCAGACCTATCTACTGAAACTTGGCAGGCCAGAAAGGAATGGCAGGAAATCTTCAATGTGATGAACAGAAAAAATATGCAGTTGAGAATCCTTTATCCAGCAAGTCTGTCATTTAGAATAGAAGGAGAGATAAAGGTCTCCCCAAACAAACAAACAAAAAAACCTGAAGGAATTCATCACCACTAAACCAGCCCTACAAAAGATCCTAATGGGGATTCTGTGAGTGAAATGTTGCAAGGACTACAAAGTACCAGAAACATCACTACAAGCATGAAACCTACAGACATCACAATGACTCTAAACCCATATCTTTCTATAATAACACTGAACGTAAATGGACTAAATGCACCAACCAAAAGACACAGGGTATCAGAATGGATAAAAAAACAAGACCCATCTATTTGCTGTCTACAAGAGACTCATTTCAGACCTGAGGACACCTTCAGATCGAAAGTGAGAGGATGGAGAACTATCTACCATGCTACTGGAAGTCAGAAGAAAGCTGGAGTAGCCATACTCATATCAGACAAACGAGACTTTAAATTAAAGGCTATAACAAGAGATGAAGAAGGGCATTATATAATAATTACAGGGTCTATCCATCAGGAAGAGCTAAGAATTATAAATGTCTATGTGCCAAATACGGGAGCCCCCAAATATATAAAACAATTCATCACAAACATAAGCAACCTTATTGATAAGAATGTGGTAATTGCAGGGGACTTTAATACTCCACTTACAACAATGGATAGATCATCTAGACACAGGATCAATAAAGAAACAAGGGCCCTGAATGATACATTGGATCAGGTGGGCTTGACAGATATATTTAGAACTCTGCATCCCAAAGCAACAGAATATACTTTCTTCTCGAGTGCACACAGAACATTCTCCAAGATAGATCACATACTGGGTCACAAAACAGCTCTTCATAAGTATACAAGAATTGAGATCATACCATGCACACTTTCAGACCACAATGCTATGAAGCTTGAAATCAACCACAGGAAAAAGTCTGGAAAACCTCCAAAAGCATGGAGGTTAAAGAACACCCTACTAAAGAATGAATGGTTCAACCAGGCAATTAGAGAAGAAATTAAAAATTATATGGAAACAAATGAAAATGAAAAGACAACAATCCAAAAGCTTTGGGATGCAGTGAAGGCGGTCCTGAGAGGAAAATACATTGCCATCCAGGCCTATCTCAAGAAACAAGAAAAATCCCAAATACAAATTCTAACAGTACACCTAAAGGAAATAGAAGCAGAACAGCAAAGGCACCACAAACTCAGCAGGAGAAGAGGAATAATAAAGATGAGAGCAGAAATAAACAATATAGAATCTAAAAAAACTGTAGAGCAGATCAATGTAACCAAGAGTTGGTTTTTTGAAAACATAAACAAAATTGATAAACCTCTAGCCAGCCTTATCAAAAAGAAAAGGGAGGTGACCCAAATAGGTAAAATCATGAATGAAAATGGATTATTACAACCAATCCCTCAGAAATACAAAAAAATTATCAGGGAATACTATAAAAAATTACATGCCAACAAACTGGACAACCCGGAAGAAATGGACAAATTCCTAAGCACCCACACACTTCCAAAATCAAACAGGAAGCAATAGAAAACCTGAACACACCAATAGCCAGCAAAGAAATTGAATCAGTTCTCAAATATCTCCAAACAAATAAGAGTCCAGGACCAGATGGCTTCCCTGGGGAATTCTACCAGACATTTAAAGCAGAGATAATACCTATCCTTCTCAAGCTTTTCCAAAAAGTAGAAAGGGAAGGGAAACTTTCAGACTCATTCTATGAAGCCAGCATTACTTTGATTCCTGAACCAGACAGAGACCCAGCAAAAAAAGAGAACTACAGGCCAATATCCCTGATGAATATGGATGCAAAAATTCTCAATAAGATACTAGCAAATCTAATTCAACAGCATATAAAAAGAATTATTCACCATGATCAAGTGGGATTCATTCCTGGGATGCAGGGCTGGTTTAGCATTCACAAATCAATCAATGTGATACATCACATTAACAAAAGAAAAGAATCACATGATCCTGTCAATCAATGCAGAAAAAGCATTTGACAAAATTCAGCATCCTTTCTTAACAAAAACCCTCCGGAAAGTCGGGATAGAAGGAACATACTTAAACATCATAAAAGCCATTTATGAAAAGCCCACAGCTAATACCATACTCAATGGGGAAAAACTGAGCTTTTTCCCTGAGATCAGGAACACGACAGGGATGTCCACTCTCACCGCTGTTGTTTAACATAGTGTTGGAAGTGCTAGCATCAGCAATCAGACAACAAAAGGAAATCAAAGGCATCAAAATTGGCAAAGATGAAGTCAAGCTTTCACTTTTTGCAGATGATATGATATTATACATGGAAAACCTGATAGACTCCACGAAAAGTCTACTAGAACTGATACATGAATTTAGCAAAGTTGCAGGATACATAATCAATGTACAGAAATTGGTTGCATTCTTATACACTAATAATGAAGCAACAGAAAGAGAAATAAAGAAACTGATCCCATGCACAATTGCACCACGAAGCATAATATACATAGGAATAAACCTAACCAAAGATGTACAAGATCTGTATGCTGAAAACTATAGAAAGCTTATGAAGGAAGTTGAAGAAGATATAAAGAAATGGAAAAACATTCCATGCTCATGGGTTGGAAGAATAAATATTGTCAAAATGTCAATACTACCCAAAGCTATCTGCACATTCAATGCAATCCCAATCAAAATTGCACCAGCATTCTTCTCGAAGCTAGATCAAGCAATCCTAAAATTCTTATGGAACCACAAAAGGCCCCGAATAGCCAAAGTAATTTTGAAGAAGAAGACCAAAGCAGGGGGCATCACAATCCCAGACTTTAGCCTCTACTACAAAGCTCTAATCATCAAGACAGCATGGTATTGGCACAAAAACAGACACATAGACCAATAGAGTAGAACAAAGACTCCAGAACTGGACACACAAAAGTATGGCCAACTAATCTTTGACAAAGCAGGAAAGAATATCCAATGGAAGAAAGTCTCTTTAACAAATGGTGCTGGGAGAACTGGACAGCAACATGCAGAAGAATGAAACTAGACCATTTTCTTACACCATTCACAAAAATAAACTCAAAATGGATGAAGGACCTGAATGTGAGACAGGAAACCATCAAAACCCTAGAGGAGAAAGCAGGAAAAAACCTCTCTGACCTCAGCCACAGCAATTTCTTACTTGACACATCCCCAAAGGCAAGGGAATTAAAAGCAAAAATGAACTATTGGGACTTCATGAAGATAAAAAGCTTCTGCACTGCAAAGGAAACAATCAACAAAACTAAAAGGCAACTGACAGAATGGGAAAAGATATTTGCAAATGACATATTGGACAAAGGGCTAGTACCCAAAATCTATAAAGAGGTCACCAAACTCCACACCCGCAAAACAAATAATGCAGTGAAGAAATGGGCAGAAAACATGAATAGACACTTCTCTAAAGGAGACATCCAGATGGCCAACAGGCACATGAAAAGATGCTCAAAGTCGCTCCTCATCTGGAAAATACAAATCAAAACCACACTCAGATACCACTTCATGCCAGTCAGAGTGGCTAAAATGAACAAATCAGGAGACTACAGATGCTGGCGAGGATGTGGAGAAACAGGAACCCTCTTGCACTGTTGGTGGGAATGCAAACTAGTGCAGCCGCTCTGGAAAACAGTGTGGAAGTTCCTCAAAAAATTAAAAATAGATCTACCCTATGAGCCAGCAATAGCACTGCTAGGAATTTACCCAAGGGATACAGGAGTGCTGATGCATAGGGGCACTTGTACCCCAATGTTTATAGCAGCACTTTCAACAATAGCCAAATTTCAACAAGAGCCTAAATGTCCATCAACTGATGAATGGATAAAGAAATTGTGGTTTATATACACAATGGAGTACTACGTGGCAATGAAAAGGATGAAATACGGCCTTTGTAGCAACGTGGATGGAACTGGAGAGTGTTATGCTAAGTGAAATAAGTCATACAGAGAAAGAGATACCAAATGTTTTCACTCTTACGTGGATCCTGAGAAACTTAACAGAAGACCATGGGGGAGGGGAAGGAAAAAAAAATTTAGAGAGGGAGGGAGCCAAAGCATAAGGGACTCTTAAAACCTGAGAACAGGGGCGCCTGGGTGGCGCAGTCGGTTAAGCGTCCGACTTCAGCCAGGTCACGATCTCGCGGTCCGTGAGTTCGAGCCCCGCGTCGGGCTCTGGGCTGATGGCTCAGAGCCTGGAGCCTGCTTCCGATTCTGTGTCTCCCTCTCTCTCTGCCCCTCCCCCGTTCATGCTCTGTCTCTCTCTGTCCCAAAAAATAAATAAATGTTGAAAAAAAAATTAAAAAAAAAAATTAAAAAAAAAACCTGAGAACAAACGGAGGGTTGATGGGGGGGGGGGTGGGAAGGAAGGAAAGGTGTGCGATTGGTATTGAGGAGGGCATCTGTTGGGATGAGCACTGGGTGTTGTATGGAAACCAATTTGACAATAAATTTCATATTAAAAACAAAACAAAACTGTTTATTGACATCCTGCCATGGTAAATGAGGATTTAGCTCAGTTACTCTTCCCTAAACTCTCCCCTCTCCCTCCTGCCATCATAATTATTTCACTACTCTTCTTCATTCCTCTTTGGATCACATTTGTGCCCCTCAAAATATGCATTTTCCTTTTATTTTTGTCCAGTAGTAACAGACAATCTATCTTGACTCCTTACCTTGTAAAGTGAGGTCTTCAATTCCTTACTCTTAGAAGCATCACTTTTACTTTCACATTAACAATACCAAAAAAAAAATGCCTTCTGAGCTATAACCACAGTTAAGTTTCCCATGCTTTGCCTTTTCTTAGGTCTTAAAAGTTGAAAAATCAATAAGCATTCCTTTGCATTACCATAACTATGCAAATATAGTTCATTGCTGAACCAAGCAGTGATTACATGATAGCATGTACTTTTTCATGTACAGTGTCCCTCTTAAGCAAATTTCTAATTGTTTTCTATTTTTTATTTAGTCAATCCTCAGGTTTGTTCTGCATTTCAAGGATACTATCAAGTCTATGGAACATACCCCACTGCACATACCTTTTATCTTTTTTACTACATACTTATTTCTGGAACTCACTTTGAGAATTATTTTGCCACACATTAGTAATGTTAGGTCTTCTCTTCATTACTGTCCCAGGTTAGATTCATTGTTTCCAATATCCTAGGTCTTGTTCATTCTTAGTTTCTTGTTTTCTCTGACCCATCTTAAGGAATCTCGTAAAGATGGATGCATACGAGAGAAATTTTCTGAGTTCTTGGATATTTGAAAACACTTTTATTCTATCATCATACTTGATTAATAATTTGGCTAGGTAAGGCTTTTAAGTTCAAAATCAGCTTTCATCAGAATTTTTAAGGCAATTCTGCCTGCATTCTAGCAGTCTGTACTGTTACTTTTCCTTTCTGAAAACTTCTAGGATCTTCTCCCTGAACTTGGTGTGGTAAAATCTCTCAATATTATGTTTAGAAATGGATGTTTATTGCACTCATGCTGTACATTTCCTGGCTTCTCTCAATCTGAAAACCTATATCCACCATAAACTTTGGTACGTTCCTTTCTATTATTTCTTTGATGTTTTTCTCCTCTCAAATTTCTTTGTTTTCAATAGTCACATACTAATTTTCTAACTGTACCTTCTTGCTATTTCATTGTTCCCTTTTCATAGATGCTATTCTTACATGCTATATGCATGTAACATCTTCTAACATATTAGTATAATAACTAGAATATTTAAAAGTTCTTTTCCATTCCTTAATTTATCTTTCTTTCTCTTGGGGTATCTTACCAGGTTTATCTTAGTCTTATTCTTTAAATATTTTCCCTCAAGTGTCGTGTAATTCATAGCTATTCATTGTTTTAGAATAATGGAAAAGAGAACTAGAAGTTAAACGTAAGTGGCTTCCTTAAAAAGTGAGTAGTGATCTTGCCCTTAAGTTGAAGAATCCTAAAATGAGAAGATAGGTTTTATCCAAAAGTGTCAACGTTTCTACTTTAGGTTTTCCAAACTATTAAATTTCTTTAGAAAAGAAATGTTTAGTTTTTATTTTCTTGGTGTGGGAATGCTAAAAGTAGGTGAGCGATATGGGGTGACTACTTTTTCTTTACATATTTTTTTAAAGTAAGTCTTTATTTTAAAGTGTTTATTTATGCAGAGAGAGAGAGAGTGAGTGAGTGCAGGGGAGGGGCAGAGAGAGAGAGAGGGAGAGAGAATCCCAAGCAGGCTCTGCACTGTCAGTGTGGAGCCCTACGTGGGGTTAAATTTCACGACCATGAGATCATGACCTGAGCCAAAATCAAGAGTTAGATGCTTAATCTACTGAACCATCCAGGCACCCCATACATATTTAATTAATTCTTTTAATTTTTTTTTAATCAGCCCTAGGTCTCTATCCCACCCCTGTCATACCTGGCTTCTTCATGGCCAGAGCTCTTTCTACACTTCCACCCTTCTATCTGCTTTTTGGACTCCAGAAACTTACTGAACTATTTTGTCAAACACTGTCCCTTTCCTTGTCCCCCTGGATCTTACTTGTACTATCATTTTAATCCAGTCTTGGGAGAAAGAGTTGATCAACATATGTTCTCTGTCTGTTGTCTTGAACCACTATCAGGATCTACATTCTGTTTTTCATAAAAAGTAACTTAGTTTTGCTTGACATTAAGACACTAAAGTTAATCATTTAAAAGCTTTATGGCATTTATATTGTGCTTTGTAACCTTAGTTCTGTTTTCTTTGTTCTATGTTTAAATGGATTTAATGTCTATCACCATTTTTTTATTAGTTTTTCATTCCTAAGTTCTAAATTTTGATCCCCTCTTGTATGGATTTTATTTCAAAGGTTTATTAAAAAAAATACTTCTAGGTGTTATATTCCCTAAGTTCTTTCACACTAGAGCAGACAATGTGTCTATTGCCTTTCAACCTAAAGAAGCACTTAACTGATTATAGAAAACATAGGTCACACTTTGTTGTAATGCTGTGACATTACTGTCTTCTGGTATTCAACATGGCAGAAGTCACCATATGCCATGGTGTCTCTATTCATTTGATTGGCTAGATTCCATTCTTGAGTCATTTGTTTGCCCCTCAAGAAAGTGAATGCATGCTATTATTTTTTTCCTTTCACATTCAAGAATATCTGTTTGGGGGCACCTGGGTGACGCAGTCGGTTAAGCGTCCGACTTCAGCCAGGTCACGATCTCGCGCTCCGTGAGTTCGAGCCCCGCGTCAGGCTCTGGGCTGATGGCTCGGAGCCTGGAGCCTGTTTCCGATTCTGTGTCTCCCTCTCTCTCTGCCCCTCCCCCGTTCATGCTCTGTCTCTCTCTGTCCCAAAAATAAATAAAAAACGTTGAAAAAAAAATTAAAAAAAGAATATCTGTTTGTAGCCTTCATAGCTGAATGGAATATTAACTGGATGCAATATTTTTGGATCACATTTCTTTTCCTTTACAGTTTAGTAGACAGTGCTCCATTGTCCTCTCCCCTGGAGTGTTGCTCTGGAGAAGATTAAGGCCAGTCTCCTTTTGTTCTAGATTATAGCAATTTGTTTCTAGACGCCTAAAGAATTTTTTCCTTATCCTCTAAATTCAATAATAACAGGAATATGATTTAGAATGGATAGTGTTCAATATTTTTGTCCTGGAATAGTATATAAACTTCTGAGTCACAGAGCCTCTTATTCCTACAGTTCAGGATTATCTTTCTATTTGTTATTGAAACAGGTTTTCTGATTCATTTTTTTGAGTTCTTTAACTCAGGGACACTTACCATCCTTGTGTAATGTCATCTTTTTCACTCTTCCATAGCTATTATCTTCTATTTCCATTAATCTTTTTATCTTTTTCCTTTGATTTTACTGTGCTTACCTCAAGCCTTTTCTTTGTGTAAGTGATTTATTTTTCAGCCCTGTCCATTCAATTTCTTTCCATATGTAATTTGTTTATTAGTTTTGTAATGGCATTATTTTACTTTCAATTTGTGTCATTTTTTTCAATTTTATTTCATTCTGTGTTATTATTTTACATTTAAGTTCTTATTTTATTTATGTTCTTAATATACTTTTCTATGGTATGAAACACTGGTGAGACATTTTCCTGTGTTTTTTAGACTCTGGTTGCTATAGAATTTCTTTTGTTATTTTTTGTTCTGTTTGCATAGTTCTTATTTCATTATATTTTTGTGTTGTTTATATTTCCAATGAATCCTGTATGTAGACTTTGTTTTTGCTCTGGTATAATCTGGTAAATTCTCCGGAAGTCTATCCGATATTCTCTGAGTCTTCCCCTACAAAACATGGTTTGAGAGCTGGTTATTGAATTATTCTTACTTCTCAGTGGCCTGAGCATTTTGGTGTGTGTATTTTGGAAGATGGGTAGGAATTGGGAGACAGCTGAGCTGGGACTGGGTATAGCCTATTTGTTCAATTATTCTATACTTTTACTATTTGATTCATGGTTTTTGTTGAAGTGTTCACATCTACCACCCTTCTGGATTTGTCAATTTTACTTTGTAATCCTGTCAGCTTGCTATGCCTAATGGACTGTTATATTATTAGGTGCCAAATTGTTTTATTGTCTTGGGCATTATTCTCCATTTTTTGTAATTCAACTTACTATGAAATCTATTTAGCCTTTGAAAAGTTTATATTCAAATTTTCTTTTTGGTTTGGTGTTAGGTATACCTTTTATAACCACATGTATCTGAATTTATATCATCGTTACTCCATCTGATAATCATACTGAGAATAAACTGAGAGTTGATGGGGGAAGTGGGTGATGGGCATTGAGGAGGGCACCTGTTGGGACAAGCACTGGGTGTTGTACGGAAACCAATTTGACAATAAATTTCATACCAAAAAAAAAAATAAAAAATAAAAATAAATGATAATTTCTTTTAATGGGTGAGCTTTATTTATCACATTCACTTTGATATCTTATGCATTTGGGCTTATTTCTACCACCTCCTTTTGTATTTTCTGCTTACCATTCATTTTCCTTGTTTTTTTTTTTCCTGCTATCCTATCTTTTGTTGGATTGATAAAGTGTTCTAAATTTCTCTTTTTCTTCCTTTTTTCTCTCTTCTTTTTCCTCCTCCAAATCCTCCTATTTGTCCTCCTTTTGATTCATCTAGTTTGGAAGGTATTAAGATTGTTTCTATTTATAAATTGGTTATCTAGGGTTTACCTTTTAAATTTTATGTAGAGCAACATACAGAAATGAGCACATGCATAACAGTACACCTCAATGAATTTTCACAAAGTAGATATACATGTGTAATAACCCAGATCAGGAAGTAGAACACTACCAGTACCCCAAGACCCCCATAATGTCCCATCCCAATTTTCTCTTCTTCCCTTCCTAAGTTTACTACTCTGTCTTCCTTACCATAGATTAGGTTTGTCTGTTTGGAACTTCATGTATATGGAATAATAAAATATAACCTCTTTGTGTATGACTCCTACTGCTCAATGCTATGATGTTGGACCCATCTATGCTGTTGGATGTAATGGTGACTCATTTGCTTTAATGTTGTAGACTACCCCATTGTATGAATACACCACAATTTATCATCCATTATACTGTTCCTGGCCATTTAGATTGTTTCTAGTGTTTGGCAATGATAATTAATGCAATTTTAAGTATTCTTGCTCCTGTCTTTCAGTCATCATTAGGTTGGGTATGTTTGTAGTAGTGAAATCTGAGATTGTTAGGTTATAGGCTACACATGCATTCAGCTTTAATAGTTACTTCCAGTCTTCTGAAGTGGTTGTACCAATTTATATTTCCATTTATAGTGCATGAAATTTCTTGTTGATCCATATCCTCACCAATATGTAATATTACTAATTTCTTTAGATTTTGCCTATTCTTATGAGTGTGTAGTTATAGTTATACAATTTTTCAATTCCCTGATGACTACTGATGTTATGTACTTTATATGCTTGTCATCCATTTATTCTCTTTCATGAGTTATTTGTTCAGTGTTCAAGTTTTTGCCCACATTTTAATGGACTTTCTATTTTTATAATGCTTCACAGGAATATTTTACATATTTTGGATAATAATCTTTGTCAGATAAAATATAAAAGTGTTTTCTTTAGTTTGTAGTTTTCTCTTTTATTCTTTTGCTGGGGTCTTTAGATAAACAGAAGTTCTTAATTTTGTCTCATTTATCAACACTTTTCTTTAGAAAGTTTTTCCTATCCTGAAGGCATGAAGATATTCTCTGTGTTCAATGTGATGGGTTTTTGTTTTGTTTTGTTTTTTTTTGGTTACCAAATGATCCTTTATTGAAATAGTTTCCTTTATAGGTTTTAACTAGCTGGGCATTTCACTACACCACTACTGATGTCATTTATGATATCACAAGGGTGGCAACCATCACATTGCAGCCCACAGACTGGGCAATTCCCAGGATTTCTTTAATGGTTCCAGAGAGTTCTCTGGCTAGAGATTGGTGCCACATCTGTTGACAACCCCATCAAAAGTGGTATTTCCACTGTGTTTAGCATTTTTACACTTCTTTCTGCCTCTTGGCAGTTCCTTGAGGGCTTTGATAATCAGGGCAGAAGCATAAGGCACCATTTCAATCCAGGAATGTTTGTTCTGAATGGTCACTCTCACTGTAATCCTCAGACCCTTCCAATCACCTGATGTCTTAGCAATATCATCACCAACCTTCTTTGTAGACAGGGCCAGGGCAGATGGCGCTCCCTATGAGTACACCTCTAGTATATGACTTTGATCTCATTGGGGTCAAACTTAGGAAGCATGGTGGAGGCACCTGGTGTCAGATGAACCTTCTGAAGAAAGCTGTACCTTCGCCTCCCCCTAGCTGAAAGCCTAGAGTCTATGTGATATTTTATTATTACCATTCACATGGACATATATATCCCACTTTCCCCAGAATTGAGTTTTGTATCTTATGTGAAGTAGGATATCAACAATATCCTATGGATATGGATATTCCATATGGTCAATATGGATAACCAATTGACCCAACATCATTATTTAAAAAAAACATTTTTCTCATTATTTTTTATACTTTATAAGAAAACAAATGGTCTCGCATGTGTCTATTCTCTTCTGGGTGTCTATTTGTCTAATCTTGTGCTAATACCCAACTGTCTTAACTACTGTAGCTTTGCAATACACCGTGATAACCCTTAGAGCAAAGTTCTCCAATTTTGCTATTCTTCAAAATTGATTTGTCTTGTCTTAGTCCTTTACATTTCTATATATAGATAAATTAGATAATATTTTTTAATTTCCACAAAAATACTTTAACATTCATAGCATACAAGCTATAAATTAAGCATAGATAAAATTAATGAATTATAATTAAATTATAACATAGGCATTAACTCCTCAACATTGGCCTTTGAAATGAGTTTTTGGATTTGACTCCAGAAGCAAAGGCAACAAAAGAAAAAATAAACAAGGAGGACTATAGCAAACTAAAAAGCTTCTGCACAGCAAAGGAAATCATCAACAAAATGAAAAGCTAATGTACTGATTGAGACAAAATATGAACAAGCCATATATATGAGAAAATATGTGCAAGCCAAAATATCCAAAATATTTAAAGAACTCATGCAACTCTGAGCAGAGAATTTGAAAAGACATTTTTTTTTCCAAAAAGACATGTAGATGGCCAACAGACACATGAACAGATGCTCAATATCACTAATCATTAGGGAAATGCAAATCAAAACCACAATGAGATATTATTTCACATCTGTTAGAAAAGCTAGTATGAAAAAGACAAGAAAAGCGGCACCCCAGTGGCTCAGTCGGTTAAGTGTCCAACTTCGGTTCAGGTCATGATCTCATATTCGTGAGTTCGGGCCCCATGACTGGCTTTGTGCTGACAGCTCAGAGCCTAAAGGCTGCTTCGGATTCTGTGTCTCCCTCTCTCTCTGCCCCTCCTCTACTTCCGATCTGTCTCTCTGTCTCTCAAAAATGAATAAACATTCAAAAAATTAAAAAGACAAGAATTAAGAAGTGTTGGTGAGGATAAGGAGAAAAGGGAACCCTTATGCCCTGCTGATGGGAATGTAAATTGGTATAGCCACTGTGAAAAACAGTATGGGGATTCTTCAAAAAATTACTAAAACTACCATATGATCCCGCAATTCTACTTCTAGGTATACCTGAAGGAAACAAAAACACTAATTTGAGAAGATATATGTACCCTCGTGTTCACTGCAATAGTATTTATAACAGCCAAGATATGGGAAAAACCTCTATGTCCTTTGATGGATGAATGGATAAATAAGATGTAGTATATGTATACAATGGAATGTCATTCAGCCATATATAAAGAATGAAACCTTACCACTTGTGACATCATGGATGGACCTGACAGCACTAATGCTAAGTGAAATAAGTCAGACAGAAAGACAAATATCATGTGGTCTCACTTATACGTGGAATCTAAAGACAAAACAACTGTGGGACACTTGGGTGGTTCAGCTGGTTGAGTGTCTGACTCTTGATTTCGGCTCAGGTCATGATCTCACAGTTGTGAGATCAAGCCCCATCTTGGGGCTCATACCCCATGATCATGAGATCATGCTCAGAATGGAGCCTCCTTAAGATTCTCTCTCTCCCTCTCTCTCTGCCCCTCCCCACTCTAAATAAATAAAATAAATAAAATAAAATAAAATAAAATAAAATAAAATAAAATAAAAATCATCCAAGGAAACTAACAAAGACCAAGCTCACAAATACAAAGAACAGATTGGCTGTTGTGGGGCCCAGGGGTTAAAATGGGTGAAGGGGGTCAAAAGGTACAAACTTCCATATATAAAATGAATGAGTCATGAGGATATAATGTACAGAATGGTGACTAGAGTTAATAATACTGTATTGCATATTTGAAAGTGACTGAGAGGAAAATCTTAAGTCTTCATTATAAAACAAAAAATTAAAAGTTATAACTATGTATGATAAAGGATGTTAATGAGATTTATTGTGGTGATCAGTCATTAAGTATACAAATATTGAATCATTATATTGTACACCTGAAACTAATACAATGTTATATGCCAAGTATACCTCAAAAAAAAAAAAGAGTAGAGGAAGGAGTTAAGATGGTGGAATAGTAGGGGGACCCTATGCTTGCCTCAACCCTGAGACACAGATAAATTTCAAATCATTCTGAACACCCAAGAAATTGATGTCCAATTTCTTGGACTGAGAGATCAAATTGTACAACTAGAAGGAGAGAAAAGGCCACATCATGGAAGGTAGAAGGTGTGGAGATGTGATTTGGGGGAGAAAAGAATCATGGGTGCTGTAGAGGGGAGGGAGCCCTGATTATGGACAGAGGGGAGAGACAGAGAGAGAGAGAGAGAGAGAGCAAACAACACACAGGGGATCACATAATAAAAACACTTCTCCAAAACCATTGACAGGAAAAATGAGAGGGGCTGATTATTGTGAATTTTTACAACCACTGGGGCTCAAAGACTGAAGTTTTAGAAGTCTGCACCATGGCCAGTGTGGAGCCCAGTGGGTGCAGTGGTGCTCCTGTGGAGAAGGAAGGTGGAGGCCCAGGAGTGGAAGGTGTAATCTGAGGATCTGCTGGGATGCACTGGGAGAGAAGGTTCTCCCTTCTTGGAGTGCATCTGGGAGAGATGGCACTGTATCTCAGGGGACAAAAGAGTCAGCAAGTGCTATTGTGCTACCCAGTTTCTTAGCATAGGGGCAGAGACACCTGCTGAGGGCAGCTAACCTGGACACCAGCTTTTTGCTGCACTTTACTCTAAACTCCAAGCTCCTACATGTTGGTGTGACTGCCCTTCTGGACAAACTGGCACCAGCCCCAGCACAGCAAGACCCTCCCTAGAGAGTTAGTGTGGGTCTGTGCCATGCCAGGTCCCTGAAGTTCAGAGTTTTGAAACTTAGCTTGTGTGCCTGAAATAAAACACAGGTTCACTGTGCTGCTGGGTGGGCGGATGGCCCAGATACAGACAGGGTGAAGGCAGAGAACTGAGGGATACCTGGAATACATGAGAAAGGGGAGATTGTTTGTTCTTCTGTGAGGGCTTCCTGAACAGTGGAAGCATAAACTCCCCTCTATGAGTTGAGAGAGTTGGCTAATGCCATTTTTCTCCCCCACCTACCAGCACTGACAGACTTAGTGAGCATCACAGTGCCCACAGTGGAGGCTGGAGCCACCTACACTAAGTCCCACCCCCTGTGCTCTGCAAGTGCTTCTTTACATGGGCAAGTATGCCTGAGAACCAGAGCAGCGGGCCCTTCCACAGAAGACCAGCACAAATGGCCTTGCACACACAAGTCTACTGACCACAGAGCACTGCAAAGCTTCTGCTCCAGTAGAAATAGAGTTGGGGCTTTTTTAACAAGCAGACAGAGCACAACTAGTTAAAACTCACCGCATGCTGAATAAGGTCCAAACACTCCCCACTGCAGGAAACTCCTCTACTGAGGACTGACTTGAGGGAAGGAGCAGCCAAAACACAGAATCACAGCACACACAGCATACACCAGAAATGCTTCCTAAAGTGCCAGGACCTGGACAATATATGACCTTTTCTTCGGAAAGCCATTACTCTTAGGAGAAGGAAATATAACAGGCTTTCCTAATACAGAGAAGAAGATAGAGAGCTAGACAAAATGCCAAGATGGAGGAATTCATCCCAAAAGAAAGAACAATAAAAGATCATGGCCAGGGATCTAATTGAACCAGATATAAATAATATCCCCGATCCAGAATTTAAAACAATAATCATAAAGATACTAGCTGGGCTTTAGGAAAGCACAGTAGACTCCAGGGAACCCCTTACTACGGAGATAAAAGACCTAAAAACTCGTCAAGCCAAAATAAAAAATTCTATAACTGAGATGTGAAACCACCAGGATGTAATGACCACAAGAATGGAAGAAACAGGGGAGTGAATGCATGATACAGAAGATAAAATCATGGAAAATACTGAAGCTGAAAGGAAGAGGGAAAGAAAAATATTGGATCATAAATGTAGACTTATGGAACTGAGTAACTCCATAAAGCATAATAACATTTGTATCATAGGAATCCCAGAAGAAGCAAAGAGGGAAGAGGGGGCAGAAGATTTATTTGAGCAAATTAGAGCTGAAAACTCCCCAATCTGGGGAAGGAAACAGACATTCAAATCCAGGAGGCACAGATAACTCCTATCAAAATCAACAAAAGCAGGATAACATCATGGCATATTGTAGTAAAATTTGCAAAACACAGACATAAGGAAAAAATCCTGAAAACAGCAAGGGAAAAGGAATCCCTAACTTACAAGGGAAGACAAATAATGTTAGCAGCAGACCTATCCACAGAAACTTGGCAGGCCAGAAGGGAGTGGCATGATAAATTCAACATCTGAATGGGAAAAATATGCAGCCAAGAATACTTTATCCAGCAAGGCTGGATAGAAAATTTGAACAGACCCATAACCAGTAAAGAAATTGAATCAGTAATCAAAAATCTCCCCCCAAAAAGACAAAAGTCCAGGGCCAGATGGCTTCCCAAGGATATTCTACCAAACATTTAAAAGAAGAGTTAACACCTATTCTTCTCAAACTGTTCCAAAAAATATAAATGGAAGGAAAACTTCCAAACTCATTCTATAAGGCCAGCATTACCTTGATTCCAAAACCAGACAAAGACCCTACTAAAAAAGAGAATTACAGGCTAATATGTCTTGTGAACATGAATGTAAAAATTTTCAACAAAATACTAGCAAATTGCATCCAACAGTATATTAAAAGAATCATTCACCATGATCAAGTGGGATTTATTCCTGGGCAGCAAGGGTAGTTCAATATTTGCAAATCAATCAACGTGATACACTGCATTAATAAAAATACTTTCTCAATGGCTTTTTTGCATCTACTGGGAGGATCATATTGTTCTTATCCTTTCTTTTATTAATGCATTGTATCACATTGATTGATTCTTGATAAAAACCCTCAATAAAGTAGGGATAGAGGGAACATACTTCAACATCATATACAAAAGACCCACAGGTAATATCATCATCAATGGGGAAAAACTGAGAGCTTTTCCTCTATGGTCAGGAACAAGACAGGGATGTCCACTGTCACATTGTTAACAAAGTACTGGAAGTGGTAGCCTCAGCAATCAGACAATAAAACAAAATAAAAGTCATTCAAATCAGCAAAGAACAAGTCAAACTTTCACTATTTGCAGATGACCCAAAAGATTCCACCAAAGAATTGCTTGAACTGATACAAATTTAGCAGTCACAGGGTACAAAATCAATGTGCAGAAACCTTTTGCATTTCTATACATCAATAATGAGGCAACAGAAAGAGAAATCAAGGAATCAATCCCATTCACAACTATAGCAAAAACAACTCTGAAAACTATAAAAAAACTTATGAAAAAAAACTGAAGAGAACACAAAAAAATGGCAAAACATTCCACACTCATGGATTGGAAGAACAAACACTGTTAAAATGTCTATACTACCCAAAACAATCTACACATTTAATGCAATCCCTATAAAAATACCACCAGCATTTTTCACAGAGCTAGAACGAACAATCCTAAAATTTGTATGGAACCACAAAAGACTCCAAATAGCTAAAGCAATCCTGAAAAAGAAACACCAAGCTGGAGGCATCACAGTTCCAGATTTCAAGCTATATTAAAAAGCTGTAGTTACCAAGACTGTATGGTACTGACACAAAAACAGACACATAGATAATGGAACAGAATAGAAAACCCAAAAATGGGCCCACAAACGTATGGCTAACTAGTCTTCGACAAGACAGGAAAGAATATCCAATGGGAAAAAGACTGTATCTTCAACGGATGGTGCTGGGAGAATTGGACAGCAACATGCAGAAGAATGAAACTGGACCACTTTCTTACACCACACACAAAAAATAAATCCAAAATGGATGAAAGACCTAAATGTGAGATAGGAAACCATCAAAATCCTAGAAGGAAACACAGGCAGCAACATCTTTGATCTCGGCTGCAACAACTTCTTACTAGATACTTCTGAGGAAAGAGAAACAAAAGCAAAAGTGAACTATTGGGACTTCATCAAGATAAAAAGCTTCTGCACAGTGAAGGAACCAATCAACAAAACTAAAAGGCAACACTCAGAATGGGAGAAGATATTTGCAAATGACATGTCTGATGAAGGATTAGTATCCGAAATCTATGAAGAATTTATCAAACTCAACATCGAAAAAACCCACAAATCATCCAGTGAAGAAATGGGCAGAAGACATGAATAGATACTTTTCCAAAGAAGACATCCAGATAATAACAGACACATGAAAAGATTCTCAACATCACTCATCATGAAGAAAATAGAAATCAAAATCACAATGAGATACCATCTCACACTGTCCAAATGGCTAGAATTAACAAGGAGGCAATAGACGTTGGTGAGGATATAGAGAAAGGGGAATTCTCTTACACCGTTGGTGGGAATGCAAACTGGTGCAGCCACTCCGGAAAACACTAGGGAGATTCCTCAAAAAGTTAAAAATAGAACTACCCTGTGACCCAGCAATTGTACTATTAGGTACTTACACAAAGAGCACACAAATACTGTTTCAAAGGGGCACATGCACCCCAATGTTTATATCAGCACTATAAACAGTAGCTAAATTATGGAAACAGCCCAAATGTCCATTAGCTAATGAATGGATAAAGAAGTTGTGGTATATACACACAATGGATTATTATTCGGCCATCAAAAAGAATGAAATCTTGCCATTTGTAATGACATGGATGGAGCTAAATAAGTCAGTCAGAGAAAGACAATTACTATATAATTTCACTCATATGTAGAATGTAAGAAACAAAACAGATGAATGTAGGAGAAAAAAAGATGGTGACAAACCATAAGGGGGACTTATAACTATAGAGAACAAACTGAGTGTTGCTAGAGGGGAGGTGGCGGGGGATGGGCTAAATGGGTGATGGGTATTGAGGAGGGCACTTGTGATGAGCACTGGGTGATACATATATATAAATGATCAATCACTAAATTCTACTCCCAAAACTAATATTACACTATATGTTAACTAACTAGAATTTAAAAACTTGAAACATCAAAAAACACACAAAAAATGGTATGACTCATAAATAAAACTGCTAAAATTTTTTTAAAAAGAAAAAAGAGTAGATACAATTTAGACCCTGAAACCATGCCAATAAACTTTGCACTCTTAAAAGTTAGGTAAGTTATAATTTATTTCTAAAAATATCTGAAGTTAACTAGTATTTAAAAAAATTTTTTTTATATTTACTTATTTTTTAGAGAGCACAAGTCGGGGAGGAGCAGAGAGAGAACGAGACATAGGATCTGAAGCAGGCTCCAGGCTTTGAGCTGTCAGCACAGAGACCGATGTGGGGCTCAAATCCACAAACCGTGAGATCATGACCTGAGCCGAAGTCAGAAACTTAACCTACTGAGCCACCCAGGCGCCCCTGAAGTTATCTAGTATTTTCATCCACTTCTCGAACCCAAGAATCTAACTACACATCAAGTATGGGTTGATATCTATTTTCCAACACCTTGGGTTTTTTTGTCATCAAGTTATCTGACTATAGTATTCTAAATTGAAAGTTCCCCTCATTACATTGAAATTATCTCTCTATTGTTTAACGGCATCTATTGTTGCTGGATAGAAATCTGCTTGGTTTAATGTTTAATTACCATTTTTACCATTACCATTTAGTAATCTGTCTTTTCTCCCAGTACCTGACACAAGTGTCTCTTAATTCTTGATTTTTCCTAGTTTAACTATGATGGGTCTAAGTGTGAATATGTTTTCAATAATCCTTCTTGGTTCTTAGAGTTCACTTTCAATTTGAGGATGCATGTCTTTATTCAATTTTCAAAAATTCTTAATTTTTTTCTCTTTCTTACTTTTTTGTGATTCTATTATTTCCTTTTGGAAGTCTTATTTGCCTTTTAGTCTATCCTATATATTTCTTAAAATATATTTATTTGTCTAAATTAGGGCGCATTTGAGAGTTAAAAGGAATGCCGCTGATAATTACATCATTTAACATTTTTTTCAGATTTTATTCCTTATGCTGTGATCTTGGTGAATCCTCAGTAATACTTTCCAATTTATTATTTTCTCTTTTATTGTTCCAAAGTTTACCAAATGCTTAGAATTTTTATTTCAATCAATAGATTTTTAATTTTCAATGTCTAGTCCTTCTACTTTTAACTTATCTGACTTGTTTCATTCTGGTTTTTTACTGTCTTTATATAATTTTTTACATTATATATATATAATTATTATATATATAATTATTATATATATATATATATATATAATTTTCATTTTAATCCTTAAGCATTTGAGGCATGTGTTTTCTAAAGCTTTGGCTGGATAGTTTCATAAAATTTCACCTGAAATGAAATTTTGTTACAATTGTTGATTTTTGGCTAGGTCACATTCATAGCATTACAATTCTCCTTGTTTTGAAATTTTGTTTTGCAGCCTCATTTTGAATGAGATATCCATCCCTCTTTCTTCTTTTTCCTCACACTTCTCTGTCCAGTGGTTTTGGAGCTTTGTTCTCTCAACTTCCTGAACCTCAGCTTTAGCCCAGATACTATACACAATTGCAGAACACCTGCCTGTGGTCTCAGTAGGGACAGGACATCAGGCCTCTGGCCATGGGCATTTGGCCCAGTTCCTTAGGTGCATGGAGTGTTTGGTCCTCCTGCTTTTGAAGCAGTCTACAGTCATCACCCCAGGTAGTGGGGGGCTGAATACTTCCAACCTCCGTTCACCAGAAGGAGCCTCACCTTGCTCCTGTTTTCAAACCTGGCTCCAGTCTTCGGATTTCCATGGAACACCTTCAGTTTGCCTTCACTGAACTGCCAGCGGCCACTGCCTGCTTCAGGACTAGAGCCCAGCATGCCTGTGACCTCGGATCTACCCGGCTCTGCGTTTTTCTTCTATTTCTGTACACAGCAATGCTTAACAGGTTTTGAACCTGTGTTTTAGGTGTTTCCTTTTATATCTTTATATACTTTTGCTATGTATTGGATCCAGGGGGTACATTAAAGCAGGAACTAACTGTTCTATTGTGACCAGAGTAGATACAATTTTAAAATAAAGAAGTACATTGTATTTTTCTTAAGCTAAAACAGGTGATGGTAAAATATCCAGATTTACCAAATTTGGAGGACATTCAGAGGTATGTATTCTTTGTGTAAGTCTCTGAAACATTTTTATAAATGTGCAAAAATGGTAGTACTAAATGGGATGAACAGAACCTTTTGTCCATTGGATTGTTTAAAATATTTTTTGCCAAACTGCAGTTATTTCTTTCCTAAATTATATCATATGGAAATCCTTTCTATTAGCAGAAGCACTTTCTGGTACTATAGGACATTGTGACTTGTCTATTTTGAAATGAGACCTATATTACTCAGTTAGAAAGACAAAAGATTAAATTTTCCATGGAAAATAATTATGGACTCTGCAGAAAAAAAAAAAAAAAAAAGAAGGACAGAGGAAAAAGCACATTCACCCCAGTGTTTTGAATAGTGCCTGGCCCTTAGTAAATACTTGTGGAAAAAATGAAAGGATCTGAGACTCACACCATTGCTGGTTAGCAGTATGGAGTCAAGGGATTCGGGTAGGGAACACAGCGTGGATGGGACAGAGATGAGCACAGCATCAGGGCTCACAGATCTAAGGTAATGGATCAGGTAAGAGGGAGAGGTGAAGTGAAGCACAAAGTTAGTATAATTGTCAGGGTGTTTGTTGTTTTATAACCTGGTTGTAAAAAACAGTGATTTTTTTTTATTTTGACATTTTTATGTGGTTGTGAGTTTTCTGAGTCACATCAAAACCATTATGTCAACTCAGCCATGTCTAAATGTCCTGCTTCCCATTTTGAGCCTATTTTCCTGAGCTCTACTCGTCACTCAGAGATGAGGAGACAGGCCACAGTGTGAGGTTATATATAGATATCCTCCATACTGCGAAGGGAACACATTTGGAGGGAAGAAGTACATGAGTCATCCCCGGCTGCAGTCTCTGGACTGTGGAACCTAAATAGAAGGTCCATTCAAGGCTATATTGGAATGAATCGCAGTTTCTAGCAACACAGCTTTACCAATCTTTATCTCAGCCAAGCCCCTATAGGACAAACAAGAGAATAGGTTGCATCTTAAGGAATCAGCCAGGAGTGACTATGGTTGAGTCACGGTAGCCTCAGCTCCCGCTCTGCTACCATCTTAGCCCCTGTGCACTACAGCAGTAGGGTTTCGGCTTCTGAACTGCTTATGTGGGAAACAGGTAAGGACCTCTCTTGGAATTACTTACTCCCAAGGCCCATTCCCAAGAGAAGAACTCTTCAATAACTACTGACTCAACTACTTTATCATATTAAAGGAAACTACAGTATGTGAAAATATTTTAATGCACAGGTCTCATTTAGCAGTACAAAGTTTTCTCCCCGTCATTGTATATTCTAAGTGACAACATACTCCACAACTGAACACAAATATGTTCCGTTTAATTCTTCCCAGGTTGACACTTGCTCTCAACTTATTAGCCAAAGACTGATGATGATAGTAAAGAGAACTTGAGCAATCTCCTGAATAGGTGGGGAAACCAGTTCCAGCAGGTTAAAATGACTCCTACTTCTTAGACTGGTTTCTAGGGACTCAGAATCTATATAAGCACTGTGAGGAAGTTGGACCAAGACTAAATCAATCAGAATTAAAGACTGTACAAGAAAGACGGGGAGGGGAGTTACACCATAAATTCTCATGTCTCTTGGCTTTATCGCCACAGTATTTCAAAAGGGTCATAGTTGCGGGGCACCTGGATGTCTCAGTTGGTTGAGTGACTTCGGCTCAGGTCATGATCTCATGGTTCATGGGTTTGAGCCCCATGTTGGCTCTGGGCTGACAGATCAGAGCCTGGAACCTGCTTTGGATTCTGTGTCTTCCTCTCTCTCTGCCCCTCTCCATCCCCCTCTTTCTCAAAAATAAAAATGAAACCTTAAAAAAAATTTTTTTTAAAGGGGTCACAGTTGCTTCTTTAATTTGTGTCATTGAAAAGGATCAGCCAGGGCAATGGTTTATTCATCCCTGTGATTCATATATTATCTCAACAGGGAGGCAAAGCATTTATGTTTGTTTAGTGCTTTGTGCATGGGATTTTCCTTCCACTATCTCAGTTTTCCCTCACATTTTCCCACACAGCTTATCATTTTACATATAAGGAAATTACAGATGGGAGGTAAATAACTTGGCCAAGGCCATCAGCTTTAAGTATGAGAGCTAGTACTGAAACTCAGGAAGGCCAGATAGTATAATGGGTAAGAGGGTGGAATGTTGAACCCAGCTTTCCATTTAGTCACTTCTGTCTGGCTTTTGTCAAGCTACTCAACCTACCTGTGCCTCAGTTAACTCAGTTTTAAGTTGGAAATAATAATCATACCTCCTCCTGAGGTTGTTATAAGTTAAGAATTTATAGCATAGTTTGACACATAGTCATTTTTGCTTATAATTGGTGGGAGTATAAATGGGTATTTCCTCTTTGGGAAGGCAATTTGGTATTTGCTTAAATGGGAAGTCTAATACATCATCATTATTATGGTTGTTAAAATTGAAATATGATTGAGAAATATATGAAAAAACTTATCCTCCAGATATACTCACACACATGCATGAAAGTATTTATACAGGATGTTCATTTTGGCACCATTAGTAATAGCAAAAATTGGGAAAACAGAAACGTTAATTAGGATCAGATTATATTAAGATACACAAAGTGTACTATATGACCTCCAAGGTATATTGCTAACTGAAAGAAAAGGTGGCATATTATTTGCACAATTCTGCCATTTGGATTTGAGTGTGTGTAATACAATATCAATACTTATATGTACATTAAGTATATCTTGAATTATATACAAGAAACTCTTTACCATTGGTAGGCTTTGGAAAAAGAGGTTGAAGAGTTAATTTTTTATGCAATTTTTTAAATACAATGGAACTAATTTTTAAAAATACTACAGTATTGCATTATTAAACAAATGAGAATTATTAGTTACTCATATGCAGTTGGATTGACTTAATCCCCCAATCTTGGTAGGCAAGACCCTTTTAGTGAAATGTAGGGGCTTGTAAGAACCAGACTGTCCACATAAAGCAGCTATAACCAATTCTGAGATCCAGAGGATGCCTCTGAGTATCAAAGAAAGACTGGAACTCACTATAGTTTTGTCAGCACAATTAGGATTTAAAATAAACATCTAGCATCTGTATTTCTTTCATATCTTATGACTCTCCTATCTAAATTCTACTATTTCTTCTGCCTCATCTCTGTATTAGTCGGCTCAGACTGCTATAACAAAATATCATGACTGGATGGCTTAAACAGCAGGAATTTATTTCTCACAGTTCTGGAGGCTAGCAAGTCCAAGATTGAGGAGCTGGCTGATTTCGTTTCCTGAATTCTCTGGTGGGGGCCTTTTTTCTGTCTTGCAGATGGCTGCCTTCTCACTGTTTCACATGGGGTGGGATTAGAGGAAGCTCTCTCACATCTCTTCTTATAAGGGCACTAATCACATCAAGCGGCCACACACCCTTGTGACCTCATCTAAACTTGATTACTCACCAAGAGTCACATCTCCAAATACCATCATATTAGGAGTTAGAGCTTCAATATGTGAATTTTGTGGGGACACAATTCAGTCTATAGCACTTTTACTTGAGCTAAAATATTAAGCTTATTAAGTTTTATAGTAGGATACTGTCTTATCAGCTTATTGTTTTCTAAAATTTATGGAATTTCCTTAATCAGCCATACGGAATGCCTGTAATCCAGGTCAATTGCCTAGAGCACATACTCTTAAACAATATGTACTTAAATGGTGCATACTGAAACTCTGGTAGAGAAGTGGTTAAGACAGATTGTCTCAGGTTATGCATCTATTCACTACTGTATATACTCCAAATTCTCCTAATGTCTTTTCCTTAAAAAGGTCTTCCTTGACACTAGATGGAAAGAAGAGGACATCCTCCACCCCTTTAACTCTTGATAGGTCTAAGAAGAAAACACTGCTATCACAATTTGTAACTATTTTATTTTTGTATCTTTTTTACTTTATTTTATGACTCCTGTACAAACTGTAAGCTCCATGAAGGCCGGGACTATGCCTATTTTGTTCACAAGTGTGTCCCCAAGCCAGCACAAACACTCGCTAAATATGAACCAATGTTCTTGGATCAAGTTAGATCATAAGAAGGCTACATTTTCAGACAGTGACATGTCATTGCTTTTGTAGAACTGTCTCTCAGTTGTTGGCCATGGATTTTTATCTTGGGTTACTTTCAAAACTAACCACGTAAATTTAGCTATTCATTGTGAAACCAATATTGATGTTGTTTTTGATATTCTATTCCTGCTATTGTCACACAGGAGACAGGTTTCTCCCAGGAAACTTTTATCCCCCAAACATTTATAGGTGATTATTTTACATTATAAATTATAAAACACTCATTAAATATAATTAAGTTTCCATCCTTATCATGGCTAGGAGAAAACTCCAGGTTTTATGCTCAAACATAGCCACCCTGTGGACTCTTATCGTAGGCTTCCCTCTCCCACTTTAGGTACTGTTTTATGAGTCTTATTGTAAATAACTCCTCCTCTGAATAATTCATCTCAAATGAAATAAAATGTAAGTACACTACATTGATGAAAATAAGTTATATTATATTGGTTTTATTTGTGTTATCATTTTCCCATTTTACTAGGTTTTTGCTGCTAAGATTTGGGTCCATGACATATTTTGGTTTCTGGCTCAATACTATCAGCATCTGGTCTCCCTTTGTGCTTACTCTTTTCTCTATTTTCTCCTGTTCCCTCCCACCAAAATGCTGTTACCAAAGACATCTTTCTTTCCCATTATGCCACTGTGGCTGCCACCTCCTCTATCATGAACTGTCCCATGAGATCCTACAGTGTACCATGTGCACTTGCTTCCTTGGGGTGTGCCTGCTTCTTCTTTGTCCTATTTCTAGAGTTCTCTTGGTTTCATCTTCTCTACAATACTTCTAATGCTCCCGTAACACAAACTGTTACCAATAGAAAATCCACGTCATTTATTGCTTCTGTAATAACCCTTGAAATCCATTTACTGATAAAAATAATTTTAAACCTTAGGAATAATACTCATCTATCACTATCCAGATTTTCTATATTCATAGATTAGATTATAATTATAGTGCTTTATTTCATTAGTTGTATTGATAAATAGTCCTATGTAATTGTAAATCAAGAATTAGAAGTAGTCCCTTAACCATCTCTTATCCAAACCAAAACTATATATTATTTGATATGTAGTATATATATACTATATAGCACGAAGACACATGCATATACACTTTCCTCAAAATCCTTTCAGAATGACATAAAATAATAAATTTACCAAAAGACAAAATGATGAGAGGGAATTAGAAAACTGGGAAAACATACTGTTAATCTGGCAACTGATTAACTACTTTTCTGTTAAGTATAAGGTAAGAATTCAAGTCTGAGAAGAACTAAGTTTGAATCTTTCACATTAAGCTTCCTCAAGTGTACAGGTAGTAAAATGAATTATAATTGAGCATAGTGTTCCAAATTCATTACTTAGAACATAACATAGCAGGTACTAAATTGAATTGAAGAATGAAACTAAAGAAGATATCATAGGAAGATAAACTAGAATCTTGTAAAATTAAAGACCCTGTTTTTCATATAAATTGTTTAGTTGAAGTTGCTTAACTAGGAGTGTGGAAGAAAATTGCAAAGTGTCTTTACTTTAGACATGGTTGTATTCACTAACATGCTTCAACCTGGTAATAAATCAGTCTGGGAACCTTTTACATAAAGGGATGTCAGTATAAATTAGCTTTTACATTTTATCGTAAGTAGTATCATCATAAAATATTTAATCAAGACACTAAAGCTGTCAAAGTAGGTAGATAATTTGAGACCTGGTATGTTAAAAAAAAATCCAATTCTTTCATGTCGGGTTTTTCCTAGTTATATAAATTTTGATCTGTGACTTTATCAGAACTTGCCACAGTAACAACAATTACAAATTATAACTATAACAAATGTTTGGCAATCAGAGATGCTAATTAAATACTTTGGTTAGAAACTAACAAGAACAGACTGAATTTAAGGAAAATAAACACCAAAATGCTTTGTCCTATTTTGTTCTGCAACAACAACAAAATATTCTTACCATATAGATGGTTTTTTCTATTCTTTCTTTTTTATTTAGGTTATCTTTCCATATATTTTTCAATTGTTTCATGGATTTGGATAATAATAATAATAATAATAATAATAATAATGGTAATTTGACTTTACCTACAAGATCAACATGGATCTTTTCCACACTCTTCTTAGGCAGGGAGAGAGGAAACAGATAAAGAAACTGAAATCTAGAAAGGTCAATGGGTGTCCCTTCTGCCCTGGCTTCATATATTCAGAAGGCAACAAGTGCTCATCTTTTGGCTGCTTGTCAGCCATCTTGCTTGCCTCTTTCTAGTGGAGGATCCTTGTTTTCCTTTTCACTGGCTCTTTGACTCACAGCCTGCACCAGTTAACTGTTTCCTGCCTGGGGCTCTTCTTGCCTTCTTCTATGACTGTTTTACCTCTGCATTTCTGAGTATGATCTTCGACTTTAATATTTGTTCTTTGCCTCCATACAACCACAGAGGCCCTGAAAGCCACTTCCTGCCATCTGCCCAAGTTCCTTGAGCCTGTGTCAGCCAGGTCAGCTCTCCAACCATGAGAGGAAGATCAGATTTCCTGCCATGGAGCAATGAAATCTGGATGATAATGCCATTGAAAGCACTTTTGGAAAATGCCATTCAAATTGTTGAAAATGACAGCCATCACAAATTCTTGACTATTTTCAGTCATTACCAGCCTGGCTACATTGGTCAAACAAACATATTGTGAAGGTAGATATGTGAATTCCTCTTACTTTTTAAAACTGAAGTAATAAATTCCCCAGGTATAGACTTCAAACATCTGTTGACTTAATTAGAGAAGAAACGCTTCATGGATGAATTCTTTTCTTAAACTTGGTTGTCTTTTCAACAGACGATACAGCTAAAACAATAGGTATGGAGCAGGTGTGGGGTAGTCTGAGTCCTAGCTCGCATTTGGCAAAATTCTGACTACAGAGTGAAGTCATTAAAGATGTTGTCAGTGAGATTGATGATGTTACACATTTTGAACCGGTCCTTGACAAATTATATAAAATGCACACTTCTTCTCTAAGGACACATCATGAAATGTAGCAAAATGTAACACATAATACACCCTTTTTTCAGGGGCAAGGGTTTTATTAGTTAACTGAGGCACATTCAGATTGAGTGAAGACAGGTTCTGAAATAATTCTACTAAAATATGTCATTGTAAATGGTTCAGAGTCAAATGGAAAGAGAAGCATGAATGATTTAAAAGGGGGTGTTTAGCACACAATCCTCCTCCAGACTATGATTCCCCTTCCATGTTGGGGTGGGGAAGGGAGGCCTTGCAGAAACAGGTCCCAAGGGTTGTGAGATCATGGATAATAAACCTGCCTCCAGAGTGCCTGCCAGTCCATGTGTTGATCTGAGTTTCTTAAGCAGGAGTGATATGCCTTGTCATGTGAAGAAATCAGAGGCATATCTTCCCAGATGGATTGGGTCACATTTTACCTCCTCTGCCTCCAACAGTTGGTGACTTAAAGTATTATTTTGTATTAAAAGAGAAAGAGAGGAGCGCCGGGTTGGCTCAGTTAAGCATCCAACTTCAGCTCAGGTTATGATCTTATGGTTCGTGAGTTCGAGTCCTGCATCTGGCTCTGTGCTGACAGTTCAGAGCCTGGAGCCTGCTTTGGATTCTGTGTCTCCCTCTATCTCTGCCCCTCTCCCGCTCACACTCTGTCTCTCTCTCTCTCTCTCTCTCTCTCTCTCGCTCTCTCAAAAATAAATAAACATTAAAAAATTTTAAAAGAGAAACAGATATATGATATATAATTTTAAGTTTCCATGTACTTTTAAAATAAAGAATAATAGGGGCTCCTGGGTGGCTCAGTCGGTTTAGTGTCTGACTTTGGCTTGGGTCATGATCTCATGGTTCGAGGGTTCACGAGTTCGAGTCCCGCATCAGGCTCTGTGCTGACAGCTCAGAGCCTGGACCCTGCTTTGGATTCTGTGTCTCCTTCTCTCTATGCCCCTCCCCTGCTCATACTCTGTCTCTCAAAAATAAATAAACATTAAAAAAATTTTTAATTAAAAAACTAAAGAATAATATTCAAAGAAATCTTGTGCTTGCATTGATTGACCATCTCTTCAACTAACGGGATGCATTTACCTTTGATTTAAGGATACCTATACAGACATGCTGAAAAAGAATGGAAAGATATTAAAAAAAAACTGTGTATCTACATATGGAGTCAGAATGGACAGGTAAAGAACAACCTTAGGAAGACTGGAGCAACTCTAGAAACCAAGGCTGAAATCCACGCAAGTCTGAATAAATAAGCTAGTTCTCTTCCTTATTTCCTACCTGCCTCTTTTCCATAGAACTAAAGCAGAAAGTCATTGAGTCTCAGGGTTCAGAGAGACTTTTTAGGGCCATTGAATCCAATCTTATTACATAAACATTCCACAAGAGTCTTAAGAAGTGGTTTTCAAGTGTCTTCTGGAATACTTTCAAAGACAAAGAACTCATTACTATTTAAGGAAGCTCTTTCTACCTTCCAGGAATGGGAATTGTTTAGAAATACAGGGTCCATTGAACACTGGTTTCTAAAGTCAGATAGCAAGAAGGAAAATGGGCCTAAGAAATCTATTTATCCTGCCTTCTCATTCAGTGCTTTATTCACAAAACTTTAATAGAAATACTTGATTATAAATTGGTCTAAAGGAAACTGACTTGGCAGCTTTAAGGGAGGTCCTAATTCAAGCCAGAGAGAAAAGAACAGATGACATCATAGGAAGTTATGAAATCTAATTCAGCAGAGAAACAGTCAGAGTATTGACCACAACCTCAGACAACTCACTCCACTAGTGGCTCATAGGGCTTTTTTACTGAAGAATATTTCCTCCTTTGTTCCTCATTTTCCTCTCCTGGGTTCAAGAGTTTGCAGGTGTCCCAGATACACACCATTACCTTGTTGGTGGGGGGGGGTAATATTTTGAAGTTATTGTCCTATTTTTGAATCAACAAAATTAAAGAATCTACACTAAATCACAAGCAATTCTGGCATTCTACAGAAAATTCTACAAAAAAACAAAAATTACAGTGATTCTATAATTACCCTCAATTCTAGAGAGTAAACTGCATGTCACTTTCAAGTAAAAAAAAGGAACTTAGGACATCATTTTGAAGTGATAAAAGCATTGCACTTATAATTAAGCCATGGATTCGTCTCTCTTATCAAGCACAGAACTTCTTATAAACATTTTATTTGTATTTTATACATTTGTTTCATAATATCCACCACTCTAGGATATCATCACCAGTCCCTTTTAATGCCATATTAACTGGAAGTCTATACAAAGATAGGATATGTATGAAAGCCAACCAAATTTGGGATCTACAGACTGACATTTAGCTCCTACTCACCACCAACTAACATGAAGGCTTATAGAGGAATGTGCCTGGGCCACGAATATGCATAGAATTCTCCATCAAATCTCTTCCTATTAGTGACACCATGAGGAAAATCATCCTATTCAAACAATAGCAGAAGAAATTCTAGTGATCCAAACCTTTTTAAAGCATGACTAGACATCCTAGGATAAGGAGACATGTGAGGAATACCACCAGCATTAAAGAGAACAAGCAAGGCCAACATACAAAACACTGACTTGAGGAATTAATAATAATCTGAGGTATAAACTATCTTGAATTTACGTATACTAAGTTCTCCATTCTAACAGCCTTAAGAGGTAGATACTGTATTACCTCATTTTATGGAAGAAGAAATTAAGGTACGGTGCAGCCACAGGCCTGGCTACACATGCAGGGAACAGTCTGTTCCTTCTGTGAAGTGTCCCCTGTGTGAATCCCTAGGCCCACCTGGCTAGAGTGGCTCCAGCATGTCTAAGAGAAAAGAATTCAGAATGGAATTCAATCATCTCAGCTTCAAAACAGAAAGCTGAAAGCTACTGGGAATGAGAAAGCTAAGATAATGCTTAAAGCAGAAAATTTTTTTAAATCAAATTTATTAGCAGAAAAAGATAGTCTTTTCTACAACCAAAAAAAAAGAGACTATTATTGAGCATATTGTAGTGGAAGAATTGGAATATAAATTATTGGCAGGAAACTAGGAAGAGCAAAAATCTAGCAACAATTGGCCAAAATGCATAATAATGTAAAGAGACTCCAGCATTAGTGAAAAGAAGTGAAAATTACACGTAATTTTATTGAAAGCTCAGAGAAATAATGGAAACCATTGAAAATGCAATGAACACTCTTAAATAAGAGCAGAGGTTGCTATATGAAGAGCTTATTAAAGAAGAGAAAACAACCAATGACTTGAGTTTCATATCCAGAAAAACTGACACACAGGCTTTGGATCACTCAGAAACACAGAGTTTTCACAGCCACGTCCAGAAAAGTTCCTGTAGACAAAGTACCATCACACGCTTTCAAGAGAAGTGCAGATTCTGAAAAATTCTTTCAGCAAACCGGAGGATGACATGGGCACTGGACAATTATGATTGCCAGAACTTTGTAAAAGTGAGAAACAAACATAAACAGAAGCCAACATTAAAGGGAGAAGTTCCTTTTTTTTTTAATTTTTTAAATGTTTTTATTTGAGAGAGAGAGAGAGAGAGAGAGAGAGAGAGAGAGAGAGATAGCACATGAGCAGGGGAGGGGGAGAGAGAGAGAGAGAGAGACAGAGAGAGAGAGAATCTGAAGCAGTCTCCAGGCTCTGAGCTATCAGCACAGAGCCCGATGCGGGGCTTGAACTCATGAGATATGAGATCATGACCTGAGCTGAAGTCAGACGCTTAATTGACTGAGCCACCCAGATTCCCCTGGGAGAAGCTCTTAGAACACTACCCTGGAAGAATATAGTTTGAAGTGTAACAGCAGAAGAAAATTATAGAAAAATTCTGTTTCTAGAAGAAAGAGAAATAAAGTCTGTTAAGAACTGTAAAACTAAGGGGTGCCTGGGTAGCTCAGTTGGTTAAGCGTCCCATTCTTGATTTCAGCTCAGGTCATGATCTCATGATTTGTGGGCTCCAGCCCCATGTCAGGCTTTGGGCTTACAGCACAGAGCCTGCTTGGCATTCTCTCTCTCCCTCTCTCTCTACCCCTCCCCGGCTCACTCTCTCTGTCTCTCAAAATAAATAAACTTAAAAAAAAAAAAAGAACTGGAAAACAAACTGGAAAACTGCAAAAAGGTAGGGAGTTTCCAAATTAAAGACAGATGATATACTTCTGCTTGTTCGTGATAAACAAGAAGATGATGAAAGTAAAAAGAGGAACAAAGAAGAAACAAATTTCCAGTTGAAGCTTGCAAAAAACAGGAACAGGAAAGTATATAAATGTCAATGAGATACATTTTTCATGTTTAAAAGAAGTTAAGAGAATGAGAAAAATGTAGCAGAAAGAGCATGGATGCTTATTTAAACTAAAGTTACTAGTAGAAAGTTACACCCAGGAAAAGAAAAAATAGGAAGACTTTTGAGGCTTGAAAAGGAGATATGGGCAAAGGCAGAAAAAAGGAAAACTGCTGCCAGGTTTCAAGAAAGAGATTTACATAAACTTGAATAAAAATTTCTAGATAGGCAGGGCGCCTGGGTAACTCAGTCAGTTGAGTGTTCCACTCTTGATTTAGGTTCAGTTCATGATCTCAGGGTTGTAGGATCGAGCCCCATGTCAGGCTCTGCACTGAGTGTGAAGCCTGCTTTGGATTCTCTCTCCCTCTCCCTCGGTCCCTCTCCCCACTCACGCTCTCTCTCTCTCTCTCAAATACAAAAAAGAAAGAAAGAAAGAAAGAAAGAAAGAAAGAAAGAAAGAAAGAAAGAGAAAGAAAGATCTAGATAGGCAAAGGAAGAGGAGAGGGCAGAAAACCAAGAAGACTGGAAAAATTAATAGTGAAAACATGCTAGTAGATATCCCTCTAGGCTTTACAAACTTAGCAAAGTTTGGAAAGAATGGACCAGATATATAGGACCAAGTTCTGGGACACTTCTGCCTATTCCCCACTGGGCACAGGATACTGTGAGAAAGGAATAAACAGAGACCCAGAAAGAGCTCCTAAGTGTTAAAAATGCGAATAAGTTCTGGCACAAAAACAGACACTCAGATCAATGGAACGAAATAGAGAACCGAGAACTGGACCCACAAATATATGGCCAACTTATCTTTGACAAAGCAGGAAAGAATATCCAATGGAATAAAGACAGTCTCTTCAGCAAGTGGTGCTGGGAAAACTGGACAATGACACGAAGAAAAATGAACCTCGACCACTTTCTTACATCATACACAAAAATAAACTCAAAATGTCTTACACTTACCTCAGTGTAAGACAGGAAGCCATCAAAATCCTCGAGGAGAGAGCAGGCAAAAACCCCTTTGATCTTGGCTGCAGCAACTTCTTACTCAACACGTCTTCGGAGGCAAGGGAAACAAAAGCAAAAAATGAACAATTGGGACCTCATCAAAATAAAAAATCTTCTGTACGAGTGAAGGAAACAATCAGCAAAACTAAAAGGCAACCGGCAGAATGGGACAAGATATTTGCAAACGATATATCAGCTAAAGGATTAGTATCCAAAATCTATAAAGAACTTATCAAACTCAACACCCAAAAACAAGTAATCCAGTGAAGAAATGGGCAAAAGACATGAATAGACACTTCTCCAAAGAAGACGTCCAGATGGCCAACCGACACATGAAAAAATGCTCAACATCACTCATCATCAGGGAAATACAAATCAAAACCACAATGAGGTGTGACCTCACACCTGTCAGAATGGCTAACATTAACAACTCAGGCAACAACAGATATTGGCGAGGATGCAGAGAAAGAGGATCTCTTTTGCATTGTTGGTGGCAATGCAAGCTGGTGCAGCCACTCTGGAAAACAGTATGGACGTGCCTCAAAAAAATAAAAATAGAACTACCCTACAACCCAGCAATTGCACTACTAGGCATTTATCCAAGGGACACAGGTGTGCTGTTTCAAAGGGGCACATGCACCCCAATGCTTATAGCAGTACTATCCACAATAGCCAAAGTATGGAAAGAGCCCAAATGCCCATCAATGGATGAATGGATAAAGAAGATGTGGTATATATATATACAATGGAGTATTACTCAGCAATCAAAAATAATGAAATCTTGCCATTTGCAACAGCGTGGATGGCACTGGAGGGTATGATGCTAAGCGAAATTAGTCAGAGAAAGACAAGTATCATATGACTTCACTCATATGAGGACTTTAAGATACAAAACAGATGAATGTAAGGGAAGGGAAGCAAAAATAATATAAAAACATGGAGGGGGACAAAACATAAGAGACTCTTAAATATGGAGAACAAACACAGGGTTACTAGAGGGGTTGTGGGAGGGGGGGTGGGCTAAATGGGTAAGGGGCACTAAGGAATCTACTCCTAAAATCATTGTTGCACGATATGCTAACTTGGATGTAAATTAAAATAAATAAATAAATAAATAAATAATAAATAATAAATAAATAAATAAATAAATAACATCAGATAAGAAGACATACAACAGAAAATAAACAGAACAATCTTGTGCACGTAAAAAAAATGCGAATAAGTTCAATAAAACAATATAAGGACCAGAAAACTATTTCCCAGAGCTACCAAGATAGTGAGTAGTTCCAGGGGATTCCGTTTACGCATTCAGTCATCTGCGGTGACTGAATCTAGCAGTTACTAGAGCCGTTCCCATGGTTAGGGAGTCAGGTTGCTGCTGCTGCAAAGGGCCTGCAGTGACAGCTACCTCTGGTCCCTGAGGTCACCTAAGAACACAACCTGACAGCACCTTGCCTGCTTCCCTGCAGCACCTTTTGCCTCCTACTCTGGGGATTCCTTGTTGTTGCTGAGGAACTTCTTGACACCAACAACTATACAACCTGCAATTATTGAGGGGTTACCCCACGGAACAGTCCTTGACCAAAAGGAGAGGGGACTGGGCAAACACTCTTTCCCTTCAAAGGGACTGTGTGGAGATGCATACCTTTCAGTTTCTTTTCTGAAGCTATGCTGTGGGACCTAGGACCCAGCACTCGGCTTTCATGAAGCTGTGGCCTTCTCGGTAATACTCTTTCCTTTCTTGCCTCACACCTGTTGCTCTCACTCCTGGTTCTCTGGTACTGCACTCCCCAGTAGTAAGATTTTACCTCAGGTGCTGTTTTCTAGAAAATCCAGTCCAACACAATATAGTCTTCGAGAAGGGCAGAATCGGTCCTGAGATGTTACAGCATGACCACTCTTCCCAGAAGAAGCTGTATCTCGTGGGATCTCGGGAGTTCTTCTGAGGTAGGCTGGGGAGTCCTGGGATGAGAAACACCTGAGTGCTGAGTGCCAGAGGCACCTGAGCTCCTCTGTAAGGCATCTGGCTCACGCCACCTATCAGCCAAACCCCAGTGCTCCGGGAAGCATTGGCTCCCCCTGCCCCTTCAGAGTCACAGTGCAGTGGGCCTTGCCCCAGGGGCCTGGCCATTTGTGGGGAATGGGCTCTTGCCCAAAGGTGGTGCAGGAGCCAACCACTGAGGCCAGACGTAGGGCAGCAACTATACATATGTGGGCTGCAAATCCATATATTTCCAGGAAGGCTCACCATGTACCCAGACAGGGAATGAAAAAAGACCATTTCTTAGACATATCAGCATGACATTTCAAAGCAATAAATAAACAAAAGATTATAAAAGCTTCAATGGAAAAAAAAAATAATACATCATTTACAAAGGAACAAGAGTCAATCTGGCATAGCACCCCTAGAGGCTAGAAACGGGAGAAATGCCTTCAAAGATTACAATCAGCCAAACTCCCAGCCAGGGTGAAAGCAAAACAAAACAAAGAAACAATTCAGACGGGCAAAGAATTAGATAATTTACCCCATACACATCTTTTTAAAAGAAGTTACCCAAGAATGTATTCCAGGAAAATAGGTATATTCAAGAAAAAGGAAGACAGACTGAGAGGACAGTGATTTCAAGTTGGAAGGGCAAAAAAGAGTTCTAGGATAACAGATAAGCAGACCGCTAAAAACAAAACCAGCCAGACTGGAATAGGAGAACGGAAGTCTGGGGGGAAAAGGGAGCCGCACGGGCTAGTATGATGTAAAGTCTGAAAATGTGAAGAAGCTGGTCAAGGCAAATGCCACAAGAAATCAAGAAAGCAATTTGAAATTCTAGGCAAAATACCTAAGAAAGTCATGACCTAAAAATGAAGGAGATTATGATGTTACATAATTTTAAGTAATTGGGGAGTATAAGAAAAATTAATCCATTTGACCTTGATGCTTGGAATTGTCCAGCAGTGGCATACGGGTCAGGAAATCAGGGAAGGAAGTGTAATTCCAGTCCACTATTTGGCAACATTGTAATTTCCTTCACAGTGGGGGATGTTTACAGAGTAGCAATAATAGAATGCTGTTTGTTGGTTTCCATGTTTTAGCATGAATGTATATATAAAGCAAGAGAGGTTTGGTTACAGTGGAACTGATAAAATGTAATGATAAACTCTGAGTGTAGTTGATAGAAGACAGGAGGTAGAAGGAGAGGGATGGTAGGAGTGTTCATATTCTTATCTCACAGAATGGGGAAATAAGAAATACTCTTGAAGGTGTATGGAAAATTCAGCCGCAAGAGTCAGATGACTTTGGGATTAGAATGCAATGAAAAGTGAAGAGCAAAACCTAGGATAGAATCCTAAAGAATATCAAAAGTTAAAAAGGGGCTCCTGGGTGGCTCAGTCAGTTAAGTGTCTGACTTCGGCTTAGGTCATGATCTCACAATTCGTGAGCTCGAGTCTAGCATTGGGCTGTCTGCTGTCAGCACAAAGCCTGCTTCAATCCTCTGTCCTCCTCGCTCTCTGCCCCACCCACCCCTCAAAAATAAATAAACATTAAAAAAAAACACAGCACAGTAAGGACACTGTGAAGGCACAAAAATGGAAGCAGAAGAGCAAAGGAAGAAGTGAAGGAAAGGAAGCCTTGGGGAGAGGAGGAACTCAACTGTAACAAATGCTGCTGAGGTCCAGCAAGATAAGGACTGGGTGTTTCCTTTGGATTTGGCTGCAGGGTGAAGAATAATGGGAGCTGTAGCCGGGAAACAGTGTGTTGACTAAGAAAGTGAGGCATAGGTGCAGCAGGTTTGGGTGATGCTGAAGTTTGGGAGTGAAGGAAAGTAAAGGGGTAGCAATCAGTGACACTGGATCATAGGACCATTTTGGAGTTGTCAGATATAGAGGGAGATGGACACTTTGTTTTTTTTTCAATATATGAAATTTATTGTCAAATTGGTTTCCATACAACACCCAGTGCTCATCCCAGAAGTGCCCTCCTCAATACCCATCACCCACCCTCCCCTCCCTCCCACCCCCCATCAACCCTCAGTTTGTTCTCAGTTTTTTTTAAATTTTTTTTTTCAACGTTTATTTATTTTTGGGACAGAGAGAGACAGAGCATAAACGGGGGAGGGGCAGAGAGAGAGGGAAACACAGAATCGGAAACAGGCTCCAGGCTCTGAGCCATCAGTCCAGAGCCTGATGCGGGGCTCGAACTCCCGGACCGCGAGATCGTGACCTGGCTGAAGTCGGACGCTTAACCGACTGCGCCACCCAGGCGCCCCTGTTCTCAGTTTTTAAGAGTCTCTTATGCTTTGGCTCTCTCCCACTCTAACCTCTTTTTTTTTTTTTTTTTCCTTCCCCTCCTCCATGGGTTTCTGTTAAGTTTCTCAGGATCCACATAAGAGTGAAACCATATGGTATCTGTCTTTCTCTGTATGGCTTATTTCACTTAGCATCACACTCTCCAGTTCCATCCACGTTGCTACAAAGGGCCATATTTCATTCTTTCTCATTGCCATGTAGTACTCCATTGTGTATATAAACCACAATTTCTTTATCCATCCATCAGTTGATGGACATTTAGGCTCTTTCCATAATTTGGCTATTGTTGAGAGTGCTGCTATAAACATTGGGGTACAAGTGCCCCTATGCATCAGTACTCCTGTATCCCTTGGGTAAATTCCTAGCAGTGCTATTGCTGGGTCATAGAGTAGGTCTATTTTTAATTTTCTGCGGAACCTCCACACTGCTTTCCAGAGTGGCTGCACCAATTTGCATTCCCACCAACAGTGCAAGAGGGTTCCCGTTTCTCCACATCCTCTCCAGCATCTATAGTCTCCTGATTTGTTCATTTTGGCCACTCTGGCTGGCATGAGGTGATATCTGAGTGTGGTTTTGATTTGTATTTCCCTGATGAGGAGCGACGTTGAGCATCTTTTCATGTGCCTGCTGGCCATCCGGATGTCTTCTTTAGAGAAGTGTCTATTCATGTTTTCTGCCCATTTCTTCACTGGGTTATTTGTTTTTTGGGTGTGGAGTTTGGTGAGCTCTTTGTAGATTTTGGATACTAGCCCTTTGTCCGATATATCATTTGCAAATATCTTTTCCCATTCCGTTGGTTGCCTTTTAGTTTTGTTGGTTGTTTCCTTTGCTGTGCAGAAGCTTTTTATCTTCATAAGGTCCCAGTAATTCATTTTTGCTTTTAATTCCCTTGCCTTTGGGGATGTGTCGAGTAAGAGATTGCTACGGCTGAGGTCAGAGAGGTCTTTTCCTGCTTTTTCCTCTAGGGTTTTGATGGTTTCCTGTCTCACATTCAGGTCCTTTATCCATTTTGAGTTTATTTTTGTGAATGTTGTGAGAAAGTGGTCTAGTTTCAACCTTCTGCATGTTGCTGTCCAGTTCTCCCAGCACCATTTGTTGAAGAGACTGTCTTTTTTCCATTGGATGTTCTTTCCTGCTTTGTCAAAGATTAGTTGGCCATATGTTTGTGGGTCTAGTTCTGGGGTTTCTATTCTATTCCATTGGTCTGTGTGTCTGTTTTTGTGCCAATACCATGCTGTCTTGATGATTACAGCTTTGTAGTAGAGGCTAAAGTCTGGGATTGTGATGCCTCCTGCTTTGGTCTTCTTCTTCAAAATTACTTTGGCTGTTCGGGGCCTTTTGTGGTTCCATATGAATTTTAGGATTGCTTGTTCTAGTTTTGAGAAGAATGCTGGTGCAATTTTGATTGGGATTGCATTGAATGTGTAGATAGCTTTGGGTAGTATTGACATTTTGACAATATTTATTCTTCTAATCCATGAGCAGGGGATGTCTTTCCATTTCTTTATATCTTCTTCAATTTCCTTCATAAGCTTTCTATAGTTTTCAGCATACAGATCCTTTACATCTTTGGTTAGATTTATTCCTAGGTATTTTATGCTTCTTGGTGCAATTGTGAATGGGATCAGTTTCTTTATTTGTCTTTCTGTCGCTTCATTGTTAGTGTATAAGAATGCAACTGATTTCTGTACACTGATTTTGTATCCTGCAACTTTGCTGAACTCATGTATCAGTTCTAGCAGACTTTTGGTGGAGTCTATCGGATTTTCCATGTATAATATCATGTCATCTGCAAAAAGCGAAAGCTTGACTTCATCTTTGCCAATTTTGATGCCTTTGATTTCCTTTTGTTGTCTGATTGCTGATGCTAGAACTTCAAACACTATGTTAAACAACAGTGGTGAGAGTGGGCATCCCTGTCGTGTTCCTGATCTCAGGGAAAAAGCTCTCAGTTTTTCCCCATTGAGGATGATGTTAGCTGTGGGCTTTTCATAAATGGCTTTTATGATCTTTAAGTATGTTCCTTCTATCCCGACTTTCTCAAGGGTTTTTATTAAGAAAGGGTGCTGGATTTTGTCAAAGGCCTTTTCTGCATCGATTGACAGGATCATATGGTTCTTCTCTTTTTTTTTTGTTAATGTGATGTATCACGTTGATTGATTTGCGAATGTTGAAGCAGCCCTGCATCCCAGGAATGAATCCCACTTGATCATGGTGAATAATTCTTTTTATATGCCGTTGAATTTGGTTTGCTAGTATCTTATTGAGAATTTTGGCATCCATATTCATCAGGGATATTGGCCTGTAGTTCTCTTTTTTTACTGGGTCTCTGGGAGATGGACACTTTCAAATGTCAAATGCCGATAGGAAGGTGGCGGTGGAGAGGGAGGGGTGAAGCCGGAAGGATGTGGGCTGATGGACTCCAGAGACCAGAGAACAAAGTCCACAGGAAAGGGCACTTCCTCCTTTGCAGCAGGAGGATGGAGGGATCGGCTGATGTAAGTACAGTTAGATGTGCAGCAGCAGGAATTTGGGGAAGTTCCTGTCTGACAGCTTCTGATTCCTCTATGAAGGAAGAGGCCTGCCCAGGTCTGCTGAAAGAGAACAAACAAGCAGATTAGGGCTTGCTTTATTGCGTGACTTTTTCTTCAGCACTCAGCAGTCTAGGGTGAGGCAAGGCAGGTGGAGAGCTGAGTCCATTCAAGAATGGGGTTTTGCCAGGTGGGTGTAAGAGGCAAATAGATACTTTCTGGGAGCACAAATTGGGGAAGGCAGGGGCAGGCCAATTAGCAAAAGGCTAATTGTCAAAAGCTAATTCTGCAAATAGTGAAAAGAACTTCAATTATGTACTGAAATAAACTTTTTTTAAAATGGAAAGCAGGAAACAAGAGGGCTATAAGATGCAATTTGAATAATGAGTCTAACACAAATAATGTTTACATTTAGGACTTATTAACCTAACTTGGGCTGGAGGAAAGCTCTGAATGCTTTCAGGGGCAACTGAAAAATTCCAGAATGTAGGGTTTCTCTGCTACTTAAGCTCAGTCTTAGCAGACAATCGAGAAGCATCCTAGAGAGATAGGCCCAGCCCACCTCGTGTTTAGGTGCCAGTTAGGGCAGGAAACATCTGACTGTAAATTTCTATGGAACTGTTCCACTGTGATGGGAAAGATGCATGCAAATGTGGACCATTCTGGAAAAGGGCTTGATATTCCTGAAGGCAGCCAACTGGGCATTGTGTTTCCCTGGCCTCAGCTCTGCTCAGCTTTTCTGGAATGGCATTTTGGCAGCTCAAGTCCCTTCCTTCATCAGGCATCTGTGGGACTTCAGTGATGGTACTGGCTCAGGAAGAGAGCCCTGCCAGGTGATGGGGAAATCCAGTCCAATGGCACAATCTTTTTGCAATGACTGAAAGAGCTGCTTTTGACTCAGGTCCGCTCAGAAGGTCTAGCAGTCGGGATTCTGTGGCATGAAGACAAAGAGCTCCCCATATTAGGGTGTGTTGGGAGATACGAGGCATTTCTGAAGGAGACTGAGATGCAAAGTGTTTGGGCACTGTTGCTATATACCCCATAAAATAGACCTGACCAAGGTCTATTATTAGAGACTAGCTTCAGCCTCTTCTCTTTGCTGCTGTTGCCTGCAAGCTCAGAAGCATCACTTAGCAATACACTGACACATGCTTTTTGTGCCAGAGGAGGCTGAGAGGAGAAGGAAAGTGGGGACTGTGTCTGAGTGACCCTGGCTGACAGAAATCCCAGGGGAGAGTATGTGACAGCTTTAGCTTTGTGCTTCATACTAGAATGATTGCTTGGTTTGGACTGCATCATCACTCCTTTGCACTCTCAAGGACATACAGAGATGCACATTCCTTTGTTCATTTATTTATTTGAACATTTGTTTAGGATTTTTATGTGCCATGCACTGTGCTAGAAATCAGAGAAGGAAATCCTAATGAAAACAACATCCTTATTCATGAGGGTTCAGGGTCTGTTTCCTTCTTTTTCCTCTGAAATCCCCACAGCACATTACTTGGGTCTCCTTTGAGACTTTCATTTCCCCTCACTTTGAGCAATAGTTATTTATTTAAATGTCATCCCCTTTTATACTTCTGGCTAGATTTTGCAAAATGGCTGTGGTGCATCTATTTGACCTGCAGATTTGTTTTTTTTTTTTTCCTTTTACCTCACATAGAACTTAAAAAAAAACCCTAGAATTAGTTACCAGATATAAAATTTAGAAGAATTCACCTAAAAATGTGGATTTATAAGTTCTCTTAAAATATCAGAAGATCTGTAGCCCTGGGTACAGTTTCCCACATCCGAAACTGGGTCGTAGCTGCACTTTAATGAGCCTGCACTTTCCAGGACACCCAGTCACTTTGCCTACTTGTAGTGCCTTTTTTGCCTCTGGAAATCTTGAGACTAGTTAGGAAAATATGATGGTAGACTAAGTGTGAGTCAGTAAGAACTTGGATCTGCTCCAAGTGGTGGCTGGGAAAAAAAACAAGGAAAGAACACAAGAAAGAAAATGTAAAGGAAGAATGTTCAAGATTTAGTGACCAATGCAGTACGGCTTGAGGAGTTTTGGCCCAGAGTGGTCAGCAGAGTGATGATGTTTATGATAAGCATGGTTGGTGGTCAGATGCTTTTTACCAGATGGTGCATATATCCTGCAGCTGCTTTGAGAGTTGGCTGGTAATGACTTGTAGTTGCCCCCTCCTCCAGAAAATTGCCATCTACTGAAGGAATGAGAGCACAAACACTGAGAGGTTACACATGGCACTCTCTGGGGGAAACAGCACACAGTCGGTGATTCATTGACAAGGATGTACAAAAGACAATCCTTCGTGCTTCAGGGTGGAATCAGCTCAGTGGTACAATTTATGCTTCACATTTCCCCACAGATCAGGCTGAAGCTGGATTCCAGTTGGGACCACTGCCTTATTTAGTTTCCTTCTCCTCCATAGGTCACTTGCTTGGCTCCTTTTATCCTGAGAGTGCTCTCTCAATAAATCATGAACACCAGAATCTCAGTGAATCTTGTATTCTTGGGAACGCAGGCTTAGATAGTGTTCATAACAGAATTATGTAGTTTAAAACCTGGGAAATGGCTGATGGTGGGGAGATAAGATCTAGGAGCTCCTCCCTGTAGGGATTCTTTTATAATCATGGTTTTATCTCTAGCTCCCAGCACAAGGCCTGGCAAATACATTGTGCAGCAAATTTTATTTTGTTTGTCAAATGGATTTGATTTGGAGTCTATTGAGTTCGAAGGAGCAGTAGGACATTCAGTGTGAGATATGGTACACGGGCACAGGAAAAGGATTGTGGCAGCATATTTTAGACTTTCACAGGGAAAGAAACAATTCAAGAAAGAGTCAGTAATTAGTGTCAAGTCCAAATAAAGTCTTGAGTCTTTTCAATGTAAAGCAGCCAATATTTGTCTTTATTTCAATTAGGTACATAACTCCAATTACTCTAGATCAATGATTACAGTCCTTTAGTAATGTTTGGGCAAAATTCCAATTAGTGAGTTTTGCTCCCTACTAGTAAGTAGGTCCAGTGGAAAAGATTAACATTTGATTGGGGGAGTACTTGCGGATTTTGTTTATTTCTTCTGTATTCTATTGCCAAACAATTGAGCGAGCCACCTGAGATTCTTTTAGGACAAGGGAGTGTGCAAAATAAATAAAATAATCAAGTGTTTGTTGTACTTACCCTTAAGAGATTTATGCCTGTCTCTCTTCACTACGTCGATTATGTTTTTTAAAAATAGAAATTAAAGAAAAACAGATAAGAGCATTCAGATATCCCAAAGATGACACTATTTATCTTTTCAAATACAAGTCTCCAGTAACCCAAGAAGAGTGGTTTTGAATGCTTTACATCTTGGTTGTCTAATTTCATCCCATAAACTGTAATTATAGCTCTTTATAACATGCTAAATAATTCCTCCCCTACTGGATGTTTATACCTTTCAAATATTTATAGACTGTCATCACTCCTTAGTCATCTCTTTGCAAAGTTGCACATATTTTTTTCCTATAATGTTTTTCATAAATCAATTTCCTCAATACTAAGCTGCTTTTCTTAGTTCTCCATTCAATTTGTCTCCATCTTTTTAATATAGTGCTAATCAAAGTTAAATGAGATATTTTGGGCTCAATTTATCCTAAGGCTGTTTGAGAGGGTTTCAAATTTCCTCACCTGGATTAGAGTTCCACATTTATATATAGCTCAGAATAGTGCTGACTTTATCGGTGTTTTTATCATTTTACTTTGAAGAGTCATAACTAATTTCCTATGTAATGGCACTCAAAAATCTTTGTGCCATTACTGTTTCTTCACTGATCATTGAATATGCAGGAATTAAATGAGTTCAGAATAAATTTCTATAATTTGCTTCTTATTATGCAATATTGAATCACAGTTCCAGCTTCTTAATATCCATAAACTATTATTATTTCTCATTGTCCTTCCAAATCAGTAATATCTGGAAACTTAAAAAAATATTCCTTTCATTCTAGATTGTTAAGAAAGATATTAAATTCTTCCTTGCAACCACATTTTTAGTCTTTCAACATAATGATTTCTTTTCAACCAATGTTTCAGTTGCCCTGGCTGTGTCATTATTATGATAATTTATTAAGACAATTCCCTTTGCTAATTATATCTTAAGCATATCCTCCTGCTGATGGGATACTATACATACACCCTGAGTGTAACAGATGTATAAAAATAATATGAAATGCTCAATATTATCTTCTTCAAGTAACATCATTCCTCAACAACCATTTCCTATATTTATATATTTCAAGTTTTAAAACATTTTCACTTCCCTTTTTCAGGGTAAAAGCCTCATGGGAGGGGTACCTGGGTCACTCAGTCAGTTAAGCCTCTGACTTCGGCTCAGGTCATGATCTCCCATTTCATGGGTTTGAGCCCAGCGTCCAGCTCTGTGCTGACAGCTCAGAGCCTGGAGCCTGCTTTGGATTCTGTGTCTCCCTTGCTCTCTGCCCCTCCCCCACTCATGCTCTGTCTCTGTCTCTCTCTCTCTCAAAATAATAAATAAGCATTTAAAAATTAAAAAAAAAAAAAAGCCTCATGGGGCACCTGGATGTGTCAGTTGGTTAAGCATCCAACTCTTGGTTTTGGCTCAGGTCATGATCTCATGGTTTGTGAGTTCAAAGCCCCACATCGGGTTCTGCACTGACAGCTTGGAGTCTGCTTGGGATTTTCCATCTTCCTCTCTCTGCCCCTCCCCTGCTCACTCATGCTCTCTCAAAAATAAATAAATAAACATTAAAAAAAAAATAAAAGCCTCATATGAGTTCCTAGTGCCACATGGGTAATAACGTGGGTGTGGCCCCTGAAGGGCCCACTCCCTCTGACCCCACTCCACCTCTCTGTTCTCAGCTCTTTTCACTCAGCCTCCAGAGCCCTATGCTCCACCACACACAATGGATCTCTTTGAAGACTTTAGAAGGATCTCCACAGAATTCATTGTTCCCTCTCCCAGTACTTACTACCTGAATTTGTACCTCTATAACAGCCTTTGTTTCACTCAAAGCTTTACTGTTATTTGTTTGTATACATTGTTTTCTCCCACACATCATTCTGTGAGTTTTATTTTTCCCTGCCTAGTGCTTCATAGGAGAAGTACTGAAAAAGTGTTGAATAATGGCGACTCCAGATTTTCTACCTAGGGTTTTGGGTCATAGTCTAGTTGTGGGGGGGGGGGGGTGTTGGAAACTAGAAGACCTGTCCTGAAGCTGTGTTGGTAGAGCAAACACATGGCATTTACTTAGATTGCTTATTTGGGAGTGACTCTGGATGACTCGATAGAGGTTATAGGGGGCTACAAACCTCTGTGCACCCCTTGATGTTGGAAACAATCAGGGAGGAAGGAAATGAGGACAGTAAGGCTCAGAATGGTGAAAGGACTTGCAGAAGTCACCCTGTGATAAACTGGATTAAAAATCATGGGCTTGGGTTTTCACTCTTGCTTGTGTTCCCATGATTCATTATTCTGTTTTACTTGGGTGTTTCTCTTAATGCCTAATTCCTGACTCATAATGACATCTGACAGAACAGATGACATTTTTCTACCCTCATGTAATCTGTTTGGAAGATAGAATCACCTTGTACCATCCTGACCCCATATTAATCAGTGTCTAGTCAGGAAAACAGAAACCACTCTAGGTTCTTCAAACAGAGGGGCTTTATACAAGTCATTGGTTTCAATGGTGTAGGAAAACCTGACGGAGCAAAAGGCAGAAGGTGGGGTAACCAAGAGTTAGTGATTGTAAGAAGTCACCACCAGCCCTGGCTGGAGGAACACAAGGAAAGACACAGTGTTGCCAGACCCAGGATGGTTCTCACAGTGGGCGTCGCTGGAGGCCAGAAGCCACAGCACTGACAAATCCATTGTCATTGCTGCTGCAGCTGCTGAAGGCCATGGAGGGCACAGCCAGCTGGCTTCATGGCTGCTTTTGTGCTGCTTTAACTGTGAACAGTGCCATCAGCCCCAGTCCACAAGGCCAAAAGGCCATTGAAGCCTGAGACCATCCACTGCTGTCAAAAACAGAATTTGTTTAGAAAAATAAAAATAAAATTTCCCTTTTCCTTCAGCTTTCCGATCTTCTGCTAGTGCCTCTTTTTGGAAGAAGTGATCCAGAACTCATCTGGCTAAGAAATCAGGGAAATTTAATTTTCAGTGTTTCAGGCCTAGAATGTGAGAAGATAGAAAAGAAACTAACAAAGATGGGGAAATGAGTGTCACACACCCCTAATTCCACCAAATCTTTGGCATAATTCCAATCTTCTACTCTCCCACGCATGAAATAATAGCAGCTTAAATTTAAATATTAATGCAACAAACTTTATAACCTGGTAAAAGTAGTTTTGGCATGTACAAAATTTCCAGTTATTTCTTTAGATCAGTGTTTTCTACAATGTATTCTACAGAATACATCCTGAAGAAAGATCTATTGGTCCCATGAGTTTGAGAAACTCTGCACTTTATACTCACCCTTGGAATTGCATACTTCATTTAGTACACGACGGTCTCTGAGAAATGTATCAGTCTTAATCGAATTTGACATTTTTGACTTTGTAATTGCTATGCATTAGTGGCAAAAATTGTCACAGTCTCTGCCACCTGGAGTTTAGGAGAGAGATGCAGGGAATAAAGTAAGCAGAGAAATCGTGTGTGTATGTGTGTGTGTGTGCGCGCGCATGTATATGTAATTTAGGTCAGGGTTATGAACGAAACAAATAGGATGCAGTAATAGAAAATATTACAAAGGGTGATAGACCGAATTAGCTGGCATGTTTGGTGCAGATGCGGAGGAAGTGACATTCTGGCTGAGACCTTAAAGAGCAGGTGGAATCAGTCATAATGCAGAGTATGCCACCACAGGGCCACTAAATAGCCTATGGATCATCCCCGTCAGCAAATTTCTCTGGAACCCTAGTAAAATCTGTTCAGAAATTGAGAATAAGCATTCGAAACATTTATAGTAATTTGATAGACCACCTTTATGTCTGTTAAATCTAAAAATAAAACATATCTCTTTAAACATTTTTTCTAGTTGTTAATTTTTATGCTATTTTAGAAAGTATAATTCCGTGATAGATTGAAGAAAAGATCTGATCCTTTACTGCAGATAATTTGAGAAACTGCTGTAGCAGAAGTAAACTTCGGTTACAAAATCTCTAAAGAAGGAAGTGATGGCTGAGTTTCAGCAACTGACAAGAGGCTCATGTCTGGAAGTGTAGTTGTGTGTAGAGCTTTGAGGACAGAAAAAAAAAATAAAGTGACTTGATTTTAAGTGCAGTGGGAAGCTACCGAAGAATTTTAAAAAATTTAAACAGATGCGTGATACGATTTAGATTTTTAAAAATTCTAACTGCTTTATGAAGAACCAGCTAAGATTAAATGAAGAGTGTAAAACACACTGACCAGCCTGGAAGCTTTCAGAAGTTTTGGGAGCAATGATAATGGCTTAGACTGTGGCTGTGATAGACAGGCAGGGGCTAACTGGGGGAGAATTGGAAGAGAGCTGACACATGACTGAGGATTTGGAGACAAGTGGGGAGACAGGTCTGGGAAAGGGGGAACAGGAAGATGCCAGATTTTCTCTGAGGAGAAGATAAGGCTAGATGTATATACATTCAGGGATCAGCAGCATTTAGTTTTCATAGCATAAGGACTAGGTAATATTGAAGAGAATGCAAAGGAAGAGTGGAGGGCTCAGGACAAACCCTAAAGAGTATCTTGGCTCTTGAAGGCTTTGAGGAGTCCAGCTTGAGCAGAACTAATCGCCTCAAGGGCATGTTGATTCTTAGACGTTCAGATTTGTGTCTAGATATCACCAACATTAAATCCCACTCAGTAAATTTACTGAGCACCTGTGTTATTTAGAAGCTGATGGAGGTGTTGAAAAAGGTAAAAGACAAACGAGACTCTTAAGAGTTTGCTATCTGGAAGGACATCTAGGATAGCTACACAAATGTAAGACTTATACTGTAAGTACTGTAAGAGAATTATAAATGGAAATGGGAATCTGCAAAGGGAAAACTGGAAAGCTTCATGGAGGAGGTGGCATTGACCTGGTTTAAAGGAGATGCATGAATTTGAATCAACAAAAAAAAGAAAATACGTGTATATACATATACATGTATGTATAATATATAATATTAGCCCCATGCATATACACACATTTATATTTATTTCCACATCTTTGTTGGTACACAAATAGTGTGTGTGTGTGTCTCTCTCTCTCTCTCTCTCTCTCTCTCTCTCTCTCTATATATATATATATATATATATATAACTATACTAATAATAACATACTAGTAACTATATATAGTGTATATATAAATACTCTAAAAACTATATATACCAAAAGCTACATGTATAGTATATAGTACACACACACACACACACACACACACACACCTATGAGTTCATAGCTCCATTCTAATTTCAACTCAATACTACAGGGTTTAATCTTTCTCTGACAGAACCTTGGCTCTCAGAGTTTACCATGTATTTCTTTTTTGTTGTTGTTCAATCTTAGAATACACTGGTAGTTTCAGAATTGCTAACTCATATCTCTGTAAGAAACACATTCACTAACTAGAATATAGTATACTTTTATGATAATTTTTGTCTTTACTCTTAATAGTATTTGATCAAAACATTGCTTTCTAAAGTTTCTTAGGTTAGTTCTTTTCTTCTCCACCTGTGTTAGTGTGGTAATGTTATTCATAGGTTAGGTTAGTAATATTTGTTAGAGCCTGTATTCCATTTTGGGATACCCCCACATCCTATTATATATTTTTTCACTTTACATTGAGTAAAACTAACTCATTTGGGGGTATAATTCTTTGGGTTTTGACAAATGCTTAAACCCACATATTCACCACCAGACATGATACAGAGTACTTTTATCACCACCTAAGTTACTTTACATTGCCCTTTTGTAGGTAATCCCTCTTCCAATTCCTGGCAATCTTTTTTCTGTCTCTATTTTAGCCTTTTTCAGAAAGTTATATAAAGAGAATCATATAAAACTGGCCTTTTGGGTCTGGTTGCTTCCACTTGGCAAAATACACTTAAAGTCCATGATTTTGTTGGATGTATCAACAGTTCGTTCCTTTTTATCACTGAATAGTATTCCACTGTGTGGATGTGCCATGCTTTGTCATCTCTTCACTGATTAAAAAATATTTGGGTAATTTCCAGTGGGGTGATTATGAATAGAGCTATGGGAATCATTCATGTATAGGCTTTTGTGTGAACACAAGTTTTCAATTCTCTAGGGTAAATACCTAGGAGATTTAATTTTTTTTCCCCTCTGTGTTTCAACTTTAAGTCATGTCTAGTGACCAATTCTCAAGTTCACTGTTTGTTAAGTCTACTGAGGGCCACTGAAGGCATTCTTCACTTCCGTTACAGTAATTTTCATTCCTTCCATTTCAATTTGATTCTTTCTTACAGCTTCTACCTCTTTGCTGAAATTACTCAGCCAATATTGTATGTTGTCCCCCGTCTCCACTAGAGCTTTATCATAATACTCATAGTTATTTAAAATTCCCTGTCAGGTAGTTCTGACGTCTCTGTCATATCTGAGTCTGGTTCTGTCAATTCCCTTATTTTTTGACAGTGTGTTGTTTTTTCTCACCTTTTCATATGCCTCATAATCTTTTGTCGAAAGCCAGACACCTTGTTCAGGTAGCGATGAGGCAAATAGATTTTTATGCCTGGAAATGCATATACCTGTCCTTCTGCTAGACTTTTAGCATGTGAATTTGAGTTAGGAGTTGGAATGAGTTTGACATTACCTTCCTCAGCTGCAGTGCTTACTCTCAATGTACCACAGGAATCAAATTCCTTTATTGTCTCCTTGTGTGTCAGCAGGGGGATGGTTTGCTTGTAATCCCCCCCCCCCCACACACACACAGTGTTTGCTCCACCCTTAGAGTTAGGTCTTCCCTTTGTGCTGTGCCTCAGAGAGGATCTGTCTCCACTCTCTTGGCCATTTTCCAGCAACATCCATTGTCACTTGTTACTCTGCTTGTGAGCCTGGTGGTGAGGGTGGGTGAGGAAATTCTCTGTTATTATTAAGACTTAGTCTTAGGTAGGCACTGTGTCTGTAGGGTGTGGTCCTCTGTCTGCCTGTTCTCTTCACTGTAGTTATGGATCCAAGAGATATATTCTAGAGACTCACCTACGGTTAGGATGACTACCTCCTCCCAGTGTGCCAGGGACTTACCCAGTTTTTAGCGATGAAAGCCCAATGTCCATCCTAGGCAAACTGGAACTAGAAGTAGAAGGTTATTTCCTGTTCCTTTCCCCAGTTGCAATAGAAGTGTCCTATAGAAGACAGTGTTTGTTATCCTCCTCCTTAATAGCGTAAGGCTTTTGTTCCATAAGCAGCATAAAGGAGAAGGGTCCTACTTGGGGTTTCTTATCCCCATAGCAGATACTGCTATTTAGCTTTTCAGTCCTCCAAGGTCAGGGATGCATTCCTAGTGTGCTCTAGGTGGGATTCATGGAGAAGAGTCTGCAAGAGAGTGTAAACTTCTCCAACAAGCTCTGCTTGGGCTCTACTGGTTCATGAACTATCCTGGCTGAGTTCTTCCACAAGCAGTCTGATTGTGTCTGTCCCAGGTAAGCAAGTGGCCATGTCTAGTCTCCCCTGCAAATGTCTGTCTCTCCTTATATTTGGGTCTTATTGGTTATCCTGTGACCTCAGTTCTCTGATAGGTTCAAAAAAACTGATGAACTTGCAGTGAGTTTGACAGGGTTTTTTTGTCATGAATGACAAACAAATGACATATTTTTATGCTATGCCCCTGAGCCAAATCTTTCATTTTTAACATTTTTAGTAACTAAAAGAATATCAACTGTGTACACATAGCACACACACACACACACACACACACACACACACACACGCTCTATACAGTCAGCTCATAGCTGCCCTAGGTTGGCAAGTATACTCATACTGGGCCTGTTGGATGTCCAGCTTAGAGCAGACAGGTTTGGTTACAGATTCAATGGGCTATCCTGAAAATGTGTCATTTCCATATCTCTTTTGCATGCAACTCAGGAATATTATGAAAGTTTCTTTAGCACCTAGAATGTCAGCCACCAAACTAACATTCTATCTCCCTGCATATCAGGCCTTCTATTTTCTTCACAAATTCGATTTGTATCATTTACTTAGCTTTATTTTTGCTGTAGTAGATTAATTAAAATGTATTTAATAAAGACATATTGAATGTCTTACAGAGAATAAGGCATATTAGAGACATAAAGAGTATGTTGAGTTTTTATGGAAAATCCCGGTATCTTGTCTACTTAGAGCTCAAAGGTGTTTTGTAAATTGATATTTTGTGATTTTCAACTTTATACAAGTCTCTGTGTTGGGAAAATCTGTATAAGCAGATTCATAGAAAGCCTTCTGCTAACTGTATCACCTGGCATTTCTCCATAATGGCATATTCTCAAATATGTACAGGTTATCTTTATAATCTTTATCCTCCCTGAATGTTTAACACAGCATTTTAAACCAACTAATAAGATGGTCTTTATACCTACAATTGACTTTTTAATTTATATTAACCACTGCCATAATTACTGTTTTATTACCTAGTACTATGCACATTGTTTCTGTCTCATAATTATTATCTTTAACCCATAAGTATTACAAATATCATGTGTTTCATTTTGCAGCTACTAAAAAAAATGTTTTTTGAACATTTGCAACTCTTTTGCATTCTTTATCCCTTATCAAAGACACTCAAATTATTTACAAAGAATATATTCTTTAAAAAGGGGACTATATACTTTGTTACTACTGTAAGTATAATTTTTATTAAATACATTTATTAGCATTAGTTTCCTGGCTGTTTTTAATAACAAAATAGTATAAGAAACCTAAATGACAATAGAGATGGTTCTGGAACTATATATAGCCACATAATTCAAGTTTTTATTATTTTTTATCACTATTAAAATTTTGTTAAGTTAACAAACCATAAAAATAACTTATTTTTGCTATATAATTCTATATGTTTTAACATGTGTGTGGATTCAGGTAACCACTAACACAATCAGTATGCAGAATGGGTCCATCACCACTGTAATTTCCCTAGTACTATCTCTGTTTATCCATAACTCCCTTTGCCCCAATCCCTGCAATCACTCATCTGTTCTTCCTCCTCACAGTTCTGTACTTTTGCCTTGGATATACTGCATCTTGCTTATTCATTTACCTATCGATAAACATTTAGATTGTTTCCAGGTTTTGGTGATTATAAATGAAATTGCTATAATTATTCATGTACAGGTTTTTTTCTGTGAACACAGTGTTTATTTCTCTAGGTTAAATGGGATTGCTGGGTCATATGGTATGAATATTTATAACTTTGTAAGAAACTGCCAACCTGCTTCAGATTGTCTGTACCATTTTGGATTCTATGAGCAGTATATGAGAGTTCCAGTTGCTCTGCATCCTCATCAGCACTTTGGTATTATCAGTGGTTTGTTTATTTATTTTTGCCATTCTTGTAAGTAGGTAGTGGTATCTTATATAAATTTAATTTGCATTAGCCATAAATGGGTAATGATATGAGACATCTATTTATGTACATATCTGCCATTTGTCCATCTATATATTTTCTCTAGTAAAGCATCTATTCAGTATTTTGCCCATTTAAAAAATTGTGTTGTTTGTTTTCTTATTGTTGGATTTGGAGAGTTCTTTATATATTCTGGATATGAGTCTTTTTTTTTTCTTTTTGGATATGTAATTCGCTAATATTTTTCCCAATCTGTAAATTGTCTTTTTGTTCTTTTAGTAGTATCATTTGTAGAGCAGAAGTTTTAAATTTGGATAAAAACCAATTTATGATTTTTTAAAAGTTTTATGGATTATGCTTTTGGTTTCACATCTAAGAATTATTTGCCTAACCCAAGGTGTCCATAAGAAGACAGACCTACTGAGAGTAGGCATTCATAAGCTTGAGTGAGAGAAAATGACCAGCAAAGCTGACCTCTCATCTTATCAAGATGGGGGCACACTACAGGTGTTGAGCAGAGAATGAAAGGATATTTTCAATGGACTTTTATGGATTATTGGTCTGGTAAAGGTATACTACATGAACTGAAAGAAGGAAAGGGGGTAGAATCATAAAGAAAAACTGGAGACTACTGAAGTAATCTAGGTGTGCAGTGTTAAGGACATAAACTAGATTGTGACACTAGTCCATGGAAATAGGAAGGAACATATGGATGGGACAACCATTTTATTTCTTTTTTCTTTTTTTACCATTTAATTTAATTTATTTTTTAAATTTACATCCAAGTTAGTTAGCATATAGTGCAACAATGATTTCAGGAGTAGATTCCTTAATGCCCCTTACCCATTTAGTCCATCCCCCTTCCCACAACCCCTCCAGCAACCCTCTGTTTGTTCTCCATATTTAAGAGTCTCTTATGTTTTGTCCCCCTCCCTGTTTTTATATTATTTTTGCTTCCCTTCCCTTATGTTCATCTGTTTTGTATCTTAAAGTCCTCATATGAGTGAATTCATATGATACTTGCCTTTCTTTGACTAATTTTGCGTAGCATAATACACCCTAGTTCCATCCATGTAGTTGCAAATGGCAAGATTTCATTCTTTTTGTTTGCTGAGTAATACTCTATTGTGTGTGTGTGTATATATATATATATATATATATATACACATATACACACTTTATATATGTGTATATGTATATGTATATACCTTATATATGTGTATATATATATATATACATTCATCCATTGATGGACATTTGGGTTCTTTCCATACTTTGGCTATTGTTGATAGTACTGCTATAAACATTGGGGTGCATGTGCCCCTTTGAAACAGCATACTTGTATCCCTTGGATAAATACCTAGTGGTGCAATTGCTGGGTCGTAGGGTAGTTCTATTTTCATTTTTTTTTTTTTGAGGCACCTCCATACTGTTTTCCAGAGTGGCTGCACCGGCTTGCATTGCCACAAACAATACAAAAGAGATCCTCTTTCTCCACATCCTCGCCAACATCTGTTGTTGCCTGAGTTGTTACTGTTAGCCATTCTGACAGGTGTGAAGTGGTATCTCATTGTGGTTTTGATTTGTATTTGGTACAACCATTTTAAAGAAAAAACATTAACTCCATATATAAGGTCTACCAAAATGAGAAGTAAACAGAAAAAATTAATCAAGTGTGATTCTAAGATTTATAACTTGGGTGATTAAAAGAACAGCAGGGAAGTTAGTAAGGCCACTGGTTGTAGAAAAAAAAATCATGAGTGTAGATTAGGATATCTTAAAGAGGCTCTATGTATCCCTGCACCTAGAACAGCACCTAAAACTCAACACATGTTATTCTTCAAATAAATGACCTGGAGACTTTGAGATGACAGGAAGGAAATGAGAAGAGAACTAAGGAAATATCTGGAGGTAATGTGAGGAGAACCAGGGCAGTGTGGAATCTTGAAAGTGGTTGAGCAAAGGGTTTAAAGATGGAATATGTCACCCAAGTGGTAAATACAGTGAGCAGGATGACACATTACAGAGATCATGAAGCTTATGCAATAACTTCTAGAAGTTCCAGTAAAGTGGTGGGGAATGGAATGTAGTTCTGGAGGGGGTGAATAATGAGAGACTGGAAACATATAGATCACTTGTCATTTGTAGAAGTTTGGCAATGAATGGGAGTTTAAAAAAAAAAAAAAACAAAGAGTAGCCATGGAAACATCTGGTCAAGTTTACTTTTTTTTTTTTTTAAGCTAGGGAAGTTTGTGTGTGTGTGTGTGTGTGTGTGTGTGTGTGTGTGTGTGTGTGTGTGTAAAGGTAGAGCCAGTGGCAAAGGAGAAGTTAACAACGTTGGAAAAAGAATGGTAAGTATTAAAGAAAGGTCCCTTGGGACTTGGCTGGAAGGAGATTACAAAATTCTATTTCCTACCTCAATCTTCACTCTTACCTTCATCCTCTGGATTTGTAACCAAACTGCACAACTGTTAGAGCATTTATATTTTTCTGAAAAACTACTGAACTACTCTGGGCACAACTAACTTATTAAGTGGTGCTATTCTGGGTCAGTTCTTCTGTTGAATTAATCCAGTTTTGCTTCTTCTCACCTTCAAACATTTCATGTGATAATCTCAATCATCAATTAATATTTATTGAGAAACTCTCTCTGTACTGAGCATTATACACATTGCAGACTGATTGGTTTCTACTATGAATTCCTAGGAATGGCACAGTTATTAAAGCAGAACCTTGAAAATGCCTTTTGGGGAATTATTCCATATAGATTTACACAGCTGTAAAATGCATGCCCAGAAATCTATTACACCCTGAGTTTTTTGTTCCTTTTATTTTACAAAATATAAAAGAAGAAATTAAAGAGAAAAAATTCCATTTAAATGGATTACTAGATGCAGTATTATATGAAGAGAAGGGTTGGTCAAGAGCAATGATTCATGCAATTACTTTGGAAGGAAAAATGACGAGATGATTTAATAATTATTTTTCAATTAAAAATATGTTTATTTTCTTATACTTGGCAGTTGTGGCTCATGTGCCTTGGATCAGACTGGGCTTTGTGACCTCCCAATGATTTTTGAATGATTGTATCTATGACATAGACACAATTAAAAGTTTGTCTCGTTGACACTTAAAGAAATGCTCATTTTTGTTGCACTTTTGAAACTCAAAACAAAAATCACTCCTTTCTGTGTTCATAATAGTAAAGATAGCTACAGGTATCATATCATTAAAATTAATGAATGAATGTGTTGTAGTTAAGTCTATGAACTGCTAAGAGGTACCAATGACAAGTAAACTGGTGACTTATCTTTGTATTAACACTCTGTTCATTAACAAATGTTTTATGAAAGTAGTAGGTATCAGTTTAAATGAACATACAGCTACCAGGTTAGGCTTGTTTGTTCATTCATCTAAGTATTTATTACAAACCATTTAAAAGTGCATATAATGTATGACCTCTTACAGAAAGCTCCAAGGAAGAAAAATATCAACCACCTTGCAATTTGCTAATTTATACTTCTAACCAATGAAGTATTTTAAAGAACTTGGGAATAGTTTTCCTCTGAGACCTAAATCTTGATTCAGCATTAAATGGACTTCGATTGAATAGGCAATTACCAAAAAGAGAAAGAGTGGCTCCAAGACTTTCAAGGGAGCCTGTCCCTGATCAAGGTACTCACATACATGAAGATGATGGATAATCAGCCTGTCAGTACTTAAACACTGAAATACTCCCAGCCAGTTATTATATACTCATGGTCCCAATACCCCCAGTGCTCCTCCCCTCTCCCAGCCACCCTGAAACTCCCCCAAACCCAGCAGTTGGCAGAGCAGGGGGCCCCCTCCACCTTCCTGCTGGAATTCCACTTGGCTGGAGCCCACATTATATGAGCTCTTAGAGATTTGGAATATCCTCTCTGAATAAGCCACTCATAAATAGTGTGATCACTGATGAGTCCTCAGAAAAATAGAGTCTGAGAGGCACAATGTGCCTAACAGAACAGTGCCTGAGCTGCAGAACACACTGTTCCACTCCCCATCGTAGGCCGGCTTTGAGACCTTAAGATCTTTAAACATTTGAATTCTACAGTGTCTCTTAGTTTGATTTCATGCCCACTGTCTTAGTCAGTTTGACCTGCTATAACAAAAATACCATAGACTGGGTGCCTTAAACAATAAACATTTATCTCTCACAGTTCTGGAGGCTGAGAAATCAAAGATCAGCATGCTGAAAAATTTGATATCTGGTGAGAGCCTGCATCCCAGTCCATAGACAGTCACCTTCTCACCGTGTCTTCACATAATGGAGGGAGTGAGAGAGCTCTTGAGGGCGTCTCTTTTATGTGGGCACTAATCCCACTCATGAGAGTTTCTCCCTCACGACCTAATCACCTCCCAAAGTCTTCAACTCCTAATATTATCACCCTAAGGGCTAGGATTTCAACATACGAATTTTGGGGGACATTCATGAAGTCTGATGAGCATTCACTCATATACACTATGGATTGTCAGTTACAGTTCTCATCATGAGTTAAGAAAAGGTATTCTAGATTTATGGACTAGTCTTTTGAAGAGCTCTGTTAATATCAGCAAACATCCTCAAGTCAGATCAACTCAAAACAATGACAAGCTAGAGATCCTGAGCTTGTGTGGCTGAGGGCAGCCTCTCTGCCTTGCTTACCTCACCATGGCTAATGCCACCCAGTCCATTCTCATGGGAAGAGCCAATACTTCCAGTGATCCTGTTCTGCTCACCATTGAAGAAGCAGAAGTGAGAAGAATGGCAATGAAACCAGTAGAGCTGATGGGACCAGGGGGTCGGCACAGGTGAGAAGGAGAACCAAGCTCTTGACCTGTCTCCCTCCTTCTCTCTACTAATAACATTCTGGAAAAAACAAGTATGTTCTACACTAGCAGCCTCTACTTCCTCTTTCTGTTCTAATTCTTTATTTATTTTCACCATTTTACAGAAACTGCTCCCACCAAGGTCACAATACAGCAAACTTGATTACCTACTTTTAGTTTTCTTCCAATGTGTTATCTCCTCAGCTTTGGTATTAACCTTGAGAGCAGGCATGTGTCTTGTTCACCGTATTTTCACCAGTGTCTATCACAAATCACAGTGACTGGTTCCCAGGAAGCACTAAGTACATTTTTACTGAAAGAATGAATAACTCTATAACTCTCCTTATTAACAAAGGAACAAAAACCATTCTCTTCTTTTTGTGTTCTCATAGCATTTTGTCATAAGATCTTGTATTGTCATTTATATTTACTCATCTATGTTCCCACAGAATTGATCCCACAACTGTGACTTGTACGACCTTGTATCCAGCCTAGCACAGGGCCTGCCATATAATAGATGCTTAGTAAAAGTTTGTGGAATAAATAAAGTTGGTGACTAGCATTGATTCAGTTACTCTAATAATTTATAATAAATCACTCCAAGATGGAGTGGCTTGAAACAATAATTACTTATTTTCTCTTAAGGTTTCTGTTTTGCCAGGAATTCAGGAAGAGCTAGGTTGGATAGTTCTCATCTTTGGAGGGGAGAGTGCTTTCAGGTGGTTGTGGTCAGGTGTCAGCTGGAGCTGTAGGAATCTGAAGGCCTGGGTGGGGCTGGAGGATCCACTTCCAAGGTGCCTCACCCATTTGTCTGGCAAGTTTGTGCTGCCTATTGACAGTTCTGTTCCCCACTTTGTGGGCCTCTCCACCGGTCTGCTTAAAAATCTGTAAGACAAGGCAACTGGCTTCCCGAAAGCAAGTGAGGACACAGAGGTGGAAGTTGCATGAGTTTTTATGACCTAGGCTCAGAAGTCACGTGTTAGCAAGTTCACCATACTGGTCATACAGGGCCAGCCCTCATTCAGTGTGGGAGGGGACTTTTCATGGCCATGAATATCAGGACGTGAAGGATTACTAGGGCTGTCTTGAAAACCAGGGTAGAATAGATGCTCAGCCATTAGAAAACAAAATTTCAAACCGAGACAGAGCCTCTGTGTAGGCACTCTTCTAAAGGTAGTTGTGAGCTAGGAAGCTGGGAAGAAACCACTGTTGCCGAACAGGATGGTGCCTCTCTTTGAAGTGATGGCCACCTGGATGGATTGTAAGTCTCCTTGCCACACACGCCCATGCCTCAGTTTTTTTCCTGATGGAGTTGCTGACAGTCTATGGGGAAATATTCTTGAACTCCATCCCCTAATCCCCAAGACAGCAAGCCCATCTCACAGAAGGCAGGACCAGTGTCTGGGGTTGGTTAAGGCTTAAGCAGCCTACACTTGTCTTTGGGCAGGAGCGTGACTTGGTTTCTTTGATATATTGAGGCTGCTATCAAGTCCTGGAATAAAGTGCCAAATGCTTGCCTTTGGGTCTCTCAGCATCCCAGGGCTCAGTGACAGCATGTCTGCTGGTTCTGATATGTCCTTGTTGGGGCACCTGTGCTCTGAGTAGCCTGGAGGAGATCCATTCCTACAACCTGCCTCTGGGAATCATTTCATAAGATTAAAAGTAACTGTAGAAGAGAAGGGCAGGAACTCAGAGAAAGCCTGGAAGAACCCACGAGAGCCACATATTCCTTGGCTATAGATTTAATAGCAAGCACCTTTCTGAGCTGGGGGAAAGTCTAGAATGTATTTACATATCCTTTTCATATTCAGTTACTATAATACTTCAAATGATCAGATAAATTTAAGGGGCTAAGAACACAAATTATATAAAATAATAGCGTATTTAATAGTAATTAGAAAAAGGGGATTTGGGAATACATAACTATTTATATTCTTGGAAAATAAACAATAACTTTGGAGGTGATAAGTAATATTTCTTCTTACTTTTCCTTTTTTGATTGAGGTCAAATTCCTGCATTACATGGTGTTTATACTAATTTTCTCTTAAAAATTTCAATGTTTTGTTTTAATTAAATGTGGCTAAGAAAGATGTTTTCAGTGTCTTATTTCAGTATACCATCTTAAATTGAATAGGAACCCTCAAATATGCATCTAAATGGTGCTGAATTTCCAAATAAAGACTCCAAACAAATGTTATTATTGAACAAATGTTATTCCTTTTTCAATTTAAACAAGGCTCTATTTTTAGTCTACAGGCTGAATTTATTTGCTTAGTTATGCAAATGATGGTTTATTATCAAATTCTTGTATTAATTTCAACTTATTTCCACTGGTATCTTATTATATGCTAATCAAATACTCATAAATTCTATGAACTTTTCCCTTTCTTTATTAATAAGTTTAGAGTGATTAGTACAAAGGACTCTAAACTGTGAAAATACTCAGTATTGGATATGAATTTAGGGCTGGCCTTTGAAGTGTAAACTATTTCTTAGGAATAAATTAGTCCTTTAAAAATGTTAACTTCTCTTAGCAAACCAGCATATCGCATGGACTGTAGAATGTTCCTTTTTTCACATTTAAATATGTCTGAAATAGGATGCATCTTAGAGTTGATTGCTTCTTAGATTCCATGAAATACAATACATTATTGCTTCAGGATATTAGCCAATACTCCAATGGTCTGAAAAAGGTTGTGGAAAACACCTAATGTATGTAACCAGGATGGTCCAACTACTCAAGTCTTTTGAGGTTGTCAGTTATTTACTCACTACACTTTTACTTTGCTACAAAATAATAAAAACAACAAAAACTCCTATCAAAAATAGTGGAAATAGAGTTGCTTTTGATAAAAGAGAGTAATTTTTTTTATAACACTGCTTTTTTTCTCCATAGGTCTTATGTTCCTGGGAACTACTGAGAAGTTAATTCCTGAGGTTGGATAAAATGGCCTTTGATCTACTCTTTCCTTTTATTTGAAAGGCTCTTGGAGGAAATTATATAACAATAAACCTTCTTAACATCCTTAAAACACAATTCACTATAAAAAACAATTTGCTATAAAAAACAATTTAAGATATGTCACATGTGTCTTGTGTTCTATTTTAAAAAGTTTAGTTCCTAAAGGACCAGTTCCTCCTAACAATGGCCTCACCCTTCAAGGACATAGCTGGAACCATGACAAGGTTGAAAAATAGTTACATTGGAGCATGGCTATAGTATCTGTACAGCTTGGGTAGGTTCTAGATACAGGGAGTTAGAAGTTATACTTTATAATAAGACATTGTCATAGTAGTTTCTCTTTGTCCCATATATATTTATACTCTGGTTAAATTCAATACTCTGTAGATATATTAAATAGTGATTAGAGCTAACGTGTACTGATAGATTAGTATCTACCTGGCACTGGCTAAGTGTTGAATGTTTTACATGAAGCATAGACATACTTCTTTAGTGTCAATGCAGGAGTGTTAAATACTCTCAAAAGTTGGGGTGATGAAAAAGTTTAGGTTTTCAGGTAGGGTAATTACTATGTATAAAACCAAGACATGTAATTACTATGTATACAACCACTGTGCTTTCTGGCTGTTGAGACAGATGTCCAGAATTTTCTTAAATACATAGATTGGACACAACATGATCAATTATTGCTCTAAATTTTAAAAATTATTACTTAAGGTTTTGGAATACCTCATGTAAACTTATGTTCTTTAGAAAATATAATGCATAGCTCGGCACAAAATCTATAGCCCTAAAAAAATTGATATATTTGCCAAAAGGTGGTGGAAAAGGTAAGGATTTAATTGTAGTAGTTATATATACAAACACGTATAGGTTTGTGCAGACACTATGCCATCATCTACTGCTGTATAACAAATTACTGCAAAATTTAGTGACTTAACACATCAGTCACTTTATTATATTTCACTATTTTGAAGGTTAGGAATTGGAGCAGAGGTCTGCTGAGGAACAAAGTTTGCTTTGTTCCACACAGCATCAATGGAGGTCACTGAGAGGTATTCAGTTGGTGGAGGGTCTGGTCAGGAAGATCCAATAAAAGCTAGCAGGCTTCAGCAGGGGATGCTGGAAGGCAGGGTTCAGCTGGGACTAGTGGCTTGAAGACATACACAGTGGCCTTTCCAGCATGGCAGTCTCATAATAAACTTCGTATATGGCGGCTCAGGCCTACCAGAGAATATGTTCCAAGAAAACTGAGTAGAAGATGCAAGTCTCATTGTGGCTTAACCTTGAAAATTCAGGATAGTCTATTTTTGAAAATCCTCCATATTCTAATTTCCAAAGCAATCCACTGAGGTCAGCCCCCATTTAAGGGGTAAGGAATTAGACTCTATCTCTCGATGGAAGGAAAGCAAAGAATATGAGGCCAACTTTAATCTACATAAAACTAGACCAACTGATTAGGCACCTGGGCACAGCAATTATCCCTAGATTCCCTCTGTCTGGAATGCTTATGGCTGGATGGACAGCGTTTACTTCTGCAATGTGGTCTGGTTCTCTGCCAATGGAAGATGCATCCAAATCCCCAGATATGAGCAGTTGGATTCATGTGTTCTACTGCTGCTCCATTTTTTCTTCACTGAGCCATTATGATCAAAAAAAGTCTTTGTGTTAAGTCTTTTTTTTTTTTTAAGTGTCTCTTATTTATTAGTTTTAGAGCTTTTCCCAGTCATGGACTACAGAAAATGAGAGCTTTAAGGGACCCCAGAAATAAAATCTGGTCCTACTTTTGAGAGAGAGAGATACAGAGCATGAGTGGGGGAGGGGCAGAGAGAGATAGAGACACAGAATCCCAAGCAGGCTCCAGGCTCTGAGCTGTCAGCACAGAGCCTGATGTGGGGCTTGAACTCATGGACTGCGAGATCATGACCTGAGCTGAAGTCAGATGCTTAACTGACTGAGCCACCCGGGTGTCCCAAATCTGGTCCTATTTTATAGTTGAGGTTTAGGTTTAAAGTTAGGTTTAAAGTAGGTCACAGTTTGTGACCTGTCCAAGGTCAGAAACTGATTAGGGACAGAGCCACAGCTGGGATCTCCTGCAGCATGCTTGAAGGGAGGCAAACCTGATTTATCTATAGAATGGGTACTCTGTTCACCTGATTGTTTCCCCTAGAAATAGACCATTGGCTTTGATTCAGTCTCCCATTTTATCATGAAATATTTAAAAAGAAACTACTTACTTTAAGTGCACCAATTTATAAGACATAATCTTATATGTCTAACCTATTTTCTCAGTTCCTATTCAATAAATGTTTACCAAGTACCTGCCAAGTTGTGGTATATATACACAGTTGTGGTATATATACACAGACATGACTGCTTTCAAGAGGTTGTCTTTCCAGTTAGAAGGCCATAACACAAAGTTTACACTAGTCACTTTGCTGTGGGATATTGAATTCATCATGCTATTTTATCTTTAAGTATTTCTAGAATATGTTTTCCCTCCTCCTTTCATTTACAGAACAGACCAAGAGGCCTACCATTCTGAGTTTTTATTCTACTCAGAGTATAGATTTGGAGTGGGTAATAGTAATAACAATCCACAGATCAATGAAGAAGTTTAGCTATTATTGCTCCTTTTGTTTCAAGAGATGTTTGCTCATTAGATGAGGTGACAGATAGCTTTGACTTTATCTAGTCCATGGGGTCTCTAGGTGGCTGCCCTAAATATCTACAGTCGTGGTAGCTGGGATTTTCTGTTGATGTGTGGTGCCCCATCACCATTAGCTTTTGTCTTCTTCTGCTGTGGCTAATTTATCTTTTTCCTGGACCAGCCGGGAGAGGGGGAGGAGGTGTGGACAGGACTGGCCTCCAGACTGTGATAACTGTCTTCGATATCACGTCCACCCCAGCCGTGGCTCCCAGAGCTGGGCGGGACCACTCTTCCCGCTCAGCTGGGAGGAGCCCCAAGCTGGTTGCCCTGCCCGGGTAGGGGTGGAGAGGAGCGGGTGAACAGCAGCAGATCCCGATCCTTCCCTGGAGACGTCAAAGGCCCCGCGAAGGCAGGCCTTCCGGGGAGGTGGGGGGAAGGAGAAAGTGAAGTGTGTCCCCGGGGCTGAGGCTGTCAGCGCTCAGGCCAGGTGGGGGTGGGGAGAGTGGAGGCACTAAGCTCCCCAGGGATCCGGGCCGGCGCCGGTTCCCGCGGGTGGGGAGAGGAAGGAACCAGATGGGCGGGTTCAAGCGTCGGCGGCGGCGGTCCCGGGGCCGCCGGCTCCTCCCCGCGAGTGTGCCTGTCTGCCGCTCGCCGCGCTGAGGCAGTGCGGTGGCGGGCGGGCCGAGGCTGCCGCCCAGCGCCCTGGCCGCGGCCATGCCCCGGCCCTAGCGCGCCTGCCGCAGCCCGCGCCCCGCGCCCCGTCCCGCGCTCCGCAGCCCGCCAGCCCCGCGCCCGCCGCCGCCTCTTCAATGGGCAACCTGCTCGGCGGGGTCAGCTTTCGCGAGCCCACCACCGTGGAGGACTGCGACTCCACCTGGCAGACGGACTCTGAGCCCGAGCCCGAGGAGCCCGGGCCGGGCGGCGGCGGCGGCGGCGAGGGCCCGGGGCAGGAGCCCGAGCAGCCTGCGCAGCCCCCGGAGCGAGCGGGCGGGCGGCCCCGCTCCAGCCCCGCGCCGGACGGAGACGCCGAGTCGGCGGGCGCCGAGCAGGTACGCGGCCCCGCGGTGGCCTCGGGCCGGGCCGGGGCGCCCCTGCCCCGGGAGGAAGGACGTCGCCGGGGGCCGGAGCAAACGCCGAGCGACCCCTGCACACGGAGGGCAGGGGCGCCGGCGGCTGCCGGTCCTTTGCGGCCAGACCCCTCCGCGCTGGCCGCCGTCCCGCAGCCCCGCGGACCTGGGGGCCTGCGGTGCCGGAGCCTTTCGCTGCCGGCCTGGGGCCTGACCGCGGGCACTGCGAGAAAGTCCCTGAGGGCAGAACCCAACTTGAATGGGTGTTTTCTTTGCCTCTGCGGCGCAGCTGGGTGCTGCGAAGGTGGGGTGGGAGGAACCTGTCTAAAAATAGAGGATTGTGAAAACCGGTCTAGTGCGTGTCATTGGGAAAAATTACCCAGAATAAGGTGGGACTGCAAGTGAGGAGCAGCGAGCACCCTCCCCTACCGTGGGGTTTACAGCCATTCAGAGTAGGGTAGGAGACCCCCATCCGAAGTTAAAACGCCCTAAGTAAGGCCTTTCAACTGAGGAGTTCAGGGCACTCTGCAGAACTCTTGTATCACCCAGAGACTTGTTGATCCAACTGTCCTTAAATCATTTGGCTAATACAGTTTGGAGGAGAGGTTAGTAAATAGTTAAATATTCCCTATTAACCTCTGACGGACTGAAAATAATTAAGAAAACTTTAGAAAGGGGGAACTGTGTAGCCAGCCCTCTGGAGAAGTGCGCATCCTGGAGGTATGTTAAGGTTTGTGGTTCTGCATTAGGCCCTCCTCTTTATAGCTAGGGGGAAATGAGAGTGAAAAAAAAAAAAAAAAAATGGAGCCCAAAGTCAAATATGACCACTGGTTGCTTGACTGGAGTAGAGGAGTCACCACCTAAATATTACAGCCAAGGCTGCCTCCTTCATCTGGATGAACATCTCTGTTTAGGTGAGGAGGAGACAAAGTCTTAGTGCAGGCTCTATGCTAAACACGTTGTTTTAGTCACCTACGATTTCGGGGGTTGGGTGGGAGTTGCTGTTTTTAATCCCCATTTTAGACAAACCTGAGGCTTAGAGAGTAGAAGCTTGCCCAAGAATACTCAGGGAGAGAATGATGCAAACCCAAGTATGTCTGTGACCAATGTACAACCTTTAACCTGTCAATATCGTGCGGACCCCCTTGCCCCTTGTGCTCTGGATTGTTGATGGGTCATTTTGAATTGCAAATTCAACCCTCAAAAAGTATTAGAGGCTAGGTTCCAGTTTTTCTCTTTCTCTTGTCTCCCAATTAAGTAACCTTCTCAAAGAAGTCTGGGCTATCAAAAAATTCCAGCCCAGATTCAATCCAGCTAACCAGGTCCCTCTGTATAAAACAGTTTCATAATTAATGTTTCAGTTAATTGTGACCCCAGAAAATGGTAGACCACAGCAGCCCTCCCTTTTCCCCTTTAGTGATTTATTTTTGTTAGTGTCACCATTTAACTTCTTTTAAAAATCTCCTTTTTATTTTTGCTTTTGTTCCCTCTCCCCATAGTCATTTGCAAGTACTACTGGACCTACCTTTAGAATATATCCCAGTCTGACTACTTCTTACCTCCTAGGAATACCTGCTGTATTCCTAGTTCAAGTGAATATTTAACAAATGATGGCGCCAATAAGTAAGATGAGTAAGTCTAGGGAAAAAGCATCATCAGAGGTTAAATTAAGAATTCCCCTGAATTTTATATCCACTTGGACGTCTAAGTGGAGTTCTTAACTATATCGATGAATGGAGCCTTAGTCCAGAACTGCAGTCATCAGTCTGTTGGTGGTGTGGAAAGTCAGGGGAGATATGTGGTCATTAAGGAGTGATGAGGAATAAGGACTAAACCCTGGGCACTCCTCAATTTGGAACCTATGCAGAAGAGGAGGAGCTAAAGAGAAGGCTGACAAGGGACAACCAATGAGATAGGAAGAAACCAGTAGAGGTGTGACATCTGACAGTGTTGCAGGAAGGAAGGAGATATTTCACGGGCCCAGTGCTGCTGGGAGGTTGCCTGAGTTGAGCACTGAGAAATGGTTTGGTAAAATGGAGATTAGTTAGTGACATTGAAAGAGCCATTTTGATGGAATGCTGAGGATGAAAACCTGATTGGGGTGTGTCATGGGAGAAGAGGAGGAGATAGGGGTTATGCACAATTGTTTGGTGATATTTTATCAAAACAGGAAGCAGAGCTATGGCTCTGTATTTGAAGGGAGATTTGGGTCAAGGAAGATTGTATATGTTTAAGCTTAGAAATTGTACACATATGTCTGCTGAGGGGAATGATCCAGAAGAGTCTAGGGAAAAAGCATCATCAGAGGTTAAATTAAGAATTCCCCTGAATTTTATATCCTCTTGGACGTCTAAGTGGAGTTCTTAACTATATCGATGAATGGAGCCTTAGTCCAGAACTGCAGTCATCAGTCTGTTGGTGGTGTGAGAAATTTTGATGATGCAGGGAATAGGAACAATATATTAAGGAACAAAATCCTTGACTGGGCAGGTGAGAGGGGAAAGGGTAGAGATTCCAAAAGGAGCAGAAGCTGGAGGAACAAAGACAGATGCTTGCAGGTTGGTACATTTAGAGGTTGGAGGATGCAGTCATTCTCATAATAATCTGGAGAAATAGGTAGGGCATGAGTCATTATCTTTGTTTCACAGATAATAAAACTAAGATTCAGTTAAGTGGTTGGCTTAAGGCCTCACAAATAAGTAACAGAGTTAAGACAGCCCAAGTCTTGGGCTGTTGACATTATACCCAGGTTTCTATAATGCTCCTTCACTTTTAGTGGAGCTGAAATGGATTCATGCCTAATTAGTTGGACTTGCAGCCCAGAGCCTGGAATTCCACATCCTGTGCTGTCACTGAGCTCGAGGGCTTTGTTGAACTTCTCTAAGGCTGGGTTACCTTGTATCTAAGAGGGAAGCACTAATATCTGCCATCCAGGTGTGTCGTAAAAATCAAATGAAATAATATACATGTAAGTGCTTTGTAAATGGGAAAAGTGCTTTCTGTACAAATGTAAGATGATGATTCATATGGTTGTAGCTCAGGCTAAATAGATTCAGAAACTTGCTAGGCAGAGCTATTTTGAACGTGTGGCAAGGACCAGAATTTAAGCTTTTCCTTGCTTATGTAACATGACAGAGTAGCTAATGTTAAACATCAGAGGATTTGGTGTTAAAGTAAGTATCTCTATACTTGTAGTAATAGTGAGAATCACACCACTTGAAAAATGTGTGAAAATTGCTTGGAGGATGCTAATCTGTCAATACAGATGGGGGTGGGGGATGATGAGAAAGGGATTTGGGAGGTGAAGCTCTTAATGAATATTCAGACCTAAACATTGTCTTCTGTTTCATTATTGTTATCTGTCTTATTGTCCTGGATGACATGGGACACAAAGCACTTTCTTAATGCATTATAACAATACATATAGTTAGAGAATTTAAATCCATTATATTGACCTGTATCTTATACTTTTAAAATCATTATGGTGGTGAGAATTTTTAGAATTTAAATAGTATGGATGAACTACCACACATAAATTACTACAATCCGAAGTTCATTCCATTTGAGAGCTTTTACTGCTTTGTGTATATATATTATAAATTTGCTGATTTATGTCACATAGTGTTATCACTGGATTAACAGATTATTCATGCCTTTGTATACTTGTTATGGTGCAATAAAGGATGGAGTTTAGAAAGCTATTTAGGTTGTTTTAAAAATCCCCTTTCCCTTTCATGAGTATTATTTGCCTTTAAGTTCAGCTAAATGTTGCAAATCAATGATAATTTTCTTTGTAGAATTTATTTTCTTAACAGTTTTTTAATATTATGTATTCAAAAATAATTTTGGTCATAGAATCACTTGTGTAACCTCTGGTAAGGTAAATGTCTTAAATTCATTTTGAGTTCTATTTCTAATGAGTATTAATCTAGAACATTTGGCCTCCATAGGCTTTTGGTGAATAGTATCGTTTTTTATTTAGTAAAACATTTTAGGACAAATGTTATTGGGTTCAAATCAGGCAAATAGAATGCCAACAAATGTTGCTAGTAGGCATCATTAAAAGCAAATGTATAATATTGTCATTATTCTGAACAGCTCGACACTTTTCAGGCTTTCCTTATGGATGTTCATTATTTTAGGTGTTCTAGAAATTTCTCAGTGAAATTATTGTGCTTCAACATGTAAATGGAATTTTACTTTTCATTTTAGGGTGGTGATTCCACTGAAGCAACTGCCAAACCAAAGAGAAGCTTTTATGCTGCGAGGGATTTGTACAAATACCGACATCAGTACCCAGTAAGAGTATAGAATGTTTTTTCTACAATGTAAAATATTTCCCTTCTGTTTTTGTTATTTTGTGGTGCTAGTGAGCAAACATGCAAGAAGGGTCCTTGTGCCTTTTTTATATGTCCATATGCTGGAGATTGATGTATTTTTTTCCTTTAGCAGAACTTCAAAGATATCCGATATCAAAATGACTTGAGCAATCTTCGTTTTTATAAGAATAAAATTCCTTTTAAGCCAGATGGTGAGTAATCTGCTACCTTGGTAAAAAGCAAATGTTACATAATAACATACACCTAGTTATTCTTTGTTTATTTTGTGGTCAGTACATTCTTAATGCATTTGTTCATTGGTTGGCTTTACTTTGCTATGTAGTCTAAGGTGTCCCCAAAGCCCTAGACCCTAGACTTGTGAACTTCCACTTGGCAAATTCTAGAGGAATAACTGTGGATTAGCAATACTTTCCCACCATTTGTTCACAGGGGCTATTGTCTTAAAGGTAGTGGGGGCCACTTTTGTGAGTGGGAAAGAGATGAAATTTATAGAATCATAAAATACTAGATTATTAAGAAACCTTAGAGGAGGTCAGATTAATCTTCCTTATTTTATTTTATTTTATTTTATTTTATTTTATTTTATTTTATTTTATTTTTTTAATCTTCCTTATTTTAAAGATGAGGTCACTGGGTCTTAAAGCTTGAATGACTGACTTGTCTGGTCACTCGATTATAGGGTTGGGTCTAGGATCCACAGTTCAGTATTTTTTTTTACTATGCCATAGCCCCAAATTATTTAGAACATAATTGAAAAGTAATATTTGTATTAGAATGATCTTTCCTGTTGATTTTTAGATTCAGGGGTCAGGGGGTCCTGGCAGTCTCAGTTCACTGTTCCAATATCCTGGGAAGGGAACTACAGAGACACTACATCTCCATTCAACCCTGCCAAATAAACTGCCTCCTCCTTCACAATTCTACAATTACCCTTGTAAGATCTTTTCTAAGATTCTCCCCCTATAGGGAGAGGATGCATCCACTATGGTAATATGCATATTTCACCAAAGTACCATGCTGTGGTTCATGATGGACATCCTAATTTTATCCAGGTCAAACCAGCAAAGTTGGCTTTTCTCCTTGCCCTTATCTCTGTGAAGTGACCAGATGGCCCTGGCTTCTGCTCTTTGCTCTTAGTGGAATCTGAGCCAAATCCGCAGCCAAGTGAGTCAGGGAATGAGGGTCATAGATTGCAAAGCTTTCCAAGTAGCCAGACTGTGTATTCTTTGGTGAACAAACTGGAGGAAGGCTGTCTGAAGGGTGGATGGCATGTTGGGAGGAGGAATTCCCTGTACTGTGCACTGAGAGATGCACCAGTTAGGAGTTAGGACTTAAGAACATTGCTCCAATGGCCAAATCCACTGGTCTTTAATTAATTTAATGTTAATTAAAGTGTCCCAAAAGTTTGCTCAGACTTGGGAGGAAACCTCTGGATAAAAGTGTTCTGTTGTATTTACTAATGGTAAAAACACACTGTTTTATTTACTAATTGAAATAATATTAATTAAATTATTAGGGTTTTTTAGGACCTGGGGCAAGAAAACCTTCAGAAGAAATGCAATGATTGTTAATTTGACTCTGATTTGAATTTAATAAAATTCACCTAAAGTAATGCCTTCAAATATTAAAAACATTGAACATGAGAGTACTTAACTGAATTATTTTTGTATTTCTAGTAGTGAATTTATTTTTGAGGTAGTAATTTAAAGTAATAAATTCAAACACTGTTATTAATTTTTTGTCATTTTTATCACAAAATTTATTTTGAAATCATGTAAGGTTGGTGGGAGTCAGGAGTTTATCTAAGGTCACATAAAATGTGTTCTAGTTTATTATATAAATTACACCAACTCACACCATTTCCTATTGTGTGGGTGTATCCACGCACATACACATACACTTGCCAATAAGCGTAAGCCTGCAGTGATGTATTTTACTTGTGTAAGTAGGTGGAGGGGTAGTTGGAAGGGAGATTATGGAGGTAAATAGTTTTAAATTGCTGATAAAGCCAATAGTATGATTCAAAAACAACTTTTTACTCAGCCTTCCAAGAGTAGGCCTCAACTACAAACTGGTGATCTCTGGAAGAAACAAGAATGAGATGAGTTATATTTAGAGAACTATTTTGTGTTGTTTTTTTTTTTTTCCCCTAAAATTGATTAACTGGCCACATAGTCAATTGTGAGGACATAGACAGAATTTGAGAAGCAGGAAGATTTTGTTATACAGTTGACCCTTGAGCAGTATAGGGGTTATGGGTGCCGACCCCTGTGCAGTCAAATATCCGTGTGTAACTTTTGACTCCCCAAAATTTAACTGCTGATAGCCTACTGTTGACTTTAAGCCTTACCAATAGCATAAACACTTGATTAATGCATATTTTGTTATGTGATATGCATTATATACTGTATTCTTACAATACAGTTCAAACCCATGTTGTTCAGGGTCAACTGTAATAAGTTCTTATGAGGAAACAATAAAATGTGGTGAAGAGGACTTACTTTTTGGAAACAGAAAGACCTGTGTTCTATTCCTACATTTACTCTTTTGTTAGTGTGTGACTTTGAATGAATCACATAATGTCCTCATTAGTAAAATGGGGATAATAGTACTGGTTTGGGAGAGTTCTGTGAAGAGTAAGCTGGATGATATATACTGTATGTAACTTGGGTCCTTTTTCTTCCATTTTTCCTTCTTCCCTTCTCTTTTCTCTCACCTTTCTTTTATTCCTTTTTTTTTCCCCTGGCCTACATTCCTTTTTTTTTGCCTACATTCCATTTTGATCCCATCTTGTATTTAAAGAACTATATGACCATCTAGGGCAGGGGTTGGCAAACTTTTTCTGTACAAGGCAAGGTAGTAAATATTTTCAGGTGTGTGGACCATTAGTCTTTATTGCAACTACTCTACTATTGTAGTGTAAAATATATAAATGTGAATGTGCATGGCTGTGTTCCAATAAAACTTTATTAAACAGATGGCAGACTGTACTTTGTCAGCCTCTGCTTTAGAGTAACACTAATAGACTTTCTGTGATTTGTGGTGCCACTGATTTTTTAAAAATTAGGCTTATTACATAACTGAGCATATGGCATAAGGTATTTTTCTTTTGAAAGCATTATTTTTGTGGGGGTCCTTGGTGGCTCAGTCGGTTAAGCATCTGACTCTGGATTTTGGCTCAGGTCATGATCTCACAGTTCCTGGGATGCCCCACATTGAGCTCTGTGCTGACAGAGCAAAGCCTGCTTGGGATTCTCTGTCTCCCTCTCTCTGTCCCTCCCCCACTTGCACTGTCTTTCTGAAAATAAATAAATAAATAAACATTTTTTAAAAACAATATTTTCACATGCTATAATTACATTTCAGAGGTTTTAATATAAAGATTGATTAAATATTAAAATGTCATCAACAGTGTCTTAAATGTCTGGCTCATTTTCTAAATGTTTACTGTCTAGGTGTTTACATTGAAGAAGTTCTAAATAAGTGGAAAGGAGATTATGAAAAGCTGGAGCACAACCACACTTACATTCAATGGTCAGTTACATTTATGTGTCTTGAACCATGTCCTGTTTAATCATGTATGTTTTTCAGATAGCATTAATATAATAATATTATTTTTCTAAAAAATAGGCTTTTCCCCCTGAGAGAACAAGGCTTGAATTTTTATGCTAAAGAATTAACTACATATGAAATTGAGGTAATGCAAGCTCATTTCATTTTATATGCGATGACCAAATAATATTGCTATTTTATTGTCCTGGTAACTATTGAATCATTTCAGCTGACTTTTTTCTCCCCCTTAGGAATTCAAAAAAACGAAAGAAGCAATTAAAAGATTCCTCCTGGCTTATAAGATGATGTTAGAATTTTTTGGAATAAAACTGGTTGATAAAACTGGAAATGTTGCTCGTGCTGTTAACTGGCAGGAAAGATTTCAGCATCTGAATGAGTAAGTAAAGCCCCAGCGGCACACCAGGGGCCAGCATGTTATCTTTTCTTGGTTAGAATTCTCTGTGGAACATAGGAACAGCTAACTAGTAGATGGACCCAGGAATCTGAATTCAAAAGCTAGTCTGAAATGCATTTTATTCCTTGTCCCATCTAAAGCACAACAAAATAGCTATAAAAAAGAGTGAAATTCCAGGTAGAAATAAGGCCATTCTGCTTCACAGCTGTTTCTTCCTGAAACCTCTCTACTGCCCAAAGCCAAGTGTTGCCTCTCTCCCTCTTTATAGCAGGTATCTTGGCATTTGTACTTATTTTGTGTATGCATTTTTCCAGCTCCCCTCGGCTAGGCTGTGAGCTTCTTGTGGCACAGTCTGTTCCTCAAGCATGGTACCTTCTTAGACTAAATCTATAAATGAAGCCTATGACATAAAATATCATTTTATAAGAAGGAAATGGGCTTGTACGTTTCTAAAAAAGGGGGAAAATTAGAACCGTCATTATTTAAGTAAAAACAAAAGCCCATTTTTGCTTAATAAATCCTAAAATCTGTGAAGAGAATTTTAACATAGTTTATTTGGAATTCATTTGCTGGGTTTTTTTTTTTTTTTTTTTTTGCCTGGATATTTATAACTTTCATTAATACTTATACCCAGAGTTTATTTTTCTTAGTATTTTCTTTGTATGCAAACTGATTTTTTTTCATTTTAATTATAGGGTGGCTTATGAATGCTGGACCATAAAACCAGCAGCTTTAAAGCATTTTTTTTAAGCACATTATAATTAGCCAAACTGGGCAAGTACTAAGAGAAAAAAAAAAAAAGCTAACCTAAGAAATTTTTCTTTGCTGAAAACAGTTTTGAGCATCAATTAACTGAATTTTTTGGTGTTTTTCTAGAACTTTCATCTTGCTTTGCTAAAATGAGTATAAGTATTAATGTTTAAGCCTTCTTTTTACTTTATTAGTTATAATCAACACTATTAAAATGGTAGCTTGTACTAAAACACTGAAGATATGGACGTAAAGCTTTATGATCCTGACTAGAAGACCCATTAACTCATAACTCAAGTTAAATTTGATATATATAGGGCACTTATAGCAGAAGTATATTATGCCTCTGCCTAAGCAATGCGGGTCGCTGTCTCTGCACAGAATTTCTAAGCACTTAATGTCCCACTGTCAATGAAAGCTGTATGCAAATAGCCTATTGACATGTAGGATGGTAAACTTTTATTTTAGAGAATCTCCATCCCCAACTTGTTAATTTTGGTTGGAATAGAAATCTTGTTTAGTAACTGTTTGTTGAATGAATAAACACTGAACAAAATAACATTTGCCAGCTAAAATCCTCCTTGGGGTTTTATTTTCAGATCCTCTAACTGAGAGTTGGAAACAGAACCCTTCTGAAGGTTTTAATTAAAATGATCTCCTGGCTTGGGTCAGGGGAAAGGAGCCTGAATTAACTGTCATATTCCCTTTGCCTCATTCAGATCCTTTTCTTTCTGCCACCCACTGTCTCTCGTTTCTCTTTCCCTGGGTGTTGCACAGAGCTTTTATTTGTGTTTTAATCTGTATGACATCTTGAGTTTTTTAGAGTAGGCAGGAAACTCAATATATTTATAGTAGCCCAGCGGACCAAAAAAAACTGAATGAAAGTGAAATGAAATAATGTTCAGTGAACAAGTGACCATGACTAAAAGAAGTGAAATATTTTTGAACATGAGAATACAAACATATAGACCAACCACTAAGCTGTATTTCCAGTTTTATTTGTAATCACCTTAGATTACTGAGCCATATTTTAGACCCTGGAATTGCTTCTAACTTTTATCTCCTGTCTCCTGGTTCTTGCCTTTTGTGTATTCTCTCTTCACCTACCTAGTCTTCCTGACTTTTTCAGGGCAATTTACTGCCCTTACTTCTGTTGGGAAGCCCACCTTCTCCCTTTTATCTGCTTTGCAACCCCAGAGGCTGCTTACAATATTGGGTGGGTTTCAGCTGGTGTCCTCTCTTCCTTTTTGTCTTCATTTGCGAAATTTATTTCAAATCATACTGACACACTCAATTTCTTTCTTGTACAATTTGTTCCATAGTCCTGATTTTCATTCTCTTGAACTCAGTGTAAATATTGGGTTGTTGTGTACATATCTTATGTAATGTAAATATTTTAAATTGAAGAGTGTATAGATACAGATAAATGTGTACAGAAATTTTATCTTGGTCATTCGTCTTCGACTGGATGTTTGCAATTGAGCTGGTTGCAAACATAGACAATTTTGTTGGATCATATAACTCATCTTTGGGATTTTTTAGAAAAATGTTCCCTCGCTTTTCCATGTATCTCTTTTTCATAGATTTATGAAGCAGATGTTGCTTAAGTTTTTGGAGAGTATATACCCCATACTAACCTAACACTAAGTCATCTCTGCTATTAATGGCAGATTGTCTTAACCTCATTCAAATTTGTGTTGTCTCAGAAGACTCTTAACTTCTCCACTATTAAAAAATATAGATTCATGAGGCTGAAATATATCTCTGCTGTGTTTTACCTTTTGGCCTCAAAGAGTTGAATATTAAGATAATACTTTTGTAGGAAACATCCAGAAGAATGGGGATGATAAAAACTGCCAGACTTGTCTTTTTCAGTGTTTATCTATCCTGACTCATTAAGAATTTTGTTTTGTCCAGACAAACTTTATTATTAAAATGTAAGGCTATAGAACCACCCCCTTTTGTCCCTCAAGTAATTTAACATCCTTCTTCACCCTTCCCAAATAATTAGCTAGTTATTTATAAGCGAAATGCTGTAAGTACTTCTGGAAACCAAAGCAGGTATACGCATTGCTTGTATAAAGTTCAATGTCTGATGTATAAAACAGATTTTAGGAAGTTAGAAATAAGTGGTTGTTATGGTTGCGTGTCAATATTGGGTAAATAAATACCTGAGCTGCTGATGGCACATGATTAATATGTGTAGCTGAAGATTCTTTTAGGATGTGGCCAGGTATTTGTAAATGAGGCAACTATTGGCCCAGTGATGTAGGGTAGGTATATTATGAATTGTGATAGATAAGCTTGAAAAGCATTCATCTGATAACGGCCTTAGTTTGAGGACAGAGAAGAAGTCTGTGCAATTTGGGGAAAAAGGCATCTTTGGAGTCTATGCCATTAGAAGCAAAATTTAAAATTCTCCCGGAAAAAGAAGGAGAGAGAAGGCATGGATGGAAGACAATTAGGTAATTAAGTGGGGATAGGTACATATATGGTGGTCCTTAGTATCAGATTTAAATAATAGCAATAATATTGATTTTAAATAGTATCTAATATTTTTTAAGTTCTACATGCCCTGAACATGTCTCAACTCATTTTATTCTTCTAAAAGTCCATTGAAATATTGGCCATTTCCCCTACTTTACAGGTGAGCATATTGAGTCAGAAGAAGATACCATAATTTCTTATAGCTGTATGTGGCAGAGCCATGGTATAAACTCCAGGTCTGACTTCAGAGCCCATGCTGTTAACTGTGTTCTGCTAAATAAGTCAGTTTTGCAGCCTTTGTCAGAATTGTTCCAGTAAAGTAGAGTGGATTTTGTTGCTTACCTTATGACTTGGCCAGTGTGGTGGATTTTTCTGACACTCTAAATCATACCTTCAGCTGATAGCTGATGTTGCATTCATGTTTGGGACTAGTTACCTGTGGTGGGCACGGTACAGCAGGCGTCGTTGCAAATAAATGCTCTAGTAGATCACATCCTCAGTGTATTTAACATTAAACAACAATTCAACATGAGTGGGAATAAATTTTAGACCTAAATATCTCTCAAATATGAAGAACTGAAGAAACAAGAGGAATTTATATTTCACATTTGAATTTCACATAGATTGGCATTACATTGAAGTATAAGAGTTTAATAACTTCTAATTTATCCTTCTGATGGTGTCTAATATGACTTTCACTAAAATTGTAATGCATATTTCCATGGCTTACAGTTCCATTAAAAATGATTTTTCTAATACTTTTTATTCCCCTACTTTCCCTCACCTGATTTCCCCGCTACATTTTTTGTTCAATCCTCTCTTCCAGGTCCCAGCACAACTATTTACGAATCACTCGTATTCTCAAAAGCCTTGGTGAGCTTGGATATGAAAGTTTTAAATCTCCTCTTGTAAAATTTATTCTTCATGAAGCTCTTGTAGAAAACACTATTCCCAATATTAAACAGAGTGCTCTGGAGTATTTTGTTTATACAATTAGAGACAGGAGAGAGAGGAGAAAGCTCCTACGGTTTGCCCAGAAACATTACACGCCTTCAGAGAATTTTATCTGGGGACCGCCAAGGAAAGAACAGTCAGAGGGAAGCAAAGCCCAGAAAATGCCTGCCCCTCCCACCTCTGGTCATATCAGTCAAACTTCTATGCACAAAAAATCCAAGGACTCTAAAAATTCCTCCTCAGCTATTCATTTGAATAGCAAAACAGCTGAAGAAAAAAAAGCGGCACCTGGAGGGGCTGGAGAAGAGGCAGACAGGCCTAGCACAGAGCCCAGCAGTGAAGCCACCAAGTCAAAGACAGAGGACGGTAATGCTGAAAATTCAAATTCTCAACTGGAAAAAGCAGTCAGCCATCCTACAGAGAGGAAGGAAATTGCAATTCCTCCTGAAAAAGATGAAGAAGGTGACAATCACAACAAAGACTGTGAAAATCCTGGAAGTACAGGCTCCCCTGATGATGTACCATTACAGTGAATTATCAGAAAACCCGCAAACGTGTATAGGTAAGGGAGGAAAAACTGTACAATATATCCTGAAGAACAGAGGTCATTTCAAATTTTAGCTATCTGTTTGTAATTTCTGTTGTAAACAGTTTGTTGTTGGTTTTTTATTTTGAATGATAATGAGTTTAATATTTAGTAAGAAGTTTTAAGCAAGACCCAATAAATGAATGTATTCTCTAACACTTTTAGGATGTGAGTTTCCAAGTTCTGTACATAATAATTGCTTTTAAATTATTTTCAGTGTATGTGGAAATAATCATGTAGTATTTGATATATCAAATAAATTCTTTTGGGAGATTACGGTCTACATGAAGAAAATCAAGAGGATAAATTTCATTATTTTGCCACATAATTGCCCAATTTATGGATTCATAAAGCTGGGAAAACAAATTTAGTCGATTCAAATGTATTCAGAAAGTAATTTGGAATCTTCATTACAACACCTCAAGATGTTTCTTTTTAAATTCTGGTATGTGAAATGGATATTCTTAGGAAGCCATAATCACCCAGCCCATTTCTTGGGCTTCCCACTGTCCTTTCCTCTTTTCCTGTCTCTGCACTTGCCTTCATTTGCCATCTTTGTAGGCCAGCATGTGCATTTCTAGGGTACATTCCAGTGATCCCCTGTACTGAAATTTAAATCAAACAGAGGGGCACTTTTAACTGTATGATATCAAGAATTTGCTTTTTTAAAATAATAAAAATGTTTTTCTATGTTAATGCTTAAAAACAAATTTTGATGCAAAAGTCCAAGAAAAGGACTTTGCTTTTATGGCTGTTCCATATAAATTCGGTGCTTGTTTCTGAATGCAAATGACTAAAGAATTCAAAAATAAGGAAAGAAAATACACATTTTTAAATAGCATGCTTCTTACACTGGTAACAAGGCAGTGGTCCCTAAAATCTCAGTGTTCTGTGGGCTGTGAAATTAACAATATTGCTTAGTCCAGTGTATCTTTAAAAAAGAAAACAATTTGATGTATCTCTAAGTAGTCAAACCTTGAAATTCAGAACACTTAAAATTCTGTATTCTCAGTTTTAGCAAGCACTTGTTGCGTTAATATTGGTTAAGAGTACGTGGTTTTACTTTCTGTAATATTATTACTAATGTTACACATCAGAAAATAATCACTGTGGTGAGAACTTCAAAGCATACATACAAATATAGTTAAAGCAATTAATAGAAAAAAAATTCACTTTCATTTAGAGAAGAATTGGCAATTGTGTGTCTCTTGGGCTTTTAGATTCACTTTAACCCCCAGAGAATTTTTACTGTGTCCTATTTGTTAGTCACATCATATCATCCTCTGTTAACCTTTACAATCGGGGGATTTCCAGCAGAGAATTTCTAGAAAATATACCAATTGTATGCCTTTAGAAGTATGATTTTATTGCTTTGAAGTTTACATGAAGCATCATAGTTGCTCAAACTTGAGTTTTTAATATATTATTAACCAAGTTGTATATCATATTCCAGTTATAAAGCATCTTCTCATTTCTGGTTCCCAGAGTATCCCAATTTTTGCTTTCTACTTTCTACAAAAGCAGAAACAATTCTGCTTTTGCATTTCAATTTCTTTTTTATATGGGCCCTGTAATGTGCTGCTTATAGCAATGTCCCCATAGAGCTCAAAAAACAGTTTTACAGGGTAAGATGAGAGTAGTTGTTACATTGAGCTGAACTGTAGGAACACGATTAATTCAAAATATCTTAGCAATTTTGAATACATGAAAAAGTGTTCAGACTGCTTTCTAAGTGCAAAATATTTAAAATTTGTGACTAGATATTAAAATATTAATAAACAGTGGACAGAGACTAAAATAAATGGATATAATCTGAATTCCTTAGAAACTGTAGTGTATCAGAGCCCTTACAAATAAAAACACTTCATTCAACAATTTAACTTTTAGAATATTATTCCTAATTAGGGGTTTGATTAGATTGCAACAGTTAATTTGAGAATATTTAGTCTCAAGGGAAAAACTGCCTGGCCTACATTTATAAACAGTGGCCTTTTCCCAGAATGTTGTTTTTAAAATCCATATTCATATGTAATAGTATGATTCCTACATTTAATCCGCAAATAATTTATGAGAGAATTCCTTAGTGGAGAACAAATAAGAGGACGTCATTCCTTTTGCAGATAAAAATTATGTCTATAATTTTTTTCTATAAAGAATACTTTGTAAAATTAATAGTTTTTTAAATAATATCTATAGATACGTATTTATGTGGGTCTTAGATATGAAACAGCCTTCTGGGTTTGTCTCTAATGTTTTGTATTTTTAAAAACTACCATATGCTTGCAGAAATTTACTGAGAAGCTGTTTTAAAAATGCAGCGAAGCATGGCCAAATAGCTAGAAACATTATTGAATCTTTGCAAATATATAGACTTTATTGTTGTACCTTGGACTGTGAGGATATAAACATTGGCTATTGATAAAATATTTACTTGCATTTCATGGCAGATAGATGTTATATCGCTTGGTTAGTCTCGTACATTTCTAATATTTTGTGCTTTCATATCTCTAAGGAGATAATATATGTGAAAGTATTTTGAAATACTGTAAAGTGATATATAATTACAAGATATATTTCTGTACAGCAGAGAAAAAGTTTATAACGTTAAGAATATTGTACCATTATACAGTTTCATGCTCAATCTCATAAGAAACTCAAAAGAATCATGATAGAAGAGAAAATGTGTCTGCTTTTTCTAAATCAGGTCTAGTTCTCAGTTCAAAAATTATTTTGCATAGTTTTGTTTTGAATTTTGATTTTGAGACTACATTTTTCAGCTTCGAGGATAAAATAAAATATGCAACTCAGGAGTTACTAGAGAAGTTCTAAGATTTTTTTTGCTCAGTATTAACAATGTAAACATGAAAATGTCATTTCATATCTATCATAGACATTTTGTTTCATATTTTATATAAAATTACCTACATTGTTTTTAGTTTTTATGCTTTAATCTGAGTGAAGATATGATCTGGTGAAAAAGGAAAAACAGTGCAATGTTACATCTGTTACTCTTTAAAAAGCCATTTTTTAGGTAAACTCCCATATCAAGTGGTCAAAAACTGGTTGAGCTGATAGGGAATATTTGGTTCATTGTATAAAGTTAAATTTCCCAAGTTTGTAATAGAGTTATGATTGGATTTATACTCTTGAGTAAATGGGCCTTTTTTTTTTTTTTTTTTTTTGTCTTTCTATAATTGAGGCTCCTCTAAAAGCTTTATTTTCTAACCTGAGAAAAGACGGACATTCTTGATCTTACTTGATTATAGCTTCATCTATGGGTCTTTCATGCCTATTTGTGCTGAGTGGGGATCCTTTGTTATAGGAATGGTTTTGAAGATTTCTAATTTGTCTCCCGCTTAGAAAACTCCTCTTTGTTTTTTGGGCTATATGTGTTAAATAGAAGGTAGGCTGGAGTTAGACATGCTAGGATCGTTTCAAATGGAGTTGAGGTTATAGAGAACGATGATGGAGTCAACGTAGGATCTAGAAATTAGGAGTTACATATACTGACTTCTTTCAGCTTTGAATTCTGTAGTGTTTATTACATGAACAGATTTGTGTGGGTAATTTCTAGGGTGACAGTGAGTACTACCCTGCCTCCATCCCTGTTCTAGTTATCCAGCCCACCCAGCAGATTGTGTTCAGGGACAGACTGTGGTTTTAGAAATCCCTTATTATTGAAGTTAATAATAATATAGTTATAAATATGAATGCCTGGAGGTGTCCAGATGTGCCTTAACTAGTATAGATGGTTTTCATTCAGAAGTTTAAATTTTTACTCCATTGTAAAATCTTCCCATGAGGAACTTTCCAAACCATGAATATCAGTTATTTTAATGAACTTTCTTTGGTGCTTTTTCATTTTGGAGAAATTTCCCTTTGTGACAATAGTATTAGTTCATAAGGAGGTGTATTTGCCACAGTGTTCAACAGTGTGTTATGTTTGACAAAATGTATTTACAGTAATGTTAACTACATTGTTACATTTACTTACGCTTTTGTTTGATTTTGGTACATGCTATGAATTTCATTTTAAACATTTCTCAGTTACTACAAGTAATATTTGTCTGTATTTTACTTCTTGTTCTTAGCTGCAGATGGATGTAGAAAATGGAATTCTATTAGAGAATTATTTAGAAGTTTAATTCCAGTAGATGGTTGGAGGAATCTGAAATTACTTTTCTTATTAAAAACATTTAAAAAGCACTGTTTTTGCTTTTTTTCCTAGATTAGAATGTTACTTGTCATCTTTTTTCTTGATCTGTTGAGAATTATTGTTTTAGTTATTTGTGGGAAATAGCTTCTTAATGTTTCTTTCTTGAATTAAAGTTTTCATGTTAGAGAATACAATTAAGTGCTTTGTTTTATGGCTCATACTGTGCCAGGAAGTAGAGTGCAGAATGGGGAGTAAGAATCAGGTGAGCATCTTGGTAAAGTGGAGCCAACACTGGGTTCCAGTCTCTCCAAAGTCATGACAGATCCTCAGAGCCTCCTCTGGTTCAGAAGAGTGTTGAGCTTTCTTATCCCCGGCTTCTGAGGAGGGTGGGTTACCTTAGATTCTATACATAATTTTAATATGTTATCAATTTTCACAAAATATCTGTTATAATTTGCTACCATTTTGTAGTTAGGAAATTGTGAGCAATTGGACACTTGCTATGTAAATTGAATCTTTAGAACTATTTTGGGAAACATTGAAATACCATTTCCGCCCACCCTTCCTCCTAGTTCTTCAATCAAAGTTCTTTTAAGTTGTTCTTTCATAGATATATATATTTAAAAGTTTTTATAAGATGACTCAGTGTACATTAAAAATGAAGTGAAAGTGAAAAGACGTTGATAATTTGTTAGGCTAAAAGACTCTTTTTAAACAAAGAATCCAAAACCTTATGAAAATATATTTAAGCTATGAAATTTATCATATTCTCATTTTTAATTTATGGCAGAGTTTGTAGAACAGTTTATGTCAATCAGAGAGATTAGTTATATAATAATCTTGGTTCTAAGAAATGTTTAAGTCCTGTAGTCTTTGGTCAGATGAGCATTATTGTTTGTGGTGCTAATAGAAAATTTAGTTTCATGTGGAGAAAAGGAAAATACAAATGAAACAAAAGATTAGAGACAATAACAAGAAACCTACAACAGAAATAAAGAATAACCAATTCTAGGTTTGTACAAATGACACAATTATTGGAAGCAGACGAGGAAAGATCCATGAAAGCTTTATGGTAGGGATGTGATTTTGGAATTAGCTCTGTTTTTTTGTGCATAGGTGATCAAGGGATTGGCGAGCAAACAGAATCCCATTAATACTCCCATTTCAACCATGACTTCTTTCTACTCTACAGTAAACTGAAATCTTTCAGTAGACTGATAGAAGTAGGCAAATGATCAGATACCAAGTTTAATTTTTTTTTGCCAGTGTGTATCAATAGTTGGTGGTTTTACTAACAAATTAAATTGGGGGAGTGGCTGAGTTAAGACTCAGTAATGTGATTGTCTACACATGAAGTGACTATCGCCCATACGAGAGTTGACAATGTATTAATTGTCATTAATACAATCAAGGCATTACAATCAAGAGAAATAACTGAGAGCAAAGTGTTAGCTTCTCCCTTAATAAGCATTTTTTCCTTTTTATTAAAAGACCATTTACTTGTTTCTTATTTTATTATTTTATTGAAAGACTTACTTTATTAAAAGACCATTTCCTTATTTCTTAAGATACTGGCCTTTTGTTAATATTACCTAAGAAGATAGATGGCCAACTGGGTCCAGGCACTATCTCACTTTGGAAACTATTGTGTCCTTTGTTTTTTCAGTCTTTCAAGAAAATGGGTATGATTCTTCAAAAGATGTGTGTTTACTTCGCACATAAGCTCTGACTCTCCAGCAGCTGCTGGGTCTTCTCTGTGCCCTGTGTTCTACTGCAGTATGAATTACAGAATGCTGTGCATGTCTGTTAGTACCAATACCATGTGTATGTGGTAGGAGTTGTAACCAGTTTCTGGATCTGTATGGTACTATGAAACACTTGTTTTATAATTCTGTAATTGTATGGCAGTGTTATGCCAAAAATGTATAAAGAACAATAGTTTCCGTTGCTTATTGCTGTATTTTAAAATATTGTTTCTGAAATAATATATTTAGAGTTCCTTTAGAGTAATTATTTTTAAAAAACTATTGCCAAATATACATCCTGTAAAATGAATAAAAGCCACTTCATCTTGGTTAACATTTTAGCATTATGTTAGAGTACATTATATTGGTTTTGCATGATTAAAATATTTTTAAGTAGCTGGGAAAATGACTTGCTGTTTTTCTATGATTAGACATATATTTTTATGATTATCAATGAGATCACCATTATTTCCTTTTATTTTGTAAAATAAATATTTTATTTTGAAGGGTGAAATCTTATTTACATATGAAGTTACTTTTGTTGCAAGATTTTGGAGGGCAGGTCACTTGTATGTGTAAATACTTGGATATTTGTTTTATCTTTTTTGCTTTTCTCTAATGCAAAGTTCTAAAAGTATATTTAACACAGATAAATGAAAATAACTCATGGAGATGACATTTTTTGACTTAATAGGGCTAGTCTTTTTAATAAGAATATAGTTGACAGGCAAAGTTACGTTAGTTTCAGGTACAACATAGTGATTCAGTTTCTCTATACATCCTGCTATGCTCTATGCTCACCACAAGTGTAGCTGCCAGCTGGCACCATACAACACTTATATCATTGTATCAAGTCAAATTTTCCATTACAAAAAATGCAGTTGTGAGGTGAAAGTAAAGAGTTGTCCAGATAACTGGACAGTGTGGATGAGGAAGAAGATGAGCTTGGATAGGCTCAAGCTCTTGGATGAGCTAGATAGGCAGCAAAAGAGAGGACGAAAGAACTAAGAATAGACTGTGGTAAGAGTCAGAATGAAATGACATTGTGCATAATTGAGAAACTTAGAGGAAGAAAACAGCAGCCACAGTGGTGAGTGAGCATGATTTTAACTGCACCCTTTGGGATGAATTGTTTAGTAGGGAGGAATGTGCACAAGCAGTTATTGTCATGAGGGTGGAATGGATGCATTCTGGTGATAGAGAAGTCTTCTTTCCCCCCAGAGGTTTAATGTCTGTAGGCAAGGCAAAATCCTAGGAGGTTGGAGATTCTCAGTATAGTGAGAAATTCAAGATTGGATCTGCATGTCTTTATGAACATAGAATTTAATATGGGAGAGAATTTGGAAAAAAAGATTTGTGGCATGTTCCTTATTTTAAGCCTCAAGTGATGTAAAGCAGGCAAGCTGGTGTTCCAGGGAGGGAAGGAAATCCCAGCCTGGATAAAAGTAACGATGGGCAGTTTGGTTTCCTGTAGGTGATTGTATGCTTCGTTGATTGTGACTAAGAGGCTGAACTGACACAGGGAACATATAAGGATTATCCTGCCCTTGGGATTATCCCCGAGAAAATGTTGGATTAATTGGAAGAGCATTTTAAAATAGGTTACTAAAGACAGAGATTAAGAGCCAGCATGGATTTAACTATACAGAAAGACTGGGTTTATTAATTAATTTTGCTATAATAGTTAGCATGCTACTACTTTTATAACCATAGCGTATATTTAACACTACCAATGAATATATAAATATTTTCCTTTCAAATGGTGTATAACATATTTTTGTTGTGATTAAAATAGCCTGTTTTATCAACTCTCAGCTTTGGAAAAGGAAAATTTTAGAGGAACAAGAATAAACAAAGAAGTGGTAGATGAGGCGAACCAAATGAGATCTGACAGCTTACCTTAGAATGCGGAGTTTGTCTGAGATCTTTGAAAGGATGATTTGACTGCTGTCAGAAAGAGAAGTTCAAGAAAAAGCCTGAAGGACTAAAAAGTAAGGGCAAAGAGGCATTTTGTTTAATGGAGTAGAGCTGTTTTTCAGGCCAGAGAGACTTGGTCCACATGGCAAAGTCATCAATTACCATTGGCTGTGTGGCTTTGGACCAGTCATGTAAATTCTCAGGGTATTTAGTCTCTCATTGATAATATCTATTTTGTGAGTTTCTTGAAAGGATTAAAGTGTAGGTTAACCACCAGGGACATATTCGAGATACTCCTTTATGGTGGCTGCTATTATTCTAGAAGAAAATGAGATGTTTGATCATGACATACATTGTGTAGCATTTATCTCAATGGAAATCTAATGTGTTTACCAGGTTTATAGATAAAGCTGAAGATTTACTTACAATTTTAGGGTACTCTTTTTACCACAGCTCCCAGCTATGGAATTGATGATTTTATGTTACATATACTGATATTGACAGGATAGAAAATTCCCCTCACTGTGAATATAATGAATGTGCAAAAGAGCCCTTTATTACGTCCTTAATATTTGTTTTTGAATTAGTTTACCTTTTTTGCCAAGAAAGAGCTGGAGTATGAGGCAGAGCTGAAGCCTTTTGATCAGGATCAGAAGATGATCTAGTTTATGTTAGGACACTATCAGTACTGATTTTTATTAACAGCATGAAATTTTAATTCCAAACCCTCCAAGTAGATATTCACTTCATATCTTAGTGGAAGGCCTCTTAATAGTTAACATTAAAGAGGTGTATGTAGTTAATTCTACGAACTTGTGGCCTAATTGTTATTGTTTACTTAAAATCAGAACTAGGAGGATGAATAATCTTGTGCTAAATAAGTACTCATCTTTCAAAATTCTAAGTTATAGGCATCTTCATACTGTGAAATTTAAATGGGGTCACCATAGGTCTTAGGCCATTGTCTTAGGCCATTTATCCTTTCCACACATGCTATAAATGTGATATGAAATAAATCCTCATGATGTAAATAGAAGTTGAACAGTTTCATTTTCCCTAGCATTCATTTTGATGAATTTCCCCTCATTTTGTCTGTTTCAATGTACAGTTATGGGAAGGGGAATTACGGACTTTTATAGTTAGTAGTGAGCGTGGATCCTAATCTTACATAGATATAGAAGAAGTGACATGACTTTCCTCCCTCAAATGCTACAGATGCAAGAGCTTGAGATAGAACCTAAGCCCCCCGGCTCTCTGTTCAGTGTGTTTGAGGCCATGAGTGGCCCCTTTTAACTCTTGAGCACGCTTTGCTAATTAGAATGGATTCAGAAGCATCAGCCCAGACAGTGGGCTGACCTATGATACAATATTAATCCAGGACTGGAGTCCTCTCCATGGAAGAGTTTTACTCACTGCTGAGAGTATTTGCCACTGGCCATTGATCAAGTTTAACAGGTTCTGAAGCAGGTTCAAACATTTCCATGTGGGAAAGAAACCCACTGGGGCTCTGAAAATGGACTTTGAGTACATTTATCTCTGACCATGTGCCTCTCTGGACACAGTAGCTCATTTAGATTTCATCTCTGGGGGGAACATGGAGCTGGCTGTACTGCTGCCACCCGGACATTTCTAATCTCACTGAATGACATCTTTATCTCCAAACTGGAGACCAGGGAACTACCTCTGAATTTTCATCTGTCAGCACATCCAGTTTGACAACAAATTCTGTTAATTCTGTTTCTCAAAGTTGTCTCCAATCCACTCCCTCATTTACATCTCCATTGTCCCCATAAGCCTTTATCTGTTGCAAAAGACTCCCTAATATTCCCTCTGCCTTCAGAAGGAACGCAACCTTTCCAAGATGCCATAGTGTACCTTTGTATCTTGGGTGCCTATTATAGGGCCCAGCACATAATAAACACTCAATAAGCCTTTATTGAATTAAAAAAATGTTTAGCAGTTATATCTTGAAACAAGACGTGTAAGGGTAGGGACAGCTATTTTTTTATCCATTTCTGAAATATAAAGTTTCCTCAAGACACGTAGCCTTCAAAATGAATTAATATTTTTTATTTTAGAGAGAGCTCAAGCAGGGTAGAGGGGCAGAAAGAGAGAGAGAGAGAATCTTAAGCAGTCCCTACCCTTAGCACGGAGCCTGATGCCAGTCTTCATCTCGTGACTGTGAGATAATGACCTGAGCCAAAATCAAGAATCAGACGCTCAACCAACTGAGCCACCCAGGCACCCAAAATGGATTACTTTTACGACAAGTACAAAGATTCACATTGAAACATTTCATAAGAATTTAACGCTTTGACAAACCTAGATCATAGTTTCTTCCTGGTTTCTTGGGTCACTTAGTAACAAATGACATTAATTGGTTGTAAGCTGATTTAACTGAAGTTTCAAATTTGAGGTTAAATAAAAAAAAAAGTACATAGTTCTACTTTTCCTAATGGTTTGAAATTTTAGGTAAGATGAAGTAGTTTAAAAATCACATTTATTGGATCAACAAAGTCCCTGTTTCCATCCTGGCTTAGAGTTATACGAATAGAAATAAACAAGCATGAGCATGAGATGAAGTCTCTCTATATGAAAAGCACCTGGAGCATTGGTAGAATAAAAACAATTCCCTTGGCAGTTCACAGCATAGCTGACTTTTTTTCCCTCTGGTTTTACACTTTACACCAAAATTCAGTTTGACAGTAAAGGCCGCACTTTAAGAAATGGCTTTTTCCCTCAATGTTTGATTTTCTGATTATATCCCTTCTCTTATGTGAGCTTTTCTTTTTCCTACATGTTGACCACCAAATTGAAATGAAAAACTCCATTATCTTAAGGTTTCATTAAATAGAAACCTTATGGAAGTTTTCATGAATGGAAGTAAATGGTCATCCAAATTCTTTTAAACTTCATGAGCATTCTTTATAAGCAATCCTAAGAAAGGCTTGATTGAGTGTGTTATATACTCAGAAAAACTTGAGCTAAACTTGACTTTGTGAAAAGGGTGACTCTTCATTTGCTCTTTTTTTTTTTAGCTTATTGTAATGAACTCAAATTATAAAAGTATAATTAAGTCACAAAATCACTCACCTGAAACTCAGATATGTAAAGAAAAGCTATTTTGTAATAGCTTATCTGATCTTCTTCACAGGTCACACCCTGATGATTGGTAGGGACATCTTTAACTTCTCAGTGGTACTATTCCTATAATTTCCTGTTTATGTTTCTCCTTCTAGTTAAACACCCGGAGTATTCAAAATTTGAATAAGGACCAGAATGGCCCTGTTTCTTTCGGTAAATTATTAGTCATTTAGATTTTATACGCTCCTCTCATTCCTTGCCCAATATGGCATCTGGAGGCATTGAGGAGGTGTATTAAATATACGGCACCAGAGAACAGGTGGAAGAGATTCCTGGAGTGTCGTCTGGATGGTCTCTGGAAACCATAAAGTGGCTGGGCCAGCTTGTTTCTGGATTGGTAACTGCTAAAGTTCAGCTGGTCTCAGATGGCTATCTGGACTTCAACCTGATGGTGCTCATGATGGAACTGATAACTTTCAGTTTTGAAATTCCTACAAAGAGAAGCCAAGTGGATCCTCCTCTGGCCATCTCAATTCCACTGCTCCATGCCAGGGTGGAAGTGGCTGCCAGAAAAGGTTTACCCAGAAGCTGCCACCCACATAAGTCACCTGGGAGAGTGTGACACCAGGAATCCCTGGTGCCTTCTGGCTTCCTTATACGTCTATGGACATTTTTACAGACTCTAATATGAATTGATTAAAGAGAAGGTTATTTATGCAGAAAGCAAAAGAGAAAAGAAAATTATCCCTATAATAATAAACAAAGAGTACTTTCTTCTTTAAGTAGAATCTAGAGTTGGAACAGACTAGAAAGTAGGAAGTCCAACATTTACTTCTACTAATAAACAGGTTTAAAGGGTTCCCTTGGAATCTGTGACAATCTCCTGTTCAGTTTAGATCTAACCTAGGTCTTCCAGCTCCCCAGTCCTGTGCTCTCTCCATGAGGCAAGGTTGCAGATTTCTATGTAGTTTCCTGAATAGATGCCGGCTGAAAGATCTTTTGTTAAACTATATGCTAAAGTCTACCTTGTTTTCATTCTTTGGTTCCAATTAGTTAAATAACTATTTCAGCTTGGAGACATCTGTGTGACAGAGTTTTGGTTTTGCGATTTGAACCCCATCTCCTCAGCTCGGCCATGTGGCCTTGGGAAAGGCTCCTAACCCTTTATGAGGTTCAGTTTCTTTCTCTGTAAAGTGGGAACAGTAACACTCTATTGGAGATGTCTGAAAGTTATAGAATTGAAATGTTCATTCCTAACACAGAGTAGTCAATATACTATTATTGTTGTTGCTATTTCTCAAATACTTGTGGTTTCTGAGTGTTTCTTTTAAAGCCCAAAATTTAAAAGAGAGGAGGAAGGAGGTAAGGAAGAAAGGAATGAATGAAAAGACACAGAGCCAGAGCCAGATCTTTATATAATTTTAGATCGCTCTTTGATTTTTCTTTAGTTTGTTTTCTGATTACATAATAACACCTAATCCTTATTTGTCTACTTTGATGGTTATGAGAAAAAATTGATATCACAAATGGAAGAAACACGGCCTACGCTGTTATTATGATATTTATGATATAATTATTTCGGAATCTTGAATAATCTACTTTTTAAATTAAGGAAAATCTATAAAATACCCATCAGGGAACTTGGCAAGAGAAATAATATAATATTTAATGGGGTTCTGAAAGTTAGTTTCCTCTTTATCATCACTATTTTTGTGTGGAAAGCAAAAAGATCAGTGAGGTACTTAGATTTCCCAAAAGCGTTTTCAAGAGAATTTTGTCCATCTAGATAAAACTCTGCTAAGCATTTCCCTCCACTATGAATCTTCAGGTCTCATACAACTACTCTGTAATTGCACAAATGCTGATTCAAACTAAAGTATGGGAATTCTGCTAAAGAAAATACCCAGCCCTGGGAAAAACAATTCAAAGTGCCCATTACTGTGATAAATCAGGTAGTTTTTGAGGGATAACTATACTTAGATCTATAGACTGGGTAATCTACAAAACATCTGCTTTCAACTTTAAACACCTAATTATCTTAGTAAGTAGCTTCCTTATGGACCCCAGGGAGACCTGTATATGTATTTATTGACATTCCTTCAAGTTGGGGCTCAGTGAGGTTTATGAAGAGATTTTTTTTTCTAATATGGCAAGGAATTATCTTACATATGGAAATGTTTCCAACTGGGAATTACCCTTCCCCCATTACCAGTCCTCCTTTACTACCATTAATTTGAAGAAATTGTTATTCTGGGAATTAAATTAATAACACAAATAAGTAATGAGTGAGATTGCATTCTGTAGTAGTCAACTTTTAAGACAGGCTGTCTAAAATAGGAATAAATTTAACAAAACATGTGCAGATCTGTACATTGAAAATTATAAAAGATTGTTAAAGACAAGAAAAAGGAAAGGTACTATATTCTTGTACTAGAAAACTCATATTGTGAAAATGTCTGTTCTGCCTAAATTGATCTATAGATTCAATGCAAGCTCAAGAGAAGTCCCAGGACTTCTTTGTAGAAATTGGCAAACGGACACTAATAGTTATATGGAAATGTAAGAGACCTAGAGTTGCCATAATAATTCTCAAAAAGGAAAATAGTGGCACATAGGTGGTTCAGTTGGTTGAGCCTCTGACTCTTGATTTCAGTTCAAGTCATGATCTCACTGGTACTCCTGAGGGTTGAGCCTGCTTGGGGTTCTCTCTCTCTTTCTCTCTCTCTCTCTCTCTCTCTCTCTTCCCCTCTATCCCACTCACACATTTTCTCTCTCTAAAATAAAAAAAAAATGAAAAGAAAAATAAATTCAAAGGACTTTTTTTTAAAATTTCAAGCCTTACCTAAGAGCTACATAATCAAGATAGTGTGGCCTTGGTGTAAGGATAAACAATAAATAGATGAAATGAAATAAACAGTTCTGAAATAGATCAACATACATAGAGTCCACTGATTTGTGACAAAGGTGACAAAGTAACTAGATGAGGAAAAGGTTATACTGGATAGTGCTGGGACACCTGGATATTTAAACAGGAAAAAAAATGAGCCTTGACTCCTACTTAACACTACACAAAAATATGCCCAACGTGTATCATAGAAGTCAAGTAAAATCTAAATATATAAAAAGTCTAGAAGAAAACATAGCTGTTTTTCAAAATTTTAGGGTAGGCAAAGATTTTGTGAATAGAACATAACTGTATCCATAAAAATTTATAAATTGGGTTTATTAAGGTTAAAAAATTCTGCTCTTCCAAAAATACCGCTGAGAAACTAAAAAGGCAAGCCACAGATCAGAAGAAAGTGTCTGCAATACATATATCTGAAAAAGGATTTACATCCAGAATACATAAGGAATTCTTACAACTCAAAGATAGGACAAATGACAATTAAAAAGTGGGAAAAAGATTTAACAGAATCTTCCCAGAAATATACATGTGCAATGGCCAGTGAGGACATGAAAATAAGGACATGGAAATATTAATCATTAGGGAAGTATAAAGTAAAGCCACAATAAGATACTATTACAAACCTTCTAGAATGTTAACATTTAAAAAGATTGACAATGTCAAGTGTTGGAAAGAATGTGGAGCAACTAGAACTTTCATACACTGGTATTGGGAATGTAAAATTCTGTAATTATGTTGGAAAACAGTTTGTCAGTTTCTTATAAAATTAAACATATATTTTCATATGACTCAGGCTTAGGCATTACACTCAAGAGAAATGAAAACCTATGTCCACAAAAACACTGGTACACTAATATTCATAAAAACTTTGTTCATAATAGTCCCAACCTGGAAACAACCCAAATGCCTATTTACAGATGAATGGATAAAAATTTGTGAAATATTCATGCAGCTTATCCAGTAATAAAAAACTACTTACATGCAACAACATTGATGAATCTAAAAAACATTCTGAGCAAAAAAGGCAGACTCCAAAAAATATGCATGAATGTCTATGCTCTAAGACTGTATATATATGAAGTTCTAGAAGAAGTAAAACTAATCCTTAGTGATAGAAGTAAGATCTGCAGTTTCCTGAGAAGGAGTTGGTGTTGATTGCAGAGTTATGGGTGAATCTGGGGGAAGGGTGCTGAGAGAATTATTCTAGATTTCCAGTCAAAATCAGGAAAAGTAGAGCCAAAAGGTCCATCTAACTTGGAGTAAGTGTGAAGAATCTAGGAGGATAGTAATTCTCTCTTTATGCTTTTATACTCTTCGTAAGAGGAACCAGTTCCTACACCCTTCCCAGAGTTTCAGGTTTATTGCCTTTCTTAGCTTACAAAATAGTTCAAAGTCTTCATAAACATCAAATTAGCAGTTGAAATTCGAATGCATTTCTGCTCAGTTATTTTTCTGTCATTTCAGTTTCAAGTATTCTTTGTTCTGTCAGCTTAAGTGTGATATCTCCTGCTTCATCATATTTTGATTGTGGCATCTCTAATATTAGCAACCGGATCGTGTTCAAAACAGGGAAAATAATTCCTTGAATTCGATCCTTATTGGAAATCTCTTCCACATTTGTCTTGTCCTAGCTTTCTAACTAGGTTCTAACTAGTCTCCCTACCCCCAATCCATTCTACAAATCACCATGTGAATAATTCTTCTAAAGCCTTTCCTTGGTTAAATCACCTACCTTCTGACAACCCTTCCTTTTGCTTACTAAATAACATCAGACTTAGTAGGTTTTCCAGTCTGGATCCTTACTATCTTTCCGAATTAGTGTCCCACTATTCTCCTGTGAACGACACATGTTCTAGCTAACATTGACCACCAGTCATTCCTTGAATACTTTCTTTCTTACCTCTACCCTTAGCTTGTGCCTTCCTTCTACTTGGGATGCTTCTCCCTTCAACTTTGCCTTTCTAGCTTTCACCAATCTTGCAAACCACTTTGCATGATCTCTCTTTACCATCACTCACAACTGATAGGATTCCACCTACTTAAGGATTTTTCCCTTCTTCTTGCACTTGCTCCTGTATTTGATTATAAACTCATAGAAAGCTGGGGGTCAGTCTCTGACATCTCTGTTTCTCCCATAGCGGTGGTCTTGCATCTAGTAGGAAAAATACACAAATTGAATGAATATGAAGAATGAATCATGCAAGTTCATGTGGTTGAAAAGCAGAAGAGTGAGAACCAGAACTTCTGTCTCCTTATTCCTCACTCTATTACTTTTTACATCACTAGTGTTGGGAAAATTTCCCATAGGACTTTGAATTGCCTCCAGGAGAAGGATGAAGAGAGCACATTGTTCTAGACATTTAAAATTGAATCCAAGAAGATAGTAAAATTTGCTGCAGGGAATCATCCTCACAGAAATATTAGCTTAGATGCCTTTTCTATTTCTAATCTTCTATGGTAGAAGAGCAAATGGCCTGTAAAGTCACCTATGGAAATTGTGACTATTCATTAAGTCTTTTTATATGTACTTTTTCTTTTTAAATGGAGCTTGATTGGAGGCTTATAGCATATATTGTATGTGGTCAACACTTTATCAATGGGTCTCAAACTTGTTTGTGTCAGGGGAACACTTTCACAGAACAGAATTTTGGATGGCCCTTTTTTCCTTTATTATTATTATTTTTCTTGAAGTATAATTAACCTACAGTGTTAGTTTCAAGTGTACAATAGAGTGAATTGTATACAATTCTATACATTTCTCAGTGCTCATCAAATTAAGTGTACTCTTAATCTCCTTTGTTTCACCCATCCTTCTATTCACCTCCCCTCAAGCAACCACCAGTTTATTCTCTGTGTATTCTTCAACACAGAGAACAAACTGGTTTTTTTGTTTGTCTCTTTTTTGTTGTTCACTTGTTTTGTTTCTTAAATTCCACATATGACTGAAATCATATGGTATTTGGGTGGCACTTGTTGAAGGCATTGGCTTGCACCTGCGTTTGTCATGGCACACTTAGCAGGCCACCCTTTAACACCATGATGCTGTTTGAGAAGAATCATATGCTATCTTGACTAGCTTACTTATGTCATTGCATGTTCCAAGGAAAGTAGAAGTTTTCTTTGGTTTGGCTTGACAGTCACTATAGCTCTTATACCTTGCACCAAATTTCACATCAACGTTCTGATAAGCAATACTAGAATGTATATTGGCTTGGTTGTAGCAAAAACACGTTTCCGTGTGTATAAAAATGTAATCATTTGCCTTTGATATGACACACATGTGGATATGTGCTTCTTACATGATCCAAGTTGAGGCGGTTGGACAAAACAACTGTCCATGTGGTAGAGGCTGTTGGCTATCCTCCAAAATTCATTCTCTTTGTTTTGTTGGGATAAAATTGTAGCTGGGCACATGGTTTTTCAGCCAGAGACTTTTTCCTCAGCCTCCTTACCACTCCATGAGGAGCTGTGACTGAGTCCTTGCAATAGAATGTGAGAGGAATGACATGTGTTGATTCAGGTATGTGCTCTTCTTTCACAAGTTAGAACTTAAATGTGTCCATGGTCCAGCTCCCACCATGCAGCAAGGTCAATACCTAGAGTGGACAAAGGTTTTCTGTTAAGGGCCATAGAGTAACTTTTTGTTAAAAATTTCAGTAAATTTCAGTAAAATTTTCGGTTTTGTGATTATACAGTCTTTGCCTTATGGTACAAAAGCATCCAAAGATGACACATAAACAAATGGTCATGGCTGTTTCCAATAAAATGTTATTTATAAAAATAGATGAAAGGTTGATTAGGCTCACAGGCCTGCAATTTTTTAACTCCTGCCCTGTGGTCAAGAAACTATGGAGACAAAGAGGTACCCAAATGACTCAATGGAGCTGCCCACCAGACCAGACCACTCACCCCAGGACTATTTATGAGAGAGAAATACACTTTATTTTCTTTAAGCTGCTGTGTTCTTGGGCCCCTTTGTTCAACAGTTTGGCTTTCCCTCCTAACCAGAACACATGAGCAGGTGTTGTTGATCTTCCTCAGGGTCAATTTCCCATTTGAAAGCAGGAAACTTTAGTTGGGCACTAGCCATTTCAGATTGATTCCTCACTATGTCTTACTTCCTCTCTCAAGAAGGCTTTAAGTTATTACCTCCTCTCTATCCATTTTGTTAAGGAAGAAAGATTAGTTGTCCCAAGAGCCATCTGTCTATTTGGCCTATGGTCTTATACTTTCTTGAAACCAACACAGGTATTCCAGGGTCTTCTCTGACATCTGCCAAGCTTCCTGGGGAGCAGAGTCGTACCTAGATATAATGTGTGAAGGAGGATTTTTGATCCTTCCTCTAATCAAAGGTCTCTTTCCTCTATTTAGATGTCTCTTCTGTATCTATACCTAATCTTGGAGCACTGCTTTTGCCTAGCTGTAAATTCAAGTGACAGTTCATAAAACTTCATATGTCTTTCCCCCCCATTGTTTTGTTCTGCTTTTTCCAATTACAAATTACATGACATTTAGAGAAAATTTGGAAAATATAAAGTTAAACTATACACACTACAGCTCCCACACATAATCATGGCTAACAATTCTGGTGCATTTTCGATTCCTTTTTGGCTTGTCTTTAAGCGTAATTTAAGAAAACTCTTCAAAATCCAATGGTATAGGGTGTAGAAATTAAAGCCAGTGGAAACTGGTGATAACAGCCAGCATGGCCAGTTATTTCTGCCTGAGGATCAGGGAGAGTTCGATGGAAGGGGTAATATTTCAGTTAGGTCTTAGAGTACTAATAGCATTTTGAAGAAGAGTGAATAAGGGAAAAAATCTTATGATAAAAGAACACCATAGAGGCATTAAAGTATACATGTATATAAATAATTTAATGGCTGACTGTGGTCCTGAAGAATCCATTAAAATTTTGTGCTCCAGTTTCCTTGTTTATGCATTGAGATAGTCATATTTACTTTTTTATCATTTTAGAAAATGGAATATGTTAAGATAATCCTTTTTCAAGTACTTTGAACTCTTCAAAGGAAAGACACCTAAAACTCTACAGTATAAATGAGGTATCAGATTTTTGCCACTCTTACTATCTATTTTGATTTCATTCACTATAATAAAGTGAAATAATTCTCCTAGTCATTTCTATGAAAAATTTACAAGAAAAAAGTATATTTTAAATAAATATTTATTTTGTCATCTAGAATTGTATTTATCAGCAAAAGCTTATAGAAAATCATACTTATTTTAGATTAAATGAGAAAAACATTAGCTTATTTTTTCTTACATGTTTTTTAATGTCTCTATGAGTAATATTTCACAATAACTTATAAAGTTAATTTTTAATTTTAATCATTATTAATTTGGTTGTCTAAAGATTAGCCTATGTGTTATTCATAACCACTCTTTAGTGTCATGAAAAATCATTACTGTGTGTTCAAAAATAAACATTTCAATTGCAGACATTTGCAAATAGTTCAGAGTATGTGTTAATATGACATCTATTACATTTCAGATATTTCTGCTTCTCAGGTTAAAAAAAGGCAATCTAAAAAGCAATAGAACAAAGAGAAAATATTGACAAGTAATCTGCTTAAAAACCCACATGAATACTTGGAAATGTCAGATCTTTACTCGTTATAATCTTGAATTCCCCATGTTTCATATGATAAGCATTCTAGCCTCTTGTTAGTTAGGTACCATGTCATATAAAATTGTACGGGATTACATTTATATTAAAGATTGTATTTTAATGTTCTCATCTACTTATTTAAACAAGAGTAATTTCACTGTCATTCCGCAAATTAGATTTTATAGTTTTACTAATCAAAAGTAGGTTTGCTTTTTAAAGAAACTGTAATTCAGGTATGGCAGGTATAGAAAATAAACTCAAGTGTATGAGAAACATCCCAGTTCTTATTGCCTTTACATGAAATTAAACAGACCAATTCCAACATTAACAGACTTCCAGGAAACCCAATCTGAAATCAGTGTTGGGGTCCCTGATTCTCTTAGGATCATAGCATTTGGGAGGTTAACACAGTGTGGGATCAGGAAAAGGGCCTCTACTTGCTGGGCTATCATGGCCCCAGCTGAAATATCAAAGCTACAATCTGTGCTTCCTTGAAGTTTCATGGCTCTCTGTTCAGTGTGAGGACAGGGCTGGACACACGGGGCGGGGGGGTAGGGGGGGGAGGGGGGGGTTGGGGGGGGCGGGGGGTGGGGGGGGGGGTGGTTGGGCGGGGCGGGTATGTCCGGCCTAGGCACACCAAGGAGCCATCTTTTTGAGGTCTTGCTACATTTTTGTGGGGACACTGTGCACAGTGATGCACTCTGTGCCCTGAACAAAGGGCTAAATTGAGGGGAAAAAGGGAGTTTGAACCAGGCTGAACCCTGCTCACCAGGCTCTATGCCCTGGTATGGGGCTGATTCCTTTTACTCTGGACAAAGGCATCATTTGTTCGTAAGCTGTATTCCTTTTGGCCTACATCTACCCACAGGGGGCACATCTCCCAGTTGGCACAAAGGCTTCATATGTGGAGTAGCTGTGGCACTTTCCTTCTGGCAGTGCCATGGAGCGCAGCACAAGTTGCTGCCCTGTGCACAGCCTCAGATCACTTGTCCTCTTCCTGCTACATGAGAAGGAATCTAATCTCTTCCCTCAGCATGGCTGTTTCTCAAACATGGCTGTTTCTTCTCCTGGTCTCCTCCAGGACTTGCAGCACAATCTCTTTTGAGGATTCAGGATTTTGCAAATGAGTGAAAAGACTGTGAGTACAGGTGGTTTGGCTCTCTGCCTGGCCAAGATAGCCATGGAAAGGAATTATCAGGGCCTCATGACTCACTTGCAACAGGAGACAGGTGACAACTAAGAATCCAGGACACACCCTAATACTCCAAATCACCCAGCACGCAAGTATTAAGGGGAAATATTAAGTTATAATGCTTATGAATTGCCACTCCTCCCACCTCTAAGGAGGAAGGACCAGTTCTCTGGTTAGACCATCTGATGTGGACTTGAGAAGTACTGTCCAGAAGTCAACACAAAGGATAAAAGAAAGGAAAGGGGCTTATAAGGCAGAGAGGAACCGTAGCAGAGAGGAGAACAGAAAGGGGAGTCCTGAGGAAGAAGTGGGGCAGTTGACATGTCAGTGGGATATTAGAGAGAGTTGTCTTAGAGGATCCTTAGGAACTCCTACTGTGTACTGTGTATTGTAATTCTTCCACCACTTTCTCCTCAAGAGACTAAGTGAAGATCTCATTGCTTCTCCAGGCTTTTGGGGGAGAGGGGAGATTTGTTATTTTTTAGGTCATGTCACTGTGCTGAGATTGTCCTCCAGGCAGCCTCATATAGTTGGCACATGCTTATTCTGCATCATCACCAGGGAGTGTGCTGTACCCTGCAGCCACAGAAAAAAAAAAAGACAGGATCAAAGATAAGGATTAAGTCAAAGATGAACTGATATACCCCTATGAGAATGGCTAAAATTGAAAAAAAAAAAAAAAAAAAAAAGGAAAATGCCAAGTGTTAGTTAGGATATGGAAGAACCAGAATGTTCCTTCATTTATACGAGCTTGTAAATTGGTATAACAATTTGGGAAAACCATTCAGCAGAATATATATATATATATATATATATATATATATATATATATTTACCCTACGACCTAGCAATTAAACTCCTAGTGGATGCCTAATAGAAGCACATATACATGTGTGTCAAAAGACAAATACTATTAATTACAGCCTCAAACTGCCCATCAAATTGACATTGTAATTTATAAACAAATTGAAGTCTATTTAAGAATGGAATTCTATAGGGGTGGCTGTCTGGCTCAGTCAGTTGAGCATCTGACTCTTGATTTTGACTCAGGTCATTACCTTGGGGTTCATGGGATTGATCCTTACATTGAACTCTGTGCTGACAGTGCAAAGCCTGCTTGGGATTCTCTCTCTCTCCTCCACCTCTGCTCATATGCATGCTCTGTCTCTCAAAATAAATAAATAAACATAAGAAAAGAATGGAATTCTATATAGGTCATTTACAACTATACACGGCAATAGACATGATTCTCACAAACGGAATGTTGAGTGGTAGAAGTTAAATATAGTAGAATTCCTACTCTACGATTCTATACATACAGAGGGCAAATATAGGCAAAACAACACCAGTAGATTATAAGACAGGATGGCGGTTACAATTATGGAAGTGCTGGTGATAGGAAGGAAGTACAAAGGAAGCTTCTGGAATGTTGATAATGTTCTCTTTTTTTTTTTTAAATCTGGGAACTGTTTATATTGAAGTGTTCAATTTGTGAAAATACAGCAAGCAGTATAGTTATTATGTGCACACTTTTAGGTATGGTTCTCATACTTCGATAAAAAGTGAAACCCCCCAAAATGGGTTTAAATATTGGCACACTTTACATACTGGCTTTTTTTTTTTTTAATAAGACTGTAGTTCCCTCATAAAAATATTGAGTAGGAACAGAACTGAATAATGAATCATTTTGTATCTATCAAATCCTGACACAAAGAACCAAAAAGTATCATTAGTTTAGGAACTTGGGAAACGAAATGATCATTTCTTAAAGATAATCAACATCAGGCATTGTCTGACCTTTTTGTTTCTCCCACAGTAATGCCAAGATGAAAGCAAAGATTAAATGGGATCATATCATACATGACAAGTGCAGTGTGTTCATACAGTGGAATCAATAAGTGAAGTTATCTTTATTTCTAGTGGCTGTAACTATGTGGTCCAAGCCAAGAGGCACACAATTATCAAGACAGTATGTCTTTCTAGCCTGACTGCTGTTGCTCATCTGTACCTGAGGGCTTGGACTGGATGCTAGTCCTGGTGTGTCTTGGGGCCCCTGTGTGGTTTGTGGAAATGAGTTTGCTTTTAAGGAATCTAGATGAGCAACTAATGTTGCTCAACATTTATTGTTTGCTTTGTGCCTGGCACTGTTCAAGCAGAGCTGATTAGACAGAGGGGAGAAGTTGTACAAATTGCTTGAGGCAGTGGTCTGGAAGGAGGCTTGGGGTGTGCAGAATGTTGTGTATCATTGCAAAATTTAGATGAAGTTTTTGTTTTGTTTTGTTTTGTTGGGTTTTTTTAGTTGGATGACCCTGTTGGTGGGGTTTTCTTCTTTTTTTTCTTGTTGTTTTGTTCATTTTTGGTTCTCAACCTTTGAAGTAGGTAGTATTTCACATAGGACAAAACAAAGTCGCAGAAGGTTAAGTAATTTGCTCAATGTCATACATTCATTAAGGGGCTGAGCCAGGATCTGAACCCCAAGAGTCTGATTCCAGAATATAAAATGTTAATAATCCCACTATGCTGAGTACTTGTTACTTGTTCATGCTTATGTCAGCGACTCCAAACAGGGACAGGGCAGGATGGGCCAGCCACAGTGCAAAGGCAGGAGGCTTCAGATGTTAGAGATTAATCCAGACACCAAATGACATCTAGATCAAGGAGTCTTGGAAATCTCTGGTAAATGTTTTGCTACAAGGTTTCAAACGTAATTCAAGCTTATTTAAAAGTCTAAAATAGTTTGTATACAAAAAAGAAAAGGCTCCATCCTAATCACCTAGCTGGATATATATTAATACCAAGTAGTCATTTAAGCTATTCTGTCTTATTTGAAGTTTTTAATCAATATTCCGAGATAATATGCTTCAGTTGCCATAAAATTCCTTTTTGCATTTTTTAGTAATTTAAAGTATTCTTCTCCCTGTCAACCAACATTTAAAATACATTTCTTGGGGCGCCTGGGTGGCGCAGTCGGTTGAGCGTCCGACTTCAGCCAGGTCACGATCTCGCGGTCCGTGGGTTCGAGCCCCGCGTCAGGCTCTGGGCTGATGGCTCAGAGCCTGGAGCCTGTTTCCGATTCTGTGTCTCCCTCTCTCTCTGCCCCTCCCCCGTTCATGCTCTGTCTCTCTCTGTCCCAAAAATAAATAAACGTTGAAAAAAAAATAAAATACATTTCTTTCATATTAGTGGGATTTTATGTGCCTGTTAAATACCATGTGGAAATAATCAAGTCCCATTATGAACCCAATGCCAATTCAACACCAGTTTCAAAGCAGTTTACTTAGTGTCAGCAGCTATGCACTTTTTAACTTGCAGTTTAACTTTTAAAATCCCTTTGTTTTAGTTTTGAGTCCACTTATTTGATGTAAGTTAATTACTTTGGCAGGATCTGGACCATGTTGGAATTACAGCAGGTGGCCGGCTGAGGATGGCATGGATGGTGTCTGGTGGGGGAGGCTTATTGTTTCCTACCAGATGACTAGCTGTCTCTTTTCCTTCAGGGACTTTCCTGGGCTTCTTCAGATCACTCAGGCTTGAGTTGAAGAGTTATTTCAGTTACTTAGAGAACTAATGCAGATTTCCCACTAGCCTCATTCTCGTGTAAAGTCTTAGCCAGGGAATTTGGTTCCTGGACCACATGTATAGCAATTAAGTCATTTGAGGAAATGATAGAGCAAAGAGGAATAAAGAGTGATAGTGTGAGGTCTACTAAGGAAAGGGTGGTTAAGTCTGAGAAGGTAGCATTTAAAAAGAACCCAAATGGTAAAAAGGGATGAGCCATGTAGAGACCTGGAGAAAGAACACTCCAGCAGAGGGAAGAACAGGCACCAAGATCCTGGGGCAGGATTGGACTTGATGTATTTGAAGAACAGAAAGAACTGTGTATGTGCTAGAGTTCAATGATGTGAATTGGGGATGAGGATTAGCAGAGGAGATAGAAACACAGGCAAGAGGAAGGCCACGAGAACTTGTAGGTGATGGTAATTAGCATCGTTCTTACTCTAAGTGCAATGGAAAGCCTTTGGAGAGTTTAAGTGGGGAGTGACATGATGCAAATTGTGCTATAAAAGATCACTTGGTTGTGGTGTAGATAATGGATTATATGGGGAGAAGAATGGAACAATTAGGAGATTATTTGTATACTTCAGGTAGGAGACGATGGTGGCTTTGATTTTATTAGTGGAGGTAGGTGACAAGAGAAAGGATGCAGGATACATTTGAGGGAGAGCTGATAGGATTTGTGATGCACAGGATGGAGGAGACGAGGGAAAGTTATGAAAGAGCGAAGTCAAGAATGAGCAGTTAGGTGAGTAATGTAATATCTACCAGAATGAGAAAGATCTTATTTATTTCTTGCAATGGCCCTGTGAGATGGTTCTATTATTCCATCTATCCTATATGATCCTTATATCTATCCTTATATCTATCCTATATCTTTCTATATCTCACCTATATCTATCTTATATTGTTCCTATATCTATTACAACAGACAGGAAAATCAAACCTCAGGGCTATGGGGTAATTTGGCCCTGAACATTCAATTAGAAAGTAGTGAGCAGGGATTTGAGCCCATTCTGTCTGAATTCAGAGTTCATACCCTAGTCACCACTCTAAGATTACCTTTTAGTTACCAGCCAACGACTATCATTGTCAACATTTTTTTTTCAGACTTAAGATGAATTCTCATATTTTAAAACAGATATGAGACATATAATTTTATTTCATTTTTTTAACGTTTATTCATTTATTTTGAGAGAGAGAAAGAATGCGAGTGGGGAGGGGCAGAAAGAGAGAATCCCAAGCAGGCTCTGCACTGTCAGCGTGGTGGGACTTGAACTCACAAACTCTGAGATGGTGACCTGAGCTGAAATCAAGAGTTGAACGCCTAACCAACTAAGCTACACAGGCACCCCTGCAGCATATAATTTTTATAAATTATCTTTCCCATCAACTATTATAATATTAAAGTATTATGAAGTATGTTTCATAACTTCATCTTCCATATAAACCGTCATCCTTCAAATGTTTTCTTTCAAAAGAATAAGACTTTGAACATCAATGTGTGGGGAAGAAACAGGTAAGCGGCCTAAGAAAATTTCCTCAAGGAGAGAAAAAAGAAGGAATAAATGTTTTATTTCTCTAATTAAATAATTATTTCCCTAAGATTTTCACTCAGATGTATGTGTGTATATATATATATATATATGAAAAATTTATACTTTTACAAAAAATCTCTTTGTACATTATTTGTGAACTGTTTTAAGAATTATTTAGTTTAGTATTATTCTTCAGAATTAACCTCAAATTTCAAAAAAAAAAGTCTTTAGGTCTCAGCTTTGAGGTGTAGAGCAGTTCACCTATCTCTTAGTGTCCAGTGGAATCATAATATGTATTCTGCCTCACTGTTTTATTCTGGATCATGTGGTTTCAAGTAATGGACACTCAGTCAAGCTAGTTTGAGGGATAACACTAACATGAATAATAGTTATCTTAGACTGGCTTTTCTAGAAAGTAGAGACTGAAGCAAGTCAGAATTTTAAAACCCGAAGTTGTTTCAGGAAAGGCAAAGCCAGGGAAACCAGAGGGGAAGAAGGGAAACTGCAAAGAAAGATGAATCATGGGGTGTGACGCATTACCACCTTGGCTTCTGCTTCGTGGGAGCTGTGACGAGACACAGCAGGTCTTCTGGGGACTTCTCCAGACAGGTCTTATGGAGAAACTGTGCTTTAGAGCAGCCCAAGAATGTGGAAAGGAGGGGGTTATCTGCCTGACTCCCTCTCATCCCTTTCCCACTGATCAGTGTACTCCTGGGGGTGTCTGATTCCTTCCCACTTACAGTTTGCATCGTGAGGCACCTTCAGTGACTGCTCAGGAAGTTTGGCAGAGACGCCTGGGGTGTTCAGCAGAGGGACCTTGCACTCCCAGCAATGTGGGCTGTCTGGGAGGTGGGAGGTAGGGAGAGTTTGAAGAGGTATCTAAGATTTGTGTCTGATATATCTGAAGGGCAGTAGGGCTGAGCATTATGCTTGGATTATCTTACTGAAACTTCATCAAAACCCATGAGGTAGTCGTTTTATGCCTTAATTTACAGAGAAGGAAAATTTAAATAATAAGGGCTGGAACTGGGCTTTCACGTAGGAAATCAGACCCTAGAGCTCACATGTTCACCTCTGTACTTCGTTTTTGAAACTCATCCAGAGGGTCTAATTAAAGTGATGAAATTCCTCAGAAATATACAGTGGACTCTCCTGGAAAATATGTTGGGGATTGGAAGTGAGGCCAGCCCAGATGTTTCAGAGTCATGTACCTTCATGGAATATCTGCTTCTTCCTATGATTCCTGTCCTTTTCTCTGTGAGAGTAAGAACCAGCTTTACTCTCTCTTACCTTTGACTAATGAATAATAACAGCCTCCACTCACTTTCTGTCTCTTCTCTGGCCTCTCTATTCTAACTCATGGTATTCTAACTCAGACTCTACCCTTGTGTACACTGTGCCTGTGTCCTGGTTTTGCTCTTTCTACATTTCTCAGGGAAGCATTGGCCTAACATCGTTTTTAGAGTGTGTTGGGAAATAATCCTATTAAGTGCTTAATAAAAGTGAATTCCTTAGAAACTATGGATACATCACAAGAACCCTGTTTGGGATGGGACCTAAGTATGTACAGAAGGTCTCATAAACAGGTTCTGAAGGACGGCCATGTATGTGCCATCCCTGGAACGTTCTCTTTCTTTTCTGCCTTTGTATAACATGGCCTGAAATTCAAGGCCCTTGAAAAGAGGGTCTGACTGGCTGAGTGTAAGTGATATACCATCCCTTAGCTACACCAGGCAATTTTCACAAGGAAATTACTTGAAGGAGCCTCCAGTGATGCCTGGATTCAGTTTCCCAACAGGATTGCACATAATAAAGGAGATAATTACCTAGGAGGATATTAGGATGCTATAAGAAAATAAGGGGATGCGTGTTGGGTAGACAAAGTAGGGCAAATGTTTCCCATGCCCAGTCCATCTTTTCTCTTACCATGGCACACCACTCACCATTCGTTGGCCAGTCTATGAGTGGGCTATTCTATAAAATTGTGGCCAGCCTTAATGCATTTCAAAGTAAAATATAAATGACTTTCCAATTATCTAATTTGAATTTTTTATGCCATCACTTTCTTCTGTTCGTACATCCTAGATCTAATCATGGAAAATGACTATATTATAAGCATTTATCAGACAACACTCTGGCATCATATTCTTTATTTACAAATACTTCTTCAGCATAGATCTTTAATTTACTACTGTGTCGGGTGCTATGGGAGATAGAGAGGCACTGGATAAGATGTGATGATTGCTTTTTGGGTGCTTAGAATTGAATATAGGAAATGTAATACAAAATAAATAATATAAAATAAAATAATAGAATATAAAAGAGTGCATAATCAAAGATTGAAATGTGCATCTATCTATCTGGCGGTAGCATGGTTGAGGGCATAACTGGTGTTAATGTAAGAGGAACTAGGTGTAATGTGCAATTTAAATCTTGGAAGAATCTGTTTGATCCATGAAGGAGATTTGTGGTGTGGCAACCAAATGATCTTTGTCCAGGCTATGTTCATCTAAATTATAATTTTTTACTATTCATTTGTTCCAAAAGATGGGACAGCAATTGATTTAGACACTCTCTCTCTTCTTCTGTGCATAGTACAAAGATTTCGTCCCAGGGTTATTCCCTTTGGCCACAGCCCTGCTATGCAGCTTTGCAGGGAGGGGCTGCTGTTCTGCCATTTGTAAATGGCACAGGGTTGACTGGCCTGTCGACAGCTATCTTTCTACTGCTAATGTCATGAAACGCCTCTGGCAGCATAAATAACTTTATTACTAAGCTGTAAAGTAGAGCAAGTTATTAATATTGTATGAATTGCATTCTATTCCATTTTTTTTTTTTCTCTAATGGGGAGAGATCTCACCATAGTCTGGAAAACATATCCCCGAAAATGCTGAGTAGCTTGTATTGAAGGAAATTAATTAGGAAGCCCCATTGCTACTGGAAATTTTGATTGGAAGCTGGTTTTAATAAGTTCAGGTTTACTTCTAAGATGCTCATTTTCTTTAGGAATTCCATGATTAAGGCAGCCTCACTCTCGGTGGTAACTACAAGGAATTGGATTTTACTGTGTAGTGTAAACAGATCTGCGATCGATGAGATGACATTCTGAGCATTATCAAGAGGCTTGTGAACTGCTTTGTTGTGAGAGGTAATTGACACTGAAAGCTTTTGAAAATTGAGGTTTACAGGAGCAGGCCCAAGTCAATGATGTTTTGTTTCATCTTAGGTATTTGAATAAGACATTAGTTGGCGGGTACTAATACCACTTTACGAAGCTCAGGCTTAGGCAAGACATTAACCTCCTCTACAACAGCAGAAGTTAAGTTAGAAAGGATAAAAATAAAATTCCCTCCAGATCAGTGCAATTACTCTTTGAGGAACAGAGGAAGAAAGGGGTCTACAGATATCACAGACTGAGCTTTGTTTGATGGAGGCTTATTTATTTCCCTCAGGCCATTAATAACCACATGTTAAATTTTCTCCTTTCTTGATGTAAGTTGATTTAAAAACAGAACCCTCTGAAAAAACTCAGGATTCTAGTCCTGAATTTTCTACCAGCTCACATGATTTTCAGCTTTTTTTTTTGTCCCCAGTGACAGAAAACACTCATATTATTGATCTGCAAAATATTGATCTCCCCAGGAGGGTTCCTGGGTGTGTGCAATTCCTGGATCACTGCCAGGGAACAGACTGACACCCTTCTCTCCCACTATCCACCTGTCACTATTTTATTAGTAGTAACAAAGTACTGTGACACACTTCCAACTGATTGTGACCTACCAAGTCTCTCGACACCTGGCTGAGATCTGCTGTACTCACAGTTTGGCTGACCATGAGTGAATTGCTTAATTCCTCTGTGCTTTATTTTCCTTGCAAGTAGGCCTCTTCCCGCTCTAAAATTTTGCCAGCACTCTCATATAACAGTAACTAAGCCAAATGAGGCCTCTTTGTATATTTAAATCATGCTAACATAAGAAATTGCCCTACTTATTGGAAGTCAGAGTTCTTCCAACACCATATTCTAAATTTGACAATGGCATGGGGATATGATTGGGCATAGTTATACTCACTGGTGTTCAACAGGGTTATGGCTACTCCCTTAAAAATATCCTTTCTTTAATGTCCATGTTGGATCTATTAACCATTAATGCATAATGAATCCAACTATACTATGATGTAAATGTTAGTGTGGTATAAGCATAAAATATACTTGCAATTCATTCCAGCCATTAGGGCACTAGCCTGTGAGTTCCATGAGAGCCTGGCCTCCGGTCTGGTTTATTCCTATCCTCACAGTCTAGGACAGAGGAGATGTCCATAATAATATTTGTTGAGTCAACTAACAACTTCCACAACAATGACCACATATAATGTAGTGGTGTCTTTTATTTTTTGTATTATCAGACTCTTTTTGTCCACATGTGACTGAAACCCAACTTGCATGAACTTAAGCAAAAAGAAAAGATGTTTTAGTGTTGCTTTTCCTAAAATGGAAAGTGGATGCCTGCCTGTCCTAAGAAGTACTCAGACACCCAAATCAAAGGCTTTCTGCCTCCTTCTGTCATCCTTGATTTGTTCCAGCTTCCTCTATGCGGTGACTCATGGCCACAGGTAGCACCTCAGTTCACATTTCAGTTTTACCATCAGAGAGGAAACACCTTCTTCTTCAGTTTGTCTGGCTCCAGTTTTTTACCCAATATTCATTGCAAAGGTGAGGGGCAGGGCAGAGTTCAGGAAAAGGTCTTTTATCATGGATTTGTTAGTTCCTGTTTATTTATTTATTTTACATGTTTGTTTATATTTGACAGAAAGACAGATCGTGAGCAGGGGAGGGGCAGAGAGAGGGGGAGACACAGAATCCAAACTAGGCTCAGGCTCTGAGCTATCAGTACTGGGCCTGACGCAAAGCTAGAACTCACGAACTGTGAGATCATGACCTGAGCTAAAGCCAGACACTCAAACAACTGAGCCACCCAGGCACCCCAGTTAGTTCCCGTTTAAAAGTAGATTAAAGAAGGGAAAACTTTAAAAGGATATTTCTTAAACATTTTATTTTAACAAATTAGTTTGCCAATCTTTTGATGTAAAGCCAAAACTTTTTTTTTTTTTTTTTAATTTAACTCTGGGAATATTGTTTGGAGCTCTATCTTGCTCTTCTTGAAAAAAAAAAAAAAACAGATCTTCATGCAGCTTTTCAACTGTGATTTTTTTAAAATGGAGCAAAGACTTGAAGATATGTGCAATCAAGCTGAATGTATAATCCTCCTAAATGTTTAAGATCCCCCCCAGTTGTGTATATGGTATTTGCCATAATTTATTTGATAATTGTGTGTGTGTGTAATTGTTCTCCATTTTTCCAAAAACTTTCAAGACACAATTCACAAAAAGAAAACTTTCATCTTTGCTGTACTCATTTTTTTGTATAATATCTAATGAAATTGCATACTTATAATAAATAAAGAGAAATTAAAATAATTAATGAATCAAAATAAAAAAAGTGACATACAGTTGTGGCAATAAATGCAAGTGACTCTTGATTAGCATACAACTCCAAAGGGACAACTGAGGTATGCAGACATTCTGAGAGATGCCAACCAGCCGGTGTTTAGTGGGCTCTCTGGACCAGCTGGCCTTGTTAGGGGAAGGAAGAACATCTGTTGCTGTGGTGATTTGCGTTTAAGAAAGGTAATAATATCTCTGCATTTGAATCTTCACTGTGCACAGAGGACAGACATGCACCTGTAAAAACATATAACGTAGAATGTGATGGACCTAATGAACATGTGTACCAAGACAGCAGAGAGGAGGGAATCACTATTTCTGCTTGGAACTGCTTCTTTAAGAATAGCAAAGGGGAGAAAGGACATGGCAAGTTCCAAGGCAGTGATGTGTGAAAGAACCACGCAGAGCTTGTGACCATGTTTAACTACTGAGAGTCTCAGATTATTCAAACTGAAGAAATGCCAAAACAAATTTATGCAAATTGTGGTAATTTTAAATGTTTACCTTTAATCAATTAAAACCATTAACACACATAAAAAGTGCTGTTCAAAAGAAATCACAGGATTTATTTTAAAAAGCCATCCAAGCAGTTGAGGCCTAGATGGGGCATATTAAAAATCGTACGATAAACATTTGATGAATATCCTGTCAGTGTATTTATATGGCTGTATGTGTAATATCATCTGGAGAATAATGCAAAAGCCTAACTTTGAACTGGTTATAAATGTTCCACCATAGCCAAATGGCTCTCCTCCATGCATGCCTACTTGCTCATATATACCTGGAGCATGGCATATTAAGGTGATTGCAAACTGAAAATGGTTGCGAATGGATGTGATGTTCAGTATGTTTTAAAGAGCCACATTAACCAAGCAATAATGGAAGATAAGAAATTATTAAGGGCCTTGAAGCTATGCTAAAAAAAATTGGAATAAAGGTAACAGAGAACACAACAGTTCCCCTCTCTGAAAAAAAGCTATTGGCAGTCACAAGCCAATATTGTATTTTCCCATTTTTTATATCATTTCCATATAATACTGTGATGCTCTCCTAGAAGTATTGAATTATTGTGTACCCATCAGACTGGATAACAAATACTGAAAAATACCGTTAGTTCAGTAACTTGGGATGTGGAATGATTTGGCTTTAAAGATAAAATTTTGGCTTCGGTTGAATATGAAAAATGTTCCAGAAATACTCAGCACTGCAGCTTTGCACAAATTCTGATCTAGATAAAGTATCCCAGGCTCTCACAGTTTCTGCTGTTCTTCTACATGCTTCCAGCATCATCATTCACTCTGACATAATCTACAAGGGATTTGGCCAGCAATGTCTCTCCCTATGGTGCTGTATCTTTACCCTAGCAGGTATGGCTCATGGTGATGGATGTCATAAACACACACAGACAGCATGAACATAAAAAGGTTGTGGGGGTCTCAAAGAAAAGAGTAGGCAGAGTGATGCTATTTGTCAAAGAATGTGATGATCAAGTCTATTTTCTCATAGTTGTTAATAACTCCACACTTTTTAAAGAAAAAGGGAGTATACTTTTGGAAACATTATCAGGGAGGATACCTTTTAATTGAAGGAAGTATATTTGACAGTAAGTCATGGATGGATTTTTAAGAGCAACGAATACTACTATAATGAGCACCCGTAAACTAGAAGAAATCATGAGGTAGTTGACAGCTTTTCAAGCATTAAAAACTATCCTTTTAGCCCTGAGTCATAGAGTTTGATTCTTTCAGGCTTGGCCAGGCACTGACAGGGCTAACATGTTGACTCGCAACACGATTGACTGAATGGATAAAGGAAGATTTAAAAATATACTTGATATTTCTAGGAGTCATGCAAATGTAAAATTGTTTGAAATTTTGATTTTTTACTTATCTTGAAGTTTATTTTCCATATGGAATTAAAAGATCTAGTTTAAATGATTAGATTATAACGTTATAATTCAATTATTGATCAATAACATGACAGAATTTTAAAAGCCAGTGCAAAATGGTATATGGGGTAGAGGTAATGAAATGTGAAGGTCATACTTTTGGATTTTTGCATTAATGATCAGACTCAGATGTCTGCATGGGCCCTGAGGTGATCATTTGTTTGGCCTTGTTTAAGAGATGCAATTGTGAGCTGAAGTTTGTGTGTCTTGTCTCCATTTACAACTTGTCCCATTTGGAACTTAAGAGTTTCTGGCTCTGCCTATATATATATATATATATAGAGAGAGAGAGAGAGAGAGAGAGACCACATGTGCATGCAAGGGAGAGGCAGAGTGAGAGAGACAGTGAGAGAGAGAGAGAATCCCAAGCAGGCTCCATGCTGTCAGCCAGATGCAGGCTGGAACCCACGAACTGTGAGATCATAACCTATGCTGAAATCAAGAGTCAGATGCTTAATGAACTGAGACACCCAGGCGCCCCACAAAGGGCAATATTTTTTTACTGATTTACAATAAGAAGAAATTTATTATATATCAGTATATATAAATATAAATGTATAATATAAACATAGTATTTATAGAAACATCTCTAGATATTATACAAATATTAGTTATGTATATTATGAATCTATATAAGTTATATAAATGTACATATGAAACAAAAGCCTCGCAAAACAAACTTTATTCTTCCTACTAGTAATGCTTTTTGACCACTTTTAGGGACCAATGTGATATGTAGGGTTCTCAGATCAGTGCGTCAGCACCATCCTGGCCCAGTCTCATACAATTCCACAAAAGAAATGCTGTGCAAGCCAGCAAGAGTAATTCTACTCCAATGCATGAGGCCAAGCTTACTGTCCTATAATCTATTCTATTATTTCACAATTTACAAAATGCCTATGACCCTCTAGATTGACCATTCCCACTTTTTTTTTTTTTTTTTTTTTTTTTTTTGCCTTTCTAGCTCTCCATTTGTGTTCTGAGAAAATCTGATCAGCTCAGTTTGAATCAAATGTCTGTGCCTTCATTATTTAGCTGTAGACAAAAAGAATAGGATGTAGTCCTGGTATGATTCATTTCTATCCCAAACTTTCTGCATTAAAGGGGCTAATTCCAGCAGGTGGGTATTCTCTGAAGCAAGCAGTCACCCTAGGTATCATGTATTTAAGACATGAATATGCCTGGGATTTTGGACCCCACTTCTAAGCTTCTTAACGGCTCTAGTCCAGGAGACATTGACCAGTAGGAATTGTTACCTGATTTTACTGGAGGAGAATCCAAGAAATAAAGGATGAGTGATTTACTCGGAGTTCCATGGAGACTCCATGGAAGAGACAAGGCTAGATCCATGTCTTTTTTTTTTTTTAATTTTTTTAATGTTTATTTATTTTTGACAGACAGAAAGAGGGAGGGAGGGAGACAGCACAAGCGGGGGAGGGGCAGAGAGAGAGGGAGACACAGAATCTGAAACAGGCTCCAGGCTCTGAGCTGTCAGCACAGAGCCCAACATGGGGCTTGAACCCACAGACCGTGAGATCATGACTTGAGCTAAAGTCGGACACTTAACCGACTGAGCCACCCAGGCACCCCTAGATCCATGTCTTCTTACTCATAGTCTATGGCACTATATTTCTTTCAACACAGTGGACTTAGAAACCTTACAGGTATTAAAACTGCTTTGTTCATATCATTTCTTCAAAAAAGCCAAAAAAAAAAAAAAAACCCAAACAATTTTTGTTAGGATGATGTTCTTCAAAAAGTTATGTTCCTTGCTATATATCTTATGCAATATTATAATGACTCATTTGATCTTTGCTCTGGTATTCATATAAGTTTAGCAGTCTATAATTTCCTGTGACACTCCCTTTTCCTTTTTATTAGATAAGGAAAACATTTCCCTTTTTTCATCTTTTGTGTACATGTTTTGTGTATCCTTTATAATTTCTCAGAAAGATTGAATAGCGGTTCTGTAGTGACAGCAGTAAACCAATTTGTGATCCTTCAAAAAGATTCAGTGCAAGTAAAATTATTACTCTGTGTTAACAAAGTAACATATGACACCTAATACATTTTACTCTGATCTTCATGTCCGTAACTCTGGCTTTCCAGAATTATGTCTAGGAGAGTATATTTTAAAATGTGCAACAGACATTGGTCAAACTGAAAGCAAAGATTTTTATGCTTTTCCTTTAAAAAAAAAAACAATTTAGAACCAATGGTGTTATGCCGATGGGCATTCTGGGGAGCATTAAGGGCTACTGGTTGAGGACACTGGCAGCCCCAAGCTGAGAATTCAAAACCCTTTCTGGGTCTCAGTCAGGATCCTGGTGTAAAGATTTTTTAGTAAATATACGATACCCAGACAAGAGCCCACACTTGGTCTAAATCATTATGATGACTATATTAGACTTGCTGACTACCCCATTAAATCTCTACAATGAAGAATAATGCTTTAAAAGTGGGTGTGTGTGTGTATTTCAAAACAGATGTTTAATTCACAATGTAGATGACTACTTTTTTTAAAAAAAGAAAAGGTTCCAGTAGAGGAAGAAATATAAGTAATGAACTCAGCTAGAGGTCAGGAAGGAATTCAGCTGGAGGTAATAAATCTGTTTTGTCAGAAGTTACTATCAGATTGTCACATCACAGGAAAATCTCTGGTTTCTCTTCAAAAGTCTGAGCATGGGGGCGCCTGGGTGGCGCAGTGGGTTGGGCGTCCGACTTCAGCCAGGTCACGATCTCGCGGTCCGTGAGTTCGAGCCTCGCGTCGGGCTCTGGGCTGATGGCTCAGAGCCTGGAGCCTGTTTCCGATTCTGTGTCTCCCTCTCTCTCTGCCCCTCCCCCGTTCATGCTCTGTCTCTCTCTGTCCCAAAAATAAATAAACGTTGAAAAAAAAAAAATTAAAAAAAAAAAAAAGTCTGAGCATGGTTTTTAATTCTTCTCTGATGTTTATTCCCACTACCTGGCTCTTCATGGAGAGGGGTTCAAAGGGTTCAATGTCTTCTAAAACTTACTGGATTTAATTCTCCTCTTCCCCTCGGTGACTAAAAAGATTGCAACCTATACATCCATTGCCCTTCCCCACCCCCACAAAATCTCTGATCCTGGTTTTCCAAGAATGAACTTTAGTTGCTTCCTAAAATTATCATTCAATACTACCAGGAATTGAGAAATCAAGAGTACTGAGTGAGAACTTTTCTTCCAAGGCAAGGGCCAAATACATCCAAAGAACATTTAAGGGCAGAGGGAGAGTGATCTGTATCCACCCCTTCTGAAGCCTTTTGCTGCTCATGGGTCTACCCTTCCTTCAGGGGAACTTGTTCTCCCCTTGAAAGACTTGCTTATCCCAGCCTACCAGTGGATGGTAGGGCTGTTCTGTTCACCTGCTAGTTCTCCCTGCAGAAGGTGTCTTTGTCATATTTAAAATGAGCCTAGAGATAAGATAGGCCTGCACCGGGATAAGTTCAGAGTGCCTGGCTGAGGTTGGTAGTAGCAGAGCATGGAGTTCTGGGAGTGTCCAGACAAATTATTTATACTGATTTATAGTAAGCATTCCACTGGATTCAGGGGTAAAGTGATTACTTTATGAGAATAGTTTCCTGCAGAGAACAGCCATGAGGGGCTGGTTTTTCAGTGACACATATTAGATGATTCCCCAGGGTGGGGCAGGAATATCTCTCTGAGGAAGTCATTACTTCCAGGTTGAGCTATCAACAAACCATTCCCTGTCTTTGGTCTAATTAAACTATACACATTTTGGGGGGGGGGTATAAAACAGAGCTGCTGACATGTCAGCATTTATGCTGCTGACACAAATGTTCTGCGTATAGTTGATGTGAATGGTGCTGACATAAACCTTCTCCTTGAGAACAGCTGCTAGAGGTCCTTTTTTCACTATCTTCCAGCGAATTAACTACAAGCATTGTCTGGGCTAAGAGTCGAAGCATCTACTACTGATTTTCTCTCCTCTAATAGGACAAACCAACCTATCGATTTTTCAATTACATATTTCTTTTATGCCAATAACTACCTAAATTAGAGCATGGCTTCTTTTCAAGTTCGGTATTAGAAGAGCACAGTACTGATTACCTTTGCACTAGAGTCTTAGTTTGCAGGGCTTTAAAGATGACATTTAGTTTAAGGCTAGAAAATAGAGGCATGATTATTGTTGTTGCATTAAATAAGTTACACTGTAATACAGATTTCATGTTAATACGACTTTTGAACGATTGACTTAACTGACAGTTGCCACTGGTGAGAATTTTGTAGAGCAATGTGAGGAAAGCTGCAGATCTTCTTCAGGGAGAATTGCGCACCCCCTCAACATCATACACACAAATTTAAAGGGTTTAAGAACTCCTAAAGTCACCTATGAAGCAGAGGTCAAGAGCCTCCTTCACTGACATGATCAGAGATGACATTTGCCACCTACATTCAGGTGTACATTATCCCCAATAAGGATTTTATTTTTATTTTTTTTAGTGTTTATTTATTTATTTATGTATTATTTTTTTAGATAGAGAGCGAGCAGGGGAGGGGAAGAGAGAGAGAGAGACCGAATCCCAAGCAAGCTACACACTCAGCACAGAGCCTGATGTAGGGCTTAAAATCACAAACTGCAAGATCATGACCTGAGCTGAAACCAAGAGTCCAATGTTTAACCGACTAAGCCACCAAGGAACCGCCCCCTCCCCCTCATAAGGCTTTTAAGAGATCACATCTTGCCCCCTAGTATCTTTCTGTAATATTAATACTCAAGAATTTTGTGAATTAGCAGGATCTATTGGGTCTTGGAGGTGTATTAGTTTAAGTCCTCCAAAAAGCTAGTGTCAAGGCAGGATTAGATGTGCAAAAGATTCACTGGGAGGAAATGCCAGCAAGGGATAAAAAAGGAGGGAGCAGTAGCTGGTAGGTGACCCGCTCAGCCTGGAAGCTGATCTGACACCTGTGAAAAGCAGAAGGATTCGATAGGAAGAGTCTTAGACCACAGTGCTATTCTAAAAAGTGTCCCGAAGGCCAACTGAAAGTCCTTGAGCAAAGGCTGCACATTAGAAGAGTTCCCCATAAGGCAGGATGGCCTGCAGCTAGTGACTCTGCCTGCCCCAGCTCTGCCTGGGAGAAGCTGAGGGTGGGAGGAACATTGTTCCAGGCATGAATGCTGTGGCAGATTCGGAGATGTGGCCCCTGGAGGCTGCCCGGCAAACGTTCCCTGTTTAGGGACTCTGGAAAGGGTATCTGAGCAGTGGTCTTTGTGGCCACTACACGGGGATAAGAGGGTCTTTGTAGGTACAGAAAACACAAGTTCTTTTTTTCTCCCACTTCATTACATTTTGAAAGCTGCTACTCTTTGGCCAGTGTGACTCTACCAGCCAAAGTGTATACAGGCACAGGTAACAGAATATAGTAAAATTGTGTCTTAGTTTCTTGCCTCCGTACAATACTGTAGCCACTCTTATTGTTCAGTAAGGGGCTGGGGAGGTGTGAACATTGTCCACAGATGTTAAATACATCAGCTTTTTACCAAAACCTTTACCTTTTGTCCTGGGGCACTCAAAACAACAAGATTCCTGTTTAACAGGAAAGGGCATATAATTAAAAATTGTTGTTTAAGGTGTGCTGTCTCAAAGGGGCACATGCATCCCCATGTTTATAGCAGCACTATCAACAATAGCCAAAGTATGGAAAGAGCCCAGATGTCCATCGACAGATGAATGGATAAAGAAGATGTGGTATATATATACAATGGAGTATTACTCAGAAATCAAAAAGAATGAAATCTTGCCATTTGCAACTATGTGGTTGGACTAGAGGGTATTATGCTAAGTGAAATTAGTCAGTCAGAGAAAGACAAACATCATATGACTTCACTCATATGAGGAATTTAATATACAAAACAGATGAACATAAGGGAAGGAAGCAAAAATAATATAAAAACAGGGAGAGGGACAGAAGATAAGAGATTCTTAAATACAGAGAACAAACAGAAGGTTGCTGGAGGGGTTGTTGATGGGGGGATAGGCTAAATCGGTAAGGGGCATTAGAGGGAGGGAACTTGTTGGGATGAGCACTGGGTGTTATACGTAGGGGATGAATCACTGGAATCTACTCCTGAACTCATAGTATGAAATGCTAACTTGGATGTAGATTAAAAAATAAATAAGTGAAAAAAAGTTGTGGCTTAGGTATAGAGCCCACAATACTCACCATAATCTGACAGAAGTCATGCTAATATCCAGTGTCTCTGTTTGGATTAAGTCCAAAGCTTGGTGTCCAGTTTGTTTTTGTTTTTTTTATCTCTGTCCCCCCCACCAGCTATATGGCCTATGGGCCTCTTTCTTTCACTTTTACAAAAGACACATGGAGGATTCTCTTCCCTAAACTATAGAGCAGAGAGGGGCTACTCTCCTGTGGGCTGTGTTCTCCAGGGGAGTGAGCTGCACTAGAAGTGGGCTGGATGGGACAGGAGGGTAAGGAGTCAGGGACAGGCTGAGGAATGCCAAAGAGAGCTCCTCTGTGGTAGGAAAGTGAAATGCTCCCAGGACTTGGGAGTTTTTGATAAATCAAAAAAAATTACTATGCCATGCCAGACCCTGTACCAGGTGCTCAGGACATATAAGTGAACAAAATAAAAAAAAATCCCTGCCCTTTTGTAGCATAAATTCTAGCAGGGAGACACTGATATGTATGTGAACAAAATGCATAATTCAGTTATATCTAAACACATATACTCCTGTAAGCACGGCTTTTCTTAAAATTGCTTTTCATCAGCAATTGCCTCATCTGCTATTCCCAGAAGGAGAAATCTCTTCCCTCTGTTTTCTTTGTCCCTTTTAGATTCTTTCATCTTGGCTTCCTGTTTCTCCCCCAGGGAAGGGAATACTTCCTTTGCAGAAATTCATCAAGTATAACTTCCAGAAAGTCACTGACAGAGTAAAATGACCCTGCCTGTATTATTTAGTTAATATTTTTTGATCTCTGACAAGTTGGCTTTTTCAGTAGATCTTAATACATTTCCCAAAACCAGTTCAGAAAATAGATTTCAAACATAATTGGCTAAAACCAAATTAAAACACACAGGTTTTCAGTTCTAAAATCGATGGCATTAACCTGCTGGACAGGCATGGTACTGGATAAAGACAGCCACAAGTCTCACTGATTATGATCCGAAATCCACAGATCTCCTCAGTAATAAATAGGGAAAGAGACAATAAAAAGTACTCAGCTGCGAGGAAGGCAGACATTTTGATTCTCCCTTTGCTACATTAAATAATACGGCCTGCAATCTAGAGAGATAGGAGGAGAAAGCCAAGTGAGAAATAATGACTTCAAGTGTATAGGACTCACAGTTAAATCCTGACCCTATTTCAGGGCCCAGCCCTAGATCAATTGATAATACACAATTTCAGCTGGATTTAATGGAAGACTTTCTTTCTTTTTTCTTTTTCTCTTTCTTGCTTTCTTTTTTTCCTTGAGGAAGGGACTATTTAAGGTCCTAAAGGTCTTCTGGGTTCATCTTTAGGGAAAAACCAAAACTGAGTTGATTCTTATTTAAAATTAAATGATACACTTTAAAAGACAGTATCAATGAATCCTCAAACTGCTTCTCAACCTCAACTCCAGGCCTATACATAGATTCTATTTCTAACCTCTTAAATTAAAAAAGCAAAAATTATCTTAGTAGCTATGGGCAGTCGACACTTTAATGAAACTTGATTAAAGCCAACATTCAATTAAAAGACAATGTAGGTCACAACCTGAAATAATTTACAGAATGTATGGAAACATCCTTCATCCCTCTTATGAACATTTTCAAGAACAGGTCACACTGTCTTTACTCCCTTTCCTCACTGGCTCCAGCTCTGTTCTGCTGTTTGGTGAGGCTGCTCCCCTTTACAGTGACAGAGGCTCCACCCGTCCATCTCTGGCTCATCTTCAATACTCTCTGTACCTTTGGCCTCACCCTCTTTTAAAATTGCTCTTTTCTTGGCTCCTGTGACCATCTGTTTTCTTGGATCATTTCATTTGGCCTTTTGCAGATTTCTTCACTGCCTCCATTCTTTTCCTCTTTTCTTAAGTAGAGGCGGAATCCCCAAATCCAGGCATTGGTCCTCTCCGCTTCAATATCATCCATACCATAACCTCCACAGCTGTGCTTTAAGCCCCAAACTTTTCTTTTTTTTTTTTTTTAATTTTTTTTTTCAACGTTTATTTATTTTTGGGACAGAGAGAGACAGAGCATGAACGGGGGAGGGGCAGAGAGAGAGGGAGACACAGAATCGGAAACAGGCTCCAGGCTCTGAGCCATCAGCCCAGAGCCTGACGCGGGGCTCGAACTCACGGACCGCGAGATCGTGACCTGGCTGAAGTCGGACGCTTAACCGACTGCGCCACCCAGGCGCCCCAAGCCCCAAACTTTTCTTAAAGCATCAGCTCTGAATTGGAATATACAACTACCTGCTGAGCATCTTAAAATGGGTGTTCCTCTGCATATCACGTTCTGAAACAGTAATTCATTTTCTGTCCCCTTCTTACTCTCCCTATGTTTTCAATATCATCTCTTTTTGTTCTTTCCGTCTCTTGGGCCAGAAAACTTGGTCAGAATCATCTTCGAATCCTTCTTCTCTCTCATTCTCTACATTTAATCACTTGGCTACTTGAGTCTATTTTTTTCATAATTATGAATTTCCATTCCCAATGCCATTTTTCATAATTAGGCTTATAAGAGGCTGTCTGGATTACTATAATAGCCTTTTAACTGGAATTCCTTTTTCTCTCTCCCTTTCTTTAAGAAATACTGATCAATTCTGTGTCATGTGCCGACATCGTGCTGGAAGCTTGGGAAACAAAAGGAATTAGACCAGGCTCCTTCTCTGAAGAGCTCACAATGCAGTGGAAAAGAAAGATGTGAAAGATACTCACTCCCATAAATCATTGCACACATGGATGGTGTGTAGGTGGCCCAGAGAAAGGGGTGATTTTTTTTTTCAGGAAGTGGGCAGAGGACCTTAACAAGGGCTTAACACAGAAGGTGGCTTTGGGGCTGAGATTTGTGGGATAGGATTTCATCAGATGGAGAGTCATGAAGAGGGCATTCTCGGCCAAGGTAACAATGTGCACAAACTCACAGACACAACAAGGTGTGCGGTTTGTTTAGCAGTCTGATGTCACTGAATGCAGACTAAGTGGGAGCAGGAGACTGGACAGTGAATTGGGCTGGACTGTGAAGTGCCTTGAACGAGGTGTGTGGGTTTTGTTGTATAGAGACTTTGGAACCATTGCTTTCACTTCCCACATCTAACTAAATACTGAATTCTGAATACAATCAATACACTGATGGTTGAATCTAATCTATTTTCTCCAATGCCACTGACTCTGTTTTGTTTCTGCCCCGATTCTTGGGGGCTTTTGGCCAAATTCCCCTTTATAAGAATGAGAACATTTCTGTATCCAATCCTCAACATTTAATTAATTATATTTTCCTTTTCTTATAGAAAACAAGTGGGATTTGGCAATATATGGCAATATCAGGATCTGTGTGCGAATTCCTTAGAAGACAATCTACACACACACACACACACACACACACTTTTTCATTAAAATATGGTTGTCTGAGAAATGTCCCCATCCAGAAATTTTGATTGCTTATTGTTTTTGGCTACTACAGAATGGAGAGATAGTTCCTCATTGGTCTAGCCTCAAATAACATTATGAGTAGCCCATGATTTCTGCCAGCCACTTCTGCCCTAAGGGATATAATGAAAAGGGACAGAGCACCTGCCACTGCCCCTGATGTGAATGGGAAGCAAAGCCCTCCAGGTCTGCCTTTTTAGGAGGAGTATGCCATACCTCCTTGGTGGATCCTAGGCTGCTTGGACTGTTGCAGTACTCCATCTAGGGTATTCCACAAGGCCGCTAGTATCTACTTGTCCTGAGTAGAAAATAAATGGAACTGGAGAACAAATATTTGTCCACTTTCAAAATGTCCCTTGGTGTTTGAAAACTTCTGTCCCATTTTTTATTATACAGAATCAAAGTAGGCCTATCTTAGAAAACGGAACATCCCTAAATCCCTAATTTTGGAAAGATTTTTAAACAGGTTCTCACTATGCCTCACCCAGTTTGTTGTGCTACAAACTAATGATCTCCTTGCTTCCTGTCTTTCTTCTTCTGTTTATTTTACATTTTATTCTCTGATTTTGCTATTTATAATGCACACCTTCCACTTGTGTGTTTAAACTTTCTAGTATGCCTCTTGTTACTTATGGGATAAAGTTCCAAATTGCTTGTCGTGTCATACCTTGCTCTGCAACCTCATCACCCCTCTTGACTCAACACCACCATATGCAATTTCTAGGAATAACCCCCAATGTATGTAAGAACTGTATAATGTGTGCCTCTATCAGAGATTCTTGCTGCAGTTAGGAATTTGTTAGGCTAAACAACCCACTAGGAAGTCTATAGATTGATTTCTGAAGGCCCCTGAACCTCTTGAAATGAATCTTCCTCATTTTGAGTAAGAAATATATTAGAGCTTTTTTCAGGGGGATAAGCTCCATATCTTCTGTAAGATTTTCAAGTGGGCCTTTATAATCTCATGGTTAAGAACCACAGTAAATGTATTGAGGGCTTGGGCACTAGATAATAAAATTTGATAGAATAATATACAGAGTAAGAATGGATGTCAGTCAATGTTTTAGTCAGTTCATCAAGTCCAGAACCTCATAAAATGTAAAAACTGAGGCCCAGGGAATTACAATAACTTGTCTGGCATTATTTACACACTGAATAACACCATTTAGATTTCATTGTGTGTTATCTTCTCTATTGTTTGTTATTTCATATATTAATATTACCTTTTCAACCACAATAAAGTAGAAGCTACTTGAAAGCAAGAGCCTTTCCTTGAGGTGCTGCTGCTGCTAAAGATAATTTTTGAGGAAACTGACTAAAAACATGACTAATGGCACAGGCTAATTATTAGTAAGCATCAAACCAAGATATAAGACATATACAGTGTTCATATCGCTACTTCTTAATAGTTAGAGAACTCAATCTTCTCAAAAATCCTGGATTATGAAAATTTACTTATTTAAATATAATACACTCAATAGATCAGGCAATTTCCAAATAAGCGTGAGATTTTTTTAAATGAAGTGTTCTTGAAATGATGGATCCACATATTTGCAGATCTGAGAACACTTGTTTTTCATGTTACCCAGTGGATTTATGGAATGATTAAAGAAAGAAACTGCCATTTACCTGAGATATCTTTTATTAAGCTATGGGAAGCAGAGGAACTTGCTTCACATTTTTGTTTAACCTTTGCCAGATATTTCAAATCCTCTCATCGTTTTACTGATTTATAAAAGGGCTTAGGAATGGTTTTATTTTGTTAGAGAGCTAAAGTGCCCTCTCCTGTTTCTTTTCTGTCACTACAGTCAAATATCAGTTAAGATACTTGATTTAATAGAAAAGTTGTCCTTATAGAAATAAAAGCAATAAATTCATTCTGATAAAACTAAATTAAAACTATGGATTCTAATTATAACAAAAGAAATTATCATTAAGTAAACATTTACACATTTTGTAATTTGATCTGCAAATAAAATCCCAAATATTTGTCTTAATCATGTTTTTGTCACTTATGTTTTATATTAAAAATGCAAATTCTTGTTTATAAAGAACACTTTCAACTTTTGACATTTATGTAGCCTAAATTTTTTACTATGTTGACTAATATCTTTTTTAAAAAGATGAATCAAATAAATATGTTTCCAATTTAAATGTTCAGAAGCACAAAATCATTAAGGAGGGCCAATCATGATTTTATTCATGTAATTAACTAAGTTTACCACTGAGAAAAGAATCTCCATCTTGTTAAGATGTTGTGTGATTAATATTTTGAATAACCTAAAAATACAACTTTTGAAGCTTATTGCAAACTTAAATTTTGACTAATAATTATGCATACTAGTTCCCTTCACTACAAGATCTCAAGTTAGGTCAGATTCATTTCAACTGCTATTACTAACAGCATCATTAAAAAAATAAAGAAATTTTATCTCCAAGTCTTAATATTTCAGTTATCTACATGCTTAGGGGCTTAGAATCTGTAGAGACCATTCTTTTAGGAATTCATAAATCTAATCACTGCAGAAAATTTCTCTCTTTCTCACTCTCTTTTTTATAGGACCGACTATTCCATCACTTCCATGGTTATTAAAATTTTCTAGCTGTTGGTAACTATTCAGTTCTTGCACAAAGACACAAATCCTGGCTGCTGGCCTTTTGGCATCTGCTAATATTTTCATAGACCTCAACTGAACTTTCAGTCTGTTCATCGAATTTCAGAGGCTGACAATAGAAACCACTTCTATTTGTCTTTTAACCCTTCACTTTTAATCCTTTCCATAATCCACTTGAAAGTACTGTATTAGCCAGTTTACGGATAGAGAGAGAAAAGAAGAAAATCTATTGTCTCTCTGTAATGTTTGAGTTTCCCTTCCCTTTTCATCCAGAGAAAAGCAAATTAAGCAAACAATCAAACTGGGGGCAATATGGTGCATATAACTAAGATTAATATTGGATGAGCCTTAAACTTATAACACAGTCATTTGAGCCTCTCCTGTGTGCCAAAATTAGTCAGCAGAAGCAGCTGTAAAAAGCAGATACGAAAAAAAGGGGAAATGGCTTAGCAGTGAGGAGCAGAAGCAAGCAAGGCCTGCAAGAGAATAGTGAACTCACACTTAACAAACTACAGAACTAGAAATTTGCCATAACATACAGGTTCTTCTTGGGTTCGTCAGTTAGGCACTCCCACCTTTTCTGAAGCCCTGGGAAGAATAGTTTTCTGTTTCCCTTCCTCACCCTCACGGATTCTTACTCCAAGGGAAGAGGCATGGGCTGCCTGTTTGGTGACTGTTCTGCCCCTGCTTCCGAAAGGTCAGCAGGTCTGGATCAGAGCTCAGACCATCTCAAGGTAGATGGAAGGCCGGTCTCTGCATCAGCAGTTCTAGGTGAGAGGGCCTCCTTTGCCTAGTGGCCCTTCCTCAGGTAGGTTAGCCCCCAGGCGAGGGAACCCTATCATGGACATACTGACATAAGCTGTAGTCTCCAAGTGAATGCTACTGGTAATAAAAATGTTAGGTGGACACCTGGAAAATGATAAAGGTCTCATTTATTATGATGCAGTTGGTCTCTGCCATATTTTCCCCTGTGTTCTGAGAACAGTTGTATTGTCAGCCAGTGAGCCTGTAGGGTAGGTAGTCTTGGCCGAGTTTTATAGCATGTCCACACTGCAAATCCTCTCAGCCAATGAGGTTTGTTGTCTGTTTGTTTTTATTTTTAACACGCTATACTGAACGCATGGCTTCTGCCATGTGTGTCATTTAATTAGTTGTGCCCAATTTTTCTGACATTTGTGTTTTGGCAAACCTTTTAGACTTATAATGTCATACAACTTATGGAAGTAGAAAGGTGGAACCGGTTGCAAATAAGAGAAGCTTATCATGATGCAAATTAAAAATGAGTTTTATATGGCTTTTAAAGGAATGTTTGCAGGAACACAGGATAAAAATAAGTGACAATTTGGAATTGGTGGAAGTTCTTTAAAGACCTGAGGAACATAATAAACTTTATGGCAGTCAAGAAAGATTGACTAAGAGTCATGTCAACAGTAGATAGAAGAACATGTGTACAGATTCATAGATTTGAAGAGGAGAACAAGTGCTGGATGCCAGAGGCAGCCTATCTTTTTAGGAATTAAGCTACCCTGTTCCAGTCCTAGAATCAGCCATTTCTCCTAGAAGCCTTGGTTTCTTTTAGTGGGACCGAGGTCTGGGTGCTAGGTTTGCTTGTTGCTACTCTGGCCTTTGCTCTTTGGCCCTTTACAGTGAAGAGAACTAGGATGCATATGCACATGTATGTATATACCGGCATACCAGTATACAGACACCCATACATATACACATGTGGATGTACATATATGTGCACATAAGCTTCATATAAATATTTTCTAAAATCATGAGTTTACACCAATCCCTCCGGTTCTAATACACTCCCAATGAGTTATTTCTTGTCTTCCAACAACACCAACCCATTTAATCATTTGTTCGATCCTTTATTTAGTACATCTAAAATAGTTTCAGAATTGCTTTTCCCATGACATTAGAATAAACAACGTACTAAGAAGAGTTTGGGATTTATTTGTAGTCTCACTCCCCATGTACCCCAAGACAAGGGTATATGGTCAAATACTGTGTTCCTCTCCCTCCCTCCCTGTCTCCCTTCCTTAAGTGTGGCTATAGTATTCATGTGAAATATAAGTAGGCTCGTGTGTTTCAGTTTGCTTTCAGTTTTAACAGTTTCTTTGTATTCTTGACTTAATTTAATTATTTGAATATGTAGAATATTAATATGATTTTGAAAGTCAAACAATACAAAAGGGTATAATCTGAGATGCTTCACTGCTTCTTGTATTCCTTCTACACAGTTTCTGCAACCCCTTGTAGACAACCAATTACATTGTCTTCAGGTTTGTGCTTCTTGTGTTCCTTTTTGTAATGATAAGCCATTGTGTGAATTTGAAAGTTTCCCCCTTATTTTTACACAAAAATTAGCTCACTAGATACTTTTTTATGTATTTTTCTTTTTTCACTAGTAATATCTTCTGGAAATCATTCCATACCAGCACATAGATCTCCTCCTAATTGTATTTCACAGTTGCATAGTACTCCATTGTGTTGTGTTTCATAGTTGCATAGTACTCCATTGTGTGTACATACCATCATTTATTCAACCAATCTCCTATGCTTGACAATGACAAATAATACTCTGTGAATAACTTTGTGCATTCGTGTTTTTCATATTGTTGGAGGTAGATGTTCAGGAAATATTCATAGAGGGAATTCTGTGTTGTGGACTGGTTTTGTTGCATAGAGTTGGTTAGATGGTATCAAATTCCCCTTCTTAGCGGTCACACTATTTTTCATGTTGATCAGCAATATACGGCAGTGCCTATTTTTCCACCACCTCATCAACAGAGTATATTGTCAAGCTTTTGAATTTTGTAAATCTGACTGGTGAAAATAGATTTCTACTGGATTTTTTCCTCAATTAAAAAAATTCTTAATCAATTAGGCATTTAACCCTTTATCTGTGACATGCTGTGAATATTTTTTTCCAGTTTGTCAGATGTCTTTGACTTTGTTAATGTTTTTGCCATGCAAAACATTTTATTAGTTTTAACTAGTAAATAGTCAAATTTACTAACGTCCTCTTTTACTGTATCTGGGACTTTAGATCATAGCTAGAAAGCCTTTCCTTATACACATACTTTAGAAGAATTCACTTATGTTTTCTTTTGGTACTTGTATACTTTTATTTTTATATTTATATCTCTGATCCCTTTGGAGTTTATTCTTGGGTGTGATGAAAATAATGGATCTGCTTTCACCTTCTTCCAAGTGGCTATCCAGTCATCCCTATGCTATATGTTAAACAGAGCATCTTTGCTCCAGTGATTTGAGATACCTCTTTTATCATAAACTAGATTTGTATATGTAGTTGGATCACTTTCTGGAAGTTTTATTCTTTTTGATTGGTCTGATGGCTTCTTCTTGTGCCAATACCATACCGTTTAATAACTGTAGCACATTTTTATAGCTGGTTGCAGTTCTTTCTCTTGTCCCCCAACCCCCACTGCCACCCGCCACCCTACAGATCTTCCTATTCAGTAATTTCCTAGACACCCTTGTGTTTTTTTTCATTTTTATTTTTTAATAAAACTAAAATTTTAATCAACACAAAGGTCACTTTCACTATATTATTATTAATGAATCATACTTAACTTGGATTATGGGAAATGCTTTTGTAAATGGAAGAATGATAGCCATTTTATTCCTTCTCTTTATGAGTTGAGTATATAAGAAAATTATTTCAGTTTAATACAGCCTTGAAAAGAAGTTAATTTTATTGCCTGGTTCCTAGTATCTTCTCATTCTTCTTACTTTTCATATCTCATCAAAAATCCATCCCACCAAGGGGGAAAGAAAACCATGCCATCATCGTGTTCTGGTAGCTTCTTCTTCTGGACTTTACAGTTGAAAACAATCTTTTATCTCATCACTCTTTGAATTAGTACAATCCTCTATTGTATGTATTTATGGTTCCAAAACTAACTCAAGACAATTGTAGCTCACTGTTTCTGCCTTGGGATTATTTCTATACTGACATGCCCCCTAAAAGAAACCAGAGAAGATTAAACCAGCCCTGTTTTATCGTGGTAAAGCATGCTACTTTAAATTAGAGTAAGTAAAACTATGATCAATTTTCATCTGCTTCGAATCTGTGATTCAAGAAATCATATCTGTTGACCCCAGTGTTCCATGAAGATCTATTATGCCTTAAAAATTCAGATCCTATTTTTGAAAAAGGCAGAGAAAAGGGGCGCCTGGATGGCCCAGTCAGTTAAGTGTTTAACTCTTGATTTCAACTCAGGTCATGATTTCATGGTGGTGAGATTGAACCCTGTGTCAGGCTCAGTGCTGGGCATGGAGCCACTTAAGATTCTCTTTCTCCCTCTGCCCCTCCCCCAATGCATGCACGCAAGCTTTCTCTGTCTAAGAAAAAAAAAATTTGGATCCTATAGAATTTATGTTTATCATCATAGTACATTTTATTTTGTTTCTGGCATAAATTAGCATTTAAAAAATTATATTCCCCATAAAGTTCCTTCAAAAAGAGAACGATTCTCTCATTAATTGTGGAAGATATTTTGTAATCTCAAACTCACACCACATATTTTAGTTGATCAACAGAATTTTACACTCTATTGACACAGTCCAAGGCTTTAAAAAAAAAGCATTCAGGGGCGCCTGGGTGGCGCAGTCGGTTAAGCGTCCGACTTCAGCCAGGTCACGATCTCGCAGTCCGGGAGTTCGAGCCCCGCGTCAGGCTCTGGGCTGATGGCTCGGAGCCTGGAGCCTGTTTCCAATTCTGTGTCTCCCTCTCTCTCTGCCCCTCCCCCGTTCATGCTCTGTCTCTCTCTGTCCCAAAAATAAATAAACGTTGAAAAAAAAAAATTAAAAAAAAAAAGCATTCAAAAAATAAAAGTAAAAGAAAATAATGAGAATGCAGCTCAAAAAATGTATCACACCAAATTAGACACTAAATTCTATGTGTCTATGAAAAGCCAATGGACCATTTCATGAAGGCTTAACTTTTCAATCAGAAGAGATTGTCCTCAATGCTAAAGAACTTTCATTTTAGAAAACTTTGTGATTATTCTTGCTGTTGAAACTTTTAAGCATTTTATCAGTCAGTTTAATGTCTTTTGTGAATTTTCATTTGATATATTTTCCCATTTTTTCTATTAAAGTCTTTGTTGAATTATTTAAGAGTGTCTCACATATTATGTCTATTAATCCTCTCACTGTCATAAGTTTTGCAGATATTTCCTCCCAACTATTATGTGTTTCCATATTTGGTTTGGCATATTTTGATACATAAGGTTTTAATTATCTTTATTTATATCAGTGCTTTGTATTGTGGATTTTGAAAATTCCTGTAATGCTTAGAAGATTTTCTCTCATCTTCAGATTATTTAAATATTCACCTATTTGACCTAAAAAATGTTTAACTTTTTAATCCAGCTACAATTTATTTTGCTGTACAGTATGAGGTGAAGATCTAACTCTTTTTCTGTTAACCAGTTGTCCTAGCACTAATTAAAGAATAATTTATTCTTTATCTATTCATTTATAGTGATCTTTATCATAGACATAATTTTGTATGTAGGCTTTCTTTTCTGTTTCAGTGATGTATTTGTCTATTCCAGAGACAGTACTATCCATTTTAATTATTGTAGCTTTGAAAATTTTTCAATATCTTGGCAAAGCAAGTCTCTCTCAATATACTCTTTAAAATTTTTCTTGACTATTCTCACGTTTTATTTAAAAAAATTTTTTTTTTCTTTCCACGTTTTTATTTATTTTTGGGACAGAGAGAGACAGAGCATGAACGGGAGAGGGTCAGAGAGAGAGGGAGACACAGAATCGGAAACAGGCTCCTGGCTCTGAGCCATCAGCCCAGAGCCTGACGCGGGGCTCGAACTCACGGACCGCGAGATCGTGACCTGGCTGAAGTCGGACGCTTAACCGACTGCGCCACCCAGGCGCCCCTATTCTCACGTTTTAAAAATAGATGAACTTCCATGTAACTTAACAATTCTTTTTTTATCCAGAACACACCACATTTATTCATGTTCACTGGAAGACTTTGTTGTTTTCTTCATTTCGATCTTTGTATGTTTCTATAGGTGATATGTTGGGTTCTCTTGGCTGGCTCTCTGCTCTGATTTCATAAAGTTGAAATCATGGTGTCCTTAAGTCTGCTTCTTTTTTGGAGGCTCTGAGGATGAATTAGCTTTCAAGATCTTTCATTTTGTTAACAGAATTTAGTTGCATGTGGTTGTGCAAATGATGTTTTTGTCTTCTTGCTGGCTATAGGCTGGTGGTTGTTCTCAGCTTCTAAGCTCTGCCTCCATTCCTTGGCCAACAACCCCCTTTCTCTGTCTTCAAGGGCAGCAATGGCTAGTCAACCATTCTCATGTTTTGAATGTCTCACACTACCCCTCTACCTCACTTCTCCTTTGCTCCATCTCTCCACACCTCTCTGACCCTGTGTGTTTATTTTGCATATGAATTTTAAGGCCAACTTATCTAGCTCTATAAAAAAGCCCACTGGAATTTTTATTGGGATCAGATTACATTTGAAAATTAACTTAGAATTGACATCTTGATGATGTTGAGATTTGCTAATAAAGAATAAGAGATGTCAGGCTCCTGGGTGGCTCAGTCAGTTGAGTGTACAACTTTTGCTCAGGTCATGATCTTGCGTTCGTGGGTTCAAACCCCGCGTTGGGCTCTGTGCTGACAGCTCAGAGCCTGGAGCCTGCTTCTGATTCTGTGTCTCTTTCTTTTTCTGCCCTTCCCCAGCTTGTGCTCTGTCTCTCAAAAAATAAAATAAAACATAAAAAAAAGAGATGTCTTTCCATTCTTTTAAGCCTGTTTCTGTGTCTTACAGAAGTACTTTAATAGATTTTTTCATATAGATTTTGAGCATTTCTTGTGAAATTTGTTCCTATTTTATATTTCTTGTTGCCATTGTAAATGGTTTTGTGCATTCATTATATTTTCTAGCTGGTTACTATTTGTGTATATGAATGCTACTGATTTTTACCTGTTAGGTTTATATCATGCTCCCTTATTATTTTATTGTTTTTATTCATTTTATCTTTGATTCTCTAGGATTTTCAATGTATACTATCATGTAATCTGCAAACAGAGGTAGATTTATTTATTACTCCTGTACCTCTGGTTGTTTTCTCCCATCTGATTGTATTGACTATTACCTTCAGACAATGCTAGATACCAGTGGAGATAGTGGGCTTGCTAGCTTTGTTACTGACCTCAGTGGGAATCCCTCTAATGTTTCCCTGTTAAGTAAGGAAATAGCCATTCCTTACTATTTTCCTGATAGTTTTTATGAGGAATGAATACTTAATTTTGCTAAAGTCATTCTTCAACACATATAAAGAAATTCATATCATTTTTACCCATAGACATTACAATGGTAAATTAATTTGTCATCTAATATTAAGCATTTTTACATTTAGTATAAACCTTATTTGATTCTGGTGTATTAATTTTTTAATGTGTTGTTAGAGTCAGTTCAGTAGTACTTTATTTAAAAATTTTTATATCAGTCTCATAAATTATATTGATCTACAGGTTTTTGTACTATGTTTATCAGGTTTAGATACCCATGTTATATGTGGCTTCATAAAAAGAAGTCAAAAGTCATTCTTGACTTCTTATTGTCTGAGACAATTTATGTATCATTAGGATTGTCTGGTCTCTAAAGGTTTGATAGAATTCTCCTGTATGATCATCTGGGCTTGATGCTATCATGTGGGGTAGCTAGAAATTTGTTCCCAATTTTGTGAAAACTGGTCTAAATTTTCTACATTTACTGGGATCAGTTTTGGTACACTATATTTGCTTAAAAATTTATCCATTTCCTCTAGGCTTTTGACTTGATTTGCATAAGGGCAAATGACTTAAAATTTTTTCTTTTGGATCATAATTATCCCCAAGTTATAATTACTCATTTTGTATATTTGTGATTTCTCCTTCTTTTCTTGATTAAATTAGCTAGTGGTTTGTCTATTTTTGTTTATTTTTCTAATGAACCAGGATTTTTATTAATTTGACCTACTGCTTTTCCATTCTCTATTTCATTAATTTCTGATTTTAACTCGAATAATCCCATCTTCTAATTTCATTTGATTTACTTATTTTGTTCCTTGTTCAGTGTTTTGAGTTGGGAATTTAATTATTTTTATTCTTTCATTTTTATTGATCTTGGTATATAGGGTTACAAATAATTTACATTGCTTTACGTACATTCCATAATTTCTGGTATATAGTGTTTTTATTATTGCTATTTTTTCAGAAATACATTAATTTTGTTTTATTCCCATTTCACCCAAGAATTACTTCATGAAAAATCTTTAATTTCCAAGTGAGATGTCTTTCATTTTTTGTTTAGTTTTATTTTCCAATTTTAATGCATTGTGGTCAAATCAGTTTTAGTATTTCATGTTATGGAAACTATCAAAGTTTTCTTTGTGTCCTAGAACAGTGTGGTTTACAAATATGGCCTGGAGGTCTGTGGTCTGTACCTTTTCTTGTAAGTTTCTTAAAAAACATAAATGGAGAACTTAATAGAGTATTTTAAAGCATATGCAGAGTGTAACAATCATGAAGTTAGGAAACACTTCCACCTCAAACTTTTTTCCAGTGACAACTTCTTTCTCCCATTTTAGAGGAAACCACTCTACTGACACTTATAACAATTAGTTTCTTTTCTCTAGTTTTACCACCTAAATATAAATTTCTAAACAATATGGTTTTATGTTGTCCATTTTTTACCTTATGCAAATAGAATAAGTTTTAAAATAAAACTTATTTTGAGATAACTGAAGAGTAACATGAAATTGTGAAAGATAATACAAAGAGATCCCATTAATTCTTTCTGCAGTTTTCCTTACTGGTAGCATCTTGGAAACCTATAGCACAATTATTACAATCATAATATTGACATTGATACAATCAACAAATCTTACCCAGAAAGACCTTCAATTTTCTCCTTTTCTTTCCCTCCATCACCTCTTATCCAAGGAGTACAATCTCTTTTCTCTCTCTACAATCCTCCCTAAGAATCACTGCCTCTCTGAGGGTGCTACTTTAAGCCTTGACCACTTTCAAGCCCCTTCCCTGTAGCCAGGTCTGTGAATTACCAAATCCCAATGTGTGTTTGATAATTTATTGTAGGTCTCACTTCCCCCTATTGGCCCCTCACCCCACCTCTCTATGCATACAGGTTCACTGAGATGGTTTGCAGGTATTGGGAGCTTTGTCAGATTTTTTTTTCTCATAAGTGACTTGAAAGTTGCAGTGTTTTCTGTTCCCTAACAATGTTTAAGTCATAGATCCTGTGTAGTTTTATTTGTTCTTCTTGTTGATTGTAAAGTTATTTTGGGAATGTCATGAGGAGATTTGGAATCAAGTTACTGCTATTGTTCTTCAACCTCATTTAATCTCTCTAACAGCTCTGTGAGTACTATCACCTCTCTGTCCGTTGAATAGGAGGAAACTGAGGCCCAGAGAAGTGATACCCAAGAAATTGGTTAAGTGGTACACCTGGGAATTGTTGATACACATTTAATAAACTCTCAGGGTTGAAGATATTGTAACATTTCTGTTGCTTAGATCATTGCTATAACACACACACCCATTGTGGCTACTGAAATTTCTGCTTGAGTATCTCTAGCAATAATGAACCCATTGCCTCCAAATATTTGGATTCTGTAAAATGGCTAAAAAGTTTTTTCTTGTGGTGTGTTGAATTCTACTTCTGTGTGTCTTTAACTTTGGTTAAGGTTATGCCTTGAGGTCAACAAGGTTCAAATCTAAACCCCTATCTTAATTCTGGTGCTTTATTGTTGGAAGTCAGAAATCCATCCTACTCTTCAACAAAACATCTTTGAATCTCCTTTACCAAATGGCCACATTGTTTTAGACATGTCCTACTTTACTTATATCTCTATAGAAATAAACGCAGAACTACTTGCAAAGTCTGACCAACATAAAATAGGACAATGTGTTCTCCTCTTCTGGACATATCATATATTAATAAAATGTCATTGTATATATAGTGGTTTGTTTTGTTTTGTTTTACCATCATGCCACTCTGTGAATTGCAAAAGTAGTGGTTAGGACAAGCCTCGAGTCTTTTTCCACATTTGCTGATGACAAGTCACAGGTCCCTACGAGGTCCTTGTACAGGTAGCTGTCTAATCCCCAAGGCTGGACTTCTACATTTATACCAATTCATTTTCATTATATCCAGCCTTGCCCATCCTTTTGGCTTACTGGGCTTACTGAGATTTTACTGGAGCCTTGATTCATGTACTGTAAGACTCTGTCCTCTTGTTTTCTTTAAAAAAATTAATCATAAGTCCAACAATATTTTTATCTTAGTGAACTTAAAGATGTGGTGTAGGGCAGGACTGAAACAGAGTCTTGATGCCATTCAAATCTTCCCTCTAAATTGATGACTCTTAAAGTGGTATGTTTTAAGGTATGTAACAAGTTATGGGTAGACTATAACCCATCTTCTTTATCTGTTAAACAGTAATACACACCTACCCTAAAATGTAGCTGAACATTTGATGATCTTGTAAAACTCAGGATTCTTAGTTTTGATTTCAGATAAATGGGTCAAGTAATTTCTTTCAGTAGACTTTTTTTCAGAAAGTCTTCATTCCCTGTCTTTCTACCCCCTACCCTAGTATGGTTAATCAAAGAATAAAATTTACACATGTTATTTTTTATAATAGTTACCATTGTTTCATTTTGGTATCACCAGTGTAGGTAACATCACACACTTTCTATTAGCTCTTTATAAGCATGTATTGGCACTTTTCTTTTACCTTAGTGTTTTTTTCCTCTTTGTTACACTGGATGACATTCCATTGGACAACTGATTGTTTATCTGCTCCTTGCATACATTGTGACCTGATAGACTGAACAGGGAGGAATCATCACATAAGATGAGCATAAAAAGATTATTTATAATTAAGATATCAATGAATATATATTTTGCTGAAGTATAATTAAAATACAGTGTTATATTAGCTTCAGGTGTACAGTATGATGATTCAATAATTCTATACATTTCTGAGTGCTCATCAAGGTAAGTGTACTCTTAGTCCCCTTTATTTATTTCACCCATTCCTCCCTCCTACCTCCCCTCTGGCAACCACCAGTTTGTTCCATGTATTTAAGAGTCTGTTTTTTTTGTTTTTTTTTTTTGTATTTTTGTATGTTTTGTTTCTTAAATTCCACATACGAGTGAAATAATATGGTATTTATCTTTTTCTGATTGACTTCTTTCACTTAATATTATACTCTCTAGGAACATCCATGTTGTTGCAAATGGCAACATTTCATTCCTTTTTTGTAACTGAGTAATATTCCATTGTATATATATCTCACATCTCTTTTATCCATTCATCTATGGATGAACACTTGGGTTGTTTAAATATCTTGGCTATTGTAAACAATGCTGTGATAAACAAAGGGGTGCAGACATCTTTTTGAATTAGTGTTTTCATTGTCTTTAGGTATAAATACTCAGTAGTGGAATTACTGAATCATATAGTAATTCTATTTTTAATTCTTTGAGGAATCTCCATACTGTTTTCCACAGTGGTTGTATCAATTTGCATTCCCACCAAAGGTGCATGAAGAGGTTCCTTTTTCTCCACATCCTCACCAATATTTGTCATTTCTTGTGTTTTTGATTTTAGCCATTCTGACAAGTGTAAGATAAGATCTCATTGTGGCTTTAATTTACATTTCCTTGATGATTAGTGATGTTGAGCATCTTTTCATGTGTCTATCAGCCATCTGCATGTCTTCTTTGGAAAATGTCTATTCAGCAATGAATATATCTTATAGGAATTTATCTTCTGTAAAATTCTCCTACATAATGCACACCCATATTAGCTTAATACAGTGAATGACCATGTTGTTCTGCATGGAAGTTCAAGGATTTTTAAATGAAAGTTGGCCACATCTGTATTTATATCAAATCCCAACTCCCAGAATGAAACAACCAAAAAGCTCACCATAATTAAGCAAGTCTTAGACCAAATCCAGGGCCTACTTGAAGAGTCACACTGCACAGCAGTGTCATTAGAGTCTTTATTTGCCAGTTGCTATTATCAACAGAAAATGCTGATGCTGTTCATCAAGAAAGTCTTCATCCTTTAAGATACCTTAAAAATTTAACACATATGTAGATTAAACAAAAAATGATTGAAAATGGTATCCCAAAACAAATTTGTGTACTAATCATTGTTTATAATGATCTCAAACATTGTTTGAGATATCCCAGATTTTGAGTGTTTTAATTAACAAATGAGATATGACTTTTATTTATGTACTTACTTTTTATTTTAGAGGGAGAGACAGAGTGTGTAAGTGGAGGAAAGAGTGAGAGAGAGAAAGAGAGAGACAATCTTAAGCAGGCTCCATGCTCAGTGCAGAGCCCAAAACGGGGCTTGATCCCATGACTGGGGGATCATGACCTGAGTCAAAATCAAAATTCAGCTACTCAACCAACGGAGCCACCCAGGTGCCCCGAGAAATAACTTTTAAAATGTTCATCAGTTTAAAAAAATAATACTTTATAGAATGTTTTTGAAATGACACAATTATAATGAGCAGACTAGTGACTGTCAGGAATTAGAGATGGTGGAGAGAAGAGGGGGTGAGTAAGACCATAAAAAGTGAGATCTTTGTGATGATGTAATAGTCTCTATTTTAATTGCAGTGGTGCTTACATGAATCTATACATCTAATAAAGTGGCACAGAACTACACAAATACATTGTTTTCTAGTTTTGATAAGGTACTGTAACTTTGAAGGATGTAACTATTGGGGGGAAACTGGATGTACATAGGATCACTCCATACTATTTTTGCAACTTCCTAAAAACCTACACTTATTTCAAAATAGAAAGTTAGAAAACAACTATACAACCTACCACAATCATCTAGATCATTTTACAAGTTAGCTCAGTATCATCTAACAACTATTTGCCAAGGTTAAACATACACATAGTAATTGCCTCTGATCATTTCTGTAATGAAGCAGGATTATAAACAAATAAACTTAAAATGTTTCCAAAAAAAAAACTATTGAATGAAGGGCTAGGGATTTGGGGACTAAATGAATAAAGTAACCTTACAAAGTTAAAGTAACCTAACAGTCATTTTTTGGCAAGTAATAATGAAAACCTCAAGTCTTTAAAAAGGTAACTCTGCTAGTTTAAGGGATGAAATTTCCTTGTCTTTTTCATCTTGTAGGAACACCTATTGCCCCGTTAGTCATTCAAAAACTTACACAATGGGTCCTAGGATCTTGTGTTTACTTAGGTTTCAGGAGGGTAATCCTCAGGAAAGAACTTCAGAATCTCTCACGTTCATTGTCATGGTAGTCAGTGCTACACAGCTAACTTGTTTAGTGTACTTGGCTGGTGGATTTGGAAATTCCCATAACTGAATTTAAACATGAGAACCTGGAAAATTTGGTGATTGCATATACAGAGAGAGCAAAGTATACATGGATGATGGAGTGACTGTACAGAGTCATAGTGTCTGAGGGACAATTAAACCTAAAAAAGGTGAAATCATATACCAACTTACACCATGAACACTATAAGGACAGTCAGAAATTAAGTAACACTCAGGACAAATTAGCATTCTTTAGCTAACATTATTGTTAACAGTCTGTTGGCACAGTATGAATCTCAGAATTAAGGAAGGTAGAAAAGAGGCCATGAGCTCATGATATTTTAAGTTGCAGACGAAATGCATGGACCAGAGAATGACAGGAATTCTTCTTCCACATACTATTAATCTTGGATTAATCATAGACATCAAGATTGTACTTCTTAAGTGCTTTCATTACTATTATAAAACTAAAAGGCAAACCAAGAAACTAAGTTTAGTTTTCTGCAGGTCATGGAATACCAAGAGACATAATAAATGAAAAAAAAAAAGACCTATTGGGTCAGAGAGACCTGGATTTGAGACATATATCTGGCACCAACAGGCTATAGGAGTTTGAGCAAGTTATTATGCAAACTATTAAGTTTAGGATAAATTATATTATGGCTACAAACAACCTCCTTCTCTATCCTCAACCTGAATCTCAAGAGCTTGCCAGGACAAAAATTTCCTTTGTATGTCCAATGCTGGTCCAGCAGAGGGCCACTGTCGAGCATAGTCACTCAAGGATTCAGGTGACAAAAGCTCCATTTTGACAAGGGTTTCACTAACACATGGGGAAAGGAACATAGCAAATTGTATACAAATATGTTCACATTTCACTGACCAAAGCAGGTCACGCCTAAACTAAGAAGATATGGAGAAGTGCAAGCTTCTTAATATGCCAGAAGAGGAGGAGAACTGAAATATTTGTCAACAACCCCACATTTTCTTAACTCCTTCAACCTCATTTTCCTCCCCTGGGAAAAAATGAGACAATAATACTTAACATAGTAGAAGGTACTTGTGCATATCACGAAATGTGCAGGAGCAGATCTCTGGCGCCATGCTGCCTAAGTTGGAATCTCAGTCCTAAGGGTTGTTAGCACAACTTGGGCACTTTTCTTCATTTCTCTCACTTCAGATTCCTCATTTGAAAAATAATATTCATGCCTATTATTTAATTGTGAAAATTAAATCAGTTAATATGAGCAAAAGGTTTAAAACAGTGCCTGGTGCATAATAAGGACACTAGGTATTTACTTTTGTCCCCTAACATGGCTTCTGGAACACAGAGAATCTTTACTGAGGATTGGTGGTTATCATGATGATGATTATCACCAGAACTGAAGCCATGCTTGCTGTTGCGCAGCACTGTCTTATTCATACTTGTGCATACAAAAAGAAAAGTTAATAAAAATCTAATCAGAATCTACTGAGTGCACTGGATTGGATTCTGTAGAACCTAAAAAAGGTTCACTGAAGCATAAGACTTTGCAGCACGTGCAGCAGATGAGTCCCCACAAAACTAGAAGCTTCTTGAAGGTGGGAATATCTAATTGCTGCCCACTGTTGTGCAGTGCCATCGCTGTACTAGCTTATGCTAGAGCCGAATGAGTATTTGTGGAGTGGGATGAGATGGAAGTGGCCCAGCATAACTGCAGTGACTGCACAGTACAAACAATGTGTAATCAGAGCACACAGGAAGTAAGGTGGAGACTTGGCCTCTTCAGCAAACTCACATGACTAGGCTAGCAGCACTAAAACCAGTTTATTTTAAAATTTAAAGGTGGTTTTAAAGACGTGTTGCCCCCCCCCCGTTTTTTTGGATTTACTAAACCTAGGTGTTGAAAGCATCTAGAAATTCAAAGCTTTCCAAGTGACTGAATTACACAGTGAAGTCCTGGAGGCTGGCAGATTCTCAAGTAATGGGCATTACCAAACCGCAGGAATAACTTACCCTGAGACTTGGAGGTTAAAATAGGATGCATTTTTCTCTTTGAGTCAAAAAAGAAGCACGTTAAGGCCATACTTGGTGTTTTGGTGACAAAGATTTTGATGAACTCAACATTACAGAATGTTTGGCAGTCACTCTAAGATCATAGGGTATTTTTCTGGTCAGTCTGGAGGCAATTTTTATGCTTTAATTATGATTGTTTTTAAGATCATCCAGATCATCATATTTCTCTCTTTCAGACATGCAGGCTCCTAGGTAGTATACTACAGAGGTGTGTTAAACTGGAGGCTCTAAAGTGTATCATTCAAAAATAAAATTCAAAAGTAAATTATCTGTAAGAATTTGTGAATTTATTTTCGGGGAAAGGGAACTACTTTACTGAAGCCAACATTATTATTTTTTGTTGTTTGGGACTATCCCAAGCCTTATATGTGTCATTTCCAAGTTATTGTGACAACCCAAAGTGCCTACAACCATTTCCAAACACCCTCGTGGGGCTACACTGTTCCCAGATGAGAATCATTAAATGGAGCTTGTTGGTACATGTGACTTGATACGTGAAGGAGTCAAGGTTTTTTTAGTTTTGGCTGAATATAAAAGCATCCTTAAACTGGTGTTTGAAGTTGAAGTCATTTCTTAAAAACTAAATTTTAAAAGACAATTTTAACAACCACAAAACATTCTTTTGTTGAAAGAAAAGACACAAATTCAATCACAATAACCATTCTCAACCCGAAAAGTAAGAATGCTAAATTTACTATTTGTTTACATTTTTGACTCTGAGTGGTAGAGGGCTTATGTTTCTAACCCAATCCTGTATTACTTGGCTATGGAAATTCTCTAAGGCATTGCAGAGTCCAGCTGGCTATGTCTCCTTCAGTTCTTGAGTGGCTCCTGACACCTGTGTAACCCTGTGCAAGTCAGTTAACTTTTTGATTCCTTGTCCTTCCCTGAAACATGTATCTGAAGTGGTGTGGCAACATGGCAAGAGTGGAATGAATGCTTCTCAACATTAGCCATTTCACTCTGATCTTTCAGTAATTTGGTGACTAGACTGAGTTGGTACGGTAAGATTTAAAAAACATTTTTTTTAATGTTTGTTTATTTTTGAGAAAGAGAGAGAGAGAGAGCAAGCAGGGGAGGGGCAGAGAGAGAGGGGGACACAGAATCCGAAGCAGGCTCCAGGCTCTGAGCTGTCAGCACAGAGTGCGATGTAGGGTTCAAACTCATGGATGGTGAGGTCATGACCTGAGCTGGATGCTTAACCACCCGAGCCATCCTGGCACCCAGTACAGTGAGATTTTTGAGAAGAATGGTGTTCTGTGAAATAGGACAGTATCTTAAAGAAAATAGGATGTTTGTTTAAAAGTCAATTTGCTGTGTGAACTTATGGATGGCTGAACAGTTCGTGCCAGTTTCAGCGGATGTTCCTCAAGATGTATGCTGTTACTGTGTTTTGAGAGAAAGATTCTCTGGGAGGAAGAATTTCTCTTAGTGACTGCTTGACTAAGAGTTCTACCTGTCTAATTCAAGATCAGATGATAAAGCCTTAATTTTAAAAATTTAGTTAAAAAACTTATTAAAGTATAATACATAATCAGAATATTGCAAAGATAAATTTCAGTTTGAAGACATTTCATGAAGTGACACACTTGTGTAACCAGTACTTAGACCAAGAATCAACATATTACCAGCATCCCAGAAGTCCTGTCCTTCATGCCCAACTACAGTCACTGGTTTCCCACCCTGCAAGGTAACCATATTCGGCCTTCTATATAGATCAGATTTGCCTGTGTTTGAAATTAATATAAATAGAAACATAAAGTATACCCTTTTTTGTGTCTGGCTTATTTCATTCAGTTTTATGTTTTGAAATTCAGTGATAATTTCATGTGAATTGTACATTGTTCATTCTCAGTGCTGTGTGGTATTTGGTTGTATGAATGTATAATTTATAAATCCTACTGTTAGTGGGTATCCATGTAGTTCCCAGTTGGGCTATTACAAATTATACTGCTATGAGCATTCCTAGGTCATTTCTTTTGGAGAGCATTCTACATATTTCTGTGGGATAGAAGACAAGAGCTGGGACATATAATATGGATATATCTAGCTTTAGTAGATACCACCAGTCTTCTAAGTGGTTGGGTCCCAGCGAATGCTTCCATCTGTAGTGTTTATCCACATCCTTGCCAACACTTTTTTCTTTTTAATTTTACCCATATTAGTAGTTGTGTCTTGGCACTGAGCTGTGATCTCAATGTGCATTTACTTGATAACTAATGAGGCTGAGCAACTTTTTATGTTAATTTCTCATTTGCATATCCTCTTTTTGTTCAAGTCTTAGCCCATTTTTTCTGGTAGGTTGTCTGTCCTATTAATTTGTCGGAATTCTTTATATATTCTGGGTGGATACAAGTTGTTTGGTATTTTTGTTGCAAATATATTCTCTATACATTATATTTTCATTTTCTTTTCTTTAAAAATTTTTTTAAGGTTTATTTTTATTTTAGAGAAAGACAGAGCTGGAGCAGGGGAGGGGCAGAGAGAGACACAGAATCTGAAGCAGGCTCCAGGCTCCGAGTTGTCAGCATAGAGCCTGACATGGGGCTCGAACTCATGAACTGTGGGATCTTGACCTGAGCCGAAGTTGGATACTTAACCGACTGAGCCACCCAGGTGTCCCTATCTTTTCATTTTCTTGATGATTTTTGATGAATAGAAATTCTTGATATTATTTTTTTCTTTCCACTAGTGTTGTCTTGTGAGTTTTTAAAGGAATTTTGCCCACTCCAAGGTCCCAAGGTCATAAAGATGTTTTTTCCCCTAGAAGCTTAATTGTCTTATCTTTCATATTGAGATCTACAATCCATCTGGAATTGATTTTTATGCATGGTGTGAGGTAGAGGCTAAAAATTCATATTTTTCAATAAGGGTATTAAGTTAACCCAATAATGCTTATTAAAAAAGACCATCTTCTCCCTAATGTAATCTATATCATTTTCTCATTATGGTGTCTCTCTGCTGTTTGTCCATCCATTGTCTGTGTTCGTTGCTACACAAATAGCACACTACTTTAGTTACTAGGACTTTATGATAGATCTTGATTTGTGGTAGGGTAATTTCTCCATCTTTTCTGCAGGACTACCTTGGCTATCCTTTTGCCATTTAAATTATAAGTTTTAGAATTTCTCAATTTCCAAACACACACACACACACATACACACACACACACACACGCTCAGATTTTGTTTGGGACTATATTGAATGTATTTGATCAAAAGAACTAGCCACTTTACCATTTGAGTCTTGTTCTCCATGACCATAGTATATCATTCCATTTTATTCAAGTCTTCTTTAATTTCTCTCAATAATTTTTAATTTCCAGTGTAGAGATCTGACATGTCTTTTGTTAGATTTATCCTTGGGGGTATTTGATAGTTTTTGTTGCTACTATAAATGGTATTTTTAAAATTTCATTTTTGTTTGTTGCTAACTTAAGGAATAAAATTGAAGTTTGGATATTATCCACATAACTTTTCAATGACAGAGTTAACAAAAAGAACACCCAAGAACCACTGTTGTGATTGATAACTTGCTCTCAGCAGTTTAAAATGGAGAAATGAACTATATTTAGATCCAGAGAAATCTAAGCAAGAGAATTTTATAGAAATAGATCATCACTTGGCCTAAAAATATTTATATTATAAAGACTTACTAATTTAAACAAATGAGGACAAGAAGACTATGAATTCATAATCTAATACAGTATATATTAGACTTATTTTTGTTGAGTTTTTATGACACAGGATTGCAAAGAATGGTCAGTTGAAGCTTAGGTTTTTTCAAATATAAATGGAAGTTTACATTTAAAATAGTTTACTCTTTTAAAGTATTTATAGTATTTGCTTAGCAAATAATAAATATACATATACAGTGTAAAGATAAATCATCCTTATCAGTATCTGGAGAACTATATATTTGACAAAGTTAGGTCTAAGTTGATAAAATAGAACATATACCATACATACAATATACCATAATTTGAATATATAATATATTGTATATATTTGAATACATGCATATACATATTTATATATTCAAATTATCATTGTATGCAGGACAAGTGAATTTTATTAACTTGGACCTTACTCTGTTTATACATATATACATACACACATATGTAAAAACACACATACATTTAACCCTTGTATTACATAACTGCTTAGCAATATCTTCTCAGTAAATGTCTATAAATAACAATGACCTCTCAAGCATGTCTATTAATACTACTTACCTATGTCATAAAACTGGCTAGTTAGTAACAATAAGAACATATTTGGAAGAATAATGCTAAATATAAAGGCTAAAAACATTAAATAGATTTATAACTAGAGGTCTTTCATAGACAATGACATACATTTTCAGAATATTTAAATTCATTTAGTTTTTAAAGAATGGAAAAGACAATAATACCATTGAATAAAATTGGATATTTTAGATACATAAAATAAAGAAGATGTTTGTATCCTGACATGTTATATATTTATTTATAGGTTCATGAGAGTAGGGATGTTGTTTCTGTTCACTGCTATATCCCTAATGTACATTTATGACTAAGAGAAAAAATCAAATTACATCTGGAATATCTAAATGTTTCCACTTCTCATTTAAACAGAATAACTAACACGCTATGAAAAAGTATCTAGGTCATTCCTTTCCTACTCTGAGTGGCTTTTACATTTACCCATATGATCTGAACCTCCTAGCATAAAGTAAAATTTCCAACATCCACAATAATGATTTCTTTGAGAAGACTGTAGAGCATTGTTCCAATGAGGTCCTCCTCAAGCCTGCAGGCAAAATCTAAAAAGGTTAATGACTCACCCAAGCTGGAGTTGCTCAGCAAGCATTTCAAGTGTCTGCCTCAGCTGCAAGGCCAGCTCGTTCAAATACTTCCTCGAAATCACATGCTAAGGTAACTGTATTTATACACATTTTTTTTGTTACATGTACATAAAACAATTGCTCCTATTGTCTTAGATTCTGCAAATCGGCAAGGAGGTGAAATTAAAAGTTTCTATAATACTTTTAAAGCAGTCGAGTGTCTTTAGGTTTAAATGACTGGCATTTGTTGACACATCAAGACAATATATTTAAGTAATTGTGCCCAGGTTCATTTTATATTCAAAACAAACATTGAGTTAATTTTTTAACCTTTTTAAGTGCTTGCTGTAATAGAATATACCTTATTATTTAAATATGCTCTATAAAAAGAAGACCCATTTAATATGGATTAGCAAAAAACAACAGATTCGGGGTAAGTCACATTCAGTAAATCTTTAAATTATTTACATAGAAGAAAAAATGAAGAGTTATGGTTTTTCTGGTTAAGGCTTGACGTAAGAGTTAGTTGTGTAAATTTTTCTTAACATTCTCCTGCATCCTACCTTGCATCTCTCCCCCCACCCCAGTCCTACCTTTCCCCAAGATGTGTAACTATATGCTGGCTTTAAACAGCAGGGCTCACACATGAAAACATGCACAACGTCACTCCTCATCAGGGAACTACAAATCAAAACCACACTCAAGATATCACCTCACGCCAGTCAGCGTGGCTAAAGTGAACAAATCAGGAGACTGTAGATGCTGGCGAGGATGTGGAGAAACGGGAACCTTCTTGCCCTGTTGGTGGGAATGCAAACTGGTGCAGCCACTCTGAAAAACAGTGTGGAAGTTCCTCAAAAAATTAAAAATAGGTCTACCCTATGACCCAGCAATAGCACTGCTAGGAATTTACCCAAGGGATACAGGAGTGCTGATGCATAAGGGCACTTGTACCCCAATGTTTATAACAGCACTTTCAACAAGCCAAATTATGGAAAGAGCCTAAATGTCCATCAACTGATGAATGGATAAAGAGATGTGGTTTATACATATGATGGAATACTACTTAGCAATGAAAGAATGAATTCTGGTCATTTGTAGTAACGGGGATGCAACTGGAGTGTTATGCTAAGTGAAATAAGTCAAGCAGAGAAAGACAGATACCATACGTTTTCACTCATATGTGGATCCTGAGAAACTTAACAGAAGACCAGGGGGGAGAGGATGGGGGAAAAAAAGTTACAGAGAGGGAAGGAGGCAAACCATAAGAGACTCTTAAAAACTGAGAACAAACTGAGGGTTGATGGGGTGTGGGAGGGAGGGGGGTGATGGGCATTGAGGAGGGCACCTGTTGGGATGAGCACTGGGTGCTGTATGGAAACCAATTTGACAATAAATGATATATTAAAAAAATAAAAAAAATAAACAGCAGACGTCATTCATACTGTTCATCATTACCGCTCTAAGCCTGGGTCTCTAGGTTGTATCTGATCCTTGATAAGATAACAAGTCCCAGGACACCAGAAGTCCTGCTTTAAAATAAGCTATGCTCAGCATAGAAATGCTATTCAGGTTAATGGAGAATTGTTCAGCTCAATGTGCAGGCATTTAATGTATTGTTGCTTTCACAGACCAGGCTACAACAACTCACAAAATATAGCCTCAGCCTCGTCCAAGTTACCAGAACTTTCATCTCTTGGGTCGTTGGTAAATTTTTTTTTCCCCAACAGCGTTAGACAGATCAAGGAGAACTGGTCGTACAAATTATTGTATATTTGTTAGTATGACTCAGTCAATTTACTTTTTTTCCTTCTGGAGTTGACCTCATAAATAAATACTGGATAGGATTAATTACAAGACACATATAAAAATACTCCAAATCCATTTCTCTTTAGTTGATTTCCAAGGCAGAGAGAGTAAACAGCCTTCTCCCAGCTTTCTTACTTTCCACAGCTGAGAGTGTAGGATGTTTACAGTATCTGTCGCTCAGGGTGGGGTTGGCGGTCAGCAGCACAAGCCTCAGGAAACCCAGCATCATTTCAAGATATCATAATGTGTTACAGGAAAAGATCAGAAAAGTATACTTGGAAGTAAATTATGGCTCTTTTAGGACTGGGGCTGGAAGGGTGGGTGGGAGGCCACATGACACTACTTTCTTGCTGCCTGCTGAATTTTTGTCTTCTTGCTCTGCACATCCTAGGATTTTCCTGGGGTCTACAGTTTTGGCTTTGCACACTCATGGATTGTGTTATTTTTGGATTTTCAATATTCCATGATTTCCCAAAATGGTCTCAAGTGATTTACCCATCCCTTAAATGGCGCCCCTTTCCTTTCTGTATGTGGGAAGATGTGAAATCCAGCCTCTCACTCTCTGAGCTATACAACTTTGTTCAGGCTCACTCCTGCATGTAACTGAGAACAATGGCTGAACTGTGCTTGCAGACAAGAAGACCATCCATCAGTGTAATTACTGAAAGTTATTTTAATTACGGGTTACGTAGTCATAAGTTCAATCAAATGGGAAAATGTAAATATGCTAGGACACAAGTTATAGGCATAAAATGGCGTATTGTAAATTGCCAACAAAATGCTGAAATTAAAAAAAATCTAATATTTGGAAGTAAATCTGTAATTAGAGGCATATACATAAACAGAGTTAGTCAATATCTAAAGTTCTTTTCTAAAAATGATTTATTCAACTGGTGCTTGGACCTCATTTGTTATATTGATCTATGATGCACTAAACACTTGGTGAAAAAGAAAACCATCAATACTATATATCACAAAACAACCTTCCACATCACATTGTAAACCAAAGTGGCACCTAATTTCAAACTATTAGTGGGCATTGTTCATTTATCAAACATTTGTTAGTGCCTGTCATTTATCAACCATGTTTTAAATTCTGAGTGATGGGAAATGAATGGTATCATCCTTGCCCTGGAGAAAAACATGGCCTAATATTCCATACAGACACATAACCATTGTTATAAGAGTGACAAGTGCTGTGGTGGGTCAGAATGACACTACTGAATTGGCTGAAACCTAAGCCAAGTCTTGAAGATTGAATAAGGTTGGCTAGGTTGAGATGGTGCTAATATGGGTTTGGAAGGGGTGGGCAGGAAAGGGGATAGTGTAGTTTTAAACGTACCAGAAAAAACAGTTACAAAGCTGGAGAAAGAAAGACAAAGATGATGTATGCTGATACCTTCAAGAATTAAGGTTTTTTAAGGGGAGGCTAGGGGGTAGATCAGAGTGGGAAATGATGGGGGTCCTTATATGCCACGTTAAGAAATGTGGGCATTATCTCCAGACCATAGAGGCCAGTGAAAGATTATAAGCAGGCAAGTGGCATGACCATGCCTGTACTTTAACGTAAGGCTGCAGATAAGGAAAATAAGGTTTAATTGCATAGAGGAGAGGATGAGAGTCTTAAATTAGGGAAGTAGTAGTAAGGACCCACAGAAAATAAATATGGGAAATTAGAAAAAGAACAGAACTCAGTGAATGACTGCTTGAGGAGATGGAGAAGTCTGGGTAATTCCCAAGTCTGGTTTGGGTGACAAGGCCTTTCACACAGGAGGGAATGGATATGAAGAGGGGTGGTAAAGGAAAGAGCTCAGAAGAATACCAATGATACCTTGAGTGGATCCGGGCTGGGAATTTCATAAGTTCACATTTAAGGAATATTTAATTCTGTTATAACTGAAGGGATGAAGACATTTTGAAGGACTGAATCATATAAGCCTGTTCTTTTTTCTCCTGCTTCTGCACCTCCACTTACCCTCCAGGTGGCGAATGCTCACACAGTCTTCAAACCCCAAGTCCAGTCTTCTCTCTTCTGAAGCCTCCTCTGGCCACTGCCAGCCCTAATATGAGTGCCTTTCCACCTGCCTGGGGAGGAACTGTTTATTCCTCTTTTTGACCATCAGGGTACTCTGAATATTCCTCCATCACAGCACTTGAGCTTTATTGCAATTATTTGCTTGCCTATCTCTCTATAAAACACCATGTTTCATTTCACTTCATTTCATTTAATTGAAATATTTTTACAACATGTTTTTTTGGCACCATAGGAGGTTCCCAGTAAATGTGTGCTGAATGAATGAGTAAATGTATGATGCCATGTGCCGCCTGGCAATTTGTTAACAATTTGAAGATGATTATTTGGGTTTTAAATAAATAACGAGTACTTAATCAGTTCCTGAAAATTTATTTTTAAACTCCCAAATAATTCAAGGTTAGGCTCCATTACTTTTTCCAAGGAACTTATAACCTAAGAAGATAAATTACTGCATCACAAGCAATCTTTTCTTAAATGACAGCAAAACCTTTTGGAAAGTTAACTTTTCATGATGGAAGTTTCATTTATTTTAATTTTTTTTTGTGATGGATTCCAAATGAAGAAAAATCAGGGTACAAACAGTGCAGAGGAGAAGTGCATGTAAACAGTTTATAAATGGACAAGAAAGAAAGGAAATGACCCTAATAGTTGGTTCTGACTATTGAATAATCATTTAAGAGTTTACAATGTTCTAACTGGGAAGAACCACACCCTAACTAAATACAGTCATTAAAACAATTTTAGCTACATAAAGTGATTATTTTAACCACTCAAAGACAAATCAGAGAAGTTCCTGTCGTAACAAGAAATCTACTCTTTTCAAGTAGGGCTTCTGATTTAACAGGCATTTTAGTCACACAGAACCGATCTCTGATAAACTAGTAATTTGGTCCCTTTGAGCGCTAAATGAAAAGATAAATTTATTTCAAGTGTATATTATATCTGATTACATTTGGTACATTTTGTATTAAAAATCTTTTAATCTATTATCTGATTTAAAATAAAATCTGCAATAGTACCCATCAGCTTTCAGGATACACAGTAGCCTTCTCCAAATCTCACTTTTTAGGTCAAAATGTAGGAGCTCCATAGTACCATGGATGACTGACTGGAGAAAAATCATTATTACTACTTTCAATGCTTAATGTATCTTGTGTACTCAGGATTTTCAACTCTTCATGTCTTGCCCTATCATTGCCCTATTAATTCTTAGTCAAGCTCCAGATATCCTATCATTGTTGCATTTTAAGCTGTTGCAAATTCCCTGGTGAGGATGCCTGCTTGCATCTTATTCTACCTGCCTATCTCCATAAGCTACTTTGCCACCTGCTCTCTTCTCTAGTCTGGGCCATATACTTGCCATTTCACCTTCCATTCTCCTTTCATTTTGCCCATTCTGAGATGAAAATTTAATAGGAAGCCATCACCTCTCTCCTTCAGTTGAAAACTAAATCCAAACCTCCCACAATGTGACCAACATACTCTCAATGAATAATGGACTATACAGAAATTTCCAGGAAACAACTATCAGACAATCATAATTAAAATGTTGTGATATGCACTCTATTTTCAGCTTCTTTTACTTATAGTAACTCTACTCTAACTTATTCTAGTTTGTATTTATCAGAGATCCTAAAGGAAAACTGCAAGTGTAGACTACTTTTTTACCATGTTACAATACATGGATAATTAATAATATTTTGACTTTAAAATAGATATAGGTGCAGAATATCTTCATAAAATTAAGACATTTTATGAGTTGGGAGATTTATCCAATGCAAAAATTCCATGGTTTTGTTTTCAAATCATTTGCTCTAGAAAGTCCATTCCTTCTTTAATTAACCTTCTCATGTTTATCCTGGAGAAAAAGCTCTTCTCCCTGCTCCCCAAAGTCCTATCCCTTAAATCTGTGCCTGAAGTGTTTCTGTCTCAAGCTGTCACTATAGCTTAAATCTAAAATCTAATAAATTCTATAGTTGTGAGGGAATAGCCAATAGTTTGTGTCATCTTTGTGTAGAATGCTATAAGTAGATTCAAAGAGAGTTAGGAGACCTGTCAGTGTGATGTAACCTATTCAATTATGCTTTCCTTAAAAATTTTTGAGTTCTTAATTCCTTTAACTTTTTTACCCTTTACACTTACTATTTCATTTAAGCTATTGTACCCAGATAAGAAAATGTGGGTGAATTAATAATTTTACCTGCCTATCAGTATAGTTTCCTGTTAAGTATGCAAATTTTCAATGAAAGTGGTAGAAAAACTGGGCCCAAAAACATTTTTTAAAGGCAATTTTTGGAGTCCTCTTCCCATATATTCTGTGAGCAAGGTTTTACTCACAGAAACCACTTGTTATCCTGATAACTTCAGCTGCAATAAATAATTGTGGGTCCTGTGTTTAAAAGTCCTCTAATTTTGGCTCCAGCCATAGTAATGGGAGTGTCATACTGTAGCAGAAGAGAAGTTATTCTGGCAGTGTTTCCACTGGAACGTTCATTAGAAAACTCAAATGGTGGTCCTGCCAATATTTAAGTTAAATCTTAAATATTTACTACAGACATCTGAAGTAACTTTAGAAATAACTGCCAGTGCTGTAGAGTATCAAAATGTTATAATGCTTAGTGGCACAACTTCATATTTTGATGAGGTTAATCTCTTCACTGAAGAGGTTTTACCAGTATAAAGTTTCTTTGGCCAAATTCTTTTATGTACCAAACACACAACCCATCCCTACATTTAATACAAAGGATGTGTATGTGTGTGTTGGGGGGCATGTTTCTGGAAAGCTACACACCAAAATGACAGCAGTAGTGACCTATGGGGAAAGGAAGAAGGAACTAGGGCTGGTTATCGAAAAAAATTTCAACTTTATTGGCAATAAACTGTTTTTTTTTAAAGAGAATGTACTCACTATCTAAATAATATATATTATACACATTATATAAAATTATATCTATATACACAGATTTAATTTTTAAATTAAAATGAAGATTCTGTCTCACAAAATTAGAAATAGGGTTCAAGTGGAGTTCTCACCTCTCTACAGATTTAACCAAATTGGTACTCTGTGACTTTGGGTACTCTCTAAAACTCTCTCTGAGCCTCAGGTTTTCCATCTATAAAATGATAAAGTAATACAGATGTATCTCATGGGGTATGCCAAGTTCACTCTCAATAAATATATATCTGTATAAATACTTCATAACATGCTATTAGTCTCAATAGTTCCAATTTTAACATGTAACAATGTCTTTCTTCTTTCTGCCTTAGTTTTCTCCTGTTCAAGGTCACAGATCTCTTTTATTCTTTTTTTGCCCAAGGTGGGAAATGTAAGGGATACTGGCTGCTCTTGTCAGTAGTGCTTCTGGCTCAAGTATCCCTGCCACAGAAAAGAATATAGGGCCAGGAAGAGAGAGTCCTCTTAAGGCACATCCTAGCTGATGAAATGATTACTTAAAGAAAGTCCCCAGACAAAACAGATGAACTCAGAAAATATTCTAAAAAACAGTACCACCAGGTGTCACTGTAACCTAAAGCAATGTTGGTTCTCTACTCAGTTGGAAAGAAATGTACATTACAAACAAACAAGTACTATCTTACAAGGCTTTGCATGTCAGTAGTTTATATTTTTCATAGTTATTAAACTATAGTTATTAAATTAAACTAAATTAAAATGGATCACCCTAAGCCTTCATTTTTAGAAAATTACAATTAATGACAATGCACGTTAAATGACTTAAAATACAATAAATAGATCTTTGGAGGTCAAAGATTTCATATTTTCAGTTTTGCCTTTTGGGAAGCAAAACTGAAGTCCATGATAATAATCATGTATGGTTTGACTAAGATTTTATCAGAGAACAAGTGAGTCTGGTTGATTGCCTAGCACTTTTCTTGTTCTTTAATGGATATTTGGGACACTTTTTAAAGTAATAAAAAACAACAGTTGGAAATTCTCAAAATTAATATTATAATTATGAATTATAAGATTTATTTTAGATACATAATTTATTTTAATAACTACCCAGGGATTTTAATATTACTTTTATAATTCTCATCTCTTAATTTCTTGAAGACACATGATTGCTTAAAGCAAAATGCATAACACTGTATTTTGGGTTTTAAAAAATATATATGTAATATATGTGGCAACAGCACAAAGGATTGAGGGGACCTAAATGAAACTATAGAGTTATAGGTTTTATATATATATATATATATATGTATATATATGTGTGTATATATATACATATATACATATATGTATACATACATACCTACATACGTATATAATCTCCAAAGTTAATTCAATAATTTTAAGTTGATTGTAATAAAGAAGCATATTATAATCTTTATAGTAACCAAAGAAATATGGCTATAAATGCCAACATAATTAAAACGACATACTAGAAAATATTTGTTTAACATGAAAGAGAGCAGGAAAGAAACAATAAATACATGACACAAATAGAAAACAAAGAGCAAAGGGGCAGACCCAAATTCAACTATATCACTATTTACATTAAATGTAAATGTACTAAATACTCTAATCAAAAGGTACATATTATTGGGTCAAGCTGTATAAAAAAGCCAGACTCAACTATATGCTATCTGTAAGAGATACACTTTAAATATAAAAACACAAACAGCTTGAAAGTAAAAGGTTGGGAAGATATACAGTATGCATAAGTAAGTTTCATTGGCTACAACAAGAACAGATAAAATAGACTTCAAGAAGTATTATGTGAGGGAAAGACATTTCATATTGATAAAAGAATCAATACAGCAGGGATTTATAACAATAAGTATACGTATATCTAATAATAGAACTCAAAAATACATGAAGCAAAAAACTATCCAACTTCAAAGAAGAAATAGACAATTATTATTATAGTTGATGGCTTAAATAATGCTTCTTTCAGTAATAGGTAGAACACATAGACAGAAAATCAGTGATGATAGAGTTGTACAAAACTACGAAACAAACCAGTTTGACTGATATTTATAGAGCACTCCACCAAACAACAGCAGAACACATCTTCTTTTCAAGTACATACAGAACATTAATCAAAATAGACTATGTGTTGAACCATAAAACAAATCTCAATACAGTGAAAAGGAATGCATTTATACAGAATATGTTCCCTTACTAAAAATAAAAAAAAGATATCTATAAAATCCCCAAATATTTGGACATTAAACAATATTTGTGTAAATAAACCATGAGTCATTAGAGAAATTACAAGGGGAATAAGAAAGTATCTTGAACTGAATGAAAATGAAAATATAATATCAAAATTGTGAGAAGCGGTTAAGATATGTTTAGAGGGAAATGTATACGCTTATATTAGAAATGCTTATATTAGAAAAGAAGAACATTCATTTCTTTTAAATGGACTTCCAAATTTAGTAACTCCAGTTCTCTTATATACTGCTAGATGAAGATGTTGAAGGAGTCATTGGCCAGTTTTCAAATATATTATGGTTGGTATGTATTTCACATTACTTTTGTGAATAACGGAGGAAGATAAGAATCAAAGAATTATTTACTATGTGTCTATTGGGCAACAAATGGTGCACTTAAATGAACAGTTTTTTTCCCCTTCTTCTGAGATTCAGTGAGGTTATCCAGAGTCACAGAGCTCGTAAGTGATGGAGAAGTTCAGATTTGGGTCTGCCTGACTTTACAGCTCACACTCCTACTATTCAGCAGGATGCCTGAGTTCTTGATTACTGTTTGTCCTGTGGTCCACTATGGCTCCTATATTTCCTTTTGCATAGACTTTAATTTGTTCAGCTTATTACCCATTGTTACAGTTTGTCTCTTATTAAATGAAGTCTGTTACAATTTATTTATATCAACTTATGAAAGAGCAACAGTCTCTATTATTGTCACTGTGTTGTCTTTTAGGTTATAAAGTCATAATGGGCAACCCTTATGTTTATTACATTATACTACCTGGTGCACAATCCTCCCTGTTGATAGGCAGAAGCATTACATGCACTTCATGATGATGACAGCATGCTTTCATCACTTAGATTTGCTTTAGGAAACACATCTAGTACAGCATGTTTGAGGGTCTAATGCCATCAATTACTGTTAATGTTGAATGTTATTAATTTCCCAAATAGAAAAAGAAAATGCATTTATTAAAATTAATTCCAGGGGTGCCTGGGTGGCTCAGTCAATTAAGCGTCTGACTCTTGATCTCGGCTCAGGTCATGATACTGTGGTTTGTGAGATAGAGCCCCTTGTTGGGCTCTGTGCTGGCATCGTGGAGCCTGCTTGGGATTCTCTCCCCAGCCCTCCCTCTTTCTCTGCCCCTCCCTCTCCCTCTCTCTCTCAAAATAAATAAATAAACTTTAAAAAGTTAATTCCTCTGAATTATCTGAATAAGCCACATAACAGTTTTGGGTTATCATGTTTGATTAGACGTTAATAGTAATAGCTAACACTTTTGAGTGCTTTTCACGTTCCAAGCCACATGCCAAATGCAAATTAACATAGTGTTGTAAATAAACCCACACAGATGAGGAAACTGAGGTTTAAACTTGCTCAAAATCACACAAAAGTTAAGATCTAAACTCAGATTTACTTCTCTCAGCATCTACGTAAACACGCATATCCTAAGCAGAGGAAGTATGAAAGAACAGAAGTATACTCTGGTTCTAAAAGCTTTATGTCTATAAAAGTACAAAAGGATCAGATGTATCTGGATACTTTATAGTCTCTTATAACTTCATGTGGTACTATATAAAATATCAAGTTAATTCTCTGGGGAATCATGCAATGTCTTTATTATTCCTTGCCTATCAATGTTTCAGTATGCAATAATGAAGGCAAGAAATGCCTGCTTCCACATATCAGTACATAACTACCAAAAGAATAAGTACAAATAATAAAATAGAAATCACTAAAATTTTTTGTAACTAAGAAATTCAAGTAAATGAATTTTTGGGGTTAGCATGTTGCAACTACCAAATTAGCAACATTTAAACATATACACAGCACAGGCATGGCCCCCAGCAAATCTGTTATATTCATGTGTAGTGAAAAAATCTGTTTTGGACTTGGTGAAATTGCCTAATTTAGTCTCCCATAAAAAATAAAGTGATAGAAAAAACTAAAGTGATAGAATCAAAAACTATATGGAAATAAAAATCTATATTTTGATATATATTTTGAGTTGATGAAACTATATTTTCATCAAAATGAAAACAATTTTAACAGTACAGTAATTTGGTACAATGTGGTATAGAAACATGATATAGTCATTTAAGTGATTAATATATTTAAGTATAATATTTTTTAAAGGCATAATCTACTTTCAATATACCACATGATTGCATCTGCACAAAATGGGAGACACCATAAATTAATAGGCAAAAACTAAAATATTTAGGTATGAATAATAATATCATAATCATTTTTATTTGGGAACTTTTTGGTTAATATTTCCTCAGTGTTTCAACAATTTTTTAAGAAAACAAAGAAGGACATAAGAGCACCTAGCCTCACAATGATGAAATTAAGATAAATGATGTAATACTCTTTTTAGGTCATTCAAATAAAAGATGTTTGCTCACCACACAGTAATTGACTGTGGTTTTAAAATAGTAGCAAAAATATAAAAAGTTCTCAGGTGGCTGATTATATTCAATGAAACTTGAATAGGTGACTCCATATATTTTAAGAAAACTTTTGAAAATGATTTCTTTTCAGTAGCACCGAGGGTGGTATCCTTGTGCAGTTTTTTGCTGCTATTGTATATTGACATGACAGAATGTCTTCTTTTGATACAAAACAGAACCCAGTAGAATCAAGCAAAGAAGAAAATGTGCTTAATTTTTAAAAGCAAATAGTAGTAAAATATTTTGTGACTTTGTTACAATGGTACTTAATCTCTATGTCTAATTGCGTTTATACACATAGATTAATCACAGATCTTCATTTTTTCCATATTAAAATTGAAAGTATGTTTCAGACGAAAAAAATAAACTATGATAAAAAGTCTTATGAAAGTGATGGGATGTAATGTATAACATGGGGAATATAACCAGTAGTATCGTAATAACTTTGCATGGTAATAGTAACTAGGCCTGTCATGATGATCATTTCATAATGCATAAAAATATAGCACTATCTTGTATCCCTAAAATTAACACAATATTGTATGTCAGTTGTAATTCGTAAAAAAAAGGTCTTATGATAAAAAAGAATATGTTATCTTGTTACCTTTGCGAAATCAAAACTTTTGGCCCAGTTCACTGTCTCCTCCCCCCAAGAAAATCTCTGAGGAAAAAATGAAACTCTATCATCTGAAAATTCACTTGAGAACTGTACATAACCTTTCCAACTCATCTAAAGACTGGGGAGTTTGCAAGGGAAGCAAGAAAAAGTTCAGATGCCTAAAAAAAATCTGAGTGGTTCCAAATCTAGTTGCTTAACCACCAGCGCCCGAGTGTCTCTAGGGAAGCAAGAGACATCTGCGAGTTTGGAAGCAGCATACTTTATAAACATGAAAGATGTGTTTCCCCACTCTCTCACCTCTCTATCCAAGGGGAGGAAAATACCGCAACACGAATTAAAGGTCAAAGAATGAAAAGTTAGTTACCTTAGAATTAGACAAAAGAAATGAAAAGTGAAATTGAATTGGCCATTTCTTTTTCATAAATATTCCATGTTAAGAGCTGTTGGAGAAAAACTGGAGCGCTTGATGTGTAAACTTCAGATTAATTATAATTGATATTCTGGCCTTATTCATTCTGATAAGACATTGACATATGATAAGCAGTCGCTTGTGATAAATACAGTTTAATGCACTGCCCTTTATGCTTACTATGGTTTTCCTATAAAGACAAGTCAATAAATATTTATAAAATTAATTTATCTGTATTTTGAGACATTTTATAGGGTCATATGAATAAACAGAGTCAGCAGGTCTGAGTTTGGATGTTGGTTCCATTTACCACTTGTGTGACCTTGGAAAAGCTCTTAACTTCAATATACTAAGTTTTAAAACAGATAATGATAACAGCACCTCCCTTATTAAGATGAACCTCAATGTTCTTAATTGTCAAAATTAAAAAAAGGTTTTTTTAAATGTTTATTGGGGGGGGGCACAGCACGAGTTGGGGAGGGGTAGAGAGACAGGAGAGAGAGACTCCCAGGCAGGCAGGCAGGCTCCACGTTGTCAGCACAGAGCCCAATGTGGGGTTCGGACTCACAAAACTGTGAGATCATGGCCTGAGCCGAGATCAAGAGTAGGATACCTAACCAACTGAGCCACCCAGGCGCCCCTTAATTGTCAAAATTTAATAGGCGTTTTTCCTTTAAAAATTTTAAGGGTTTACTATGTACCAGGCACTGTTCTAGACTATAGGGATATAGCAGTGAGTCCCTGATCTCAGGGTATCCGTGAAGAGCCAAAGTCAGTTAAGAAATTAACATATAATCTGACGGATGTGATAAATGCTTCAAGGGAAGTATAGCTGGTTAAGTGATCAGTTGGAAGGGAGTGCTATTTAAATGAGGTGGGGGTCAGGTAAGGTCTTTCTTACTGAAACTAAAAGAAGCAAGACTAAATGAAGCAAGGGAGTGAGTCGTGTTTGTATCTGGTGTCACATATTTGCCCAATTTCATTTAGGTAAGTTTCCACATCTGAGTGTTACATCCATTTGTGCCAGAAGCTACTATATAGAGAAACAAGGATTTTTCATGAAAGGGAAGTAGAGACTAGCAGGACATATACAAAGTAAGAGGAAAAGAAAACATTTCTTTCCCTTCTGTCTTACACGTAACTTCTGGGTTTGAGCACAAACACCCTGGCCTATGGGATCTCTTAAGGGTTGAAGGGAAGCTGGACACATAGGCTCCTGAAAGGAGTGGGCTCCAAAGGAAGAATGAACATTGCTTTCATGCAGTCTTTTCTAGTGGGGCTACTAAACTTAGACTCAGGAATAAGTTGCACTGGCAAATGGGAAAAGGAATGGAGCTAGGGTAAGGGGTCTTGGGCCGTTTATCTTATGTTTCTCCACCTATGGTTCTTTTGAGATCCTAGCATGGGGTATGATTAACTTTGAAGTCTGTGTAAGAGTCAGCCCAGGTGTAGCACACACCTAAACAAAGAAGGACTTTCAGGAAATGATTAATACAGGCCTTTGGAGAAACAGTGGGAGAGATGGATGTTGCGAAAGTAATTCTCTGAAAACTCTCTGAAGAACATTAGATTTAGGCAATGTAGTAAAAAATTGATTCATTGTTCTGCTAGGTCTTTTTTCCCTCTGTGGCAAAAGAATCGAAATTCTTACATGGCAGTTCTAAGTTCAAAAGACATTTACTTCAGATGACAGTGGCATTTTTATAGCATGTTAACCAGTGTGTGTGAAAGTTATCCATAGTATGCACTTGAATTACTAGAGTGATGTCTATTAACACCAAATGTTTTAGAAAACAAGCTGCTCCAAATTTCAATTTCTTAGGGTTTATTTGTTTCATAGTGCAACCAATTTCCCAATCTCTCCAGACCTTGGCACCATATTTTATGTTATAATTTCAGTAACTTGAAAAACTTCCACTTCTGCACATGCTACTTCCCAGCTTTGGTCTGTCTACTACTTAGAACAGCTGCTTTACACTCAAGCCCCACCCGTCAGCTTCTTTGAGAGCAGCCAGGCAATAATGGACATTTCTGGGGAGGGCAGAGACAATGTCTGACTTGTTCAGCTGTATCCTAAACTCTTAGCACAAGAGTCCAGTTCAGAATAACTGCTTAATATATGTTTATTAAATGAATACACCAATGTCTGAAATCCTCTGGGATCCAAAATTATCTTTTATCTTTTCTGAGAAGGACCCGGGAGAGAAGGCAGGCAGGTATTATTAGTACAATAGGGGTGTTGATTTTTATTTCTTCCCTTTTTGATAGGATTACTGAACAGGCAGACAGAGAAAATATTTGGGCAAAGTGTATTTGACCAAGTCTTTCATGTACTTATGGAGAAATTTAATCTGGATCCTAATACAATCAGGAAGATTCACTGCTCAACAACCGTACCCCAAAGGAACTGAGGACTGCAAGAGATCAACCTGGAGGAGAGCCCTGAGAGCCAGGATTATGGACATTTTGTATGCAACAATTTTAATCTTTATCAGTATCTTTAGTTAAACTAGAGAATGAAGGCTTTCCCAATCAGACATAAAATTCTGTTGGATCAGAATCCAAAAGAACTTTGACAGGTTAGTGCAACAGGTTGAATCTAACTTAACAATTAGGTAACATTTCTAAGATATTTCTTATGCAGTGAAGGTGACATAACTGCTGCTCTTGGGTTGTCTTATGGATAAATGTAAATACCTATTTAAATTCAGGAGTTGAGCCAAACAAGTACCAACTGGGGCAAAAGAGCAATTCATGCAAAAAAAGGAATGAGTTTTAATCGACATTAAGCCCAGCCTGGATAATACTGATGATTGCTCCCCAAAAAGCTAATGTGATTTTGTCGACATTAAGAGAACTGTGCTATCTTTAGAAATTATCCAAGTATTTATGGAGCTTCCATTTGCATTGTTCTAGATGCTATGTGGGATAGAGGAGTATCAGGCATGGAATCCTTGCTACTCATAAGATTAGCAGTCAGAAAACAATGTAAGATATGTGATTTGGCAGACTAATTATCAAGGAAATGACCCCTCAAAACTCTTAAACACCCAAAACCAAAACTGAAAACAAACAAACAAACAAAACCCAGAGGCTTGAATGCACTCAACAGGCATACATGGTCCACTAATTGATATTTATAGCCATGGCCCAAAGTCTTCAAGAAACTGCTATAAATAAGGTCCATTACTCTCTTTATAGAGACCGATGTTAATACATCTTAGAAATTGTCTTTGTTTGGTTGTTTTAGTTTTAAATGGGAAATAATTCACTTATCTAGAAATTATGCGGATCAGTTCATTCTTGAATAGGGTCAAATAAATCATATACTACTGTACACAGTGAAGCACTGAAGTATACAGGTCAGCCTGTAATGCTTGAGAAGAGAGGGAAATAAATATGAGAAGTCACAGAAATGTAACATTCCACTCCAAACTCTACTGAGCCAAGCCAGATCTGTGGACTCTTGGCACTTTGAGGTCATGGCACAACCAAAGACTCTTGAGTGCTGACAGGAGGACAGGGGGTTACAACAGCTGCTTCTAGATAAGCCAAATATATAATTTATCAAAATAGCCCAAAGTTGCATACAACATCATGTTCCCCTTATAGTGACAGTGATGGTGCCCCAAACCAATGGCACATTTCCTTCTCAGGTGGGATTTCCAATGCATAATACTCTCCCATCCTTTGTGCCTATATTTGGATTTTGAATTTAAGTCTGGAAAAAGTGACACCAACAAGTGGATACATGTCTCTCCAAATTTATGGCCTCTAATCTCAGCTGACCCTCAGTGAAGCACAGAATAGCTTCCTCTGTCAACTTTTCTATGCTCACAGCAGCTTCTTCAAACCTGCTCCTCCTCCCTATTTTCATCCCTCTCAGGCATGACTTACCTCACTCCCTACTTCATCTGGTTCATTCTGTCATAAAGTACATTACTGTGTCCCAGCTCAAGTCTGTTCTATGTCCCCTCATCTTTTCTTATTTACAGGAAAGACGCCTCTCCTGTTCAAGGCTAAAATTCTTTCATCTTTGTGAAGCTGCTGATACTCTCGACTTCTCCCTCCTTGAATTCTCTACTCCCTCTATACCTATGGCCTCATTTTCCTCCTCCTCTCCTGGCTCTTTTCCTGGCATCTTTTGCTGCTCATCTTTAAATGTCATATTCCTCAGCTATGTCCATGGTCTTCCTCTCACACTTACTCAGGCAGCATGATCCACCAGTTGCTCTTCCTAAGTAGGCTCTGCTCTCCACACCTCCACCCTTTGTAAGTGCTCTTTACCTTTCTGGTGTATCTGCTCAACTCATCCACTCACCTAGGGTCTGCTTGTCCTTCAATATGTTCAAAAAGTTTTGTGAACTGTTTCCTGATTCTCACACTAAGTTAAATAGACCTTCTCTGTACACCCCTCCTCTTAAAACTCTCAACACGACTTCCACCACAGGTTCTCTCACGCAATCAATAATTCTCATGTTTTTATCTCCTTTTAAGTCACCAACTCCTTGAAATGAAGCTGCATTGTTCTTTGCCATATCTTTGTGTGAAGGGCTCAGTAAACACCTATCAAATGAATGGATGAATTTTTTATGTGCAAAATAGGAGATCAGGAGATAATGAAATATTGTCTGAATGACCAATTGATGGAGTTGCCATTTGACAGGGATGTGGACCAAGTAACTTAATGTCCCTAATAAGAGGAAGGGTTTGTGATGTTCTGATGATCTTGTGCCAAATATATCTGCTTAAAATTACTTTAAATAAAGACTAGATATTAACAAAGTCTAAATCGACTGTACAATAAATTAAAATGTGCATTAGTGATTACTTTGCCTTCCTTTTTTTTTTTTTTTTTTTTTTTTTTGGTAGCAGACACTGAAACACTTTTGGGTAACTATTGCTCTGTATTATGGTGACATGGGTTACTGGCTAATGAAGACCTACACCATTTTTTTTATCCTATATTGTAAACCTAGTGCATCTTAGAGGAAAGATGTCTATCTTTATTCCTCAGCAGATGGCCTCTTTCGACTGTAACTGCTAACTAACCATTTGACCCTATCTGATAGGCGCCCTAGACCTAGAAAACGTGCCTTCAGCCTTTGAAGTCCTCACATGGTTGGAAGCAAACAGGGGATGATGACAAGAGCATCGTTTCCTCTACTTTGTGCAACTTTTTATTTTTAACATAAAGCTATTTGGGTTTAAGACTTTAAAAATACTTTTGAGTGTGCAAAAGAAAATAACTTCATAGTTTCTAGCATGGTGGGAGACATTAAAAGAGCTCTGGTTGCTGAATAAAATCACAGTTTTAAACCTTCCTGAGAGACTGTTATTTCCTCACTAATTCCCCTTAAGCAAAATATTTAAGATCAGTATGAAGAGACTACAGCTTTCTATTCTGAGGATTACCTTTCATGGAAATGATAAAATGGAAAAATAATTATTCCACAAAGTTCAATAAAAGAGCCAAATCCTCTCAACAAATCCACAGATACCATTACCCTTAAATACCCTCCACTTATCAGGGGGGAGAAAAAGAAAACTTCCTTAGATCTATTCAAATATAAAAACATTCTTTACTACATTGAATTTTATAAAATCCCATTGTTAAATACTTCCTCTCAAACTCTTGCCAAATGGGAGGATTACTGCTGAAACAGACAAGGAATATGTGACCTCCTCTCCCTCCCCTGATGAACATCAGGGTTACACTTTGGCACACATACAGATCTATTTTCTACAAAGGATGCAGCTTTTCAGAGATGTGAAGGATCTGGAATGAGAACACTGGCCCTCATCAACCCACTTCCTCTATTGGAAGGGAGTCTCCCAAATAGTCCTCTAAAGGAAACACTGGAATGAAGTCACCCATGTTTAGTAAAGTAACAGTAGCCTGATGATGTGACTGTCTCAAAAGTGATACAAGGCACAGTGGTTAGACTGAAAGTTCACTGGGACTTTTAATAATGAAATTTTAGATAAATATTTGCACAGATGCACACACATATTTATTTGTTCTGCTTCAACGGGACTCTTCCAAGTGCAAGTTTCAAAATATAAACAGTGGGAAACTGCTGCAGTAATGACTAGCAAAATACAGCAATTATTTGCAAGAGCTGAAAACTATTCATCTAATAAAAAGTAGGAAGCTGTGTGGGAGAAAAAGGAGTGAAATTCTCTAGCAAGTGAGGACAGTTGGAATTTAATAATTCACTTTGGCAATCATATTTGTTTAGTCAGCAGGCCAATGTTCTTACTGTGCTGTACAATGCCAGGGACAGTCTTCATCTTAAACACCCACCATGTTAAGAGAGCGACTATTTCTAGCCAAGCCACATAAATACTATCACTGTAGCATTCCTAGAGTATAAACCTTTTATTACACATCTCTAGGCAGATCTGTAAAGCCCAGAAAGGACTCTCATTAGTTCAGAGATTAATTTGGCAGAGATGGCATCAGATTATTTGAAAACATGTTATTAAGCAATATTTCAGAAGTGGCAGTTATGCTCCAGTAACAGAATATATGCTAGGCTCCAGACTGTATTTTTAACATCTCCTTAGTAATATAAACAGAGACCAAGGCATGAAAAGCTCTCATGGCTTTCTCTTTTCATTAATCAATGTTTTTCCTCTTCAAAAATATTTTCGTCACTTTTAATTGAAATAAATTTCCTCTTCAATAAAAGTGAAGACATGCACAAGAGCTTATAAGAGAATGTACATATTGCCGTGGTGTTAGGAGCAGATGGACATAATTGATGATCAGATTAACGCAATTAGATTAATGACACCTATTATGCAAACAGCTCAAATGAGTAAATAACAAACGGCTGACCACCTATGGAATGGCCTTATAAGAGTCAGGAAGGCAAAGAAATGGAAAGTATATGTAGCTGCCATATGTCTGCATGCATCTATTCATATGTATCTTTGTTTCCTATGCTCATTCACTGGTTCTCCTTTGCTCAACTCTTAGGTATCATCTAATTGGTTAAATTAATATTTCACCAGGATTAACTTTTAAATAGTTATTTATGCTAACCCAGAAGCCATAGACTAGGTTTTTCATGCAGTAGATGGTCAAATACTGCCTAGCAAATAATTTTTTCCAGTGTTAAATATATGGTACAATAATACCATATATTTTGGAAAGAAATATATATATTCCATATATTGTGGAAAGAAATCCAAACATCTTTCAATGGAGAAGGAGAAAGAATTAGGTGTTTGGAAAAAAGGGGCATTTGTGAAGAAGCAATGGAGTTTTGTAAATCCTGCACAGTGAGAGAAACTTGTACAGTTAGCCACAATCTGGAACAACCAGTCCCACTACCACAGCAGGGCGAAGACCCCCACTGAGCACAGTCCAGGAGAGGTCAGCAGGCTGCATATCAGAGACCCAGAGTGGAGCCCAGTGGCATGAGAATGAGGAATGACTTCCTGGTGGCACATGGGGAGGTGACATTATTTTTTGAGTGCATAAGAGGAAAGTGAGCATTTCAGAGAAACAGTTGAGGAAGACTAGATGTGAAAGTCTAAATTTAGAGCAATAATAGTCTGGGGGATTGGAAAATCTTCAAACATATACTAAAAGACCTGACCAGGAAGCTCCACTTCTGACAAGTGTGGAACAAAGAAACATCATGAAGGAAGAGAAGAAGCAAGTCACAGTCAAATCCCTCAGCCAGAGCTATCTATGCAGTTGGTTAAGTGCCCTACTTGGAAGATCGAAAGTTAGTGTCTGTGTATAATTTGATGGATAAGAATTTTGCTTTAAAAATCTTTTTTAGACAATTGTGAATAGTTCCCTTCTAGCATTCCTCACAGTCCTTATTGAAGAGGGCAGCTGTGATATAGAAAAATAACATCCTATTATGACTACCTTTGCTAAAATAGCCTCTCTTTCTGCAGGCTTATCTGACCCAGACCTCAGAATCTCCTGGACTAAGAACAACTCAGGCCATTGTGATTTAGAAGTATCCTGGTGCTAGAGAAGACACCAAGATGGCCAGGAGACAATGGCAGCATTAGAAGGCCCTAGTTGAACAGAATATATAATTTCATTTAACAGCTGCGGAAGCTCATTAACTACGCTGGCATGAATGATTCTTTACAACTACAAAAAGAAAGAAAAACAGCAGCCTATTTACAGATGCAGGGAGAGCCATCCCTTGTTTTCTAGCTTTCAAGGGAAACAAAACATTTCTGCATAATAACTTTATCCTATAATTCAACACGATTTAAAAGTGTAGCTTGCCATAAGCTTAAAGAGATATTTTTGTGCCACATATTCAAAACTTCCACAATATTCCAGCAGTTTCTGACTGCATGGCTTCCTGGTTCCCCATGACCTGCTAAGGGGGCCAATCAGGCAGCAATCTGGCCAGACCAGGCACCTTCCTGGCATGCACGCTCCCTGCGCTCAAACATCGCTCTCCCTTGTACTTCCTCACGTCCTCAACTTGAGGAAAGTATAGCTCAAATGCTTTCCACAATCCTTCATCACTTCTTATTTTTTATTTTAGGTTCTCTGCCACTTACTAAATGACCCTGAGCAAATCACTTTGTGCTTTAGTTTTTTTATCTATAAAATTATGATAGCACCCGCCTTCATGGGGCTATTGTGAGGACTAAACTGTGAGTTAATACAAAGCATCTAGAACAATGCCTGGCAATAGCACACCCTCAATAAATGTCAGCCAGTACTTCGCTATTATTACCACTACTTAGGACACGATGCACCGCTATTACTAATGTCACGTGTATTTCACCAACTCCACCTAAGTAAAAATTGCTTGAGGGGAGAGTATAGGTGCATATTAGTACCCTTTCATGCCCTCCTCCTTCTTCCTCCCCTGCTCCTATCTCAGATACATACACAAACAGGAGGAATGTTGCTGATACTTTCTTGGGCTCAGCTGAAGGTTCACGATGGCATGGCATTGTCTTTATCCCATTTGGACAAACTCCCTCGTGGCTGTTTTTCCTCCTAAGAGTAAGTGGTAAGGTATGCTCTGGGATGGGTCCCTATTTTTCTCTTTCATCATCTCAGACACTCTCTGTTACTCAGAGCTCTCATAAATAGAACTGCTTGATATGAGTGCTCTAGGCTAAAGGAATGTGAAATAAATGATTCCCCAGTGTAGCCTGGTTCATTTGTATTCCATACTGGGGCCGAAGATGATGCTCTACTTGGTGACATTATTGTTTGTTTTTTTCTTTTAGCATGTATTTCCTGTGAGATCTTTTCAGTAAGGGGCAGCTAATCTCAGGTAGAATTTACATAATCTTGGGTTTCTGGTCCACATGACATTATCTCATCCCACTCTTATTAGCAATCACAGGAATCAAGTCCTTTTCAACTTTGTATCCTTAAGCCCCTAACATTCATGATTATTTATACAAATAGGTATTCAATATTTATTGAAGCAAGCAGTTATATTAGCACATTCTGATAGGGTCGGTCATGATTGAGGTCCTATCATTTAGTTAAACTGAATCCAAAATTCAGAGAACTTTTCACAGTAACAAGTACTAATCTGATGCTTATCAGTAAAATTCAAACTCATCAAGATGGCCTACAAGGCCCTACAATGTCTGTCCCTTATTTACTTCTCTGACCCTATCTTGCTCACTCCAAACCAGAATACTTTATAATTTTTGCCTGATCCAACTTCTGTTCCTTTGCACTTACTGTTTGTTCCCTCTGCTTGAAATACATCTCCCCTCAGAATCTCACAAGATGAACTGCTTCTTATGATTCCTATCTCAGGACAAAGAAGGAGCCCATGGCCTGAAGAGAAAGGAATGACTTCCCTTGAAGAAATGACATGAAGTATGATACCTAAAGTAGGAGTGTGCATGCACATATGTGTGTGTGGCTGTATGTGTTTTGGGGTACACGTGAGGAAAAAAAGAGTATTCAATCTATGCAGAGGCAAGAGCTGAGGCAAAGGCTTGGAATGCAAAGGAATAGAGCAAGGTTTTTGCAGAACTCCGATGTGGCTTCAGCTTTAAAAGCTGGGGACAGCAGAAGATGGGGCATGAGCCGAATCATAAAGACCTCCTTCAGAAGAGGATCCAAAAGAGGGGCAGTACAGCATTTATGCACAGTAGCCCTTACGTAATACCTTAATTTAAGATACAGATTAATCGCTCTTCATAAGAAAAAAATCCTTCTGTTTTCATGGGTATTCTCCTATTCTTCCCTAACTTAAAAATAATTAGTAGTGTTAAGTGTGAGTCAACCCTAGGAGTTTTATACTTTTTCAGGAAAAGTGAGCTACCTCATCCAAGATTCAGGGCATGGACTGCTCATCGGCCTCCTGGGAGCTTGTTTTCTAACCCTTAACATAACCATAACTTTTCCTACTACTAGTCCTGGTGTTAGGTGAGAAACTGAAAGCGATTTTAAACCTTGTTTTAATTAGCTATTAGCATATCATATACATTCACACACACTGAATTTGTAACAACCACCTGAATGGATTCTTCTTTATACTATATATATACATATATATATAGTAAATTGCTATTATGTTAATTTAATAGATTTAATAGATTAGATTAAATTGATTAGCCTTACATTTTTAGAATTTCTAATAATTCATGATGATTCATTTTAACTACTCAGAGATTTAGGAATAAGTTTCACGAAATCAAGAGAATCAGCCCCAAAACTATAGGAAGATTAGATGATTGGGTCAAGATACAGCTGAACATTATTCTTCCCATGAACAGTGTGCAAATTTCCTAATTTCTTATTCAATGCTTGACTGTCAGAACTTATTTTAAGCAAAATACATATTTACTTGGGTAAGAGAGTAGAATGAAAATTAGAAAAAGAAAACTATATATCTTATATGGCCATGAAAGCTACTGAAAGCATATGAAAGAGAATAAATGTTTCAAAATTAGATTTTCCAGATGGGCATTCCATAGTTGAAAGATTGTAATTCCAAAAATAATTTTAATCTAACATAACAAAGAGTAAGAAATTGAGCAAAATAATTTCCTTAATAGGCACTTGGAAAGATGTATTATGTACAAAACATCAATCCTCTAAGCTGAATATTTGAATTTATAACTTTTACCAATTCTCGCACTCATTTCAACATACTTAACACTCAGTGCAAATAAATCATTTAAGCAGGACAATAGTTTCTATTCATTAACATCACACATCCTGCAAATAAATGTATTTCTACTGTGGGAATCTTGACTGCAAGTACTACTCTTTTATGGCATGAGACATTTATTTACATACATTTTCCTTCACTGGTATGTATCATCAACATTTATTCTTTGCAAGAGTTTAACTCCTTAGCTGAAAAACACCAAATCCAAAATTCAGAAATGTAGTTCAGTCTCTGCAAAGAAGCATATTGAGAATAACAAGCTTATGACACATTACCACATTGCATAACATTTTATATTTTCCAACACTCTTTCCAGTAAGGTTCCTCATATGTGAGATCTCATGGTGTCATTTTTTAAATGAGAGCTGTGGAGAGATTCTGATTTTGCTCAGTTGTTAAGGTACCTGAAGGAGTTCATTCATTAATTTCTCTAACCATGCAGGGCACTGAAGCCTTTGGGGACAGTAAGTTCACATTTAGTGTTTATGCTGAATGAATCCCCATTCTACTTTGTTTTAATTTGCATTAAAAAGCCTCTACTCTCAAAGTACTGCATCATTAAGTTTATATAATAATTAGATATACAAATTAGGAAAGGCAGATTAAGTATCACTTGGCAACATTAACTTGCCCACCACCTTCCCCACACTGAAGATTTAAGAAGTGTGTATTAGTGAGAGATACTTGTTCGTGCGTAACAACTGAAGAAGCCTGTTAAGAATACTTAATTCACTGACTACTATTTCTAATAATAAGCACATTCAGAGGATGAGATTTTTTTCTTCATTTTATTTACTGGATTTTTGCCATTAAGAAGAGTAAAAATGAAGGGGAAAAACAATAATCATAAAAAACCCAATCTCTTAAATGATTTAATAGCTTGGTCAGTGCACACAAACAACTACAGCATATACTATCAACCATATTTTCTATAACTAGAGTATTTATTCTGACATAGTACCATATGAAGAAAGTTTTCTCCATTGCTGTAGTGAGACTGCTAAAACAGTTCACTAAGAACCATCTTTAAGAATTCAGTGTCATTTTAAATATTAAGAAAAATAACTTCCAGTTGCACTCTGATACAGAAAAACAACTGGTATCTTTACATTATAATTTTTAAGCCACCACAAATGACACCACTCAAGAAAGATATTTCCGCTCCACACCCCAACCATAATATTTAGCTACAGTTTTAAAGAAAACAAGGCAATTGTGATAGCATGTGTTTGGGCAAGGATATGTTTCACAGGTATAGCTACTAAGACTATATTCTTATGTAGCTTCCTTTGCCCTCATTGTCCTCACCCCTGGTTTTAGTTATTCTTTAACAGAGGAAAGATTTTACACATGTGTAATATTATGAGTAGCATCACTACAAAATGGAGTCCAGGTTCAAATTAGAGTTTTATGGTCAGGGAAAATTAGTATCATTTAAATGAGTCACCAGTGCCACTTTTGGACCTCTTACACCTTCTATAGAAATCTCCCTTTTAATGATGTACCCATTTTTATTTTCGCAAATCACAAACAAAAATTAAACATGCAATAGTTATGATGATTACTCAGTGTGGTGCTATTTTTTGTTTTACATTATAAACTTTACAGCAACAGTCATGTTATATTTATCTAGCACACATTTTAACAATGTTTTATTCTCAGTAACCGACCTATGGTGGCCCATTCCAAGAGTTTTATGTCCTAATCATACATGACATGTTACTATGCTGATATGAACATAAAATTTTAAAAATTTTTATAAAGAAGGAAAACCACATGAAAGCAATTAGCAACAGTTTCTAATTTATGCTCAATATTAATTTATCCTACTTAAGTGCAAATAACTGTCTATGTAGTTGTAGATATCTAACACTGTAAATTTTTAAAGTTGGATATTTTTGTGAAATAAAAAAATTGCATCCAGATCTTATTCCAAATATAAACAGGATACTTTTGAATTATTTTAAAATAGCATTTTAGATTTTTCCTAGTGAAATATGGGGCCTGAGACATAAAATATTACAGATATTAATTTCAAAACTATCCAGCATATTTTCTGGAGATTTATATTTCTTTAAGAGTATTTGAGAAAGTTGTGATTTTTACAAACTAAAATATTCTAACATGTAATCACTTAAATGAGGCAAATAACTAAATAGGTGGGAAATGGAAAATTTAGAGGGCAATGAGGCAAGGTCAGGGATATGAAATAACATAGGAGGAGAATCTAAAGAAAGTGAAGGTCAAAGAACTAGGAAAAGTTTACTCATTTCTCCAAACCTATCATTATTTACCTAGGAAATGTGGTTAAGTTCCCCGGGACACAGCTGAGTTACCTGCTCTCAGTGTTTTAAGTTTACCTATTAAAAAACAAGCCACATTCTTAATTCCAGACCTCAGGGCCTAGCAGATGGAAAGCCTTCATCCCTCCCAGTGACAGCCTACTAACCTCTCATGGCCCAGCATGACTAATTGAGGTTTTCACTTGATGGCTTTATGTATGAGAGAAATTTAAAGGCACTTCTATACATGCTCCTTCCATCTCAGCTAATGAGAATGTTCAACTGTAGCCTGGACAAAATTTAAATAGTGGTCACACTGTTTCAGTATCACCTCTTACTGACATCATCAGTGAGTATTAAATAGGAAACAATAACTATAAATTCTACATTAATGACAACAATGCATGTTTAGAAAATACAGTGTTTTAGAGGACAAAGGATGCCATTTTCACCTCCTTTTATGTATCTCATTTCTACTATTTAAGTGTCTCATATTTTAAAAAATCTGCCATAAGACATAGATTTACGAAAAATACAAGTTGTTGGATCCTTCACAGAGGTCCATAACAGGATTCTTTCAAAAGTATTAGGATGCCTTCATATAGTTAGGGTAGCATTTGATGCATGTATCACTTTTAAGAGATATGTGCTATTACATAAAACAAAGTAGATTTTTCAAAGATTGGTTTATCTTAGGTACTTTTTTAAACTGAAAACTACTTTATTACTTAAAGTCTGAACCTATGAGGAAATAAGCTTAATTAATAATGTGAAAGGAATTAACTCTGGGCTTTGCTTTTTTCTGTTTTCAAATAATTTAGGTTTCATTCATAGAAATGTTTGTGAATGGCTCTAAAAAACACATATTTTGAAATTACATCTAAACAGCAGGAAAAATCACTGTTTAGAGTGATTTGTGAACTATTGCCCTAGTACACTTTTTTTTTTTTTTAGAACAGGAATACTATAAAACATTCCCTCACTTCTCTCAGGAATACTTTGTCTCTTTTCTTTTCTTTCCCTTTCTTTTTTGATATTGCAAATTCAATACACAGAGCACCTCTCCTCCTGCCCCGCTGAAGTCCTCTGAAGATGCAAAGAGATAGTTTAAAAGTCATTTAATTCATACCATTTTCACCCAAGCTCTGTAAAAATGAATCAAAAAGAAAGCAAGGTATTCAGTTTTAGTTAACAAGATAATTGCTCCTTGAAGTCTGAGGCAGTAGGCAGCTGCAAACATCCGACTGAAAGCCCATCTGTGGCTTCACAGCTTCCAGTCGAGGATGTTTACAGTCGCTCACTGTCAAGAGGGATATACCTTCTTTCTGTTTTGTTAACCTGCATACTGGTTCCTAGCAGGTGTTTCTAAGATGCACAAGAAGTAATTGTGTATGTGACTCAACTCTCATTCCAATGCAGAAATATTCTAGAAAATGTCTCAATATTAAAACAAAAAGCTTCATGTCTGTTAATCATCTACCAAGTTCCTGTAGGATTTTGTGACAGACTAAGAAAATATATGCAAATTGCTTTCATCCATTATTGTTAGCTAAGAAATAAACAAGGCAGAATTACTTAATAGGGCTCCAATTCGTATTATGCAATTTAAAATCCCTCTTTGAGTGAAAATGACCAAACAGAGAAATTAAATTATGTTAACAACATAAAGTACACATTAACATTAAATACTACACTTAAGCGAACTTAGACTCTCAATGAAAATATAAAAGGTCTATTTCAAACATTATAAATTCTGATTAAAAAAAAAGAGACTTACATGCTTTTATATACCACTCTTGCTCTGAAATCTGCTCCCAGAGACAACTTGTATAGTCAGCTGGTTTTTGAAAGAGTATGCAACAATCAGGAGAAAAGTAGAAAGTAATAATGAGGTCTATAACAGGCATAGATCAGTTTGTGGATCAAAGTTTCCCACTGGAAAAACACAGCACCTATCACTCGCAACAGAGTGACGCACATTAACTCCAAATTTGAATGTTTTGAATTCCACTCCCATTCTCTTATGAAAATAAATGAGGAAAACTGAAGGTTAAACTCTATCGGTCACTACTCTCCTGAAGGAATTCGAAACGCTTCCTAGTCTAGTGAAAGATTAAGTTAATACAGAACAGTGGGTGTGCCTTTCCCTGAGATTTTTTTAGAAGAAGTTACCATAAGATTCTCAGGTTGCAAAAGTCTTAGTAGTTTGGGACACCAAACCCAAAACCAAAACAAAATCCACACAAACAGTGTCATGTTTACTGAAACTAACAAATGTGAAGAGCTCCATAAATTACTTTCTCAAAGCAAAGGGTAACTCTATCCCATTAAGGTTAAGAAAGTTAATCTTTGAGGCAGCAGGTGAAAACAAGCTGAATTATGTTGAGCCCTTTTTCTTTATTAACTAAGGACTTTGAACTATTAAAACTTCCTAGGGAACCACGTTTTCTCAATGGGTCAAGTCACATAGGGGAACAAAGCAAACTTTATCAGTGCTGTGCAATTCTACATTCCTGAAATTCTTAGTACTTGGCATTCACATATACCATCGCTGACTGGAGCTCTAGTCAGTTCACCAAACTCAGCTATAGCTACCAACCTTGTGAACTTCTCACCAAGACACTCACTTCTTTTAAGTTAGTCACAAATACTAACCGTACTCTGGCACCATACTCTGTACTCTGTAATTAAAACAGATAAATACCAAGCCTTTACACCCTGTGAAGACATTGTATAACAGTAACTGTGTACCAAAAGAAAATATTTTTACTTCATAAATTTTTGTCAAAGTGACAGAGCCCATACTTGTCTTGGAATTTTACCACTTTTAAATAATAACTTTAACCTACAAACTAAAAATGGTGACTAGCACATATTAGGCAAATAACCTCAAATAACAATTCAATGAACATGTTAAACAGATATTAAACCTTAGCACAACTTTGAAAATCCAGCCTTTTGCTCAGAACTCTTATGAATAAATACAAAAAATCCTCCAGAGCATGGAAGACAATAAAATTTCAGTTACAGGTGTACATAAATGGAAGGGTATTTAACAAGCATCAACACAGTATATTTCACTGCCTGTATACATGGACTTCCTTTTTAGCAAGACACTAGCTAGATGAAATCTACATGGAAGGTAAAGTGGATTTATTCCAACAAGATACTGAACAATTTTGCCAAGTTTAAGTGAGATTCAATGTTAAACTCTTTGCTTGTTTTCTGGTAATTGAACAGTATTGGTTCCATTAGAACAGCAATTTTCAAAATGAGAAGCTGGCAATGGAATTATCAGGATAGCTTCTTCTAACACCACATACCTGCACTACCTCTTGCCCCATCCGTTTTGCAATTGTTATTCAGAAGGGGAAGGTCTGAGTGTGTGTATTTTGCAAAAGCTATCAAATGATTTTGCCGTATTTTCTTGGCAGAGAACTACTAACCTAGAAAGATGTAACTAAATAAATTTGCTTGAGACAAAAAACTCTTGTCACTATTTGAGAAATAGTACCAGTAAATCCAATTAAAAAATCATGAATTAAACACAAATATGGCAGAATAAGACTCAATTGTGTCCAATACATGAGATCCTACATACTGTCTTTTATAACACTAGAAATGTTCACAGAAAACAACTTAGTTCAAAATGATAGGAACGCTGGGTGCTCTAGCCCCAGTAGATAAGGTTCCTAAGAGTCTCCACACCCAAAAGTGCAATTCTGGATGTCTATATCCTAGTCAGTTTTTATAGTGTTCCTCATATTAGTTTTAACTCTTTGAAGGATTAAGTCCTCCTGGTGGTGGATAGTTTAGGACTGGTCCCAGTTAAAAGTTTAAAATTTTTTCTTCCCTATGACCCAGCAATTGCACTACAAGGTATTTATTCAAAGGATACAAAAATGCTGATTTGGAGGGGCACATGCAACTCCAATGTTTATAGCAGCACTATGGACATTCGCCAAAGTATGGAAAGAGCCCAAATGTCCATCGACTGACAAATAAAGAAGATGTGGTACATACACACAATGGAATATTACTCAGCGATCAAAAAGAATAAATCTTGCCATTTGCAACAACGTGGGCAGAATTAGTGTATTATGTATGCTAAACGAAATTAGAGAAAGACAAATATGATTTCACTCATGTGGAATTTAAGAAACAAAACAGATGAATGTAGGGGAAGGGAAGTAAAAATGAGAGAAAAACAGAGAGGTGGACAAACCATACAAGACACTTACATATAAAGAACAAACTGTGGGTTGATGGCAGGGCGTTGGGTGGGGGATGGGCTAAATGGGGAATGGGCATTAAGGAGTGCATTTGGGTGTTATATGCACTGGGTGTTATATGTAAGTGACGAATCACTAAGTTTCAGTCCTGAAACCATTACTACACAATATGTTAACTAACTTGGATTTGAATTAAAAAAATAAATTTTTTTTCTTAGCTACCCTAAACCATTCAGTCTTGAGCCCTCTTATTGATTCTATAATCACACATTTTCCTAAGCTGTGCACAACTTAGAACAGCTTAAAATATTATAGCCACTCAAGCTCCATTACCTCCTTCTGCTAATACACACAATTCTCTGGATTTTAACATATCAGAGTTTTTAAATTAAATGGCCTATATTTGAATGGTGAGGTTTTAGGCACTTATCAGCAGGTGGTGGGAGTATCACTGCTTTACTGGTCAACTTATTTATATATACTAGGACTCTCCCTTGGCCATGGAAATGCAAAGGGACATATAGGTGAGGCTTTTCCCTCTGGTTCCATGTATCTCCTCTGTGTCCATCTAACCTCCACCTGCTCTAGCCTCTGAAGGTTTACAGCGGCACCCAAGGAATGGGTGCTTCATGCCACCATAGGGACTAGAGTCCAGGTTGTGCTCTGCATCCTTCCACGTACCATCTCTCTGGAGGCCAAAGTCCCAGGCAACTGTGTCAACAGTATTGGAATTTGGCCTCTATCCTTTCCTTCAGAAAACCCACCTACAGACAAAAAACACAAGTAGCTTCTGTTTCCTTTCATAGAAAGCACACATAGAAGTGATCTGAAATGGAAGTAAAATAAATGTACAACTTTTGTACAAAATTGTCCCTTCGAAATTCATCTTCACTTTCTTCTATTTATACTTAGTAGTCCACACTGTTGTTAGCCTAATTCAGTCTTCTAATTATTATATTTCTTTTTTTTTTAATTTTAGAGAGAGAAAGAGTGCATGAGTCAGGGAGAGGGGCAGAGGGAGAGAGAGAGAATCCCAAGCATACTCCACCCTCAGAGCAGAGACCGATGTGGGGCTTGATTGCACAACCCCAGGATCATGACCTGAGTCAAAAGAAGAGTGGGATGCTTACCTGACTAAGCCACCCAAGCACCCCAAATCTCATTTTATTTCTTGCTAATGACAATGATGTTGAACTTTTCCTTGCTTTTTTTGGTAATTAATAGAAATATAGACCTACCCACTCATTGCCTGTTGAAAATGGATGGAGGCTGTAGGAATTTACTGGGAACATTTTTCCATGGATTGTGCATACATGCAAGATTAAGAAACTCAAATTCTAGGAAGAAAAGCAGTATCTTGGATAGTATAGGGCTTACAGTTACAAAGAATAAAATCTCTTCTACTCTAGATATTAATGTAAGTATTTTTGGCTCAATTAACAATCTCTAATAAAATGGTAGTGAGAAATAGAGAATTAAGCTTAATAAACTGTATGTATCAAGTTTATAGCCTTAACTTTAATACATACATCATTTTTGTTGTATGCCAAGCAATGTTTATGCATGATCTCATTTTATCCCTGCCATGGTATGATGAAACATTTACTATCATCATCACACAGATGGGAACACTAGGATTGGAGAGCTGGAATCATACACTCACTTTCCTATTCTGATATTTTGCCTATTGTAAGCTCTTCTAAATCATTTGTGCAGTTGGGGAAGGTGTTAGTTTGAATAAATATGAGACAGTGAAAATTCAATAAAAATTGTGTTTGCACTGTAAATTGGGCATAAAAATTAATGAAAAAAATACTTTAAGAGTAGAAACAAATATCCAGATCTTTTGGTGATAAAACAATTCATTCACTCATTCACCAACATGTATTTATTCATTTGCCAAAATCTCCTTTAAAATAATACTGATTTACAGTTTAGGCCAGGGTTCTCCAGTCAGGAACTCTTCCAGTTTATCAGTTTTTTGGTTATTATTACCTTACTCTTCCATCTGCCCCAGCCTCTCTCCAACTCTGGCTGGCTTTCTCACTAGGGAGGGGGATTCCAGAGGGTCAGGGCATCCTAGCCTTCAGGCTAATAAGGGACTTTCCATCCAACTCCTCCCATCCCCTCTCCTTCCCTTCCCTCAGGCATATCACTGGCAGCAGTTCCTAGGCTGCATCCCTCTGACAACCTGCTGGCTCAGCTTTTCCCCACTTCAGGTTTCCATTAGACTCTTCACAAAGAGCAACTCTCAGGGTGCCTGGGTGGCTCATTCAGTCAAGTGATTAAGGCCTCAGACTTTGCTTCAGGTCATGATCTCAGCGTTTGTGGGTTTGAGCCCCACATCAAGCTGTCTTCTGTCAGTGCAGAGCCCACTTTGGGTCCTCTCTCTCCCTCTCTCTCGGCCCCTCCCCCATGTTCTCTCTCTCAAAAATAAATAACCTTAAAAAAAAAAAAAAGGCAACTCTCACCTAGGAATACTTTCCTAGTCCTGTTGAAACATAAAATCATATTTCTAAAGGGCCATTAAGGTGAATTTAAGATAAATTTCATTGTAATAATCACATGGCAGAATTCAGAAGTTCTTGTTTTTCTTAAAGCTGTAAGATTAAATTCCCTCCAATAGTAAAAATTCAGCATGATTAATACTTTACCTTCAGAGTAATGAGAAATGATTTCAGAAGAACACAATTCTCTAAAGGAAACTGTATTCAAAAAATATTTCTGTTTGGGGCACCTGGGCAGCTCAGTAGGTTAAGTATCCAACTTCGGCTCAGGTCATGATCTCATGGTTCGTGGGTTTGAGCCCTGTGTTGAGCCCTGTGCTGACAGCTCAGAGCCTGGAGCCTGCTTTGGATGCTGTATTTCCCTCTTTCTCTGCCCCTCCCCTGCTCGCCCTCTCTTTATCTCTCTCAAAAATAATTATTAAAAATATATGTTTATACATTTCACAATTTCAAAAAATCCATTTCTAATGTAGGTCAAACTACACATAGTTGACATTTCAATTTTAAGTAAATAAAATTATTTTGATGCTCTTAAAGAAAGATTTGAAAGTAATCTGCTACTTGGTTCATTATTTTTTTCAAATACCTTTAGAAAGTATTTCTTAGTAGTAGCCCAGGTTAGAGACTTTATTAATCATTTTGTATAAAATAACATCAGTAATTGCCATAGAATAGCCAGATTATTGACACACATAGAAACCGACTCTTTCTAAAATTACATAATCATTAAAACATGTTTACAAAGCTATACAATGATACAGAACATTATCTACCCCATCAGGTAAAAGAAAAGCCAACAAAAAAACCGTATGTATGACATAAATATTACCATGGTAAAATGCAGAATATACATGTGACTTTTTTCTTTCTACTTTTCTGTATTTCTTTTTTTTTTTTTTTAAGTAAGTTCCATGCCCAGCAGGGAGCCCAATGAACTCATGACCTGCACTGAGGTCAAGAGTCTGACATTTAACTAACTGAACAACCCAGATACCCCCTACTTTTCTGTATTTTAAAAGTTTTCTTGAATGTGAATACTTTAATACAAATATTCAGAAGAAATCGATCCATTTCAGACATAAGAATTACAGCCAACCCTTCAACAACACAGGTGTGAGCAGCACAAGTTCACTTACATATGATTGTTTTAGGTAAATACAGCACAGTATTGTAAATGTATTTTCTCTTCCTTATGATTTTCATAGTAACTTTTTCTCTAGCTTACTGTACTGTAATAAAACAGTATATAATACATATATAAAATATGTGTTAATTGCTTGTTTGTATTATCAGTAAGACTTCTGGTCAACCAGTAGGCTATTGGTAAAGTTTTAGGGAGTCATAAATTATACGTGGAGTTTTGACTGTGCTGGGGGTCGGCATCCCTAACACAAGGGTGAAACGTAGTAGCTTTCTTATCTCAAGAGTAATGTAGACAGTGCCATACATTTCTTAAGAACAGTTCTCTATGCAGGTAATCCTTTGAAGGGAGAGAAGATTGCATGAGCCTCTTCCCTGAAGGCCTTGATTCTGTCTCAATCACTATTGTGTCTACTGGAGCAGCCCATAATGTGTCTTTCACATAGTAGGTACTCAATATATACTGGCTGAATTTTTAAAACGTTGATAAGGAGATTCTTAAAATATACCTTATTTTAAATTATCCAGCATCTTTCTTTTGCAAAATTTAATTTTTTTTAATGTTTATTTATTTTTGAGACAGAGAGAGACACAGCATGAGCAGGGAAGGGGCAGAGAGAGAGGGAGACACAGAGTGTGAAGCAGGCTCCAGGCTCTGAGCTGTCAGCACAGAGCCCAACGCGGGGCTTGAACTCACGAACCGTGAGATCATGACCTGAGCCGAAGTCGGACGCTTAACCGACTGAGCCACCCAGGCTCCCTTTTGCAAAATTTATAAGTTCATAGCTCTTTAAAAATTTTTCCTCTTTAAAAGTGATAAAATAGATGAAAGTTAATAACTGGTTCAAGTTTAAAGCCAAAGCTATAACACAAAAGATGTGAGAACTGTCTTGAGACCAGCTGAAGCTTCTGCCAAGGTGAGAAGATGGGAGTCTTGGGCCCTTTTGATGGAGACTGGCATGGACAGATCTCTGAGCCAATTTTCTCTGTGAATGGAAACTATGATACCTATACCTTATAGAGTTCTTCTGAGGAGGGACATACATATGATAAAGTACCATACACATGTTAGTTATTTTTCCTTACTATTACCGTCTGATTCTGAACATGTTAAGGGAGATTAATCAGAACAGTGTTTACTAATGGAAATAAACTACTAATGTCATTTGGAATTTTATTTTTTTTTAATTATTTTTAACGTTTATTTATTTTTGAGACAGAGAGAGACAGAGCATGAACAGGGGAGGGGCAGAGAGAGAGGGAGACACAGAATCCGAAACAGGCTCCAGGCTCTGAGTGGTCAGCACAGAGCCTGACGCGGGGCTCGAACTCACAGACCGTGAGATCATGCCCTGAGCCAAAGTCGGACGCTTAACCAACCGAGCCACCCAGGTGCCCCTGTCATTTGGAATTTTAAACAGCTATATGATCTCATTTGACATCACTGAATATCAATTTCCTTAAGTGTAATAAAAGAGTTAATCAGATTTGCTCTAAAATCCTTCCAGCTATAAAATCCTATGACTCTAATTCCTTCATTCATTGCTTGAATTTATGAGGTAGGGGTAGGAGCTGAAGTAGGAGAGGGTTGGAAGGATTTTTTGAAATTAAACATATACAAATCATAGAAAAGTCTTCCTTTACCTAGTGTGATTTTTCTTAATACAAAGAAGCACCAATTACCCTGACTTCATTCACCATCACTTCCCACACCCACACATTTTTAAAAATAGCCGGACTACAAAATAGTTTGAGAGTATATATTTACAGGCACAGTAGTTAGTAGATGACTTATGAAATTTTCTATAGAAGAACTTAATTGTCTCCAATACTGTCTGGCATGAGATTTGGGTTATAAATAGCAAAAGAAAAGAGGCTCATATACCTTATACCTGAGGTGACATCGCATACAGTAAACAGGGACAAAAAAAGTCTTATTCAGAGTTCAACCTTGAAATCAGGTTACAAGACCTCCACACCACTCCATGTAGAAACGGGAAACTTAATTTGAAATAGCTCACTGCATCTCAAAATCAAAGACACTTTCAGCAGAGTTTACTGCAAGTTAATGATTGACTTACACTGTTTGGGGCTATCAGCAGTTTAGTTGTTCACATAAGGATTTTCTAGATTTCCAACAAAATAACTAAACTCATAAGCTAAAATCATACTTCTATTCAAAATACAGTTATTGAAAAACTCATGTTATAATTTCATCCTATTATATTAGCCTAATTAATATGTACTCACAGCAGATTTGTGCTAAATTTGAACCACTAGGGATGGGTGATGAGGGAAATACAGTATAAGTGGCCCTAATTTCATTTGTAGATTTTAGCATTAAGAATGGAAGTAAAAAAGCTTAGGTCAACCAAACAGGACAGCCACAGAAGCAACAGTGAGGAGCCACCAACTTCTGTTTTGCTCCTCTTGCATTTGGGGAGGAGAATCTGAGAAGGCATGGGATGATTTCCATTCGCTTCTAAATGCCCAGGTTCTGTTTCTGTCTAATCCTAAGAAAATTTAATATGGTAGTAATCTAGAATGTACAAATGGGAAACTTTTGATGAACAGTGGAGTGAAGTAAAAATTTCCATGGTTACAGGAAAGGGTAAAATGAAAATGAACAAACGAGAAAGAAAAGTTCCTTTTCTCCCTTTCTGTTCTAGAAGGGTAATTTATTAGTGATTCTTCAAATGTCTGAACAATGTTATTGTCATGCAGTGACAGAAAAAAATCTTTCGTTTTCTTTGCTTTACTAATGGAGATCTAATCAAACCTGTGAAGACTGGGGCCCTCTACCTGAGAAACAACCATTTAAAAATAAATTAATTTCTTCAAATCAAAACTTTTATCATTTAGATTAGTTCAATAATTTTTAAACTGGGTGTTTTTCATAAATGCTGCTAAATAATGTACCTTTCTACAGAGACTAGGATAGAGAGAGACTTCAGGGAATTATAAGATGAATTTTCAGAAAGTTTAAGGATAAAAGTGACCATATATGTTAGATTTATCCGGGAACATCACAATTTCAGTGATTCTGTCCCAATACAATTGCAAATTATTAAGAAATATATTCAGACCTGTGAACTGACCAAGAAGTCATTAGAGATGATTTAATAAGCAGCATCCAAAAAAATCCCAAATTCCCTAAAGAATTAACCTTAGTTTTACATTCTATGCAACAAAAGTACCACAATTTTACCTAAATTATCTACTAAGAAATGAAGACTTATATATAAGAAGAGTAATTTGAACCCACTTTAGACAATAACTAGTGAAACTACCCTAATTTAGAGGTTTTGAAAACATTAATTGAAAAGAAACCTACCATGTTGGTTGGCATTCTAGAGCCTGAAGGTCCTAACTTTTCTTATTTTTTCTTTCTAAAGCATTTCTTAAAATTGCCTCTGGTATTTTTTAAATGTGCTCAGAAGTCCTAGGGCTCTGGCAGTTTTTTAACTAATAAAATAAACATAGCAATCGAGTACCTGCAGTTCTGCTAACAGTATTGTTTGTATTCTAAGCCCCATCCACAAAGGCTACAGTGAAAAATATCCAGTATAAACAAATATCACTTAGATACCAGTGGCATCTCAAAGCAGCACACCCAAGTCTCAAAAAGCAAAAGGGAGAAATTTTCCACTCCCAAGGCGAATAACTTCCTGGTGAACCTCAAGTCAGGCAAAAGAGAGAGAAATCGCCTCCGTTAGTGTGAAGTTGGGGAGGAGGTGTGGGTGTGAAGCAAATCAGTAATTCTCTTTCTTCAATTTTTCACCACCGTTTTTTCTCCACATATCTTTTCTCTGTCTCTCTCCTTTATATTTCTTGCGTTTAGCTGTTCTCTTATCTTCTTCCATCCCCAATTCCAACAGAAAAGATAACTTTGTCCTTTAATCTTGCTGCTTAACATCAGTCCCTAAACTTCATACAATACACACACACACACACACACACACACACACACACACACACACACACGTAAACACTACTGACATTTTCAAAATAATGCACAAATTAGGGCAAGAAGAGAAAATGAAGTGGGCTGGGGTTAGACTGGGGAAAAAAAAATTCGCCACTTGTATTTACAATGCGCAAGTTTCCAGCAGAGAGAGAAGTTAAAAACTCTGCAGGAGGAAAGAAGCTGGAGTCCTAAGAAATGCTAGGAGGAGGTAAGGTATATAGGTTCATGCAACCCTGAGAATCACAATGAGCCAGTACAGCCCACCTCAGCTGAAACCCATGGCAATGGTCACTTCTCATGCAATGATCACTTCCCAGGATTGAGGAGTGTCTCCTAAGTTTGGCTCTTGATTCTGCCCAAGGCTTAACAATTGAGAACGGAAGACATATTGCTAATTAGGACTAGGTTGAGCTAAATCTCTGACCCTTTCCATGTAGACTCATCTTCCCAAAACTCTTTCAGATCTTCCTGTTGATTCTTAGCACTACTGCTAAGTTATCCACTCTGCCTACCCTTATCATTCTCCCCTCATTTAAGGCCCACCATTAAATAAAACTCTGTGTCTTAGTTGTCTCAATTGTACAATAATAATAACTATAATTATATAGTGATAGCTATAACTATAGAGTCAAGATAATTAAATAAACTAATATTTTTAAAGTATTTAGAACAGGGTTTGATAAATGAAAGAATAATATAAAAATTTGTTTAGTAAAATGAAAATAAAATATCTGTGAATACATATATATGGATTCAAATGACAAAAAGCTCTGTATGATGATAAAATAGACTTCAAACAGAAAAGAAGAGCAAATGTGTTGATTTTGTCAGTATGTGTCATTAATCCAGGAGAACTTCCAGGAAAGATAACCCAAGGAACCATGCTTTATCTAAACATTTTGTATTTAACCAAATCTGGCCTGGTCCTGAGACACTTAATTGCCAAGGAAGAAATCAATCTACCTGTTGAAACCAGTTTACAAAATGCAAGTATTAGAGTTCACCCTTAGCCTGAGATACCCTATGTCTGACTATTCAGGTACATTGCATTGCAGCATTGCAATTCAGCACTGCAGTCATTTGCATCCTTTATGCATTATTTAGATAATATTCCTTAAGAGGCTTCATTGTATATTCTAAAAAAGGATAGAATTTGAAGTTAAATGTTTGGGCTAAGGCAAAAGAACTTATTTTCCTTTGGAAGTGGGGCTATAATGAGATGAAAAGGACAGCGTAAGTTGTAAAACTAGAAACAGAAAAAGGCAGGGAAAAAAAGGACACTGTGGAAGGAGAGACAATGAAAAGAAAATAAGGTCAGTTTCACGAGATGAGACTGTTTACCATGCTTATAATATGTGAATAAATAAAGGATATCATGACATCAAAACTTATAAAACAGGGAACAGAACAGATCTCAAATATGGAGCTACACAGGTGAAAAGTGTAAGATGACTTCATGAAAATAAAAACTATGGTTTAAACTTTATCTTCTCTATTTAAAAACAGCTTTTAAGATAAAAATATTTTGCAAACCATGTCTAGAATCTCAAAGATAAGCTAGCAAACACAGGAAATTATACGTTTTTATTTTTCTATTAACATTTAGCAAAAAGTGTAGCTACTTTTTCATGATCATTAGAAATATTAATTTAGAAACATGTAAGACAGTGAACCATATTAAAAATTATTTCCACAGACTGATTTCATAAATTTAATACCCAGAAATTTGTAAACAATTCCGCAGAAGTTCTCTAGGTGATAGTAATAAAATGTTAAGCTTTAAAAAGAAACATATTTGACATTTTTTTAAACAAGTACATCCTTCATAATAAAGTTAAATTCCACTCACAGCGATTCAAGGAATATAATTAAGAGTTTACTATGAAAACAAATCCCCTGAGTCCTTGTTTAATAATTGAGAAGTATTCGTACTGATAGTTTTAGTTTACATAAATGGACTTGAAAGATTTTCAAAACTTTATTATGTTAAAAATATGTAGTGTTGAGGTGCTAAGCTTCTCTAAATTTTAGCAGCACACCTCAAACTTCTGCCAGAAGAAAAGTATGCTTCCACTAAGCAAGAAATTTCCATTACTCCTATATTAAGGAGCCACACCCCATACAACTAATGACAGGAAGGCATTTCAATTCAAACCTCTAACACTATCCAGTCTGAAGCAAAGTTAAAAAAAAGATGCAAAAATAAAACACAACTCATATTTCCAAAGAAGAAAGGAAACTCTTGCTAAATAAGTAACAATTATACTGAAGAATTTATATGCTAAGCACGACTGAATGTAAAAACACCAGAGCAGTCAACCATAGCTTTAGCACTTTGAGTATGATTAACAGAATGAATTTTCAAAGGTCAATTAAATGTCAACACATTTTAAAGAGATACTCTTCTTAAATCTGGTCAATGTATAATGGCACCTTATAACTTAGGGATACCCTTCTTAATTTAAGTGTAATGTGCATATGATACACACACACACATACACACACACACACAGACACGCAGACTTACAACATGTATTACTATGGAAAGTAATCTAGTGTCTATCCTACAGTTTGACTATTTTAACGTTTTTCAACTTATGAAAGGATTAAGAAGAAAATATAACTGTATTTTATATATAGCACTACTCAATGAAGATGAAATGCAAAGTAAATTTTAAATGCTAAGATTTATGGTTTATTCAATAGCTGACCTTATTTATTCCCTCATAGGAAGTCATTCACAAAATGACTCTTTATTATCCTTAATGCATCATCCTGCTACCTAACTCACCCCCATTAACCTTCCCTGAATGCTTGTGGTTAAAAAGCTTAACAAAAAAGGTAGACAGCTTTCAAAAATTGCCATGTTTAGCATCAGAAATCTGTGGGATAGAACAAGTCCTGAAGGAACTGAGTGCCCATTCCTGACCTTTTTATCCAAGAACTCAATTAAGAGCCCCAATCCTATCTGACATTAGGAAGGTCAAGTTGTCCCAAAGCCTCAGAATAAGAAGGAACCATCGACATCATCTGCCCCAAACTCTTAACGTTAACAGCTCAGAAAATGTTAAACCACAAAGGTAAAGCAATCTGGCTTGGCTCCCACAGCTCTTTAGTAGATATCAAGTCTTCTAAAACTGACTTAGTCTAGTGTTTTCTTCTACTTATCAAATTTATGCTATATTTTTTCTCCATTAGGACTTTAATACCAGGTTATAATTGACCAAATAGCTGTGGCTACCATTGGAATTCAGAGCAAGATGTAACATTTAAGGAATTAATGATCTAGGAAGGCTCCAAGGAGGAGTTAGAAACTGAAGAATGGGTAGAATCTGAGCGGTTCGAGGAGGCATCACTAATAAGGGAAGTAATATGGGCTAAGGCCGGTGGTTAAGTGTTCCATGTTCCAGCAACTATGTGGAGAATATATTCAGAGTAGGATAGGACACTGGTTTTAAGGTCACCATATAAGCCAAGCAGAGGAGGCTCCATTTGATATGGGTACAAATAGAAAGTGATGAAAGGTTTTCAATTTTAGGAAAATAAAAAAAAAATAATGTGAAGATAGCAAAGAATAGCCTTGCAAGATTTGAGGGGCCTTGTAGGAGTCTGTCTACTAATGTTAATATTTTACAGGACTGTTTGTAAGGGGAAAGTAAGCTAATGAGAGACAAAGTACTTTGGAAAGTACATGAGCTCTAGAAAGTAAAGGTATTTTTCAAAGTCAGGGGCAGTGGCCTGTCTGATCACATCGCCATGTCTTGATGGCATACACTTCTCTGACAAGGCAAATTTGGAGATGGATTCTGGATCTATTCCTTTGGGGTCAGAGACAGAAATCTCTGCCCTTCAATAATTCCAAAGGCTAGATTCCAAGAGAGGAGACAGTTGCTACCCCTAAGCCATTGCAAGGTTGAGGATCACAGAGCCTAAAATCCAAAACCAAGATTAACATTTTGAGGCAGACAACATAATCAATGTTTCTCAAAGTGAATCAGAAAAGTATTTAAGTACTAAATAAAGGGGTATAAAAAGGGAGGGGGTAGAGGAGACAGCACCTGAGCCAGGGTGATACATGAGGAAACCCAGGTTATTAGCTGGACTGCAGTCTACTCCTTCCCTTGTCCCTTTCCCCTCTGCTCAATAATTACTATATAGTGGTATGACCTTCCCTTGTATCCAGAGTGACTTATCTCCTCCTGTGTTGTCTTCCTCTCTTATCCCTCTTCTACAGCAACTCTCCAGGGCTAGAAAAGAAATTTTTTTTTTTTTAATTTTTTTTTCAACGTTTTTTATTTATTTTTGGGACAGAGAGAGACAGAGCATGAACGGGGGAGGGGCAGAGAGAGAGGGAGACACAGAATCGGAAACAGGCTCCAGGCTCTGAGCCATCAGCCCAGAGCCCGACGCGGGGCTCGAACTCACGGACCGCGAGATCGTGACCTGGCTGAAGTCGGACGCTTAACCGACTGCGCCACCCAGGCGCCCCTAGAAAAGAAATTTTTAAAAAATTACTATAATAAATTAAAAGTACATATATGGAGTATGTACTGAGTGAAAATTATTATCTGTCACTAATTTGTGTATTACATAATTACCAAAACAACTCCTATGAGGCGGATACTATTATCCTCATTTTCCAAGTAAGGAAACTAAAGCATAGAGGGTAGGTAGAGGGTACAGCTCAAAGTCACCTAGCTAATAAATGGCAACGCTAGGATTTGTATCAGGTGTGGCTGACCCCTTAGCCTATGCTTTGAACTTCTCTCCTAAACTCTTCCCTTTTTCTTCAATAAACATGAAAATACTGAAATGTTGGGGTTTTATGCATACAGAGGTTACAGAAGCCATTTTATGGGTTTGCAAATGAAAGTTTTAATAAGACAGCATGGGGCCTGGGTTCAGCCACTTGCTTGACTGCCAAAATATCAGCTTGAGAACTAAAATCATCAAATATGGGTGTTAAACTATGTTGAGGGGATAGGTTTCCATGCTGCATTCTAGCTCTGTTCCCTCTCACACCTTCTGCTCCTTGGGGTCCATTCCCAATTATTTGCTTGAAACTTAATGTCTCTAGTTGACTTAGGAGGTGACTGGAAGAGAGGGTGGTGGGAATATCCCATAGTAGAAGGGGTCTCTTGGCCCTGTGCTCCAAAGCAGGCTTAACTGTGCTTATTAATTAGAAGGTAGGTGGTATTTTGGCTTGCTTATAGAAGTGGCTTGTGAGGAGATCCCTGGCCACAACTAAGAGATGAAACCACCAATTTTGGTGCTGGAGAGGAAGTGATCAGGGCAGAGAGCATGGTGGGGTAGAAGTACTTTTTAAATGTTCCTGGGGAAAGCAACAGTTGCCATTAAACATTGGCAAGAAAACTCTAATTCTCAAAATTTAGTGTGATTAATTCTCACTTTGGGAGGAAGCTTATTAAGAATACAGACTCTAGGTTCTGCTCACAGACATTCTGATCCTTTAAGTGTAGGAAGTTGCCCAGCAGTCTGAAGTTTGCCAGGTGCTACAGAAGATTCTGATACAAGTGGTCAAAGGACCATACTCACTTCACTGCTCTAACCCCCTGTAAGACAGCCAAACCAGCAAACCTGCTATGAGGAGAATGCACATTCTACAAAGTCAGCTTGTTGTTCAAATATCAATGCCATGTTTTAGGTTGAGTGGTTACTTTTAAATAAGTCTAGAAGGCTTTCCAGAAGTTTCCAGGCTTATAAATATTGGGGACTTAAATTCCTTATGTCAACAAATAGACTATTACACATACATAGACTATTTTCCCTTAGGAAAATCAGAATATTTTATACATGATGTGGTCCACACAGGATCCCTCTACACACATAGCATTTATCTAGAGTGAAGACCTTCTTGGAAAGATGCTACTTCCAGTGCTTATTTTATATTTGGTGTAAGATTGGAGTTAATTTTTTAACTGCAGATTTAGTTGATTTCAAAAGGTATACTTTCCTTCATGCAACTACATTGAAAGGTTCATTTCATGTTATTTTAACAATGAGTTTAAAAATCAGATAACACTCTATTGAAATATTATGGTTATGATTTGGCCATTTAATTAGACATTCAATCACAATGTAAACAACTACTGATAATTCCCGAAACATACCTTTTCAAAGGTTTGTGCTCTTCAAAGAAAGCTAGGTCATAAAATGTATTATGTTAAATCAGTATTGCTATCTTTTGCCTATAAACCCTATCAATTGTCTTTGTTTCTAAATCTGTATCCCTATTTTAAAATACAATCTTTCAGGATAGATACTGGAATTAAGCTTGGTTTTTCTGCCAGTTTTCTTTGACACCTTCTCTCTTTCCCCTAAAGCATGATAATGATTCTCTTTAAGGATGGGCGAAAAGAATTTTAAATTATTCTTATCTGAGCACTGGGTATTTTTTCCAGTGAGTATTTATTGAGTATATTTATGCACTTACATTAAAAGAAATCATCTTTTGTTGTTATAAGCTCCACGAGAAGAGAAAATGTCCAGTGGAGCACCTAACTCCTAGAAGGCATGCTCATAAATAATGACAAAACTGGGAAAATTTATTATTGAGAGAACAAAATAACTTCTCCTGTATTCTGTACTGATGAATATATAATAGTTAAAAGAATTTGGGTTAGGGAAAATGCTTGATTTCACTTTTTGGGGAAAAAATGCACGTTATCATTATAAAGGAAAGTTAACACTTCATTGTATTGCAACACAACCTGTAATGACAATATTCCAAAAGCATTCTCAGACTAAACCTTTAACATTAATAATTTATCAAAATTATACACGTCACTAACACATCCCAACAAAGAAGATTATGTAAGTAAGCCATCTTGGCATCAGTGATACTGAACATAGCAGCTATTTTCAATCCTTCATTAAAATTAGATCAAGATGTACTTGCATTATGTGTTACTGTTTCTGTAAGGAAGATTTACATTAGTTTAAGACTTACTTTGGTTGTAAGTGACATTTTCTTTTCCTTTGCCAGAAGTTAGAGACCACTACTCCCCCACTGCCCTCCACACAAAAGTTTTCAGTAGAAAGAAGCAATACAGAAAAACAGTGACAACAAAACACCTGCCCTGTTTACTCTCTCGTGTGTATAATAAGAGCCTTGTTCTCCCCCTAAATTGAGTCAGAGATGGGATGAAGGGATCGCTGGAGGCACCTGCCACTTTACCCTCAGGCTTGGTTCTCTGTCCCCAGCCTGGCTCCTACTACTCCAAATGGTGCAGCAAAGTAGATCAGTTTTAAGAAGTGTTTTAAAGCAAAGGATAGTTTATTTCTCACTAAAAAAACCCTCTCAAACCCTCAAATATTACTGTTTGAAAACATCAGACTTAAAAGTTACTTATCAGCAGGCTGAAAGGTGAATCCATGCGCCTGTAAATATATCCTGGCCTACTGGTTCATAATTCGTGTACCACGCTGAGGCCCAAGGAAAATCTCAAACCGAGATGTATTTAAAAAACGGAAAGACACCACAGATCATGTAGCTCTAGCCTCATGTATCACCGATGAGGAGATCTAAGTGGTTAAGTCACTTGTCCAAGGTCACGCAGAGCCAGTTACAGGCAGGGCTGGTGCGCGACCTTCTAATCTTTCCACCTCCCAACCCCCACGCCGCACAGGCCCTCAGTAGTTCTGGCTCCTAAAAGGTTCCCACCGATACGGTTCACAAGTCAGTGGCAGGTCAGCGACTCTTAAGCAATCGCACTTTTATTTGTTCTCCCCGCCTGCTCTAAAAAGTATTAAAAGGCACTCTCCTTGCCTTCTCCCAAACCCAGACACCCCGGAACGCTGAAGCCCCTCGTGCCGGAAAAGCCAACTCACCCGCAGCCCCTTGCGCGGGAGCCCTCGGACGTACTCTGGCCCTCCCCGCGGTCGCCACCGGCCGCGCCGCGGCCCGGGCTGACGACGAGTCCAGAAAGTCACCGGCGGTGACCGTGGACGCCAGGGGCGGGCCGCGCCGCGCCGCGCCGCCCCGCGGAGGCGCCGCAAACTTTTCCCGGCTCGCAAGTTGCCGGGCTCGGCGGCCGCGAGCCGACTTCCTTCCCGGCTGCGGGAGCGAGGGGGCGCCCCTTCCCCGGGCGGGGGCCAAGCTGGCCGGGAGGGGGCTGGGCGAGCCGAGGGACGGTCAAATAGGGGCCGGGGAAGCGCAGGCGCCCGCACTCTGAGGCGCGCGGGGTCGGAGCCCGGCCGCATTGTCTCCGCGGCCTCGGACCCAGCCCCGGCGGCGGCGGCACGGGCGGGCGCGGCCGGGAGTTGCCGTCCCGAATTTGCCGCCCCCTTTCGCCGCCGCCGCTCACCGCGTTCTTTGTGTGTCTCTCGCCGCCGCCCTCGGGTCGCTTCGCCGCTCTCCTGACAGCTGATGGGCTCGTCACGCTGGGTCCCGCGTCTTCCCAGCCGCCGCTAGCGAAGCCCGGCCCAAGGAGGACTGTGTAAGAGCGGTGACAGATGCTGTCTTACAGCCGCCGCCGCCTGGGGATATCTGAAACTGCCCTCGGGGCAGCCGGCTACTAGCCCTGGTACCGCACTACTCCTTAGAGACCCTTTCCACGCCAGGACCCTCCCGTCCTCCCTCCGCGGCCGCCAGCCCAGCTCCGGCCGGGCGCCGGGCGCCCTGCTCCGCAGCTGAGCGCGCTCGGTCAAGAATCCTGGGGAACCCGCTCCGCCCCCTGGCTCCCGCACCCTCCAATGATCTCGGCCTACAGGGGGCAGTTCCGTCCAATCAAGTGTCGGAAAGCCCGGCCAGTCCCCAAGAGTGTAGCCAATGGAACACGACTCCGGCAACACACCCGCCCTGATCCACTGGGAACAAACCGCTCAGAGACCTGAGGTGGGACCCAGATCCCGGCGCCCAGAGCAAGTCAAGTCCGGCCGGCCGGAGCTGTGTCACGAAGTGAGTCTATGGAGGCAGGTCTGGTCCTTAAATTACTGTATTGTAATAGAAGGTGTTGACGAAAATGGGAACGCTGGACGTACTGCTTTTGTAGGTCACCTCAATCCCTACTTTTAAACTCTTTTTCTGCCGAAAGTTCATGTGAAAGAAAACTGCACAAACACGTAGTAGCACTGTTGACTGTTCAAATTAAGGCCTTTACTTTTAGAACATTGCTTTAAAGCGTCTAACCGGACAGACAGTCCTCAGGTTGATGCATTTGTATTAATATTTGCCAGAACACCAGGTATCTGAAACAGAGGTTAGTTTCTATCCTGCTCTAAAACGCGGGTGATCATGGCACTGCCAACTTTTTTTTTTTCCTAAAAGAAAATTGCACTCGAGTGAAAATGTAGTTTTATATACAAATCATTTGTAATGTGAACTTTATTTCTGTAACAAAGTCACACAGTGTCTTCAGTAGAGGTTGGATAAAATAGCTGAATAGAAAATTATCATATATAGAGAGAAAGGACTTGAATAAACCACTTGCTATAAATGACTCTAGTTGTTAATCACAATACTTTGCAAGTAATAGTCACTCTATAGTTATTTATTTGATATGAATAGTATTCCTTAGCTATTGTTATTGTTGGTCATGTAAACTTTATTGAGCTCTTTATTGAAAGTGGACTATGCCGTGATGAAAACAGTTTCTGGTAACACATATTTGCAAATGTTAAAATCAAATCACACTTATAACTGTTATGCCTTGCTTAGGCTTAGACCCCAAGTCTGAGTTTTGTCAAAAGATCCAGATTCTTGATTGACTTTGAGCAAATCTCTTAATGGCTGTTAACAAAACATATCCCTAACTCTGCATGCCTTATCAAGGTGCTTTGAGATCCACCTAGGCAGCATTTGTTAAGATTTTGTGAGATGTTGTACCAAGTGCACAGTAGCCTGAAATATGTTTATTCTTTTTCTGTTTTACTAATAAGCAAGTATCAAGGTACTTGCCTACGAGAAGCCCAGCAATATTTCCTCTGCACATTTTTCCAACTTGAAATATTTTTGATCCCATCATTTTTCCTATAACTTAAATATGAATGAAGCTCCAGCCTCTTAATTCTAGAGCAAAGCAACATTCCTAAGTTTTGTTTTGTCTTTCTTTCTTCTTTCTTTTTCTTTTTTAATGGATATGGTTTTAAGAGAGAAATTTAATGTATCCTTTGACTGCCAGTGTGCATAGTTTTATGTAGAAGTTATTAATGGCTATGTCAAATTTATACCTATATAATCAAGTAACTTTTGCAGCCATTTATTAGAGATTCACTTAAAGCATTTGTGCTTAATTTTCAAAGAGGAAAGCAAATGTGTATTTTTAGAGGTATTTCCATGTCATAATGTAATTTGTTTACTTTGTTCCAAAATATGCAATCTCATACAGAAGTTTAATTATTACTTCAAACAAATGTACATATGGTAACACTAGAATGTGAAATTTGTTAAATTTAATTGAACCAGCAGTTGTTATTTTCAACTAATTAACTGCACAGATTTCATTTTCTGAGTGAAAATTGTGGAAGAATCAATCAGTATGAATCCAATGACCATGACTTATTAAGTGTATTTAAGTCAAAACCAGTGTTTGGTAGTTTCCTGATAATTGATGACTCCATACCCATTTATTAAAGGGAATGAATATTTTATCAATTGTCTGGGTAATATTTCTGACTTCATTGTGGTGATATTTCATTCAGTAAGTGATATTTTCAAAGTTTTTCATCAATGATTTCTTCATCATTTGTTCAATATGGAACAAGAGAGCTGTCACTCTTAGAGAGCTGCCAATTTTAACACACATTTAAATGTTTACTAGAGAAGCTGTGACTTTGGGGGTAGTTTGTAGAGATAATTTTTTTTTTTCAACGTTTATTTACTTTTGGGACAGAGAGAGACAGAGCATGAACGGGGGAGGGGCAGAGAGAGAGGGAGACACAGAATCGGAAACAGGCTCCAGGCTCCAAGCCATCAGCCCAGAGCCTGACGCGGGGCTCGAACTCACGGACCGCGAGATCGTGACCTGGCTGAAGTCGGACGCTTAACCGACTGCGCCACCCAGGCGCCCCGAGATAATTTTTTTTTAAATACAGAAACATACAGCCTTTAATAAGTTGTATCACATGATCTTGGTATATGACTACTGACAATTTGATTTTTTCTGTATTGTTACATTTAAGATACAATCATCTTAAGACTCCCTCGTGAGTAAGTATGAAGAATAACTTGATTCATATCTTCTGGATTCTGATCATTGATATGCCTCTGAATTTTTATGTGTCTTTGACAAATCAGGCTTCTGTTTGACTTCTCGCCAATTCACTGAATGCAGTTTACTCATTTGAAAATGATATTATTAGGAATAGTGAAATAATATCTATATAGAGAGAATAGAAAAATAATTTGTTCATTTTTCTTTCTGGTTCTGACATGGATGCGGGAAAATTCCTTTTGTGAACCATGACATTAGATCTCTTTAACTCTGCTTTTACAAAACTTGTGTTTTTCTGATTGCTTGAACCTGACCCTGCAGAGTGTTCTCATTGTGGGATGTATTTATGGCAAGACACTTTTATATGCATATGGGGGAACAGGGAGAAAATTCCAAAAAACACTGGTAATGGCACACTAGGCTTCCCTCCTCATTTTATTTCGGACCACAGTCCCTAAGGGAAATTTCTTTTAGAGTTTAGTATTAACAGAAATTTTGTTTCCCCTGAATTGAAATCTTTGAAACTTCTTTTTATTTCAACTATCAGGAAGCTCAGAACGAAATTTACAGCTCGATTTAGGAAGGTATTATGGCCTGTTTCACTGCAGATTTTTTATAAACATAATATTTGGCTTATTATTTTTCACCTATGTATTACTAGCTTATATTTGTATGCATACATTTATTTAAGCTACCTAAAATACTTTCTGAAATGATGTGAATTATTACAGGCATGAATAACATTTTGAACCATACATAAACCCTGGTGTGATAAGCTGAGCATAACGTAAGCAGAGTATATAGTGAAGACAACATGAAGGTCTGAGACTGCTGTGGTTTTGCTTCGCAAAGGAAGAGGAATCTCATTCACTAGGTGTAGAATCTCAAAACCTTCTTCAGAGAGGCAGAAAAGTATAGTACAAAATAGGGATTATTTATTACACTTATTTTGAAAAGTTAGTTAGGGGCGCCTGGGTGCCTCAGTCAGTTAAGCGTCTGACTTCAGCTCAGGTCATGATCTCACACTCTGTGAGTCCCAGCCCCACGTCGGGCTCTGTGCTGACAGCTTGGAGCCTGTTTCAGATTTTGTGTCCCCCTCGCTCTCTGCCCCTCCCCCACTCTCGTGCCAGCGCGCGCTCTCTCAAAATAAATAAAAAACATTAAAAAAAAAGAAAAGTTAAAGTTAGAGGGAACATATATTAATGGATGTTTTATGCAAACTCAGAGGTCTCCCTGATAAAAAGAATATTTGACTTAAATATAAAGTGAAATACATATTATAAATTATATTAAGTCATGGTCACTTTCCATGTAACCCTTCAGTAGCCTTTTTACTTAACACAGTAACCCCTAGAATATGTTTCAAATGCAATAGATCTTTTCACAAGGATCACTATACATACCCATTTCCTTCAATTTTAGTGTCTCTTTTAGAAAATAAATAATGTATCCCCCTGTTTTCAAATAATATTCTACAATGGTTTTATTTTTGAAAGGCTTTTCCTGAGTACGATATTGTCTTAGAACTATTGAAGAAATTCATCTTATAATTTTGTTTTATGAGATATGTTTTGATCAAATATGACTGATAGGTTTAACAATGATATTTGCTTCTAAAATAGAATCATTTTATAGCATCCCTTTTCCTGGCCAGTGGGTTAGCAGTTTGGGGTGCTCAGTGAATTTAAGAGAGTTTCTGTTGTGATAGAAAACTCAATTCAGCCTGGCTTAAATAGAAGAACATTTTTTTAATTAGCTCAAATATTTAACAGTTCACTTTACAACCTTGACAAAGTAAAAGTAAGTGGATAGTTAGCTGACAGAGGTAGAAGAGGAAAGAATAGCAAAAGTTGAGGGTGTAAGTAGAAGCATAAACAGCCTTATTCCACCTAGAGTGATGTCAAGAAAGTGACTAAAATTTATTGGACAAGAAACAGAAGTGTAAGTAGAGATTTCCAAAAACACTTAAAATAATAATATGATTATCAGAATTACAGAAATGCTGAGAAAAGTACTACAGTAGAGGATCTAAAGCCCCATTTTACATAGATGAGAATCAAGCACATGAAGAGATATATAATAAGTATATAAATCTATTAGTTATTTTATTATTTAAATTTTATATTTTTTCAACTAAATTTTTTAGTCTCCAAAATGTAAACATAGTCAAAAGACTTTCCCTTTTTGAGACTATTGCAGTTGGGTGTGAGGAGGATTGTTGTCTTATTTTTTTTAAACCAAATGTGAATATTATTTTTATGAAATTTTTCAATATTGCAAAAAAGTCATAGCATGAAATTTATATCAATATATGTTGGGAAACCACAATAATAAGGTAATTATGGTAGGATAAAATGTTGTTTAGAGTCCCAGTGTACTGAAATACAAATATTAATCAGAAATATACGTGGTACGCACTGTCAACGTGGAGCCTGATGTAGGGCTTGAACTCAGAACCGTGAGATCATGACCTGAGCAGAAATCAAGAATCAGAAGCTTAACCAACTGAGGTACCCAGGCACCCTAGGAGTATATGTGTGGTTTAAAAAAGCAAATATAATGTATATATAGTGAAATTACTTTATTTCCTTCAAAAGCAATTCCTAATGTAGTGGATTCTCTTTTATGTGTTTGAGAACAACTGTGCCTTTGGATCCCACAAATTCTAGTATAGATTGAGTATGGAGAGGGTTTTTGTTAAATGCCTATTTTTTGTTTTTTGGGGTTTTTTTTGATGAAGTAATTGTATCATTTGAAACCATTGGACTCAGCACACGGGAAAACTCCACAAAAATGTGTTCAATTGGGAGGAATGAATGAAAATTATGGAAAAGAAATTAGAAATCTAGAACATAGAATATTTGAGGAGTTCACATTTTTGAGCTTTTGGGGCTTCAAATTTTTCAGATATAGTACATTGTTAATTTTCTGTGCCAGTGAAGGAGAATATTGGGGCCACTGTGAAATGCTCCTGGGAGTCTCTTAGAATCAGTTCATTTTGGGAAATGAATGTGCTGGACTTGCAGTCTGTGTTGTAAATAGTCAAAGGCAAGGCAAAAACAAATCATTATCAGAAACCCTGGAGGAAGAAGTGTGTGTGTGTGTGTGTGTGTGTGTGTGTGTGTGTGTGTGTACACATGTACACAAGCAGACACACTCATGTGTAAGAGACTAGGCTGAATAAATGTTTGGATCACCTGCCAGTTGATAAGGAGCAGGATAAATGTTAAAAGCAAGTACAGAAAAATTAAAGAATCATCATGAAAGTAAAAACTACCATCATAGTGTAATGTTTTAATCCTGATATGATAAGTTTTATTTTATAATGTACTGTGCCATTTGGAAAGAATGTGGAAAATACCTGAACTCATTCTTATGTGGTTGCATCTTACCAATGTTCTCTGAAAATAAATACAGCAATACGTGTTGGGTTTTCATTAACTTTTTTTTCATTTGGAAAGAAACTTTATATATGTAATGTCATTATATCTTCATAGTTTTCCCTCCAAATAGAGAGAAGACACTTGGTGTAGTATTTGAATTCAAAGACAGTTTTGAGCTCTGCTACTTCAATGGGATTCAACCAGGCCACTAATTCCTCTGGGCCTATAAATGAGGATGTTAATAATTATAGATGCTGTATCTCTCTTGCTGTATTGTTTTGAGGGCAGAAGCAGCCAATTTGTTTGAACATGCTTTGTGGACCATTATGTGGGTCACCAATGTTCTTATTAGCATAGGTTCTATTCTTATTTTATAGAGAATGGAAAGGAGTCACAGTGATTGAGATGAGGCCTCTGTTACCCAGTTACGTAAGGTTGGGTCCCTGGTCTCAGGTCCGCAGGTCTCCTAATTATTCACAAGTGCCTATTCTACTACCTTGATCCATGCTTTTAACTGTGGTCAGTAAATATAAAATTAGAATAGTCATGTGGTTTCCTCAATTTCTTTTTTGGATTGAGGAGTTAGATTAATTTGTTACCAGGATTCTTCTGACTGGAAATCTTAACGATAATCAAGAATTCGGTTTTGTCAACACTCTCAGGGCTCTCCACTGACCTAGAAGTGGTGCAGGCAACCAAGCAGGGGGTAAAGAACTCTGTAGAAAACAGAGACGATTTCTCTTTCTCCTAAGAGAAGAGAAAGGGCATGGAAAATCAGGCAAGTGGTATGAGTTGGGAGCTACAAAGGTTCTGAAACTGTTCCTGATTTCCTGAATGTAGAGATAGAAGGGACATTAAGAGGATTTCTAAGGTTCAAGGGAAAATGTTCAGTGACTTTCTAAACATGTAAATGGCCTTGTGTGAGGATTTTTTTTTTTTCGGTTTTAGTTATTTGTTTCAGTGGATCCATATGGAACAAAGGAAAATAAAGAGTGGCCATGAAAATATAAGTCCCTCTCTTCCTTCCCCTAGAATTCTCAGAAAAATTAGGACTTTTGACATCTATATCTACATGACACATAGAATAGAATTAAAAAAGGAAAAAAAAATCCCTAATTGTACCTGAGGGTTCCCTTCTCTCTTGTTACCGCTGAAGCATATGGGTTAGAGAAACAGAAAAATTGTAGCATGTGGAGATAATTGCTGAAAGTAGATACCCAACATTGTGTGCTTTAGTGCTGTAAAAAATAGTTGTTTGAGAAAGCTAAGTATATTTATCATTGCAAATTTTGTCCTTAATGTCTAGTAAACGTTATGTTTAATTCATATAGGATGGAGTGTAAGTTGTGATTTATTAAGGATATAGTACAGAATATATTATATGAATAGAATAACATCTAGAAAGATCAACACCTAAGTGTGGTTATCTTGGTGTGGCAGAATTATGGTAATCCACATACTTTTCTGTATTTTCTGATAATTTTCCAATAAACATGGTAAAATAATAAAAAGGAAATTCTCAACTCTCTTGCTACATTAGTTTTAAAGTTTATGAATAAAGTGTATGCGTTATATGAATTATATTGTTATTTGCTTCTTATTGAAAATCTCTTTACTTGGACTTTTGAATCAAAAGTTTGAATATTCATTGCAATAAAATAATTTAGATGACTTTTACAACCAAATAAAAACAAGGAAATAATGTCAAGAGAAGTGAAATGGATTTTCATTGTGACAGTTACCTCTAAAATCTAAATTCTAGTTTTTTTGTCAGCTGTTTTTTTTCGTTTTTTTTTTTTTTAAGGGAAGTCTTTGTTGCTTAGTTGCTTAGTAGTTTACCTTAGGTAGACTACTTAAGGACTAGTAAAGTAATAGAGTAGCAAGTAGTCCCAACATCTGAGAGACAGGAATTTCACTTTTTGAAGACTTTGAGTAGATAGAGAAGATAGATAATACTCATGTGGCTCTCTGTGAGTGATATGACTTAGACCAGAGTTCTTGACTAGGGAAGATTTTGCTCCCCAGGGGACTTTGGACAGTGTCTGGAGATGTTTATGGTTGTCAAAATGGGGTGGTATGGAGGGGAGTGCTATTGGAATCTGGTATGTAGAGGCCAGAGATGCTGTTATACATGCTACGATGTACAGGACAACGCTCCACTACACAGAATTATTTGGTCAAAAATGTCAGTAGTGCATAGGCTGAGAAACCCTGTGTAGACCCCTTTTTATGTAGAAATAAAGAAAATAGTACCATCAACTTCAAAACTTAAATCAATCCTTATTTATATGTTGTCTTTCAAGCAATGAAAAATATGAAAAGTGATATTTCCCTCCCCCAAAAGTAAAAAAATAGAGACTTCTAGTACACTCCTGTGTTATAAAATAATATTTAAAGATTGAGAACCCTGAGGTAGCTATTCATAGTGTTTGAGAAAGCAGAATTAGAATAGTACAACTCATAGAAAACAACTGTGCTTCAGCAACTTAGTTGAGAATTTTTTTTTAGCATTCCTCACAAGGCTATTTTAAGTAGTAATTCAAAATGGTTGGGAATGTGAATCCAATGATATGTCAAGAACATACATTAATAATGACTGCTATTCTCCCAAGAAATAAATTAAAACACAAAATGCACTTATTATGATATTTTATGTGCCCTTCAGAATCATGAGTTATTAGAAAGGCAGTTCTGGGACAAGATGCATGGATACAGGACAGAAGTCTTCCTTTCCATCACCCCAACGTGAAACTTGTATTCTCATAGGAAGATTCCTGGGTTAAGAAAACAACAAGAACAACAACAACAATAACAGGAAGTTTGGCAGCATTCTGTATTGTGTTAACCCTATAACCCTGAAGCATGTTTTTCAGGGCATTAAAAAAAAGATATGCTTTCAGTTGGTTAATGCATGAAGTTCAGTGAAGGTTACTGAATGCTGTTTTATTTTTCTCCCTGGAGAGGGCATTAACTTAGTCCCTTAGGAATGAACACTGTTAACTAAAGTATACCCATTTAGTCTTTATTACTCCTTTCCTCAAAGAACAGGATACATTTTCATGAAGGATAAAATGATATGTCATGATTATATTTTGTTTTAGTTTTTAATTGTGTAATGTTTAAGGAGTTACAAAATTGTCCTTGGCAGGTTAGCTGAAGACATGTTGAGGATCAAGTTACTCTGTGCTGAGTCTTTCTTTTCAGTATATGATAGAATTGATTCTGTGAGGTTAATCAGAAAGGCATAAATCCTCTTCTCTAAATATTTACTATTACATATTTTTAATTGGTATATGGAGCAGGAAGGTAAAAGGATTATAGGATAACTTTGTAAATGTTCTGTACCTCTTCATAATTTTACAGTAATTTCTTTCTGGCCATTAAGTAATGTCCACTTACTACTTAATATTTGGAAAATTCAGGAAAGCATTAAAAAGAAAAATTACTCCATGGGGCGCCTGGGTGGCGCAGTCGGTTAAGCGTCCGACTTCAGCCAGGTCACGATCTCGCGGTCCGTGAGTTCGAGCCCCGCGTCAGGCTCTGGGCTGATGGCTCAGAGCCAGGAGCCTGCTTCCAATTCTGTGTCTCCCTCTCTCTCTGCCCCTCCCCCGTTCATGCTCTGTCTCTCTCTGTCCCAAAAATAAATAAACGTTGAAAAAAAAAAAAAAAGAAAAATTACTCCCAGAGACCACCACTTCTAACACAGGTCAACTTCCTCCCAGCTCTTTCATAAAACACACATCACCGTGTGCCCAACCCTCCCTTCTGCCTCTAACATAGAGTGAACATTTACTCATCAAACTTCTTCCAAAACAAAGTTTATAATGTCTGTATTGCATATCTTAAATGGCTGCACCTAACTCAGTTCTATAAGTGGTTCTGATTATTTTCTCCTCTGTAACACACATAGACATATGTTGTTCACAAATCAGTGAGTTCTCACGTACACTCTGGGGGCACCTGGGTGGCTCAGTCGGTTGAGCCTCTGGCTCTTGATTTTGGCTTAGGTCATGATCTCATGGTTTGTGGGGTTGAGCCCCAAGTCGGGCTCTGCTCCGACAGTGTGGAGCCTGCTTGGGGTTCAGTCTCTCCTCTCTCTGCCCCTCCGCCCCCTCAAAATAAATAAACATTTTCAAAAAGGCTCTGGTTTATGCAGATTTCCATGGGCATTTGCCACTGCTCTGTTCCTTTTATTCCCACTCAAAGTATATTGTAATAGGAGTAAGAGTGATATTACAGAGATAACCTTGACTGTATTCTAATTTATTAAATAATGTTTAGTTTGGTACTTATACTATTAATAGTAACAAATTACTTGTGATACACCTCACAACTAATGTTGGATATTTTGTAATATCTCTGGTGATTAATGATAAATTGAACTAATATGGGTATAATGTGACAATGAATGTTCCTGCCCTCAAATGTCCCCTAATTATTTCCATAAGATGAATGGCCAAAACTAGAGCTCTTCAATCTAAGGGCATTAATTCTTGATGTAGAGCTTCAAACTTACTTTCCAGAAAAGTCATTCCAATTTCTGAAATCATTTTCAACAATACTGGGCTTTAGAATTTAGTTTAGCTAATTTTATAAGTGAAAAAGATACCCTTTAAAACAAAAATACTTGGAATTAAGTAATTTGACTTTTTCCTTCATGTTTACTTTGTCCCTTTTGCTTAGCTTCTTTACCTACCTCCAACTCTCCCTTTCTTTCTCCCTTCCCACCTTCCCTCCCTCCTTCCATCTTTTCTTCTTTCCTGAAGTAAAAACTTCATATTCTTTGCCATTTTTTTCTGTTGTCATTTTAAGATTTACATAAGCTCTTTATATATGAACTATATGAAAATTTTTTGGTCATAGACCGATGTCAAATATTTTTCCCAGTTGTGTGCTTTTTAAATTATATTTACTTTTTATGATGATGAATGTTTAATTTCAGTTTTTGATGCTCTTTCTTATCATAGGGAAATTTCAATTTTTATTCTCTATAGGCAAATTTATACTACTACTTGCATGAGTTCTTTCAATGCTTTTATAATTAGAAAGCATTTTCCCATCCTGAGATCTGAAAAGTGCCCTTATTTTCCATATTTTCTTCTAGGAGAGTGTGTGTGTGTTTTCAGTTTTTAACATTAGAATATGTTTATAATTTTTTAATGTTTATTTATTTTTGAGAGAGAGAGAGAGACAGAGACAGAGACAGAGACAGAGTGCGAGCAGGGGAGAGGCAGAGAGAGAGAGGGAGACAGAATCTGAAGCAGGCTCCAGGCTCTGAGCTGTCAGCACAGAGCCCAACGCAGGACTCCAACTCAGGAGCCATGAGCTCATGACCTGAGCCAAAGTTAGATGCTTAACTGGCTGAGCGACCCAGGTGCCTCTTAACATTAGAATATTTTAATCATTCTACAGTTTATCTTATGGTATAAAGTGAGGAACTAACTTAATTTTATTTCCATTTGTTTAATAATTGTCTCACATCATTAATGAATATTCTTTTATGTCTACACTAACTTATTATGTCTGTCACCTTAATCTCACACAGAACTTTTTCATTCTTGTCATTGTTTTGTCTTTTTAATCTGCTAGAGTAGTTGGCTTGTTGTCTTTCTACTTTATTCCTGTGTTATATCTATTTTCACATCCCACTCGGTTCTGTTGAGACAAGCTTTCCCCATTAAATTTTTAAATCTTTTTTAGTTTTACCTATTTTTTCCTGATAAACTTTGGGAATTGCTTTAAAAAGATATCTTAGCATTGCACTAGTACTCCAAGAATGCACATTAGAATTTTGATGGATTAAATGAACCTATTTTTTCCTCATTCATCCTCAAGGTATGTCCTTTTATTCCTGAAAGTCTTTTTATTCTTCTTACAACCTCTCATTATTTTCATTGTATAGGTCCCACACAATTCTTAAAGCTTACTTTAGGGGGGCAGCTGGGTGGCTTATTTGGTTGGGCATCCAACTCTTGATTTCAGCTCAGGTCATGATATCACAGTTTGTGGGATTGAGCCCTGTGTCAGGCACTGCCCTGTCGGTGCAGAGCCTGCGTGGGATTCTCTGTCTCCCTTTCTCTGCCCCTCCCCTGCTCATGCACACACACTCTCTCTCTCAACAAATAAACTTAAAATAATGATTGCTCTTGGAAATGTTTATTATGATATTTGGTTAGAATGAGGTACTCTTCCATTAATTTTGGTTATATATTATAAATGTCAGAAATTTGATTGATTTATATATATTTATTTTATACTTGGTCACTTTGTTATTATATCCAATACTTTTTATTCAGTTGATTCCTTTAGATTACTTAGGTAAAAACATCATATTATCTATAAATAATTGTATTTGTCCCCAGTTTGTTTTTAAATTAACAAATACACCTTATGTTTCTATGGTTTTTTTCTTTGTTTTGGCCATCACTTCTAGGACAGGTGGAAATCATAGTGGTAATAATAGATATTCTTGACTAGTTTATGACTTGCCAGTGTATTGTTATAAAATGTGATGTAGGCTGTATGTTACATATAAATATTCCTTATTATGCCAATGAATTATCATTTTATTCTGAGCTTATTAAGCAAATTTAAAACCCAGAGAGAATACATTAAATTTTATCAAATTATTTTCCATATCTGTTGAAACATTTATGTATTTATTTTGCAGTCTGTGGTTTTTTATTAGGAATTATATACATTAATTCTTAGGATGATTTTTAATTATTCAGAGTAAATTATTATTTTAATATCATCTGAATTGAATATGCTAATTTGTAATTCAAACTCTTGCATCTATACTTAGTATTTTTAGGTTTTACTATGAGGGTCACCTGATTTTTAAAGTGAGTTAGAACATTTTTTTTCATATTTTTTCAATGCACAAGCAAAGTATACATCACAGGAATGATTTATTTCTGAAGTTGAAAAGTATTCAGGGGCGCCTGGGTGGCGCAGTCGGTTAAGCGTCCAACTTCAGCCAGGTCACGATCTCGCGGTCCGTGAGTTCGAGCCCCGCGTCGAGCTCTGGGCTGATGGCTCAGAGCCTGGAGCCTGTTTCCGATTCTGTGTCTCCCTCTCTCTCTGCCCCTCCCCCGTTCATGCTCTGTCTCTCTCTGTCCCAAAAATAAATAAACGTTAAAAAAAAGAATTAAAAAAAAAAAAAAAGAAAAGTATTCAATGATAACACTCTTGACTCTACAGCTATCTTGCAGGTAGTTACTGAAAACTTGTTCAGTTTCAGTTCTTCAGTTGATATTGGTCTTATAAATTTTTGTCCACACTTTTTTCCTTCATTATGTTGGAATCCTTATTATTAAGATTTTCAGATTTATTAAGCTAACTTATTTATGCTAATACTTTTAAAATTATATTTAAAATCATCTATGAATCTTATTAAATCCTTTTAAGATTATATGTTATTTATTCTAATTAGTTTACTATTTGTTCTTGATTAGGTTTGCTAGCACTTTTGGATTTTCTTTTATATATATATCCATATACATGTATATAATATATATAATATATGTATTTCTATTTTATTGAGAAATAATTGACATATGAGTATGTCAGTTTTGTCCCTGTGTAAGTTCAAATCCTACAGCATCAAGGCACCTGGGTGGTCCAGTTGGTTAAGTGTCCGACTCTTGATTTCGACTTTTAGTTTTGTCTCAGGCCGTGATCTCATGGTTCATTGGTTCGAGCCCCAAATCAGGCTCTGTTCTGACAGTGCAGAGCCTGCTTAGGATTCTCTCTCTCTCCTTCTCTCTCTGCCCCTTCCCTGCTTGTTCTCTCTCTCTCTCTCAAAATAAATAAACTATAAAAAAAGCCTATAGCACCATGGTTTGATTTACATGTATTATGAAATGATTACCACAGTAGGTTTCAGCTAACATCCATCTTCTCATATAGATACAATAAAAAAAAAAATAAAGAGAAAGAAATTTTTTTTTCCTTGTGATGAGAACTTTTAGGGTTTACTGACTTTATTTTCCTATATATTTTATACTAGTGTTAGCTATAGTCATCATGTTATACATTAAGTCTCTGGTACTTATTTATCTTATAACTGAAAGTTTGTACCTTTTGACCACCTTCCCCTACCCTATGCCTCTGGTAACCACAAGTGTGATCTCTTTTTTTATGAATTTGTTTGTTTTAGATTCCACATAAAGTGAGATGATACAGTATTTGTCTTTCTCTGTCTGACTTATTTTACTTAGTATAAGGCATTCAGGGTCCATCCATGTTATTACTAATGGTAAGATTACTAATGATAATCTTACTAATGGTAAGATTTCCTCATTTTTTATGGCTGAAGAATATATGTATGTACAACATATTATTATAATAAATATATTATTGTTTGTTTGTTTGTTTATTTATTTATTTATTTATTTATTTATTTATTATATAATTACAATTTACAACTTCTTTATCCATTCATTCATTGCTGGACACCTAGATTGTTTCTACATCTGTCTATTGCAAATAATGCTGCTAATGAACATGGGGGTGCAGATATCTTTTTGAATTACTGTTTTCATTTTCTTTGGATGTATTCCTCGAAGTGAAACTACTGGATCAAATGGTAGTTCTATTTTTAATTTTTTGAGGATTCTTCATACTGTTTTCAATAGTGGCCATACCATTTTACAATCTCACTGACAGTGCACAAGGGTTCCCTTTTCTTCAAATTCTCACCAGCATTTGTTATCTCTTGTCTTTTTGGTCATGGCCATTCTGACAGGAGTAAGGTGACACTTCACTGTGGTTTTAATTTGCATTTTCCTAATGGCTAATGATGATGAACATCCTTTCATGTACCTATTGGCCTTTTGTATACCTTCTTTGAAGAAATATCTATTCAGGTCTTTTGCCCATTTCTTAAATTGTGTTATTTGTTTTTTTGCTATTGAGTTTTGTAACTTCCTTATATATTTTGAATATTGACCTCTTATCAGATATATGGTTTACAAATACATTTTGCCATTTCATAGGTTTTCTTTTCAGTTTTTGATGGTTTCTTTTGGTGTGCGGAAGCTTTCTAGTGTGATTTAGTCCCATTTGTTTATTTTTTATTTTGTTGTTTGTGCTTTAATTGGCACATTTAAAATATCATTACTGAGACCCATGCCAAGGAGCTTTATTCCTATATTTTCTTCTAGGAGTTCTATGGTTTCAGGTCTTACAGGTAAGTCTTTAATCCATTTTGAGTTAATTTTTGTGAATGGTGTAAGATAAGGGTCCAGTTTCATTCTTTTACATGCGAATATCCAATTATCCCAGTACCATTTATTGAAACGATTTTTCACTCTTGAGTATTCTTGGCTCTTTTGTCATATATTATTTGACCATATATGCTTGGGTTTATTTCTGTGCTCTTGATTCTGTTCTATATTGGTCTGTTTGTCTGTTTTTATGCCAGTACCATACTATTCTGATGACTATAGCTTTATAGTATTGATTGAGAAAGTGTTAAGACTCCTGCTTTGTTTTTCCTTCTCTAAAGGTATAATTTTGTTCTTTCTTTCCTTAGAAAAGAAAATTTGTTTTTCCTCAGAAATTTGTTCTTTTTTCTCTCAAAGATAGAATTTTGGTAGAATTCATAAACTCTAGTTTTACTTCTCCTCTTCCTCACATTGTAGGTTATGGATGTAATCGTTTACAGGTGTTTTAGATTGTGTAATAACAGATTATTGTAGTTATGGTAATTTCTATTATGTTAGTTTTTCTTTTGACTTTTAAACTAGTGTCATAAGTGGATTATGCACCACTATACCATATTGTAGAATCTAACTATGACAGTGTATTTACTATTACCAGTGAGATTTCACTACTTTTTATGTTTTTATGATGTTAATTGGTATTATTTTACTTCCACTCAAAGAAGGACCTTTAGCATTTCTTTTAAGGCAGATCTGGTGGTAATGAACTCTCAGGTTTTGTTTAGGGAAGTCGTTATTCCTTCTTTGTTTCCTTTTTAATTTTTTAAAAATATTTATTCATTTCCTGAGAGAGAGAGAGAGACCGTGCAAGCAGGGGAGGGGCAGAGAGAGAGGGAGACACAGAACCCAAAGCAGGCTCCAGGCTCTGAGCTGTCAGCACAGAGTCCAACACAGGGCCCAAACACACAAGCTGTGAGATCATGACCTGAACCAAAGTCTGATGCTTAACCGACTGAGCCACTCAGGTGATCCTATTCCTCCTTTGTTTCTGACGGACAGTTTCAATGGTTATAGAATTCTTGGCTGGCAGTTATTTTCTTTCAATATTTTGAATATGCCATCCCATTCTCTCCTGCCCTGAAAAGTTTCTGTTGAGAAATTCACCCAGCTTTATGGGGGTTCCCTTGTATACAACTCCTCTATTTTCTCTTACTGCTTCTTTGTCTTTGAATTTAGATAATTTAATTGTAATCTGTCTTGGTTTAGCCCTATTTAGGTTCAACTTTTTGGGATCCTTTGGGCCTCATGGATCTGGATGTCCATTTTTCTCCCCAGGTTGGGGAAGTTTTCAGCAATTTTTGCTCTAAAATGTACTTTTGTCCTTTCCTCTTTTGTTCTTGTGGAATTCCCATAATTATTTCTTCTCATGTGTCTCATAATTCCTATAGCCTTCTCTACTCTTTTTTCATTCTTTTTTCTTCTTTGGGTAATTCCCAATGTCCTTTCCTGCAGGTTGCTGATTCTTTCTTCTACATGGTTGATTCTACTTTTGAAACTCTCTGTTGAGCTTCTCAGTTTGGCTAGTGTATTTTTCAGCTCTAAGACTTCTATTCCTATTTGGGGTGGATTTTTATTTTGTTTTGTTTTGTTTTTGATGCTTTCCATTTCTTTGTTGAACTTCTCATTTTGTTCATGCCCTATTTTCCTAATCTTGTTTAGTTGTCTGTATATGTTTTCTTGAAGTTCACTAAATGTCCTTAAGAGGATTATTCTGAATTCTTTTTTTATGTTTCATAGATCTCCATTTCTTTATGGTAAGTTTTTGGAGCTTTATTAATTTTTTTTGTGTTGTCATAGTTACCTGATTTTTTGTGATCTTTGATTCCTTATGTTAGTATCTGTGCATTTGAGTAATTAAGCTCCTATTCTGGACTTTACAGGTTTGCTTTGGGCAGAAAGTTCTTTGCCAGTCAGTTTAATTTGGATTTCTGGGTGTATCTGCTGGTGATGTCCTTGGGTAGGCAGGGCCTGCTATTACAGACTACTTTGGGGTGAGGCAATTGTTCAAACTCTGAGGACAGGGATAGGGAAGGTTGCCACTAGCTGAAAACAGCTGCGTAGAACTGTTGGCTTGTTTCCCTACCCAAATGAGGTTGCAGGGTAGGATCTGTGTTTGCCTAGATTCTCTGGTCAGGCTTGCTAGATGTTTAGGACTGAGTACTATATTCAGTAGTAGATGGCGCTATGAATTAGCTTTTTTGCCCTGGCAGGGCAGCAGGATGGGATGCAGGGTCTATATTCCTTATTGTTTGGGGACCTGGATCCGTTCAGAGTGTATACTAAATTACCTGGCCAAGTGAGGCCACCAGTTTTTCTCTGCAGACAGGGGAAGGCTTGGGCTGTGGTTCCTATTCAAGTGCCATTATATGTTGAATGGTATATGCAGCTTTCCATGTGTTCTGGCTATGTTCCCTGGTCAGAGAAGCTGAAGGCTATATTCAGTGATAACTGATGTTACAAATTAGATTCCCTGTCCAGGCTCAGTGGAAGAAGCATCTCTAAAGCTGGTAAAACTTTTTATTTATTGTCTTAACCCAAGCTGACCTGCATCCCAGGTTCCCTGACTGAACAGGGCCACTGGTTTTGTTTTGCAAACTCAGATCTGCCTGCCTGCCTCTCAGCTTGAATGTCACTGACCACACAGCTTCCAAGAATTGTCTCCAGCCATTCTGGTCAGATGGAGCCAGAAGATACATTCCACGTGGGTGGGGCTGGGATTCAGCTCCTTGCCTGGGCAGGGCCAAACCAGTCTCTAGGGCTGGCAAAACTCATTTGAGGACCTGAATCAAGCAGATCTGTACCCCATCAAGTTCCCTGGTCAAAGTGTGCCCCTTAACTTGACCTGAAGATAAGCAAAAGTGCTGGTTGGGATTACTACTTGTCACTGCAGGAAAAAACTCAGTCGGTCAAGATCCAGGTGCTGGTTATTGTGAGCTCTCCCCTGTTCTCCATCATGGTCAGATTCCCAGTGGCTGAGCCATGCAGGTTCCCCTGCAGTCCTCGTGGTGCAAGATCAGAGTAGGAGTTCTCACAAATCAACCCAAAATGCTGGGGGAGACTGGTTGATTCCCCCCTGGGTTCTCTTTTCCTTCTGGAGGAACTGGAGGCTCAGGGGAGACCTGTCTGCATGGTGCTATGCTGGCCTGGGGTTGGGGCAATGTGGTCAATGTGTAGCCTCTACTTTTACCCTTCTAATGAAATCTGTCTAGGTCTCTGTGATGCAGAGAGTATGTCTGCCTTACTCTCATGTTCTAGGATTCCCTTGATAGTATCTTGTTCTCAAATAGTTGTTAGTTATTCTTGTGAGAGGAGCAAAATCAGAAACAATCTGTGTTACCGTCTTGGTGATATCACTCCTGTGTTCTTCTTTGTGAATTCAGTATTATAGTTTATTTACCAATTTTACTGTTTTTCTCTTTTCTTGAGCGTTAATGTATATATTTATTTTTAATATTTTTTTGTTTTGTTTAGATTCTTTGTTCTGTTTGAACTTCTTGAAGTTACATTCAGTTTTATCTTTTAAACTATGTTTTTAATTGGAGCAAAAAATAGTTCAGGCCACATATGTACACTTGCACACATTCTATAAAGTTTGCTAAGTCACATTCCTGTTTTCATTATTTTAAAACAAGTTTGTGATTTTACTTTTCTTTTTATTTTTTCTAGATCGTAATTTAGGAAGGCATTTATAACTTCCAAAGTGTTTGAGTGTTGATCTTTTATTTTTTTTTAATTTATTTATTTATTTTGAGAGAAAGACAGAGAGAGTGAATTGGGGACAGACAGAGAGAGTGAGGGAGAGAGAGAGAATCCCAAGCAGGCTCCACACTGTCAACACTGAGCCCAACGTGGAGCTCAAACTCAAGAACTCTGAGATCACGACCTGACCTGAAACCAAGAGTCAGACCCTTAACTGATTGAGCCATGCAGCCACCCCCAAGGTGTTTGAATTTTTATTTAAACTTAAAAAAAATGTTTTATTGCACTGTGGTCTGAGAATGTAGGCTCTGTAATTTCTGATTTGGATCACTTTTGAACATTTTCTTTGTGACGATATTTGAATTTTTATGAAAAGTTATATTAATTTTAAAAATAGTGTCCATGTATATATATATGTTTTCCTGTTTTTAGGATAGAAAAGTCAACATATAAATAGATCCAAACTTACTAATTATATATATTTACCCAGTATATGTTTATCAGGGGCTAAGAAGGATGTGTTAAAGTCTCCCATAACAAAATGCTTTCCTTTTCTCATTTCTAATATTTCTAACGCCCTTGCTTTATAGGTATTGACATGATCTTACTCTGCTTGTAAAGTTGAATGACTATTTTTTTCCTTGTGATACATATCTTTATAAATATGTAATGACCCTTGGGCCACCATTAATATCTTTTGCCCTTTTTGAAATTAGTATTTCCTGTTTTCTTTTGTGAGTGCCTGATGCATACTTGCCCATTCTTTATTTTCCACTTGTCTATATCACTTTGTTTTAGAGTATTTCTTATAAATATCATGAAATTCAATGATTTTAAACTGGATTTGAAATTTTTTGTCTGCTATTAAGGAATTTTCAATCATTCAAATTACTATTATGACTAAAATGTTTATTCATATTTCTTTTGTGATTCTTTTTGTGATTTTCCTCAATTTTTTGGTAACATTGCTTATGTCATAAGTTTTTACACTCTCTAATACTTGTCTTTTAATTGTGTAAAGAATTATTTTTGATTTTTCAGAATTATACTTATTAATTCATATTTTTAATGATCAGAATTATAAAAGAAAAGGAAGATTTTGACTCCCTTCATACAAAATGAAGAATTTTGTTCAGTTTCCTTTTCTGCTTTGTCTTTTCCTCACATCTGTTTCTCTTACCAAAATCTACAAGCTTCAATCCATATAATTATCATTAAATTCATATTTTACTTGATGTGTTTGCTCTTTGTTTTATAACAATATTAGCAATAGTTCTTGTGATTACCTTTCTGTTGAGCTGGCTTGATGTATATCATGACTTCCTCTGCTTGAGGTCTTCATTAGGATTCATCTCTTGGTCAGTAGGAGTATAACTTTAACCTTTTCGAGAACCACACATGGATAGTTCATTTTTTGAGCTCCTGCAAACCTGTGGATACCTGTTTCCTTCATATCTGAAGGTCAAATTCTCTGGAAACATAATTCTTGCAACTTTTACCCTCACAATTTTTTCCTTAAGAGATGTTGCTGCATGGGCTTACATAATTTTGTTTGTGGAAAATAAAGTCTTATAAATAGCATGTGGTTCCATTTTATTAGAAGTCATTAATTCTTTTCCTTCCTGAATGCTTAAAATAAACTTTCTTAATTATTGAATTTAAAGTTTTTTTTCCAGAACGTAAGTCAATGTGATTCTATTTCATTTTCCAGTTTAATGAATTTTTGCCTTGAATATAGTGAACACTTCTGATTTTAATACTCAAGTCTTTCAGTGATGGTATTCTTTTATGTTCACAACTACTTCAGTAGTTTGTTTTGTAACTCCTGGTACAGATATAGGAGGTAAAAGAATTTCTTTAGGTTTAAGTACATAATCTGTGAGTGAATTTTCTGAGTTACAGTTGCATTTTTAGTTGTTTTCATTCTTTTGCATATCAGTCACGCCTCTTATAATCTTATACTTTTTTTTCATTCTCCGTATAACTTTCAGCTTCTGTTTCATAGAGTAAATGTTCTTTCATCTTACAAAGGATGACAAATCTTTCTAAAGTGGGTAAAGTAACTTTGGAAGGTATACTTTTTAATATAGGAGTTGAGAATTATGTTCCTTTTCCCTTTTCCTTCAATTACCCCATTTTCAATTTATTGTGGGCTTTCGGTTTTTTGTCTGTGCCTTTAAATAGTTAGACAAATAGATAATCTTATTTTTCTATGCAAGTGGTTTGTCAGTAGATTTTAGCACTACCATTTTTCCATTGTTAGGCTAATATGCCAGCTTTTAGCACAATTCTTTTTTTTTTTTAATGTTTATTTATTTTTGAGAGAGAGACAGAGTGTGAGTGGGGAGAGGCAGAGAGGGAGACACAGAATCTGAAGTAGGCTCCAGGCTCTGAGCTGTCAGCACAGAGCCTGATGTGGGGCTTGAACCCACGAACTGTGAGATCCTGACCTGAGCCGAAGTTGGACACCCAACCGAGCCACCCAGGTGCCCCTCTTAGCACAATTCTTACCATATGTTGTAGTTGACAATTCTATTGGCTTATGAAGGAGACTTCTTCCTAAATCTCAATTCCTGATTTTCTACACATCTGAAGTTGTAGTGCATGAGAAACTGAAATTCCCAGTGGGTCAGGGTCCTGGGTGACTCAGTTCGTTGAGCGTCTAGTTCTTAATTTCTCTCAGGTCATGATCCCAGGGTTGTGGGATTTAGCCCCACGTTGGGCTGTGTGCTGAGCATGGAGCCTGCTGAAGATTCTCTCATTCTGCCCCTTTCTCCCATTTGTGTGTATGTGCGTGTATGTATTCTCTCTCTCTCAAATAAAAAATAAAAAATAAGTAAAATAAGACAAATTTCTCAGTGTTCCCTGCTTTCAGGGCTCTTCCTCTCTTTGCCCAGTTGTTTGACATCCCTGAAGTTGCCTCCCAGATTCTGGCACAGGTTTGCCTGAAAGTTTGGGTCTCCTTGCATTGTATTTTCATATATATATTTTTTTTAATTTTTTTTTTACATTTTATTTATTTTTGAGAGAGAGAGAGAGAGAGACAGAGCACAAGTGGGGGAGGGGCCGAGAGAGAAGGAGACACGGAATCTGAAGCAGGCTCCAGGCTCCGAGCTGTCAGCACAGAGCCCGATTCGGGGCTTGAACCCACGAACCGTGAGATCATGACCTGAGCTGAAGTCAGTTGCTTAACTGACTGAGCCACCCAGGCGCCCCTCATATATTTTTTTTAAATTTCAAACAAATTTGGGTGAGAAGTTAGTTAGGAAAATCTTCATCAGGGGCTCCTAGCCAGCTTCTCTTTTAAAACAGAACCCTTTATACATCTTAGACAGATGCTTCCAAGCCAGAGAATCTTGCTGTTGTCTTAATGTCTTGAGTTCTGGAGGGCACTTTGGAATTTGTATCTGTATTACTCAATTAAGCAATCAATGATGAGAATGAATAATTCAAAGAATTGATCATCACACACATGCTAGTTTTTTTTTTTTCTTTTCCTGCTTGGTGCTTTCTGTTGACCTACTTCCTTATAAAATAACACAATTAGCTGGTCGTCCAGATCTTACTGACACTAACAAAGAGTGCCATCTGTTGATGTGCATGATGTGCTCTCTAGTACCAGTCCTTGATTACTTTGTGGAACTCAAAGCACTTCACAGTTTTATTGTGATTTTAATCTTTAAAAATACCTCAGGGTCACTGTAAGGAAAAATCATTTAAATCATTCCCATCTTACAGATGACCAGCGTGAGGCAAAAAGCAAGGAAATTGTGCTATAATCAAAAGAAAGTCACTCTAAAAATCAGTAGTATGATCCAAATCACAATATTTCCAGATAGATGGGTTTTCCATTCCTTAGCATCTGAGTGACCTTCCCTTTTATAATGGGTATATATAATGATTTGTGAAGTACCTCACTGGCCAGTGCTGTCCCCTCTGGGAAGGTGGTTTTCTCTGCAAAACACACCTTTGCAAGTAGACTTTGAAGAGTATTGAGAAAGAAGGGGTTACTTGTCCAGCTCAATGTGACATCTCACATTTACTGCTTTAGGAGTAATCAACAATATTAAGTTCATTCAATAAGCTAGCAGATATTTTAGTGATCTTAACATATCTTTAATTAGAGAATTATTAGTAGTTTGTATTCAGAGCAGCGTGGCTTGTCCAGAAAATTAGAAAGAGGTCTTAATGGAGACCTGTCATCTTACAGGAAAAAAATATGCACAAATCTGAGTTTCTGTTATATTTCTATATTTTTAGGTGTTTTTGTTTGTTTTAGTGATTTGTACTTTGGAGAAATACATGAATCTTCAGTAGTTTGTGGCTTATAGATAATTGGGCTTCATTAACAAAAGGGTATTAAAGAATGGAAAGAGACACAGGTGAAACAACTCAACCTGTGTGTGTGTGTGTGTGTGTGTGTGTGTGTGTGAGCGCGCGCGCACGCGCTTCCTTGCTACATGTCAGGTTCTTTTCTACGTATGTTGAAAGTCATTTAATCTTCACTACCACATATGAGGTAGTTACTGTTATCATATTCATCTTACAGACGAGGAAAATAACAATAAGAAACTCTTCCAAGACCTTACGGCATACTGACCAGCCAGATCACACCCAGTCAGTCTCAGACCGGTGCTCAACCTTTTCACACCATGCCATCCTCCCTGCAGACAGTGCACCCAGAGATTTTCCAACCCTGTTTTATAAGCCAAGCTGATAAGTTTAGCCAACGCATCCTTGGTGGATGAAACAGGGCTCACAGTTCATAAGAGAGAAATTAGCAAACCATGTCCCAAAAGGACAAATTTGAGAGAAAGAAAGTGCTAAGGGGAACCTTCTTATGAAGTTTTAATTCAAAAGCAGTGTCTCTCTGAGACATCTTTCCACATTCCTTCATTTATGTTACTCCACTGGGATTTGCCCAGCCCCCCGGCTTAACCTTTGCTTCCTTACTTAGTAGCCTCAAAAGTGGGAAACGTTATGAAAAGAAGCACAAGTGTCAGAGCAGCCAGCTGGCAGAGGGAAATTCCAGTCATATTGTACATCCCCTTGTGAGCTTTTTATTTCAGTTGTTCTTTGGCACACACAAGTCAAAAGCTCAGCTGGCTGTCTGCTTCTTGACGGATGACAACTCTGCAATATTCCAAATGTCCAAACACAACTAACCAGATCTGGTCTTTGTGCTCTTTGAGAAAGCTGTAGTAAGTGAAAAAATTATAAACCAGTGCTTGATGGGTCATGGGTTGTTTAGAAGTAAAGTCATAAGAATAGGAAAGAACAATCTTTATTCTGTGGCCTTGGGTCTCCAGTAGGCTCAAGGACTGAGAAACAAGTCCCTAAACATAGACTTTTGTATCATAACCATGCTCAGAACTGCACTGTGGCTCTGTGGGGCTTAGAGAATGAAGTCAAGGCACGTCACTTGGCATTTGAAGTGTTCCGTGTTCTGGCTACAGCCTTCTATCCGGTTCTGTCCCTTGCACATGCCAGGCTGCTATTCCAAAGTTACACACAGCCATGCCATTGTCTGCACATGACATGCATTGTGATTGGCCAATGTTTATGTCTTGATAGGTACTAAAGCTTTTAAATATCACCCTTCCACATGTATTTCGTATAGTACTTTAAAGAATAAAATCTTATTCATTTCTTGAGCTAGACTGTATACTTCTTAAGATCATTGGTTGTTTTTTTACTCCATTTTATATTTGCCACAATACCTAGTACTTTCTGGTTCCATAGTATGTGCTAAATAAATTTTTCATATGAATAAAAGAATGAAAAATACTGGGAGAATATACCTCTGTGTTTCTTATCTTGTCCTGAGAAGGGAAAACAATTGTGGCTGGGCTAGCCTGAGAAGGAAGCATGTGTGTATCTCCCAATTGTGTTGGCACAGAATTTCCAAAGCCTATGGAAATGCAGGGAGAAATTGTGAAACTGTGTGGTGTTTCTTAGTGGACAGGGAGCAGAAAGAATCTTCTCAGAAGCTCATATAGTTTCTGTGGAAAGGGAAAAAGTTAGGCCAGGATAATGGATCCAAGGTAAGAAAAACATAGGGTTCTGATGACTGAGAAATATCTAAGAGTTTCACTCACCAAGGACACCCTGGGCACCATAGTTCTACCCTCCCATGACAGCGAACACCATTGCCCAAGTGCCAAGAAATGAAGGCAACTAATAACTATTCAGTATCTACTAGGGCATATTAGAAGTATTTTAAAAAGTCAATCTCAGGGGCACCTGGGTGGCTCAGTTGGTTGAGCGTCTGACTTCGGCTCAGGTCATGATCTCACAGTTTGTGGGTTTGAGCCCCGCATCAGGCTCTGTGCTGACCGCTTTCTCAGAGCCTGGAACCTGCTTCAGATTCTGTGTCTCCTTCTCTCTCTGCCCCTCCCCCGCTCACGCTTTGTCTCATTCTGTTTCTCAAAAATAAATAAATGTAAAAAAAATAATAATAAAAAGTCAATCTCAGAGTGTAGTGCTAGGCTACCTGGATTCAAATTCTGCTTCTGCCATTCACTAGTTATGTTGTCTTGTGCTTCCATTTCCTCACTAAATTGGATTAATAATAGTATCTATCTCATAAGATGGTCAAGAGGGTTTTAAAATAAGTAAATAGTGGGGTGCCTGGGAACCTCAGTCAGTTGAACATCAGACTCTTGATTTTGGCTCCAGGCATGATCCCAGGGTCATGAGATAGAACCCCACATCAGGCTCTGTGCTGAGCGTGGAGCCTGCTTGGATTCTCTAAATTTACACAATCAATCAATCAATAAAATAATTAAATATAGCCTAGTGCATAGAAAATAACATATAATCATTTATTAAATTGAAAATGTGAGCATATTATTTTCCAAGGAACATTGTTTTATGCAGTAGTTCATTGCAATTGTATAGGCACTCGGATGTTCATAGTAATACTATCATAGTAGCCCCCAAATGACAACTGCTCAAATGCCCCCCACATTAGAATAGAAAGGTAAGTTGTGGTATATTCACACAATAGCATGCTTATTCAGCAGTGAATACAAAAGACCTACTGTTAATTGCCGTGGTATAAATGAATCTCACGAACTTAATATTAAATGAAAAAAGCCAGACACACAAAAGAATGCATTCTGTATGAGTGCATTTATATAAAGTATAAAAATTGGCAAAGCTAATCTGTGCTGTTCAAAGTGTAATTGATACTCTCATGTACAGGAGGACTTCTGGGGTGTTGGTAATGTTCTGTTTCTTAGTGCTGGGGTGCTAGTTACACAGGTGTGTTTATTTTGTGAAAATTCACCAAATAGCATGTTTATGAATATATATGCCTTTTGTATGTATATTGCACTTCAATAAAAAGTTTCTAAAATGAAACGATTGTGATAGTGAAATAAAAGTGGACCCTGTTGTAACAATGAATTAGCAAATGATCATAGATTCATGGATCAGCTAGGAAGATAATCAGTAAAATCTTTGGAGTATGTAGGTGGAGACCTTCTAGTAGTGGTCAGAACCAACCAAAGAAGGGTTTTCAAGGCTTTGGCTGGTGAATTATAACAAATCTATAGGTGACCCTATAGGTGAATTTTCTTTCAGTCTTTGTGGCCATCCTAAATTTGTATCACTTTTACTTCCTTTGAATATTTTAATTTGACTTAAGTTGTAGTGATAAAACAGCAATGGAGAAGGTGTAATCGTGTCACAACTTTCTTCTACTTTATTCCGTTATCCCCACTCAGCACTTTCATACCCCGTCTCCCAGTGCTCACAGTTAAGTCTTTCTCCTCTCCTGAAATTGCCTTCTCTGACTGATCTTGCTGTCTTGGGAACCTTTTTGCACAGCAATCCCTATATCCGGTCAAGAGCTTTTCTGCATTCTTATAATTAGTATTGCCTTTAACAGAAAAAGTAATATAGCTATGGAGTTATTGCTTATTAACACAAAAGCAGCTAAGTAACTTTAATGTCTCATCACTGTTTATCTTATAATGAGCAAGTTAATATGTAGTCTTTTTCTTTCTTTTAAAAAATACCATTGATATAAATGCAAATAACCTAGATAACCAGCAAATATTGAATTAGTTGGTGAATTATTCTAGTAATTAGACAATTTATTAATATGTTCAAGAAAGTGCATGTCTATTTAAGAATGACTTCAAGGCGTCGCTCCTTATCAGGGAAATACAAATCAAAACCACACTCAGGTATCACCTCACGCCAGTCAGAGTGGCCAAAATGAACAAATCAGGAGACTATAGATGCTGGAGAGGATGTGGAGAAACGGGAACCCTCTTGCACTGTTGGTGGGAATGCAAATTGGTGCAGCTGGTCAGGAAAGCAGTGTGGAGGTTCCTCAGAAAATTAAAAATAGACCTACCCTATGACCCAGCAATAGCACTGCTAGGAATTTATCCAAGGGATACAGGAATACTGATGCATAGGGGCACTTGTACCCCAAAGTTCATAGCAGCACTCTCAACAATAGCCAAATTATGGAAAGAGCCTAAATGTCCATCAACTGATGAATGGATAAAGAAATTGTGGTATATATACACAATGGAATACTACGTGGCAATGAGAAAAAATGAAATATGGCCTTTTGTAGCAACGTGGATGGAACTGGAGAGTGTAATGCTAAGTGAAATAAGCCATACAGAGAAAGACAGATACCATATGGTTTCACTCTTATGTGGATCCTGAGAAACTTAACAGGAACCCATGGGGGAGGGGAAGGAAAAAAAAAAAAGAGGTTAGAGTGGGAGAGAGCCAAAGCATAAGAGACTGTTAAAAACTGAGAACAAACTGAGGGTTGATGGGGGGTGGGAGGGAGGGGAGGGTGGGTGATGGGTATTGAGGAGGGCACCTTTTGGGATGAGCACTGGGTGTTGTATGGAAACCAATTTGTCAATAAATTTCATATAAAAAAAAAAAAAAAAAGAATGACTTCAAGGATTCCAAAGTGTTGTGTGATGAGATAAAATGGTGGCAAGAAGTGTTTACTACTTTTGTATAGAATTTTGACTTCATGGAGGAACTGGTAATTCAGAAGAGGCTTATATGGAGGAAGGCAGTTGGGTGACAGAAGGATATGAAGATGGAAGACCCCCGGCTTGTGAGCTACCTGTTTCTTTAGTGACCAAATAGAGGAGTATTTAAAATCTGATTGGCTTTTGATAAGTGTTTTTAATGGAATGAATGAAGGGTGAGTTCTCTTTGAATCTGTTGATGAAGACCTTATATTCTAATCCATTGTGTATGGACCTTTGGTTAAATTATCAGAGAGTTAAACTCAGAACCCATGATTTTCTGGATTCTAGATTTTCAGTCAAGAATATGCTCAATACTTTACAAGACTCATATGATCCTTATGACATGTAATAAAATGCTCTTGTTGATATATGTGAATACATCTAGGTTAAAATTCATATAAACAGCACTTAAACCAATTTTATAGTTTCAATACATTTTAATAATGAGCACAAATTTTAAGTATAATGAGAACAAAATAGTTCATCATATTTTAAGGAATTTTCTTTCAATAGATTACATATATAATTGTAGAGATATTTTAGTTCTTTCAGATAATGGCATTTCCAAAAAATTTAAAAGACATATAAGAATACAGAAAAATTGACAATCCATGAATATTCAGTTTGTCTTGCCAGTAGAGAAGACAACTATTTATTATGTTACATTATTATTATATTGTTTATTTATACTTCACACATTTAAGCACGCCTTAATTCTTTTTACTACTGCTGGCAGGTATTATAAATTCTGTTTTACAGATGAGCAAACTTGAGATTCACTAAGTAACTTGTCTAGGTCATCATACATCAATGAAAGAAGCAGGATTTAACCTAAGTCTGTCTGGTTGCAAAATTTGCTTGGTCTCTACTGTCTGATCCCGACAGCCAGATAAATGTCAGATGAATGAACACACACACACACACACACACACACACACACACACACGCACACACACACACACACACATAGAAATTTATTCCCTTCTATCCTTATTTAAAACTATGTATTAGCATGAAAAAGCATACAGGTGCTATAATAATTATATAGGCAATCAGAAAATGCAACAAAAGAATATTCTGAATTGGATGGAACTTAGTTTATTCATATAATCATTTACTGAGTGTAGTCACTCCAGTGACTCTGGTTGTAATTGAAGCACAGTGGAAGTTTAGAAACGTTATGGTTGATGGTTCCTCTCACTTACCTCTTCCTTTGTAAATGTCACTGGGTGCTAGAAATCAGTTCACTCTGAAAGATTCCCTTGTCTCCATGCCCCAGTTTCTCTGACACCGTATTTCTTCCTATGATGACAGTAGGGGGCACTTGATGAGACCCCTTTTGCACTGGTATGCCAATGGAATTTAATAGAACAATTTCTCTCAGGCTTCTTCAAATGCTCTCTCTCTTGTTTCAAACTGTTACCAAGTATGTCACTACTAAATCGAAATTTCTGGGGAAAGAGATAAACCATATGTTGCTTTTCCCTTCAGCATATTTTAACCATATGGTACTAGAAATGGGAATGCAACAGTGCTAGTAATTTAGACTCCCCATGCTCCTAACACTACCCCATTCCCTAGCTAATTAAAAAAAAATCCTTACTACTAGCTTGGAAAAGTTGTCTCTGCCAAATAAATAAGGAGCAGGACTAGGAGAGAAAATGTAACTGAAAGGTGCATTTCTGATGAAGTAGGCCTGGGCATGTGGACACATCAGTTCAAGATGGTAGATCACAGAACACACTCTGAACTCCTGAAAATTTTCTTTGTTTGACTTAATTCTGGCATGGAACAAAGAGCTCCCAGGTTGTCACTGATACAATACTCGTTGTCAGCATAAGGGCTAAGCCTATAGCATTATATTTTATTGGATTTACATTTACTGAATACTTGAGGAGTGACAGTTGTTATTCTGGGTAACACTATAAAAATGTTTTCAACAGTGTAAGAATGACAGCAAATATCTTTGACATAAAACTAATAAGGTTTTAAGGGTTTTTTTTAAAAAGTACGTATGAGATAAAAGTTTGTTAGATACTAGAAAAATCGGGAAATTAATCACATAGAAATGTCATGTCCACTGGTCAAAAACAGCTATTCATTTAAATAAAAAAAGATCAGATTTGATATGAATTGATTTCATGTAAACTAAAAAGCACAACTCAGAGCATCTGCAAATTTTATATTCCAGTCTGTGCTTTGCTTTTCATTGTGTTCATGGTGTCTTTGAACATAAATAATGTTTTTATTTTTAATTTTAATATCATCACATTTATCAATCTTTTCTTTTTTTAATGTTTATTTATTTTGAGAGAGAGAGCGAGAGAGAGTGAGTATGATTGGGGGAGGGGTAGACAGAGAGGGAGAGAGAGGAATCCCAAATAGGCTCTACACTGTCAGCACAGAGCCTGATGTGGGCTTGATCTCACCAACCATGAGATCCTGATCTGAGAGGAAATCAAGATTCAGACACTTAACAGACTGAGTCACCCAGGTGCCCCATCAATCTTTTCTTTTAGGGATTTTGTTCATTGAGTGTCATTTAAGAAATTATCCTCTATTTCAAACTCATAAGGATTTTTTTTACATGTTTTTCTTCTAAAAATTTTAGTTTTCACTTTTAGGTATTTATTAAATATAAAATTTATTTTTATATATGGTAGGAGTAGATACCTGATTTTTCTCTGATAAGGAAAACCAATCATCCTTGTACCATTTATTGGATGATTCATTGTTACTACTTTGTAATGACATTTATGTTACCCATTACATTTTGATATGTGTCTGGGTCTATTTCTGATCTTTGTATTCTGTCAATTTGCTTATCCTTGGCCCACATCACTGTTTTAACCACATTAAATATAGAAAATTCTATCTCATAGGACAAGCCTCTGTTTAATTCTCATTTTCAGAATTGTTCTAGCTATTCCTGGCTCTTTAATTTTCTAAATAAATTTTAGAACTATGTCAAACTCCTTAAAAATGTCTGGAGCTTTGGCTGTAATCATATTGAACTTATGGATGAATTTTGGGGAAATTGAAACTCATACACTTGAGTCTCCTCATCCATATTTTGTTAGGTAGAACCCTAACCTTTACAGGTTTTGATGCTATTTTAAATAGAATCTTGTTTTCTTTTATAATTTTTTAGTGGTTATTGTTAAGGTATTCAACTGCAATTTATTTTGAATGCTGATCTCACAACCAGAAAACTTTCTTGACTTGCCAGTATTGTAAATAATTTGTACATTTCTATGGGTTTTCCATGCAATTAGGTCATCTGCAAATAAAGATGGACATACATGTATTTCTGTCTAATACTTTAGTATAGTTTACTTCTTTTAATTATCACAGTGACTAGAACTTCCAATAAAATTTTAAATAAAATGGTGGTAGTAGTCACCTTTATCTTGTTTCTGGTTTAAAATAATGCTCTGAAGTTTCACAGTTAAGGATAATAACTTGCTTTAGCTTTTTCACAGGTATTCTTTATCAAGGTAAGGAAATGGTCTTGTCTTCTGAGTTTACTAAAATATTTTATTATAAATGTAATTTTTAACATTTTATTTATATTTTTTGTCATTTGTTTAGATGATTGTATAATTGTTCTCCTTACTTGTTACTATAGTGTGTAACAGATTTTCTGATGTTGCACCACCTTGATAAACTTTTCTTGTTCCTGGTATATATTTTTTTAATAGGTTAATTATACTCATTTGTGTTTTATTTAGCATTTTTGCATCTATAAGTGAGATTAGTCTATACTTTTCTTGTATGTCTCTTGGTGGTATTTATTGTTGCTTTGTAGTTACTGTTCTTGTGGTTCTTTGCAATAGTTTATATAAAACAATAAGGAGTTTTTTCCTTGGAGTTAAGATTACCTTGAAAGTCATCTGGGCCTCTGGTCCTTTGCAGAATCTTACAATATTGTAACTATTAATAATCTAATTTCTGTAAACTTCATTGCCTTATTGGCAAATGGAAATGGTTTTCCATTTCATCTTTGAGTTTAAGCGATTTATATTTTTCTAAGTGTTATCCATTTCATCAAAGTTGTAAATTTTATTTGCTAAAATTTTTTTCCTAGTATATCCTATTACTTTTTAGAGTCTTTCCAGTATCTGTTGTTAGTCCTCTTTTAAATTATCTCATGTTGTTTTTTATATCATCTGTCATTCTTTGCTTCTTGAATAGTATTTCTGGAGATTATAGCTTGTTTTCTTCATCAACGCTATTGTTTCTCAACTTTCCATTTTATTAATTTCCCTTGTTTTTATTATTTCCTTTGTTCTGTTTTCTTTAGGATGACTTTACTGTTCTTTTTTGTTTTTTAAGTTGAACACTTGGTGTGTACTTAAAAATTCTTCTTTATTTTGTTTTCATCATATCCACTTAAGTCCACAAACATACTGTAATATACTTCAGCATTAACACACATATTTTTATATGTACTATGTAGAAAAGTCATTCTAAATATATTGTAATTTCCATTGCTGTTTCCTCTTTGCTTCAAAGATTATGCAGGAGTTTTTAGTTTTTATTCACATATAAATGTTTCACTATATTTTATTGGTAATTTATACCTTAATTATCTGAAAATATATATGATATAATTTCTTTATAGCTTATTGAAGCTTACTTGTGGACAGTATTCCTCCTTGTATACTTAAAGTCTCTTTTTCTATTTTCTAGGCATATACATATATAAAATAAATTTTTTAATATTATATGTGTGAGACCAATATTGTTCAAATATTTTATATATTTACTATTTTTTGTTTCTAATAAAAATGTGTTAAACTCTTATACTGTGATTGTGATTTTGTATCTCCCTGCTAGTCTTTTTTTTCCCTTTTAATTCCAGCATAGTTATTATACAGTGTTATATTAGTTTCAAGTGTACAATATAGTGATTCAACAATTCTGCACATTACTCGGTGTTCATCATGATAAGTGTGCTCTTAATCCCCTTCACCTGTTTCACCCATCCCTCCATCCACTTCCCCTCTGGTATCCACCAATTTGTTCTCTATAGTTAAGAGTCTGTTTCTTGGTGTGTCTCTTTTTTCATTTGCTCATTTGTTTTGCTTCTTAAGTTCCACATATGAGTGAAATCCTGTGGTATTTGTGTTTATCTGACTGACTTATCTCACTTAGCATTATACCCTCTAGCTCCATCCATATCGTTGCACATGACAAGATTTCATTCTTTTTTATGCCTGAATAATATTTCATTGCATATATATACCACATCTTCCTTATCCATTCATCAGTTGATGGACACTTGGGCTGTTTCCATAATCTGGCTATTGTAAATAATGCTGCTGTAAGCATCAGGGTGCATGTATTCCTTTGAATTAGTATTTTTGTATCCTTTGTGTAAATACCTAGTAGTGCAATTGCTGCATCATAGGTAGATCTATTTTTAACTTTTTGAGGCACCTCCATGCTGTTTTTCAGAGTGGCTGCATCTATTTGCCTTCCCACCAATAGTGCAAGAGGGTTTTCCTTTCTCCACATCCTTCCCAAGACTTGTTTCTTACGTTGTTGATTTTAGCCATTCTGACAGGTGTGAGGTGGTATCTCATTATGGTTTTGATTTGTATTTCCCTGATGATGAGTGTTGTTGATGATGAGTTTCTTTTCATGTGTCTATTGACAATCTGAATGTCTTCTGTATTCTATATTATCTTCTTGATGGATTGATTGTTCCCTTTATGATTATATAGTGTCTTTTTTCATTTCTTGTCAAAGTCTTTGTTTTAAAGTATATTTTGTCTGATATAAGTATTGCTACCCTGGCTTTCTTTTCACTTACATTTGCATGATAAATTCTTTTCCATACCTTCACTTTCAATCTGCATGTGTCTTTAAGTATGAAATGAGTCTCTTGTAGGCAGCATGTAGATGGGTCTTGCTTTTTTATCCATTTCATTAACCCTCTGTATTTTGATTGACATTTACATTCCATTTGCATTCAAATTAACTATTGATAGGTATGCACTTATTGCCATTTGTTACTTGTTTTATGATTGTTTTTATAGTTCTTCTCTGTTCCTTTCTTTTCTTTCTCCCTTTTCTCATGGTTGCTGCCTTTCTTTAGTGATATACTCGGATTCCTTTCTCTCTTTTTTTGCATATCTATTACTGTTTTTTTTTATTTGTGGTTACCATTAGGTTTGAATATAACATCTTATGCACATAGAAGTCTATGTTAAGTTGATGGTAGCTTCAATTTGAACCCATTCTTTACTCCTCTTCTCCTCCCCACATTTTAAGTATATGGTGTCATACTTTACATCCATTTTGGGGAATACCTTGCCTGATTTTATGGGTATACTTATTTTTACTGGTTTTGTGCTTCCTACTTTTCTTACTGCTACTTTCGGTCTTTTCTTTCCACTCAGAGTCCTCTTCAACATTTTTTGTAAGACTGGTTTAATGGTGATGAATTTCTTTAATTTTTGGTTGTCTGGGAAACTCTTTATGTCTTCTATTCTGAATGATAGCCTTACTGGATAGAGTATTCTTGGCTGCATATTTATTCTTTTCAGCATTTGAATACAGCATGCAAACTTTCTGCTGAAAAATCAGCTAATTGCCTTATGGAATTTCCCTTGTATGTAACTGTTTTCTCTTGCTGCTTTTAAAATTCTCTCCTTATTACTACTTCTTGCCATTTTAATTACTATGTGTCTTGGGTTTCACCTCCTTGGATTGATTTTGTTGGGGGATCCCTGTGCACCCTTGATCTGGATTTCTGTCTCCAACACCACATGGGAAGTTTCAAGCTATTAGTTCTTAAAATACTTTTTCTGTCTCCTTTTCTGTGTCTTGCTCTGGGATTCCTATAATGTGAATGTTATTGTACTTGATGGCGTTGCTGAGTTGCCTAAATCTAATTTATTTTTTAATTATTTTTTTTCTCTGTTCTCTGGATCTTGATTGCTTCCATTACTCTGTCCTTCAGGTCACTGATCCATTCTTCTGCCTCCTCTATTCTACTATTTATTGCATTTGGTTTATTTTATTTTTGTATTTTTTAATGTTTATTTATTTTTGAGAGAGAGAGAGAGAGAGAGAGAGCGCGAGAGCGCGCATGAGTGGGGGAGGGTCAGAGAGACAGAGAGGGAGACACAGAATCCAAAGCAGGCTCCAAGCTCTGAGCTGTCAGCACAGAGCCTGATGTGGGGCTCCAACTCATGAACCATGAGATCATGATATGAGCTGAAGTCAGATACTTAACCAACTGAGCCACCCAGGTGCCCCTCCTTTTGTTTTATTTTAATTTCAGTTAATTGAGCTCTTCATCTCTGATTTTTTAAAATGTGTTCTGTCTCATTGTTAAGGGTCTCACTAAAGTCCTCCACTTTTTTCTCAAGTCCAATGAGTAGTATCTTTATGACCATTACTTTAAATTCTGTATCAGGTATATTACTTATCTCTGTTTTATTTAGATCTTTTCCTAGGATTTTTTTCCTGTTCTTTCATTTGAGACATATTCCCATGTCTTCTCATTTTGTCTGTCTTTGTATATTTCTATGTGTTAAGAAAGTCAGCTACATCACTTGCTTTTTGAAAGTAGTGGCCTTATGAAGAAGAAGTCCTATAGTGCCCTGCATTGCAGTGTCCCCTATTCACCAGAACCTGGCACTTCAGGGCTGTCTCCTATGTGTGTTGTGTGCTCCTTTTGCCTTTAGTCCACTCATCTGCAGTGGCTCTTTGCCTGTTGTGGGCGGAATTTGGTCCCTGTGTTGTTAGTGGGCCAGGCTGGTCCTGCCTTGTGCTTGAGTAGAGTCAATGCAGGCATTACCAGAGATGAAGTAGCACTGAACTGCAGGGCACTTTCTCCGTCTTGTGCTCTGAGAAGCATTTTTGGTGGGCAGGACCTATGGTCAGGACAGGTGTTTGCACCCAGTACACTGCTGGGGCTACAGTTGGACTGGTGTGTGTGGTTATCATCCCCTCTCCTCAAGGCAGGAGTCAGTTTGGAGTGGAACTGATACCTGTTGGGGCTGCTTGCACACTTCCAGGCTTGTGGCACTGGTTTGGATGGGCTCCCGCCAAGGGCATATTAGAGGGGGCAGGTCTGTAGGAGAATGTGGATGTGGGGTGCAGGGTGTTAGCAAGTTCGTTTGAGTGTTGGCACTGTGCTGGTTCCTGCAGGTATTCTTGTGTTGAAGGCAGGGGTTGGTGGGGGGGGGGGGGGAGAAATGATGCCTGGCAGCTTCTTTGTTCCTAGAGAAGTTTCCCCACTATCCCTGCCCCTGTAGCACATGTTTTGAGGTTAGTAAATAAATCTCCTTCCTGTATTGGCCAGGTGTTTTTCAAAGTGCTGTTTCTGTGCTGTATCTCAGCAAGGCTATTTGTTGTGCTCTCTCTTTAAAGGCAGAGACTAAGTTTCCTCTTGCCCTCCAGGCTCTCCCAGAATCAAGTCTACTGATTTTTAAAGTTCCATGTGTCAAGCCCCACTAACCGTAAGAACTCACAAATTATGCCCCTCTGGTTTTCAGAGCCAAATGTTATGGGGATTCATCTTCCCCATGTGGGTTCCCCATGGCTGGGGTGCCTGGTGTGAGGTCTGTTTCTTTCCCCTCTCAGGATCCACAGCATCCTTCCCTCCTGCAGAGAATCCTTGTGGGTCTCTTTAGCTCCTGACAGTGTCTCTGCCCTTCCTACCCTCTTTGATGTGGCCTCTTCCCTAAATTTAGCTGTGAGGAATCTGTTCTTCCAGTCTTCAGGTCATTTCTGGGTTATTTACACTGATGTGGGTGTTATGTAGTTGTACCCATGGTATTCCACCATCTTTCCTAGAACTCTGAGATCTCCTGAGAAGGAAAATGGATGTGAAATTGTTAAGAGCAAGAAACAAATGGAACCAGAGAGGATAAGCTAGAAACTTGGTGGACAAACCGGAATCTGTGTTTGTATTTCACTGCCTTCAAGCCTTGACCTTTGATGATGCAGGTGACCTATAGAAGAAACTAATGCCCTTTTGCTACAGAACTGTGTATAAGGACAGAACTGTGTATAATGATGCAGAAGTTGAAGAAGCTTCAGGACCAGACCCAGCAGGAGTCAGAGGAGCTCTTGGCACAGGGGCTTTCCTGGGCACTACAACTGAGCTGCAGAGCACAAAAGTAGCTATTACTTAATTTCCTCCTTCCAAATGTTATACAAATTTCTATTGAGGCCAACCCTAAACTGGAAATATACAGGGAAGGGAATTCTGGGAAGCCTAGTTCCAATGTAGCTGGATTGACAAGTGCAAAGCCATCACAGATTTCTTTTATTATTACTTTATTTCTTTATTCCTTTAAATGCTTTTAGCTGGTAACTATTTTCTCTGATAGCACTATTCTTATGATGCTTTCTTTTGTCTTTGGTTTAGCTTATTAGAAATTTCCCATCTCTTTGTATATGATTGTCTGTTTATAGTAGCCATAAAAATGCATGCCTCAGATCTCCTGATCAGAAAGCATAATTGAACAGTTTCTCCAGCTTTTGCTATTCTGGATTCAACCCCGTATTCATGATGAGGCCACACTTTTCTTAGTGTAAGGCTGAGCATATCAAGAGAACTAATACAGGCCCATTTCTGGGACATGTAGACTCATCCACCAGGTGACTTTGATTAAAGGACTCCAGATTAGAGTGTCAAAAACTTATTGCAACTGCACTGCGGTACAAGATCTTCCTATCCTATACTTTCTTCCCCCTGTTCTTCACAGGGTTCAGACCTACATCAGTCAGAAGGGTCCCATTCATTTCCCACCTTTCCCTTTTGTCCTCACAAGAATTTTCTCCAATAAATTTCCTATACATTTAATCCTGTCTTAGCTTCTTGGAAAACCTGAACTAATGCACTGTGTATGCATGTGCTTACAAAGTGTGTTTTAAAAAAGCATATAATTTTTAATCAACAAATCTTTTAATAGGTTTCATCTACCTACCTTTATTGTGATTTATAACATATTTAGTCCTACTGTTGCATTGTTTTCTGTTTGCCAGCCTTTTTTCTTTATCTTTAATTTTCCCTTTCCATGGTTTCAATTTGACTGCTGGTCAGGAAAATCTTGGGATATTGGAATAACAAAGCCTAAACTTTTGGTGGTTTCAAGTCAAGGTTATTTCTCATTCATTCTACATGGTCGTTGAGGGTTGACTTATTGAGTCATTCAGAAACCTAAGCTGATGCAGGCTCCATCTCAACACATGCTTCCTAAGAGAAGCAGAGAAAACAGAATATGCCAAACACCTACTTGGCTCGTAAAGCTGCCATCTACAGGTGACACAAGCCACTCCCACTCCTATGCCATTGGTCAAAAGAAGTTACTTGGACATCCTGGATTCAAATGGGCAGGGAAATGCAGTGCTATCATGTGTCTAGATAGAATAGGGTGTTTGTGTATTGTCCAATGACTCTATAACTTTTATCCCCCTCTGCTGGGCTGGAAGCTATAAAATATATTTTTATTATTTTAATTATTATTCTCCAATATGTTACATATTTAAATATTACATATTTTCTTAACAAATTCTAGAATGTATATAATATTTTAATCTTCTACCCAGATTTTACTGAGTTACTGTAATGGAGCCATTATAAGATGAAGTAAATTTAAGTTACATTTGTCATGGGATACATCACATTTTGAACTATAAATTTTAAGTGGAATTATTAAAGAAGACCTTTAAATTCAGCAGAAAGGAATTATTTTCACAGAACACCATAAAAATTAATTTCAATAGAGAATCTTATTTCTGCATTTGAAAATGGCAAAAGAAAAATAAAATCAGTTATTTAGTAGAGCTGTATGTTTTTCATCAAGGCAAAGCAGCAGAGACAAGTATATGGACAAAGAGTAAACCAACATTAATTATGCTACCATTCATGAATTGTTTTTCAATTTATCCAAAATATCTAATTTTAGAACGCTAGTGATTAATGTCCACTAGTAATTTATTTCCTAATGGCTGAAGAAACAATAGAAGTGATAACCCGTTTTTCTTTAGATTGGGTTTGGATTGCCTTATATAATCGTTTTTGTTCTCTTCTTCATTTCCAGATGAACCCTGAAAGCCATATGTTGAAGTAGCACAAGATGGAAGGAGGCTGAGTTTCTGGGTCACTGTCAGACTAGAAAGGTTTATGTGTACTCTTGGGTGAGTGAGAAATAAGTGTTGCACCAGTAAGATTTGGTGGTTTGTCTGTTACTGTAGCAGGTGTTATCTAAACTAGTACAGTGCTGGAAGGTGAGCTGCCATCTCACACCTATTCTTCCAGCAAAAAAAAAAAAAAAGTGATTTTAGTTTAATGATATATGATTGTCTATCACTGTAATTCATGTATGTCAGAGGAGAGCAGAAAAAATTGCCTTATAGTCGTGGAAGTTATTTTCATATAACCACCTTACGAGCTTTTAAAACTGAAAACAAGCTGTACATAGGTAATGGAGTTCTATTTTTTTACTGAAGCAGATTAAATATACATTTTATTTATTTGGGTGGTATCTCTTTGGTTTGTTTCTATTGAATAGATGCTTACTTAATTACTTTAACCTTAGTCTTAACAATTGAAATGAGATTTGAGTAGTCTATAGGATTTTGAAAATTATCATTGGGATGGGTAGGCTGCATGGTATGTTAAATCTTAGAAAACCAAGAATAGGACTTGCCCAGTGAAACTTTAAAAAGACTGTTTTAGAACCAATAAATTAAAGTTTTGACACTTATGTAAATAATTTGGACTACAGTCTTTTGAAATTGCTTATCTGTTTCTTCTAACAGATAAATATTGAGCCATTGCCATGTATAAACCACCATGCTGGGCCCTATAGGCAATGCAAAAAGAATATGACAGACTGTCTCACAGTGTCTGCCCTCCAGGATCTTAAATTTTTGAGGTAAGATCTATTCAAATACATAATATGGAATACTATGTTATAAATGCCAAGAGTTATAGGTAGTAAGTGATGCAGGGACTTAATCCTGAGAAGGGATACAGAACCCCTCACTGAGGCAATTAGAGGAGCTTTATCAGTAGAGAGAGCATTTGTGATGCATCTTCCAAAAAGGGAAGATTTGATGTATTGAATAAATTGAACAGCTATACCCAAAGCATACAAAACAAAGCAGGATGGTTTCTGGCAAGGGTGTCTTCAGACCCTTTCATGATTTTAATAGATAGATTGAGGCATTCTTGACACATGTTGATTGGCATGATTCTGGGATTGTTTGACAAGTCCATTATCCATAAAAATAAGCAGATTTGGGGTTCCTAGTACATAGGGTGAAGTAAAAATCGTTCTCACATTATAATGCAGAATTGTAACAAATATAGATTTGGTATTGGGAAACTTAAGTTCAGATTCTGACTTCACAGGATAAGCAGAAATAGTCACTCAATGTCTTTGAGCCTATATTAATTCATAGTATGTTATAAGTCATCATATGTATTTTATTTGCTTCAACTACAACTTTCATGATATATTTGCAAGAAATATGTTCAGAGGAAAAAAAAAGTCTTCAGCTAGGTCAGGTTTTATTACAAGTAGCTCTACCATTTAACTCTTATAGCCAGTAGATCCAGTGATGCTTGAAGTGTTTATGGCAGGTTAGGATGAGATATGGAACTGGTATTAAGGTCGAGTAGAAAAATCACAACAGAAAGGCTGAAGAAAACTTGCATCCTCTTCATCATGCATTATTAAAAAATAGCCCTGGGCTTGCTACTGAATCTTCGTAGATACTGAATATCTGAACGGATGACCATGTTACCTGAGTTGTGACCCGTTTTTCACTGGGTGTTTTCTGATCCATCTAGACAAAGAACTTTCAACATTTCTTTTAGTGCCCTTCTGCTAGAGCCAAACAAGTTTTATATGTCTGAACAAATCTATGTCACTGTAATTTTTGAAGGATATTTTCATAAGTTACAGAATTCTAAATTGACCGTTTTCTTTTTCCTTCAGCATTTTAAAGATGTCAGGCCATTGTCATTATACCTTTCCTTGATTTTGATGAAAAGTCTGCCATACATATTACTGGATTTTTCCCCTGAATGTAGCATGCATTTGTGTGTGGGAGTAGGGATGAGAGTACGTGTGTCTCCTTTTTTTTTTTTTAACATTTATTTATTTTTGAGAGAGAGAGAGAGAGACAGAGCGCAAGCGGGAGAGGGACAGAGAGAAAGGGAGGCACAGAATCCAGTCAAATGCTTTACCCCTGAGCTATACCCCCGTGAGGCACAGAATTCAAAGCAGGCTCCAGACTCTGGCTCTGAGCTGTCAGCACAGAGCCCAACGCGGGGTTCAAACTCACCAACCGTGAGATCATGACCTGAGCCAAAGTAGGATACTTAACTGACTGAGCCATCCATGCCTCCTAGGAGTATCTGATTTTAAGATTTTCTCTTCTCTGTTTTTCAGATGTTTGACTTTGAATTTATCCTATTTGAGATCCACTTCATTTTTTGTCTAGGATCTGTGGGTTGATATCTTTCATCAATTTTGGACATTTCTTGACTATCATCTCAAATATTGGCTCTATTTTCTTCCTATTCTACTTCTTAGAATCAAATACATGTACATTTGAACACAGGTTTTGGATGCTTTTCTCAGTTCTTTAATTTTTTTTCTCTTTTTATTTTAACTTGGATAATTTCTATTAATTTGACTCCTGATTCACTTATTCTTTCTTCTGCTTTTTTTTAGGCTACTGTAAAATAAATGGAACGAATTCTACATCTATGACACTGTATTTTTAAATCCTAGAATTTCCTCTTTTTAAAAATAAGTTTCTAGTATTCTACTAAAATGAAGTTCCCCATCTGCATCTATATTGTCTACCACCTTTTACATTCGTTTTGAAAATGTATGCATGTTAAATTTTTATATGCTAATTCCAATATTTTGGTCACATGTGGGTTAACTTGTATTGACTATTTATTGTATTGATGGATGACATTGCCCTGCGTGTTTGCATACTACATATATTTTTTTTAATTTTATGCCAGAAATTGTATATAAAAGGACTGTAAATATTATTTACTGAAGAAAAAGAAATCCCGTGGGGCACCTGGGTAGCTCAGTTGGTTGGGCGTCCAACTTTGGCTCAGGTCATGATTTCACTGCTCATGAGTTCGAGCCCTGCATCAGGCTCTGTGCTGATAGCTAGGTGCCTGGAGCCTGCATCAGATTCTGTCTCTGTCTCTCTGCCCCTCCCCTGCTTGCGCTCTGTCTCTCTTTCTCTCTCTCTCTCTCCCTCTCTCTCTCTCTCAAATATAAAAAAAAAAAAAAAGAAATCCCATGCCTGTGGCAGGCTGCAAGTGATGAAGCTGAAGCAGTCTAAGCTGGAGCTGAGCTAGCTCTGGAGCTGGTTGTAGCTTTTGTAACATCTGTAGTTCACCACAGGTTTCAAATGTTTTAGGAGAGGAATTGGGACTAGTTTATCTGAGCACCAGTGTAAGTCTTTATGTTTTACAGCTCAATAGCCATCTTTCCATGCCATTCCAATTTTTTTTTTGGTTCCTATGGTGGTCTTTTGGCTCTCTCCTGACTTTCTGAGCTTCACAGACTATTTCTACATTGCTGCTGTGGTCTTAGCTTTTGGCACGCCAATGCCTTGCACTCAAGTAAGGGCTGTGAGTGACTCAGGGGATGATGTTTCTCAGCTCTGCTGTCATGCACCCAGGTTTTAGTTGCTGTGTACTAGATCCATCTTTTCAAGAAATCTCTCTTACCTTCTTTCCTTGTCCACAGGCTTTAGAGCACTACCGTGTGCATTCTGTAAGGCTTTGGGTTACAGCAATCTTTCCCTGCTTTCCACTCAGCTTCCATCCTTCAGCTGGCTATACATGTGTTCAGGGAAAGCTCTGATAAAATTAGGATAAATTTGGTGATTGAGCACACTCTCACAGGACCTCCTTCATGACAGCCACCTTGGCTATAAAAAAAAGTTGTTAAAATTTTGGCTAGTTTCTCCTTACCTCTGTCTACAGTAGATTTGCTCCACCTCCTGTGCCCATGGATTTGGGTTTCTTCTCTCCTAGGAAGGGTTCTTCCATTTTGGGAATTTAATCCATTTGTATTTCTTTTTATCTTCAACTCTCTAATAAAAAAAAAACCAAAACCATAATTTTATAATATGTCTTCTTGTTCTCTTTATTAAAATGAAAGAAGTGGTCTCATGATTTTATATATATATATCTATATATAGATATATGTATATATATGTGTATGTATATATATATATGTACACACACATACACACACGTATATATATAATATTTTAAATACACAGACATTTTGATGTTTAATCATTTTTTCTGCTTCTCCTCTGGGACCGCTACAATGTCTTGTAATTCTATGATCATAACAATACTAAAATGAGATACTATGTTTACATAAATGAGAGCAATATATTTACTAGTTTTATTATCTTTTGTAAAACTGCTCCTATTTCTTTCAAGGATCATTGCATATTCCACAAACAAAATATCATTAAATTATCATGTGTTGATCTTTCAAATAGATGATTAATCTTCTGTATTACATCTTTGTATTTTATTTTATGCTCTTTATTCAGTTGACACATGATTAGAAACAAATGTTTCTAGGTTATCAAATATGTGCATGAATTTCCTAGATTTAATTTTTCTAAATGATCACAGTGCATTTCATTTTCTAAAGAAGATATTTGAAATAGCTGTGTGCAGAAGTATTTTAGTTTTTAGTTAAATTATTGAAATTGTTTCAAAAATGTTTGGTCTCTTTCCTTGTTTTTTTTTTTTTTTTTTTTTGTTGTTGTTGTTGTTGTTGTTGTTATTGACCTATTACCTAAAGATGATAGACCTTTTTGCCCATTGCCAAGAGCCCAATTATTTATTGTTTAGCAATATACTTTCTGAAATTCCTAATTCTTATACTCTTTAATCTATTCATCAGTCTCTATCATGCCAGACTCTCCATTCTCTCTACATGAGACACATTTCTCATTTGATAGGGTTGGTCTTCTCACTAGTTGAGAAGTTGATTTACCACTTGTTCAATATAGAGAGAGACCTTGCTACTGACTCAAAGAGACAGGAACCTGGTCAAAGGACATGGACCATAGAATGAAGAAGCCAAGTGTGGTAGGTTGTATTAATGTCAAAATTTAATACCTGCTCCTTATAGGGTACTACTATGAGCCATCCATGTGGGCAGATTATGCTCCCCTGATATCAGGTTTTACCATGTTTAACTTCCTTTGGCCAGGGAAATATGATAACAATGTCATGTGCCAGTTCTGGGCAGATGTACTGAGAACCGTTGCATGGTAGTGTCATTATTCTCTTCCCCCTCCTCTAAGAGTAGCAATGTCCCAAGTATCCCAAGTACTAATCATTCAGCCTATATCTCAGAAAAAAAGAAGACACATGGAACAAATTATATGTAACATGAACAAGAAATAAACAATTAAAATTTTTTTTTAATTATTAATTTTTGAGAGAGACAGAGACAGAGACAGAGACAGAACATGAGCTGGGGAGGGGCAGATAAAGAGGGAGATCCAGAATCTGAAGCAGGCTCCAGGCTCTGAGCTGTCAGGACAGAGTCCAACGTGGGGCTGGCACTCACGGACCGTGAGATCATGAACTAAGCCGAAGTCGGAAACTTAACCAGCTGAGCCACCCAGGCGCCCCAAAAATAAACAATTTTTGTTGTAAACCATAAAAATCTAGAAGTTATTTCTTCCTGTGGCATAATCTGGTAAAAGTTTGCCAATAGGGAATTTTGGGGTGTATGAATTGGATACTATGTTTACGGCTTGGTTCCTAAAGCAAGTATAGAAGTACAGTTCTTCTGGAAATGTTTAAAATACTGACATATATTTATTCCTGAAGAATATTTCTTACAGGATTAGAGATAGAAACTTCTTTAAGAATTTCCGTTGATTCCTCAGTGTCATCTAGATGCCCTTTTTTTCTTTTTCCTTAGCATCCAATGCAAACATCTAAGTGTCTCATGAATTAGATTGTATACTTTTTAGGGGAAGTGACTTTGTCATATTTGATTTTAGGTACAGCATCTAGCACAGTACCCATACCATGCTGATGCTCCTAAATGTTTATTAATATGTAGGTACAAATCCACAATCTGAAAAGGCTGAAGTGGCTAATTTGTAGCAAAACCAGAACTCATCTGACAACAAAACCTTATGTGAACTGACACAAAAGTGTTTATAGTCATTAATTAACCCACATGGAATGATAATTTATGAGTTTGGCTTAGGAAATACTAAACATTTTATTTTTGGGTGCTGCTCTAGGCTCCCCGCCACCAGGTGATGTTACGTGATATAGTGTATATGTATTATCTTACCTTTCTAAAATCCCTCCAATTCCGATTTCTAAAACACATCCTGGCTCCAAGAATTTAAGATAAGAGATTGTGGACTTGTGTCAGCAAATCAGCATTTTCTGGACTGTGACCAACCTTTTTTTTTTTTTTTTTTTTCTGTAGTTATACATACTTTCATCCTTTATCAGATAAATAGCTTTTTGGATTTTTCAGAGTGATCTTGAATTAATTTATAACTTTTAAGAATTTTATACCTAAACTCCATGAAAAGAGCACAATTGAAATTTCTGTATCCACAATTTGGTAATAATGTGATATTACTAACATGTAGATATAAATGTTGATGGCTCTTGTTCATAAAGCCTGCCATGGTACCATTAAAGGAAGATATGTAAATATTGATATACTTTAAATCTATAGAGTAATTTCACTGGGTGAAAGCAGCCAATCTGGGAGTTTAACAAAAAAATTAACTGTGAACGAGTATTTGTTTCTAGTGCCTCTACAAAAGATGTAACGATCATCCTGGATTAGGAATTCATCATTAATAGAGTGTTATAGAGTGGGTAGAAGATCAGACACATGCACATGGGTAAGAATCATGTGTTCTGCTAAATAGTACAAATGCATCTCAGTTGTAATAATGTAACTGCAATTTTTTTCTGATCTGTAAGTGGCACTGATAGGTTAGTGTTGGTCATGCTTAAATTTATATAGCTACCACATTTTCTCCATATATAAATTCTTATTTAATCTTAGGTAAAATGGCAAAAAGTATATACATGAGAGTTTTAATGTAGTCCATGCTATTCACTGCTTTTTTTTTTTTTTTTTTTTTTTTTTTTTTTAATTTTTTTTTTTCAACGTTTATTTATTTTTGGGACAGAGAGAGACAGAGCATGAACGGGCGAGGGGCAGAGAGAGAGGGGGACACAGAATCGGAAACAGGCTCCAGGCTCTGAGCCATCAGCCCAGAGCCCGACGCGGGGCTCGAACTCACGGACCGCGAGATCGTGACCTGGCTGAAGTCGGACGCTTAACCGACTGCGCCACCCAGGCGCCCCTATTCACTGCTTTTTGATGCGAGCTGCTTTGTATTCTGATTATCTTGCTGCTATAAAATGAACAAAGGGTAACATGGTATTTGATAAAGACAAGAAAACTTTTATTAAACTTTTACAACAGTGAAATAAATTATTCATGCAATTGCATGAATAATGGTATCCATGCTGATTAAATCAGCTAAGAGGAGGCAAAATATGCACGTGCATGGCATGAGTTCCATTTTCAAACAGTTGTAAAATGAAAATGTAATATAAAACAACACAGTAGTCGGTCCCCAAAAGTGGAAAGAAAAAAATGGGGAGTACAGTATTAATTCAAAAGAGGAGGGAAAAGTTTAAAGCACTTGGACTTCTGAAATCCACTAGCCAGAAGGAATTTTCAAAGACAGAAAAAATAATCCACCACTTCAAAGGAATTTAATGAAAGAGAAATAGCAAAGATGACTAGGGTGCAGGAGAGACAGACCTAAGGCTTAGAGACGGGAGAGAATGAGCATTTATGCAGTGAACCAGTGCATAGCTTATTCTATTTGGGGCTTGAATAAAACAGGCTCGTCTCCAAATTGGGCTGTTGGGAACCTGCCAGCGTTTTAGGATGATCTGAGAAAGGACCTGCTGCCGGCAATAAATAAGGTGTCTTCCAGATCTCTGCCACTCACCTTAAGATTTCTGACTATCACTTGTCCTGTCATCAAAACGTTCACAAAAAGAAAGTGTCAGAGTTCATACTTCTTCCCTTTCCACATCACTGAGCGCAAGAAATGGCGGAGAAAACCCCTGCCACCCACAGAATTCCAAAGAGCTGAGTGCATGCTGCAGAACACACTGACAAAGTAGGAGGAGAGGAAAAATAGCTCATACTTGAGCCCAGCAAAGTAGTGGGGAGGAAAAAAAGGGCACATGGGGGAAGGAGACTGATCAAATAGGAGCATTCCTTACCAACCATGCACAAACCCACCTTCAGAAAAATTCTTCACCGCAGGGACGCCTGGGTGGCTCAGTCGGTTAAGCATCCACTCTTGATTTTGGCTCAGGTCACGGTTCGTGGGTTCAAGCCCCAGCGCAGAGCCTGCTTGGGATTCTCTCTCTCTCTCCGTCTTTCTCTGTCCTTCCCCTGCTGGCTTGCTTTCTCTCTCCCTCTCTCTCTCCCTCCCTCTCTCTCTCTCTCTCTCTCTCTCTCTCTCTCTCTCAAAATAAATAAAAACATTAAACAAAATTCTTTGCCACAGATAAGATGCTCTTTTATTGCCAGGCAGTCCCTCTGATTAGGGTGTTGGCATCTGGGCCAACATGCAGGAATGACTGGAGACCACTGGTGACTGTAGGACTCACTTCTGACAGTCAGCCAGCGGCGAGGCCTTCCTGCCGGCTCCCCTGCTTGCCACTTGGTCTGTTTGATTGGTTCTTTGTCCCACTTGGTCAGTGTTGGTGCCATGCTTCCTGTTCTTTCCAACTATCACCTCTGTTCTTAATCCAAGCTGCTGAGAGTTCCTGGAAGAATTCTGTCACCCCCAGGGGAACTCTTCCGTTTCTCCCTCTGTTCCTTCTTCTTCCTTCTGTGTCCCTATGTCCCCCTCCTTCCTTATTTGCCTTCTCTTCTGCCTAGACCTGCGGCTTCCCTGAGGCACCTGTGGGTCTTTGAAGCTTTTTCAGTCTAGGAGACCTTTTATTAGGCATAGGAGTAAAGAAAGAAAGGTTATGGAATTTTCACTGGAAACCCTTTGCTCCTCAGGGGAGACATATTATAACATATACCTATTTTAGTCTTACCTTATACTTCGAGAAAAGCCATTTGTTTGTAATCCCGGGGCCCCTAGTCCTGCCAGTTTTTCAAGGCTCCTTCTTTCTTTGGAGACTCAAACTGAGCTGAGCTCCCAGCCTGCCAGACTGAAGCAAGTCCTTGAATATTTCTGAGCATCCCTAGTGAATGTCTCACTGCTACATAAAGCTATTATGGCTTCTGCTTGTCACTTCTTACCCAGGACACTGCTCCTACACCACACTCCACCAACTATCTCATTATTCTTTTCTAGGCTGCTGCTACTATCCCTCTATTTCCCAAACCCAAAGCTATCGCACTTGACAGGATTAATGAACACTTGTAGGGAACAAGAGGGGATTTAAAATACAGAGTGGGAAAATGCTTTTAAACAATCACTATCAGTCTATGTACTGCCTTTCAGAGGATCCCTTTGGTTTCTCCCCCTTCTTGCCTCTGACCACAATTGCCACATATGGTGCCCTGGTCCATAGTTCCTTTCTTAGGCCCTCTCCTTGTAGAACAGAGAGCTCCAATCCCAATCTCTGGGCCTGTAAGAGGAAGCAAAAACCATTATTGAATGTTTTATTCCAGCAGTGTCATGCTACCCTCTAAGAAGGCAACTGATAATGTTTTTAAAAAAATAGAATATAGTATACATAAATCCTGTTCCAAACTATAGGCATTTGGATGTTTCAGAAGTCAGGGCTTCGCTGACAACAGAGATTAGGTACATCCATTCCATGCCCATGACTAAACAAGGGTCAGCAAAGTGGTTTCTCTCACACAAAGCAACAGTTTGAAAGTAGGTTGTTCAGTGATGGTGCACCAGGGACAATCTGAGAAAAATCTCTATTAAATAAATACTTTGCAACATAGTGCTGAAATTGAGAAGTATTTAAATGCCAATGATCCCATTTCTCTTTATATACCAAACTATGCTGCCGCTAGTGATGGCCCTGTTATGTAATGATGCTACCTCTAAGAAAGAAGAGTGGCCTTTCCCAAATCATAGGCTTTGTTCTTGCATGGTATAATGTTGTGCCTAGTGAGTATGACAAGATTGAACTGTTAACAATATTTTTTAAGTCCTATATGTGTTAGGAATTGAACTTGGATAAAAACATGATTAAACTGTGGTCCCTGCCTTTACATCGCTTCCAGTCTAAAAGGAGAAACAAAGTTATAAAGCACATAGTGTCTTTTACACAGTAATAAAAATGCATGTAGGATATAATGAGTGCATGGTCACTTGTGAGAGGGATGAGGGGAGGAGCAGAGGAAGAAAGTTCTTCACTGAGTAGGTCATGCTTGAGTTGAATCTTGATGATGAGTGTTGTGTTCCAGGTGGACAAAGTTGGGAGTGATGGTGGTGGATTTTTGAATTTGTCTAAAGTGAAGAGTGTGAAAAAGGATGCATGAGAGCCCTTCTCTACTTGTGTCAGACAACTTCCTCTCCTCACCACGTTTTTGGAGCTCTTTTCCATCACAGCTGTTAGTATTTTCAAAATAATATAAAATATAGGAGATGATACCTCATTAAAACCAAACAGGATCAGCTTCGGGGTTCAGAATGACACATTCCTGAAGCAGATGAAGTGATTCCTCCACCTTTTTCTCCATCACCAAATCTTTAATGTATTACATGTTCCACTATCTCTAAATGCTAATGGTAAAAACATCAAATCCATGACCAAGGTGGGGGGAAAATGAAGACAGCATAATCATGTCAGTGATAGATCTATATTTACTCAGTAAAGGCATGACTGGACTAAATTATGAGTCCTGTCTGTCAAACTGCACAAAGTATAGACAAGTTGCTGATCTCAGAATTTATAACATGTACTGTTTTTATATTTGAACTTGTTCATATAAGGAAAAATTTTAAGAGTCCATTCCAGTCTACATTTATAACTGTTGTATAGCTTGAAATATATTTCCATTGTGTAAACTAAATTCATGAGGAAGAAAAACTAGTTGAAATATGTTTAATATATTAAAGTTCAGATGTGACTTGTCCTGTGATAGAGGGATGCAGGAAATTCTAGAATTTGCATGTGCAGGGAAAGACTATATCCCCCACTGCCTATAAGCATGTGAGTTTTTCCTATCCCTGCCATGTTTTCTATGTCAGGGAGACCCAGATCTTTTAAGGGATGTGAACAGGGAAGAAATAGGTATTGCCTCAAAAACTCAACTGTGTGTAAGTTGAATTTTTTGAGTGCCCCTTTCTCTGTAGTGAAAGTGTGCTTTAGGTGAGAAGGCATTAACATCTAATTGTTATCATAGTGGAAAACTGTGGAAAACAATAGAGGAAGGGACTAAGAGAAAAATTAGTGAAATGATGGGCTGTTTGTCCAAATCCCTTCAGTGTGCTCCCAACCCTTTCAGTAAAAATCAAAGACTAGACAGCCCTGTACGGTTCATGCTCCAAGCCCAGTATTTCCGTGAGACCCTATCTCTTTCCACTTCTCCCCTAGCTCAGTCCGGTCTAGCCATACTTGATCCTTTGCTTTTCTTGATCACGAGGCATTCTTCCACTGCACATCTATGGTACTGGCTGCTGTCTCCATCTGTAAGCTCTTTCACCAGAAGTCCTCACTGCTCACTCCTTTAGTTCATGTCTCAATGTCATCATCTTCTTAGTGAGGCCTCCCCATTACCACATTTAAAATTTCAACAAAGTGCTCCCATCCCTATCACTCTGCACTTTCTTTTTCCATCTTCTGCTTACAATTTCTTCATTGCCCTTTTCCCTCTCTGCTTTCCTGAGTACTTTACTTTTTTTTTTATTGACTCTCTGTAGAAGGTAAGACAGTGATTCTTTATTTTTCTTTTCCACTACTGTGTGACCAAATACTGGGCACCAGTGGTCACCTGATCTTTTTGATACGATGGTGCCTGCCTCCCATAGTCCTGGCTGTTTACTCTTTCCTGAGTGCAGCCATGGTGTGGCCTTGTGTGGTATGGTGTCCTCTTCTCCTGGACTGTGAATGTATGTGACTAAGAAACCCCGTGGCATGCATCTGTCCAGTGTCAGGTGTGTTTGGTCATCCTCATAACCCTGGGGCAGGGATCCCTCCCTCACCTATAAGGTGAATAGGAGGAAATTAAAACAAAGAGATGCTACGAGGCAAGACATATACAAGCATCAGTAATATAATTGAGAATGTCTAAGCAGGTGGTAAATGAGGATTAAGTAAAAGTACTGTGGGAGTTCAGAAATATTTGCATAATTAGTTTAATAAACAAAGGCTTTTATGAAAAATTATAATAAAGACGTAGAATACAAATGACTAGCACAAGTCCTATTTAGGGCACCATTCTGGGTTATTTCTGCCTTCTATTGTCTTTGAGCTGTTTTACAATTGTAAGTTGCAGAAAACTGATAATAATGCAAATGACTTTTGACCACAAAAATAAAAAATAATTGTACCTGGTAAAATGCAATTGATTGTTGCCCTTTGGATAGACCCACTTTGCATCTCTTTATAATTTCACTTCAAAATTCCTTTAGACACACACATACATGTAAATTTCTTAGAATTCTCCTTTGCACCAGTTGTAACATTTCACTGTTTTTGTCATTAATTGATGAGTTAAATAAGATCTGTGATACACATTCATTTTATATTTATATGAAAGGCATAATTTTATCCTTAAAAAATTACCCTTCAGTAATGTCATTTCTATGAAAACATAAAAAATGGCTTGTACTGTCCTCTCCTTCTGGTCATAAGCCACTAAATTTTGAACAATATGGTAAATTATAATGAATTCAGGCATGTGAGATTATGGCTGTGTCTACATGAAAGCGAACATCTGGAGGAAACATGAAAATTTCAGGCAGCCAAAATTGAGATACTTGGCTCTGAGTAGATGAAACATCTGGATTTTTGAGAATTGATTCATTTCCATCCATTTCTACCATTTTGGCTTTATTCAGACAGTGCCTTTCTTCTGACCCCATACCTTTTCCTAGCACTCCACAGACACCCTATCTGTTGTATAGAAAGGGTTTATTTTTTTCTACCCCTCTCTACTCCTCCACATAGTATACATGACAATAGACTCTATTTTTACTTAATTGTTACTTAAACTATTGCTTGAAGCCATCAATAAGGACAAAGGAAAAGAAAGACATTTATATTTAGTGTACCTGAGAAGTAATTTTATTCTGGCTTTTCAGTAGGTAATTACAAGATTTTTTTTTCATTTATTTTCATACAGTTTTGTGGGTTTTCTTTCCTTGAGAGCTGTTTCTGCTAAATATTCTACAATATAACATATGAACACTTAAAAAATATATCTGTCCATTTTGTTTTCAGCATCACACTCTTAATAAGGGGGAAAAACATTGAAGACTCATGATGTGCTTTAGAAAGTACTTAGGTATATCATAGAAACTCAAGGCCATGACTAGGGAGGAAGGTCATAGAGCCAAAAATATACCAGGACCTGAAAGTACAATGTAGCATTCACTTCAGTACCTTGAATTGTGAGTCTAAGTAGTCAAAGCCAAATTGTCAAACCAATGACTTTCACTTTTATTTTTTATTATAGATTTACCACTTGGCAAACTGTTACAACAACAACAGCAACAAAAAAATCCCAAAGAGTGCAGAAAGAACTAGTGCAGTGGGTTGTCCCAGTTTATATTCAGTTCCAGTTTATATTCAGTTTTGTCAAATTGACCTTCACAGGTCTGTAATTACTGTAATCACAGCCTGCTGAACGTGCTAACAATCAAAGCATCCCAATTTGAACAGTTCAACAATAGCCTTTTTAATAGGGGTAAAACCATGCCAAAAAGACTGGCTGCTTTACTTCCAGCCTTTTCTGAAGACACTGGACAATAGGGAACAGGTATCAGGCAATTCACCTCTTAAAAGTAGGCTGTGCAGAGAATGACCCCAAGTCTGTTACTAAGAGAACCACTATGTGACCAAAAAGAGGGTGCCCTCCACCCCTTTGTGGCTGATTCTTCCTAATGTTGCCTGATGATGTGGACGGAATATCTACTTTTAGGGGCCTCACTTTTTTTAAAAAAATATAATTTATTGCCAAATTGGCTTACATACAACACCCAGTGCTCATCCCAACAAGTGCCCTTCTCCATGCCCATCACCCACTTTCCCCTCTCCCCCACCCCCATCAACCCTCAGTTTGTTCTCTGTATTTAAGGGTCTCATGGTTTGTCTCCCTCCCTCTCTGTTTGTAACTTTTCCCCCCTTTTCTTTCCCCAGTGAGACCCTCACTTTGAACACCCAGTGGTGCCTATGACATTTTCAAAGGTCAAAAGGATTAGTAAAATTGGTTAGTGTGAGATAGCCCAAAATGCATAGCTGGTATTAGAGACTTCTTTTCTACCAAGTAATAGGGAGAACCATAGTGATTTATAAGCATGTTAACCTCAGGCTTGCCCTGCATTTTCTGTTGTTTCCTTCTACTGTCACCATAGGTTTACTGTGAATTATCTATGACATCATTCTCAATACCTCGTGGACAAAAATAGACATTTATAAGATTCTAAGATTAGAATAGAGTTTAGTCTTGAAAACAGAGTTTTTGGTTCATGTTTTTGTCGTTGTTTTGTATTTGCTGATTGGTTCTTACATGAATTATAATCTATAAATCTGTATTTGTACAGCTCTAGAGTGTCATGGCTCAAAGGAAATTAGAAAATATTTAGCCCATATCTTTAACTTTTCTTTTTTGCCAAAGTACCCTTTTAACAAGCTAAATCAGTGTATAAAAACAAATAAAAGCAGAGCTTCTCTGAGTCCAGACACACACATATAATCTTACCAGCTAAGTTGTCTCTTTTATTAACTCTCCCCAGCCCCCAACATAGCAGAACTCTAAGGCTCCACGGAACATAGTTTGAAATTTAATCCAAGGTTCCAAAGCCTAGAGAGATAAAGTGACTTAGCCAATGTCACTACTAACTTCTGGAGTCCCTTTCTCTGACCAACTGAGTGAACCACAAATAAACACTAAAAATATCTTGGCAAACAATTACTTATCCCTCTGTTACATATTTTTTCCTTTGTTTTCTCCTACTCTTCCATTCTACTCCAAAAGACAGGCAAGTACTTTCCTAGTGATTTTGGTTCTGGTGGCAGCAGGACTAGTCAAATCAACCCACCTTCCAGAAGCAGCCTTGATTAGAAAAGGAGGGGATGCTGATAGCACTGACAGCACTAAAAATGAGAACCAGTTTTCACTAAAGGTAACTAGTGCACTCACTTTCTGGGATACATATCCAGGTTGAGAAATAACCTCTCCAAAGGCTGATCTCTCTTACTGCCAAAGTGCAATGTGTGCTAGGCAAATGAGAACACTGCAGAATGTATGTCTCCACTGATTTTGTCTGAAGGTATGGAAAACTACCCTGCTTGCTTGGGAAACTCAGATTCTCTTTGTGAAACGGTCTTACAGATACTATAGAAAGTGGCCAGAGTGAATTCACTGGAAATGCTTACACTTTCATTCGTTTTCATCCCTTATTTACTATCAAGAAAGACAGTGGTTGGGGCTCACTTGTGGATGAAGGTCCTATGTTGGACCACTTCTATGTCCAGAAGAGACATTAAACTAGGAGCAAGTCAGCATAAATGGAACGTAAAATATCAGGATGGGGAGGACATGTAGAACAAGAAGCAAAACTAATATTTATCGAGTGACTACTGTGTAACACTTACTCTTCTAGGTCCTCTCTTTGCTTATTTTATGAGTGTAATAACCCAATATGAAAGTCACTATTATCCCTAAGACACATAAAGATCACAGGGGCAAGGTGACCCAGCTCTCCAGGTCCTGGGTCTGTCTGGTGACACTCATTTCAAAGTCATTTCACAGAATTATGATGGAAGTTGAGTAATGTTAATGATTTTGAGCTTTACGATTCAGAGGCTATGAAGAGATGTAAAGAGTTCCTAAGATGGCCTTGTATGTGTTCCTCAAGAACCCTGTGATTTAATTAAAGGCAAAAGAACATGACACCTTAAGGTCCCAGCTTGCTGGTGTATTAAATAAGTTACCACCATTTAACTTTTGAGGACTAACTGGAATATGTAATTTGTAAGCCAAATGTAACACTATTTTTAGGATGAGTGGGTAAAAATAAATCAGTAATGGAAATGAATGAAAGTGTTAGTGTTTCTAAAATATTGTTTAAGGAGTTGCCAAAAAATTAAGTTATATTACTTTTTCTGAGTAAATAATAGACTTCAATTATCAAACACCTTTTTATAAGTATCCAATAGGAACAAATAGTTATGAATATTGTATGTAATGTACTACTTCTAACATTCTAAAGTCCTTATATTAATCACTATTTAGGACTGTTCTGTGTATCTACATTTGCTCAGAGTGTTGGAAAAGTGCCCTGTAGGAATGAGCAAAACTGATGCACAAAGTGAGGAAGGAAAATTTAAATACAAAGCAATTTCTCTAATAAAATGCTCAAGCAGTCTAGAGTAATTTGGGTGCTTGGTGAATCATTGCTTAGCAATTCATGAACACTGTGGGTGCTTGGAATTCAATTCCATTGTCCTCTATCTGAATTGCTTTGAAAAAAAGGTCACATGAGAAGGAAAGGAAGTTTTGACTTTCACATGCCTGTTATTGCTAAGGAAACCACTTCCTCAGTATTCACATATTCAGCATGTCTTCAGTTTTGGCTTCCATACAAATTACATCTTGGTACTGCATTAAGAAACAAACAAGGGTGGAGAATATTTTAAAAACTCAACTATGACATGTTCACAGACAAAAAGAGGAGCATTCTGAGATGCCCTTTCTATTCTGAAGAACTCTAGGTATGCCTGGATGGAGTCTCTAAGAGCTAACAGGATGTCTGAGATGCTAGGGAAGTGGCCTGTGATCTGCCAGTAAACAAATGAGAAGCTAATACAGCTCTGTTGTATTTTCTGATTGGCAATGGCTCTAAACTATCTCCTACTTGTAGTTGCGGACAAAGAAACAGGAGATGAATTACCATGTTCTAGGACTGAGTGTTCCTTTCCAATTCAAATTGCAGTAAGAAATAAAAATGGTTAGTCTTCCTTCCAGTGTGTAGATTATATAACTTGTCTCCTTTTTTGTTTGTTTTGTTTTGGTTTGGTTTTTGTCTTTTAAGAAGAAAAAAAGAATAAAATGAAGGGATATTTTAGAATGACTGGGGTCATCAATGGGCCTGATTGCAAATACAGCTCAACTCAGAAGTAGCTATTTTTGCTCAAGTGGTTCTTAACTATTTGGTGGTTTCTTTGCTTTTATTTATGTTTCTATTTTTAACCCAAATAGAAAGATCTTGTGTAAACTGCCTCTTTATCCATTGTAGAAATACAACTATTTTTATTTCTCCCTGTTGCTGGGAATAATGATTAGTACCCAGAAGATCACAAATCTGACATGTCTGGGGTCCATCTGTTTAACTATCCTGATTCTTTCAGCAACAAGATTTATTGTTCATCCTCCACCTTTTAGTTCTCAACCTTGTTCATGAATCATAGGTTCAGGACAAAATTGCACTGTTATTAAGAGCAATCTACAAACAACTACTCTATACTGAACTTACAACAGAGGAGTGCTCGTTTGTTAATACATGGCGGCAACTATGAAAGAGGAAATTCTTAGTTATAATAAAGCTGGAGTCATAGCATTAGCTGAGCATTTGAGACATTTTATGTCCACAAAACAATAGAGTTAGTATCAAATGGGTACATTAAGCATTTAAAATGCATTGCTTTAGAACTCATGGATTTGATTTTTATCTTTAGTGTTTGAGAAAGCTAAATATTTTGAGTGACAGAGAAAATACAGAAAGATGTTTATTCACTTATTTATTGATGATCATTGGTGCACACTTGCCAGAACTTGCTGTAAGCACTCTATTTTTGGATATACACTATGAAAAAAATTTGTAAACATTATAATATGCTTTGGTTTCAAAAAGAACTGGGATGATGATGATGATGATAATAATGACAGGAATAGAAATAGTTAATGTATATTGAGAATTTAATAAGTGCTAGTCACTGGGGTAATAGTTTACCTATATTATCTCATTTCATCCTTACAACAACCCTGTGAGGTTGATACAATTTTTATCTCTGATCTTCACATGAAAAATTGAGACTCAAGGAAGTTAAATAATTGCTTAAGTTCACTCATTTAGTAAGCTACAGGGCTAAGATTTGAAAACTAGTAGCCTCTCCCCAGAGTCTGAACTCTTAACCACTGTAGTAGGTGTTTATATAGAGAAAGCCTTTGACATGAATTGAGATGCCATTAGGCTGAGGTAAGCAAAGGATCCCCTCTTCCTGTCCCAGCAAGCCATGTATATGTGTGTGTGTGTGTGTGTGTGTGTGTGTGTGTGTGTGTGTATATATATATATATATATATATATAGGCAGATACCAAAGTCCTCCGGATAGGGAGGGGGTCATCCCCAGCACCAGTCATCCAGGAAAAAGAAGGTCTTAAGTGAGAAAAAGAGGGAACACTTGGGTGAGAGAGAAGGTCTTGGTGTGGGTGTCTGGGTAGTAGGTGTGCTAAGATAACAGTGACTCTCCCTACCCCACCATCCTTGCTGGCCTCCTGGGGACAGACTAGGAATGTAACAGAGAGCCCTGTAGTAGACAAAAAGATGAGGAAGATAAGTTATGTCTTGTTAAACTGGAAAATCAAGTTTCATCTTGTGCCCTTCATCTACTTCCTTTAGTAAAGTCACATTTAAATGTTCATTCTGTCAAAGAGATGCTCCAAGGATACTAAGGGAAGGATCATGAGGCTATGTTTTGTCAAAATAAATTTCTAGGCCCAAGATGGAGCTGGTTTTGTACAGGGTGCCATATCAGCAAACCAAAACTTAGTTAACTTTCTTGTTCCTGTAAATCGTCCCTTGACCAGAAATGAAATATATCCAGTCAGCCAATTCCCAAATGCCTAGCCATCTCTCGGCCTTCTCACCCCAAACAAGGTTGACTGTGTGACCCCAGTCAATCTTATATTTTTTATTTTTCTCTGGTTTGTTCTTTATTCTTTATACTATAAAAGCTTCCTGCCATCTTCCCCATTTTGCAATTCTCCAAAAGGAGAATGGTGCGTGAAGTGTTAAAAGTTTGTATCACCCAAGTTATCTCCTTTAGTCATGTCTTAACAGTTGGGATCTAACATTAAAGGGAAATTGGAACTCTCCATACCTTCTTACTCTTTGAACCAAAGGTTAAGATTTCACCAAGGGAAGGGGTGAATCTAGTGGGAAGATTGAAGCATCAATATCAGATCACCTTAGTCCATGAAGAGATCCTTCTTTGATTGCCAAAGTTAGAAAATTCAGCCTGTTTTCCTGCCTTCTTTTCTTCTTCCTCTTTCTTTCTCTCTCTTTTCTTTCTCTTTCTTTCTTTCTTTCTTTCTTTCTTTCTTTCTTTCTTTCTTTCTTGTCTTGTCTTTCTTTCTGGAGGCATTCTCTCCACAACATCTCAAAATATTTCTCCAACTAGTTCTGCAATTCTTCAAATTCTCACTGTCCTGGGTTAAGGCATTAAAGGCCACAATTAAATGCAAATGATACCAAAGCACCTTCACTGACGTCCTACCTAGCTAGTTAAATGGCACCAATCCCCACCCAGTTGCTGAAGCCCAAATCCTAGCTATTCTTGATTCTTCTATCCCTTCATTCAATTTAGCATTCATAGGTGTCCAATCATATAAAAACATCCTGAATTTTCCCTCTTCTCTCCATCAGCACCACCTCTCATCTGGGCTGCTGTGGCACCCTTGTAATTTGCCCAGCTGCTTCCATACTTGTCTCTTTTTAATTCGTTCTCCACATATTAGTCAGGGTGAACTTTTTGCAATTTAATGAGAGTACATCACTCCTCATCTTAAAATCCTCTGGTGACATCTCCTTGTGTTTAGAATAGGTCCCAAGCTCCTACCCTGATGTATAAAGCCATATATGGTCTGGACCTGCCTATTCCTTGAAAGGCTTCTCCATTATTGTCCCTTCAACCACCATACTCCAGCTGTAACTGAGGCATTTTGACTGTTCTCTGAATATGCCAAGCTCATTCCTGCCCTAGGGCCTTGGTACAAGTTGTTTTCCCTTTCTAGAATTTTCTTCCTCTTTGTCTTCACATGGCTCACTCCTCATCCTTTATTTTTTTTTTATTTTTTATTTTTTATTTTATTTTTTAGTTTTTTAAATTTACACCCAAATTAGTTAGTATATAGTACAACAATTATTTCAGGAGTATATTCCTTAGTGCCCCTTACCCATTTAGCCCATCCCCCCTCCCACAACCCCTCCAGTAACCCTCAGTTTGTTCTCCATATTTATGAGTCTCTTCTGTTTTGTCCTCCTCCCTGTTTTTATATTATTTTTGTTTCTGTTCCCTTATGTTCATCTATTTTGTCTCTTAAAGTCCTCATATGAGTGAAGTCATATGATATTTTCTCTGACTGACTAATTTCACTTAGCATAATACCCTCCAGTTCCATCCACGTAGTTGCAAATGGCAAGATTTCATTCTTTTTGATTGCCGAGTAATACTCCATTGTATATATATACCACATCTTCTTTGTCCATTCACCCATAGATGGACATTTGGGTTCTCTCCATACTTTGACTATTGTTGATAGTGCTGCTATAAACATGGGGGTGCATGTGTCCCTTCGAAAAAGCACATGGATCCCTTGGATAAATGCCTAGTAGTACAATTGCTGGGTCGTAGGGCAGTTCTAATTTTTATTTTTTGGGGGAACCTCCATACTGTTTTCCAGAGTGCCTGCACCAGCTTGCATTTCCATGAACAATGCAAAAGAGATCCTCTTTTGCCACATCCTCGCCAACATCTGTTGTTGCCTGAGTTGTTAATATTAGCCATTCTGACATTATGGTTTTGATTTGTATTTCCCTGATGATGAGTGATGTTGAGCATTTTTTCATGTGTCAGTTGGCCATCTGGATGTCGTCTTTGGAGAAGTGTCTATTCATGTCTTTCGCCCATTTCTTCACTGGATTATTTGTTTTTTGGGTGTTGAGTTGGATAAGTTCTTTATAGATTTTGGATACTAACCCTTTATCTGATATGTCATTTGCAAATGAAATACTGGGACCTCATAAAAATAAAAAGCTTCTGCATGGTGAAGGAAACAATCAGAAAAACTAAAAGGCAACCGACAGAATGGGAGAAGGTATTTGCAAATGACATATCAGATAAAGGGTTAGTATCACCCCTCATCCTTTAGATAATACTTTGAATATCACCTTTTCAGAGATGACCTCTCCATCCTCCCCACTGAGGTGGCTGAGTCACTCACATCATTGCTGGTTTCCTCCTCCTAGAAGGTAGGTTTCATGAAAGCAAAGGCCTTATCTGTCTTGTTCACTATATGATACCTGAGGCCTAGAAATGTGTTGACACTGTGGAGAAGCTCACTGAACGCTGGTGAAAGAGAAACCAACCCTTGTTATTAACCATTATTATTGAGTTCAATTCAGATTATAGCCAACTACTGAGCTGAAGATCTGAGGAAGCACAGAGCAGTGAAGTTTTTCATGGATACAGGGGTGATGGGGGATGGATATAATTGAATCAAAATCTGTTTCATAATTAATGTGGCCTTAAACAATGACAATGGGGATATTGATATTAATGATTCTAAAGTTTTTGCTTCTACCTTAGCACTTACCACTAGTCTGAATTGCAGCTGTTAATTCACTGTCTATACCTATCAGTCAGGATTGTCTGGGTTAAGGTGGAATAAAAACAAACTACTCCCAAATCTCTCATTGACTTAAGATGAGTGAAATTTATATCTTAATCATGATATACACTCATCACTTTTGCTTATTTGTAAGCCCTCAGTGACCCAATCAGATAGAGGAGCCACCATCTTGAACTTCCTAATGGCTCTGCTGGAAGGAAAGTAAAAGACATAGCATAATGAATTACATATTAGCTTTTTAAGGATTCTACCCAGAAGTGACACATATCACTTTACTCACATTTTATTCATCAGAGTAAGTCATGTCACCTTCAAAATTTAATTGGATGGATAAGTACAAAGAGAAACAGAATAGTACTAATGTCTACCATTGGCCATCAAAAGGAGAAGATAGGGAGATACAAGGTGATCACTGATACATAGAAACTATAAGAACTTTCTGGGCAGAAGTGATGGCCCTTGAGTGGTGAGAAATACTGCTTGATTGGACCCCAATTCTTCAACGAGGAAGTGATGAGCAGTTTTCCTACTTCTGGCCAATAGAAGATTGGGGGCAGAATCATTTTTAGTCTCAGACATTCACTTTTTCATGCAAGGCTGTTTTCTCTTTGGCAGTACATCTGTCTTAAAGATTTACTAAGTTTCTGTGTTGCTTATTCTCTGTTTTCCTCATCAAAATGTATTCCCTTTTTTTTTGCTTTGTTTTGTGCTCCAGGAACTGACTTCTATTGACTGCATTATCCAAACTCCCCTACCCTCTGGTGTTTTGATTTGGTGAATATGAAGCACAGTGTCTTAGTCTGTTCAGGCTGCTGTAACAAAATGCCACAGACAGGGTAGCATATAAACACAGAAATTTATTTCTCATAGTTTGGAGATTGGAAGTCCAAGATTGGGGTACCAACATGGTCAGGTGAAAACCCTCTTCTAGACCGCAGATTTCCGCCTTGTATCCTCACAGGGTGGAAAGGGTTAGGGAGCTCTGTGGGGTTTCTTTTATAAGGCACTAATCCTATTCCTGAGGGTTCCACTCTCATGACTTAAGCCCTTCTCAAAGTTCCCATCTACTATACCACCACCTTTGTGGATTAGGATTTCAACATACAAATTTTGGGGGAGTATCTCCTCATCTTTAATTGATACCTTAACTCTGACATGCTTCTATAAACTGTCTCTATTAAATTCCTTTCAGTAAATATAGTCAATCTCTGAACAACATAGGTTTGAACTGAATGGGTCCATTTATATGCAAATGTTTTTTTTTTTTTTAATTTTTTTTTTTTCAACGTTTATTTATTTTTGGGACAGAGAGAGACAGAGCATGAACGGGGGAGGGGCAGAGAGAGAGGGAGACACAGAATTGGAAGCAGGCTCCAGGCTCTGAGCCATCAGCCCAGAGCCCGACGCGGGGCTCGAACTCACGGACCGCGAGACCGTGACCTGGCTGAAGTCGGACGCTTAACCGACTGCGCCACCCAGGCGCCCCTATATGCAAATGTTTTGATAAATACAGTATGGTACTGTAAATGTATCTCTCACTTCATTTTCTTGATTTTCTTAATAACATTTCCTTTTTTTTGATTTTCTTGATTTTTTTTAAGTTTATTTACTTCTTTTTAGAGAGAGACAGAGAGAGAGAGAGAGAGAGCAGAGAGAGAGGGAGAGAATCTCAAGCAGGATCCGAGCTGTCAGCACAGAGCCAGACTTGGCTTAAACTCACGAACCACAAGATCATGACCCAAGCTGCAATCAAGAGTCAGACACTTAACTGACTGAGTCACTGAAATTTTCTTTTTTCTTTTTTTTTTTAATGTTTATTTGTTTTTGAGGGAGGGAGGGAGAGACAGAAAAAGAGAGAGAGAGAGAGAGAGAACACGAGTTTGGGAGGGGCAGAGAGAGAGGGAGACAGAGAATTCGAAGCAGGCTCTGTGCTGTCAGTGCAAAGCTCAACGTGGGGCTTGAACCCACAAATCCTGAGATCATAACCTGAACTGAAGTCAGACTCTCAGCTGACTGAGCCATCAAGGCACCCCAAGGTGCCCCAATTTTCTTAATAACATTTCCTTTTCTCTTGCTTACTTTGTTGTAAGAATACAGTAAATACTACATAAACCATACAAAATATGTGTTAATCAACTCTTTATGTTAATGAGTAAGGCTTTCAGTCAACAGTACACTATTAGTAGTTAAGTTTTAGAGGAGTCAAAAGTGGATTTTCGACTACAGGGGCCAGTATCCCTACCACCTGCATTGTTAAAGGGTCAGTTGTATTTTGTGTATGTCATCTACTTCCTGCCTATATAGTTTCTTAACTATTGGAATCCAAACACTGATGTATGTCTATAGCCACCCGTAGTTCTTTCCTTGACATATTTCTTAGATTTGCTATATTTCTTTCCTTTCTTACTCCCTTGCTTCTCTCTTTCTCTTAATTTTAAGAACTTTGACCTCAGTGATAACCTATTCCGATTGAAAACATTTACTGTTTTTTGGCTAAAACACATTTTTTCATTCAGCAGTGTGATGACCATTCCCTTTGTGTTAGTTTGCTGGGTCTGCTGCAACAAAGTACCACAGACTGAGCGGCTTAAACAACAGAACTTTATTTGCTCACAGTTTTGGTGGCTGGAAGCCCAAGATCAAGGTGTTAGCAGGTTTGGTTTCTACTGAAGCAGCTCTCCTTGGCTTGCAGGTGGCCATCTTACTGTGTCCTCACATGATTTTTCTCTCTGTGTGCAGGTATCCTTGGTGTCTCTTTCTGTGTCTCTCCTTATAAATACACCAATTGTATTGGATTAGGGTCCCACTCTAATGGCTTCATTTTAACCTAATCACCACTTTAAAGGCCCTATATCAAAATAAGTTTACATTCTGAAGTACTGGGGGTTGGGACTTCAACATATGAATTTTGGGGAGACACATTTTAACCTATAACTTTTTTTTTACATGACCCATGTCACAAGACAGCATTCCAATTGGTCTTTGTACATCAAAGCCCTTAGTTTACCTTTTACTTACCAGAGAGAGGAAGTTGCCTCTTCCAACCCTGAAGATTCCCAAATTTCTGGACACTTCCTATTTTCTTTTATTGGTGTTTTCAAGCCACTTGATTGTTTCTTTTTCTATGGTGCATATGAAATACAGCCAATTGATAATACATGCTATTAACACTATTTTCTAATAGTTTTCTTTAGAGCTACACTTTTCTGCCTTCCAGGTTATCACAGGCAACAGTTTTACCAAATGTTTTGGTAAAACATCCATATTACATTGTTCCAGGCTCCAGTGGTAGTTCATTTGCTGTCCACTATCCAGCCCTTAGCCACTGCCATATATTGTAGGCTTGTTTGCTATGGTAGCAACCTATGCTTAAGTACTAATTTTGGTACTATTCAAGATAGGCTAGGTTTGCTGCAGTAAATACACATATTTATTTCTTGCATATGCCACATGCCCACCAATTCTACAATGGGCTCCTGGTAGTCACTTGGTGACCCAGACGGTTGGAGCAGCCACCACCTTGGATATGCCCACTTATGGTGCCAGAGGGGTGCAAGAGCCATTGCCTCTTAAAACCTCTTCTCATATATGACACATGTTACTTTTTTTTTTTTTTTACAGTTTATTGACCAAAGTGAGTTATATAGGTTCTTTTAACTCCAAGGGGACAGAGATCTGTTGCTCTACTATGGCCTTGAGAAGATAATCAGAAAGTTGTGGTGAACAGTACTAATGGTTGCTGCACTGGGTGAAACCTCAATATTTGGTAGCTCTGGAAAGTAGGAATATAGGAAAAAACAAAGATTTAAGATAATCTGTGGCATAAATTGTGGGTCCATGATATTATGCTTTTTATTTTTTAGTTTTTTAAAAACAATGTTTATTTATTTATTTTGAGAGAGAGAGAGAGTGAGTGGGGCAAGGAGCAGAGAGGGAGAGAGGATGAGTGAGAATCCCAAGCAGGCTGTGTGCTATCAGCTCAGAGCCTGACACAGGACTGGATCTCATGAACCGTGAGATCATGAGACCATGACCTGAGCCAAAATCAAGAGTTGGATGCTTAACCCACTGAGCCACCCAGGCGCCCCTGTGATAGTATTTTTATTTTCTAAACACAGCGGTACTGTTTCTCCCTCCATACACACAAAAGCAACCATCCCATTCCCTAATGCCATAGAATTACATATTCAACTCTGTGAATATCAGATGGCTATTATGTGTCATTTGGTAATTTCCATAACTTTTCTTTTACCACTAAAGAAGCCTGAAGATAATGTAAAAAGAGTAAGGTACAACTATCTTATGCTTTATTGTGCCTGTGATATGTATGATATGTATCTTGTTCCCTTCCAAATGCATTTTAAAATGAAGTCATATTTAAATTTATCATTTCTATAAAGCAAGAAAGATATTTATTGTAATGCACTGCCAAGCAGACTGGCAGATGCCACTAACAAATGGTAAGAAAAATTCTTCTATGGCTCATTATTTCCATAAAAACAAACTATTTTTTAGTTATCATATCTGAAATAGAATATAAACCCAAATATAAATGACCAAAAAAAAAAAAAACCCAGAAAAAACTTAGTGGCCATCAAATCCCAGCATGTGTGTCTCTAGGAAGTTAGTGAATAAGTGAAGTTAATCACAATATCTCACATTCTGAAGAAGGTACCAATTAAAGTAATTTCCAGTCTAAAATAGATGTGTCTGTAATGGGAATTACTAACAAGGGGTTAAAAATGGAATCAGGTATATAGCATACTGTGGAAAAATGTGCATAAAATTAGATTGTTTTGATTAGGTACAGTTTTCTCAGACCCTTCTCTGGGAATAATTTTTTTTTTTAAATCTTTCCCCAATATTCTACCCTTTTCACTGACTACAAGTGATTTTTCTAAACTACAAATCTGATCATGTTGTTCCCCTACTTAAAAGTAGTCTACTTCAGAACTAGGTCACCATTAGGAAAGGGTCGCTCTTTTTAGCTCCTCCAGGTTAACATCATCCTAACGTCTCTAAATCACTCAATCTAGGAATGCCCCTTTGCATACACTAGCGCCACACCATGTGAGCTAAGTGCTCTGTTCTGGCTCCCTCATAAACGTTGTTTGGCTCTCAGAGCTCCTTGAATGATTCCTCTTCCAAGAAGTCCCCTTTGTTGTTTCTTCCTTTAGCCCCCCCCCCTCCCCACCCCACCTGCCACCCCACCTCCCACCCCACCTGGCCTTCCCTTGCCTTGCTCTTTTGCATTTGAGACACAGTTATTTCCTGACTGCATTTTTTTCTATTACGTGTTTGTTCTGAGCTCTGGTCGGGCAAGCTGTGACTGAAATTGTTTCCTGGCTGCTGATTCACTGGTTTGCTCCATCCTTTGGAGTGGGGGACCCTCTGGATTCCAGAGCACGTGGCTCCCTGTCTCACTGGTACTTTTGGTTTCAGCGGGTTGTTGGTCCTGACACTACCAGACACCCCTGAATCTTTCCCCATCTTTTCAGAGATCATTCACTGATATACTGAGTTATTATGCAGTTCTGGATAAATCATTTAACCTTTCTCTTTCTGGGGTTTTGTTTTTGTTTTTAGTTTTAAGTTTTCCCAGTTTACAAATAAGAGTCTAGATAAGCCAAAGACTGCCCTCACAGGGCTTGTGAGAATTAAGTGAAATAAAGCATGTAAAAACACTTTGTTAAGTGCAAAGTGCTAAACTAATATAAGATATTATTTTATTGCAATGCTTTTACTCAAATACATAATTCCTAGATGTAATTTTCTTTGTAAGGAGCTTTGTGATTTGAAAGTATTGACTGAAGGGGCACCTAGGTGGCTTAGTTGGTTAAGCGTCCAACTCCTGATTTCAGCTCAGGTCATGATCTCGCAGTTGGTGAGTTTGAGCCCTTCATCGGGGTCCATGCTGAGATTCTCTCTCTGTCTCCACCTCTCTCTCTGTCCCTCCCCCACACATGCTGTCTCTCTCCCTCTCAAAATAAATAAATAAACTTAAAAAATTAGTTTCTTGTTTTTTTTAAAAAACATATTGACTGAAAATTTGATAGACTAATGTGTAGGTAAGAGGGAAAATAATGATAGCTATTGTCATTGAATATATACCATATTCCAAATACTGTGTTGGCTCTCTAGATGTTACCTAATTTAATCTTCATATCTTCTCTGCAAGGTAGGTATTATCATTTCCATTTTACAGTTGAAGAAACAGTCTCAGAGACTTCAAGTAACTTGTTCACTTCTGTGTTTTTCCAGAGCTGTGATGCTCAGTACAAGCCCTCCTTGAGATACTGATATGCTCCACTAGGTTTTGCCTCTTTGCTAGTCCCACCATGCCAATCTGATTCTACTTTATGTACTTCCTGCCCCATGACAATTGTGGTGTATTAGGCAGATTTCCAAGATAACTTCCAAAGATCCCTTCCTCCTGATAATCATGCCCTTCTAAAATCTCTTCCTCTTGAGTGTGTGCTGGACTTAATGACTTGCTTCTAATGAATAGAATATAACAAAGGTGATGGTATGTCACTTCTGAAATTGGTTGACAAACATCTGTGACTTCTGTCTTGTTGGCATTCTCTTGCTTGTTCTTTTTGATGAAAGCAGCTGCCATATTGTGAGCTGCTCCATTGAAAGGCCCTGTGGTAGAGAATTGATAGCAATCTTCAGCCAACTGTTACCAAAAACCTGAATCCTGCCAACAACCAGTGAGTGAGCTTGGAATCAGATTACATCCCTCTTGAACTGGAGACTCAGCTGACATCTTGAGAGACTATAGATTCAGCTGACACCTTGATTATGTACTGTGAGTGATACTGAGCTGGAGAACTCAGCTAAATTATGCCTGGAGTCCTAAGCCACAAAATTGAGAGATAATAAATGTTGTTGTTGTTGTTGTTGTTTAACTACTATATTTTGGGGTCGTTTGTTACACAGCAATAGATAACCAGTACCTATGTTATATATGAAAAGCATTCTTGATAGGGATCTGTTGTACGACTAGTGAATGAGGAAATTAACTCCAACATGCTCAGCTTTTTCACCTTATAAGCAATACTTAATAAGAGCTGAGATTGGAATTCATGTCACTCTAAGTTCAAGGCATCACCTTTTATGCTGCTGGAAGGCATGTGCATTTATATAAGGGCCTTTGGTGCAGGGTGAAGGTGGTAGGCTGATGTTTTGGTGCCCATGTACAAATGAAAACGGATAGAAATTTTATACCTGAAGATAGACTGGTAGGGAGAGTTTGGGATGCTAGAGAGCTCCTCAAATATTGTCAGATAATTTAATCCTGCTCCACTTGGATAGCAACCACTTTTACTTAAAGCAGAGGTCAAAATTTTTCTGCAAAGAGTCAGATAGTAAATAATTTAGACATTGTAGGCCATTTTTGGTCTGTTGCATATTCTTTTTTGTATTTTTTATAAACCTTTAAAAATGCAAAAGTATTCTTAGCTGAGAGGCCTTACAAAAACAAGCCATGCGTCACATTTATCCCAGGCTATAGTTTGTCACCCCCGACCACAGTCAAGGTAGTCCTTGAAGAGCACAGATTGATCTAAGTATGGTTCTCTATGGGATTCCCAGAGGGAATTAGGCCCTAATGTCCTAGGGCATTCATTGTAGGTAATCAATCAACTTCTTTTCTGTGAAACCAGGATGGTATTTACTGTGTACACACTTGAGATAATTGACTAAATAATCACTCAGAATGTTTTGTGTTCTGTGGTTCAGATGACAAACCCTGATTGAAAAAGTCTAGTAGCACAGTTGCTCACACACTTATTCATTCAACAATCATTAAATCAACACTAACTGTGTGCTCAGTGTTGTGTTATGTGACAACAGAGCTAACTGAAATGTGGACTTTTCATTTACCTCAAAAACATCACATTGAAGGAACAACAAGAAATTACGAAACAACTTAATTTCTGAAGTTATGCTCAGCTAGAAACAATGGGATGATCCTAATAACTGTTTTTTTTTCACTAATATGATATCCTTGCTATAAAATAAGAGCATTCCTTTTTCTTCTTAGGCCTGTGATCTGTGCTATGCAAACCTATTGATTTGTTTGTTTGAGAATTGTTTGTTGTTTGAGAATTAAGACTCCCTAGTGTTCTATGTCCTCAGATAAGTTTGGATCAATCCTTGCTTGCCACTATGTGACTATGGGCAATTACTTAACATTTTTGAGACACTGTTGCACCATAAAATGGAGAAAATAATACCTACTTCAACAAGATGTTATGTAAATTTAAATGAGAAGCATAAGGCCCTCAGGGATAATGCTTAATAAGTAGCAAAAGCTCAACAGAATTAACTATTATTATTACTTTCAGGCTAGCTCCCTTGACTTCAGCAGCATCAGATACATGCTTTTAATTTTGTTTTTAAGTCAGATCCATATATCACACCCTATTTATTCTCTATGAGATATACTAATACAGAGGAAACATCTGCAGTTTTCTGTGATTGCATTGGCCCCCTCAGAATGTTGTGCCCAGCTACAGAGAGTAAAAAAAATACCTATAAGGGCTCTACAAATCTTGGAAATGTCCTATTTTAGAAGGATGGTTTGATTTCTTCTCGATGCAGTAAATTGGCTGCGGTAGGTTGGGGAAAGGTGGTAGGCAAACCCTCCCTTCAGCAGATTCCTGATTTTAACTTTTTTCTCTTCCTTTTGAGAGCTTCCTCATGCAGAAAAAGGGCTTGACTCACTCTTCTGGATTCTGAAGTAAGAATATAGAACCAACCCTGAGTGACCTGTTACTCTCCACCAGGCTCTTCACACTTAATCCTTACACAGCCCTATGAGATAGAGAATATTTTATCATTCACAATTTATATGTAAGGAAACTTGAAGCACAGATTGCCTATATAACTTGCCTAAGGTCATATCGCTGGCCCATCAGTAGTCTGGTTTAAATGCAGATGGGTTACTTCAGAGCCTAGCTCTTTTTCTTTTCTTTTCTTTTTTCTTTTCTTTTCTTTTCTTTTCTCTTTTTTTTTATTTTTCTTTTCTTTCCTTTTTTTTTTTTTTTTTTTTTTTTTAGAGACAGAGAGAGAATGAGTGTGTGCACAAGCAGATGAGGGGCAGAGGGAGAGGGAGAGAGAGAATCTTAAACAAGCTCCACACCCAGTGTAGAGCCCAACATGGGCTCAGTCTCACAACCATGATGTCATGATCTGAGCCAAAATCAAGAGTCCAAAGCTTAACCAATTGAGCCACCCAGGCATTCCCAGAGCCTAGCTCTTAATTCCACTGCTCTACTACAGTGGTATACAATAGAAAGATTTTGTGAGTCACATATGAAATTTTAAATTTTCTTGTAGTCATGTTTTAAAAAAGGAAAAAGAAACAGGTATATTTAATTTTAATAATATACTTTAAAATTCACCAATGATGTCTAAAATATTACCATTTCAATTGTAATGAATATAAAATTTTGAATGAGATATTTTATACATTTTTTCATACTTAATATTTGAAATCCAGTGTGTATTTAACTCATCTGTTCATCTCAATTAGGACTAGTTACCTTTTAAGTGCTCAATAGCCACATGTGACTGGTGGCTTCCACATAGAGCACAACTCTGCTACACATTCAGCTAAAGTGACTGGATTTTCTGTTTATATCTCTCTGTTTATATAATCATTTTTTGTTTTTGTCTTGGCATCTTCAAAAATGTAGAGATCTTGAGTACTAAAACTGAAAGTAAATTTTTTTAAAAAAGGAAGAAAACAGTTGTAATATTGTCATTGTTTTGGGATTTCTAATGATGCCTAGGAAAGCTGATGTTCTTCATTGCCTTCTGTCAGATTTCTGAAATATTTTGAGTTCAACTACATGCCCATTTAAGAACATAAGGCTCATTTACCATATTTCCCCTTTGGCCAAGCAGAAATCTAAAAATAAATTCTTAAGTTGTTAGGTTTGACCTAGCTCTTTATATAAATATCCGTTTGCAGTTGTTGTTTTAGCAAAAGAAAAATCCAATCTCCCAAGTCTTTTGGTTCTAAAAACTTTAGGAAACTGATTTCTTCCCTGAACACTTCCTTCCTCTAAATCACATACAAACTGAAAAGAAAAGGAAGTGAAAATTAGATTTTATTTTATTTTTTCTCAGAAGAGGACAAAAAGACAACCTGCCATCTTAACATACAACAAGTTCTTTGCCATTTCCCTTCCCACTATCAAATTTTAAGTGATGATTAGTGTATAAAACATCAGTCCGTTAATATGAAGTTTAACCTGTAAGCTGTGCAGATTTTTTTCAGGAGTAAAGTAACATGTCATCTAAGAAGTTTGGAAGTGCCCTGTGGGAAATTACCATGTCACATATACCGCTATTTGGATCCCAGGCAATGTTTCCCCCAGTATTTGATATAAGTAGACAACAACAGACAGGAAGTGTTTGTTGAATTAAATTTATTTTAATTAATTGGAGGAAAGTCAAGAAAAATATGCATACACTATTATACAAGAAAAATGGTTTGTTATTTCAAAATATATTTGTGGAAACAGTAGATATATTTTGATTAGAAAGAAATGACCTATGTGAAAGGAGGATGTAAAGATGTGGTAGAAACTACTAGAACTTGAAAGGGTGACTGGCTTCTAGAGATTCCTCCTTAAGCCTGTTTTTAAATGAAACTTCAATATGAACATAATGTGAAAACTAAATATAAAATTGAAAGTAGAAGAATATACAGGAAGGTATTTGTACAATTTTGGACAAGGGAAACTTTAAGTAGTAGGTAGGAAATTTAGAAAGAAAACACAGTTATATTTAACCTAGCTATATAGCACATGTATATAGCAGATACTTACATATGTGTGTGTGTGCCCATATGTATGTGCATACATATTTAATACATACCTTATACAAAGCAATGAATCAGGGCAAAGAATGCGCAATTAAAATAACATCCTAGGGGCGCCTGGGTGGCGCAGTCTGTTAAGCGTCCGACTTCAGCCAGGTCACGATCTCGCGGTCCGTGAGTTCCAGCCCCGCGTCAGGCTCTGGGCTGATGGCTCAGAGCCTGGAGCCTGTTTCCGATTCTGTGTCTCCCTCTCTCTCTGCCCCTCCCCCGTTCATGCTCTGTCTCTCTCTGTCCCAAAAATAAATAAACGTTGAAAAAAAAAAATAACATCCTAGATAGATAATACATTACTATTCCTGATATACCAATGTCTTCTAAAAAAACAGCAAGTTATAAATAAAGAAAATGGACAGCAATCATTTTCTTCTTTACTAGTGAAACAGGAAAATGCAAGGTACTCAAAAAGTAGATAAAACTTTTCACCCATCATATATACACATATATACACATGCACATACATACACACACACACACACACACACACACGGAAACATCATCATGTGCTAGTGAAGTAGGCCTTCCACATAGCAGCTGGAGTGCACATTGCTAAAGTAAATATAGCAGACTTCACAGAGATTTCTGTTGAACAGTGTCTATGGATAACAATGCTAGCTGCCTTTGCTCAAATCATTTTAGCAGACTGTCTCTCACAACTGTGTGTGGGGTAAAGTAGAATTATATTCACTATTAAAGTTATGTGTCCTTATATGTATTTTAAAATTTGAAGTGATATTAACTAGCTTGATAATATGCCTTATGCAGTTAGCTTCAACTGACATTTGGTGACTTCAAATCAGTGTCCCATTTTAGGACATTGATTTGTCGTCATTGAAAAGAACTCGATGCTGACTTTGAAGGTAATTCCAAAAGAGGAGTTTCCAAAAATATTTGGACAATGATAATGTCAATCAAATAAGCTCACAGCCTCTAAAGGTGACTACTTTAACTGAAACAACAGTTATTTGGATGGATAAATTCCAGCATGTTTATAAAAATGAGTGATATTACTTTATAACCAGACTCAAGGCAGAGTAATGAAAAATAGTTGAAGTAATGTAGGTGGGAGTGAGAAAGCTTCCAGCCCTCCTGCTGGTCTTATGGTGAAGCCTCAGTAGTTCTAATGGTTCTCTGCTTGGTTAAATCTCAATTTTCCTGGCCTTGTTCCAAAATACTGGTGTAGTGTTTCTTGTTTTTCATTTATTTCTATGCTTACTCACATTTTCAGGCCATCACCTAAATTCTTTTATTAGTTCAGTTTTACCTGATCTCAGAAGATTTTAGACAAAAATGCTCTCTAATTTTATTTGGCTATCACTCTCTTCTTGAGGTCCTTAATAACAGTTCCTAAGGCAGATAATGTTTTCCAATAAATATTAAAATGAGTATTTTCCCACATTTCTGCTCAGGGCTGCTGTGTTGCATAATTCCAGGGGTTGTTTTCCTTTGTCTTTTTGAATAACCCCACACCACACCATACACACTCGGCTCACAAATGACACTCCCAGGGCCTGTGGGATGCAGCAGTCTTACCCTTATTTGGTAAACAGCTTACCCTTAGTTGGTGGGCTTTATGTCTAAATCTTTAAAGCTTCTGGTCTAAAGGGGAACTTCTATATCGCAGTTACAACAGAGTTCTAAATATTTTGTCCACAGTACTTTAAAAACAATTATGTCCAATGAGTTTATTTTAAATTAATCATATTTGATATTTTACAGAGGAGTATGCCATTTATAAAATATTAAGGTAGAAGAAGGTGTTACTTATTTTTCAGAAGATATGTCTCCTTGGGCTACATTGAACTGTAGGTGTCTATTATAGGGTACGTTGAATTCTTCAGTTGTTTGCTTCTAATGAAAACATACGGTGTTTGGAAGGATTTCTATCCAAATAAAGCCTTTTGATTAGCTATGTTAGAGATGGTGTCCAAAAGTATCCATTGTCATTCCCCACACCCCCAGCTTCCCTTGCAGTTCAATTGGCCTAGATGACTGCTTTGTCAATGGACTTTGGACGGAAGAGACTGGTATGGCTTCAGGCCAAAGCTACTAACTGCCTCAGTTGGCCTCCTCCGTCTCTTCCCCACTGCAGTGGCCTGGGAGGCCTGGTGCTCCAGGTGGGCTGCTCCAAGTGGGAGGATGCTTCCTGATGGGGTTCAGACTGAGATGTGAGCAAAAAAGAAATATTTAGTGGATTACACTACTTTGATTTGAGAGTCAGTTTGTGGTTATTGTGGTCTAGCCTTGTCTAACTAAAACAATACATATCATGGTTTTAGGGATTATAGAAAAAAATTTATATGTATATTCTGTGTATTCTAATTTAGTATATTCTAATGTAAATATAATTGTATTTTCTTTCTAGATTTCTTATCAATCTTAAGATCTCTCTCTTGACCAAAATTATACAAATATTCTTCTACATATTCTTCCATTTTTATTTTTATAGTTTTTACATTTTCTTCATATTAAGATTTCATTTAAAACATTCAAATGTATCTTACACAAGATAACATCTTAGATTGGATGAAATATTTTTGATCATTTGAAAGCATTTTCAGGTCTTATATCACCTTCAGGTTGTTATTATGTGAATCGGTTGTCATTGATCTGTAATTATCTTTGTTGATAGAGTGCCAGGCCATGACCCTTTTAAGTGGCTGCACCGACTTTAAATTTACTTCTTATACTTGTTCTGAACATTATGTCCTGGTTAATTGCCCATCCTTTGGAATTCTGACCCCATTAAATGTTCTTCCATCTTCATCCTCACCTTTCACACTGGACTTTGTCCTCAGCATTGCTTTTCCAGCTACAACTTCTGGATTCCTAGAGCACTGTTTTCAAAATGTGATTCGTGGACGATTCATCTTTCTCTTTTTTCTCCTCTGTTGCATGAGGCCTCCACACCCCAGCCTTGGACTAAAAGGTTCTGTGTCTGCATTCAGTGAAACCTCTCATTGCTGAATCTCCTGCTGTGTTTAGGCTCCTCAGTCATTCAACCTTTTGGGGAGAGAGTCAGTCCTCTTAGGTGGTAATGATAACAGAGTACAAAAACCATCATCATTACCTCTTTTCCAAAGTTAAGGTTAAAAACCAACATCATAATACACTTTGAAAATTCAAGGAGTACTTAGGTTACTGAGCAATTTTCACAACTATTGGACTTTTCATGGGTCCTGAACTCCCAAGTGAACAGTTTGAAAGATTCTTGTTCATAAGTTTATTATTAACAAATAGGTAACTTTTAACATGCCACACATAGTTTTACAGTTTGGTTACAGTTCATGGTCTGGAAGCCACTAGCTGGAACTCTGAGATCCCATAGGAAATTACTACTTCATAGAGGTAAATTTTTTCCTAGAGGCCAGGATTCATTATATTTTAATGATTTGTCTTTTTGAAGATACCATAGTAGCAGTTTTTTTCTTAGTGAAAATAAACTGAAGTTGTACAAAAGAAAATTATAAATGTTCATCAAGAAAAGAATAGTTAAATAAGTTATTTTTATTTGTGTAACATAATCTCATACAACTATTAAAATAAAAAATAGAAATCCAAGGTTGACACGTGGAAGATTAGCATGAAAAAATGGCAAAAAAAAAGAGAGCAGAGCACAGTGTTTACTTTGACGTTACAAATCCCAACCATACTCCAGAGTAAGGTTAGCTGTGTAGCTATTTTGAATTCAGGTTGATCGGTGAATATTATTCATTTTGGGGGATGAACTGACAAAGGGGGCGGTGCTGTTGAGGATTCTATTTCCATGAGAATTTGAATACCTTTCCTAGGGTGGCAGGGTTGAATATGTTTATCATTGGTCCAAGTCACTGAGACTCACAATAAATATAGACAAGGGAGGATGAAGAGGGCATGGAACAGGGGTGGCATGTTGCCATTGGGAAGTTCACCAAATAGACATGATGAGAGCCATGGTACCTAAGCTTTGTTCAGAGACACTGATAAAAGTTTGGGAAAGGGATGGGAGTAGGCAGAGTAAGCATCTCTAGAGCTCATTTAGAGGTGGCAGAACTGGTGGCAGAACTGGCCTTGCAAGCTCGGGAGACCATCTCAAAACTCTTCATCTTCTCTCACAGACATATTAGGATATGGTTAGGATTATTCTGGATACTGTGATAGGATGCAGAGTAGGCTTATTAACACAATAGTGGGTTTTTTTTTTTCTATGTGTGTGTTACATGGTCAGAGGGTGGCTTCCCTCTGTGGTCATTTACGAACCAAAGCTCCTTGTATGCTGTATCTTGACCATCTTGCAAGGCATCAAAGTTCATCGCAGCTAACTGACAGAATGAGGAAGAGAAAGCAAGAAGTCACTAGTTTCCTAAAATCTTGGGCCTGGAGGTGATCTGTGACCTCTATTCTCACTCTGTTGGTAAACCAAGTCATATATAGACTCACCTACATGTCAGTGGGGCTGAGAAACATAGTCTTTGTCTGGGTCCAGGTCTCCCAGGGACACATGTTCACTCTGAAAGAGAGGACAATACATTTTCATAGATTGGTAGCTCTTTTTCTCAAGTAGGCAAGAGGGAGAAAGTTTTGAAAAGGAAACTGAATTGGAAGGAGACAGCAGGCATTTCAATTTTGATTAAATGCTTATTGAGCTGTAGAGCTGGCAGAGCCATGCTGGTGGAACCCCTGAGACAGAAGATGAGGGAGAAATTTGGAGATCTTTATATATATATATATATATATATATATATATATATATATATATATATACACACCACAGTTAGGGGGCTAAATGTGAATGTGAAGACTGTTGTCTTTTTCTCACCTGGTGATTTCATCAGGCAGAAACCTCACTGAAGCAACTGAATCATGAAGTGTGTGGCATCCTTGGTTTTGGATACATGGGAAGAAAATGGGGAAATGCTCCTAATCCATCAGAGGGCCCATGCGGCCACCTCAGGAGTTCCTTTGGCTCTGTAAGAAGGTACATAGAGGTTGGAGAAGAGTCAGGGACATGGAGCTGCTCAGGCAGCTGCTGGCCAGGCAAGAGGATTCCCCACTCAGATAGAAGTCTGAAGACAAAGATTGCTGGTGTAGCCAAAAGGGGGATATGGTTGATCCTTTCTGGAAGTTTCCTCAGTAAAGGAAGATATCAAGCTGAAGATGAAGAGTACCCCTAAGAAATCATGCACAGCATCTCTTCAGAAGCCATCATGTTGATAGAGACTTCAAAGAGTAGATTTGAGGGTTACCTTCTCCCATTAACAAGCAACCAACTATGCTGAACCCCAGCCATTTTTCTCTATTTCTTCTTCCCATATGACAGTTCATAGGAAAATAGTTGGGAGGAGTAGAAGAGCAGACCATGCCTCTTAAGAACTACAGATCCCACAGGCCAAAGACTGAACCTGACCTGTGGGGAAGGGAAAATATAAGAGTAGAATTTTAAGTGAGAAGAACTGAATGATGCTCTTTTAATATCTGAAAGGGACCAGAAAGCTACAAGGATTTTCTAGAGATACAAGGGCTTAAAAAGGAAATTGTATAGATTATGGTTAGATACAATAATAGGAAAGAAACAAAACAAAATAAAAACACCTCCCCTCAAAACCGGCATGTTATGTATGTCCCTATCAAGACCAGACTTGTTGAGTGAACTGGTTTCGTAAACACATAGGTGTAAAAGCTGGAAGTGAGGCTAGAAGACACCATTCTCCTGCTGGAATTTGCACTGATTGACTCATAAGGGGCTCATTAATTAACTCATACCTGCCAACACATGTTTACCATGGGGTAGAGGTGGACCGTGTACCTGTTAAGCTTTGTAGCATTTTGGAGCCCGAGTGGTCTTGCTGTGGAGCAAGGAGGGGTAGGGGAGGGAGAGAAGGAGGATCCGTTTTTCTCCCTCCAGGTGGCATTTAGAGTCCTGGGGTTGGTATGATTGGCTGAGAATTGCCCCTTGGAGCAGCAGAGACCAGGGAGAATTGGGAATCTAAGTATTTAGGAACCAGGAACTCCTGCATGAGCAGGTGAGGTCTTGGCACTAAGGAAAATCAGTTTGTTGGGGAAAGCTGAAGATGTATGAGTTTCAAGGATGAATAATTAAGAGGAATATTTATTCATTTTTATTCAAAAATGTATTAAACATGTACAATGTGTTACACACTATGCTAAATGCTGGGAATGAAATTGAGAGGAAAATATCTAAGCTCTGCTGGCCTAAATTCGTGAAAAACAAATACAGGGAGCTTTAAACAGGCACTTGATCTGGTCTGAGGGTGGAAGATGATGGCTAACGATAGTGACAAAAAAGTGCAGAGTGTTAGGATAATGGGAAACAGTGTTTTTCATGTTTAGGAATTCCTTTAATGTTGTTTTAATAATCCTTTCATAAGAAATAATAATCATTGAAGGAAATAAATGCAAATCTTGGCACAGAGAACCAAATGGATAATGGCTTTGTGTTTTCTCTTAGAGTCCAAGGAAATTAAAAATCATTTAACTCTCTGATGAAACATCTTCATCACCTCATTTTTATTTTCACTGCTTAATCCAGAGGACATCTTCCATTTGTTCATTTCCCCTTTCATTCCATTTCATGCTAGGTCCTGCCACATCCTGTTCATTTCCCCTTGAAACAAATCATGTTAAAGCTTTCTTCCTGGTCTCTGTTGTAATTTCAAAATCCTTAAGTAGTTTCAGAGGAAGACAATTAAACAGAGGTGAAGATCTATCATGCTTCCTTGTTATATCCTGAAGTTAAGAGGAGGAGGAGAGCTGCAGTGGCTTTTAAGGCATGAATCAAGCTGGTTATCTGAGAAACTCAAAAGACAGGGGTGCTATGAAAGCAAATGATGAGTATCTCATGATTCTTTTTTTTTTTTTTTTTAATTTTTTTTTCCAACGTTTATTTATTTTTGGGACAGAGAGAGACAGAGCATGAACGGGGGAGGGGCAGAGAGAGAGGGAGACACAGAATCGGAAACAGGCTCCAGGCTCTGAGCCATCAGCCCAGAGCCTGACGCGGGGCTCGAACTCACGGACCGCGAGATCGTGATCTGGCTGAAGTCGGACGCTTAACCGACTGCGCCACCCAGGCGCCCCGAGTATCTCATGATTCTTAAGCAAAGCCTGAAAAGTAAATTTAGATGCCCAGGTGGATTTGGGGTGAAGCTGAAAAGGCTCTGATATAGGCATTTCAGGTAAGTGTGAATTGGAATATCCCAAATTCATACCTGTTCCTTACACTTAAACACACACACACACCCCACTACACACAGGGATTCAAGATATATATATATATATATATATAGATAGATAGATAGATAGATAGATACTAAAAGAGATTGAACATTCATAACTAGCATATGGACAGGCTAAAAATGTAAAATTATTAATAAATTTAGACCTTAGTAGAAACACTTAAAAACCTAGTAACATAAAATTTACTTCAGAAAATAAGAGCTTTCTGTTCATTTCAATGTAATACCATGAGCAGTCCACCCTTAATGCAATACACGTGATTCTCCTAGCTTCATGATCTAGATGCCAATCTAACTACAAGAATATAAAGCAAAAATATTCTCATGGACCTGAATTGAGGAAGTCCTCAGTGATTTGTGCAATCCCAGTCTACCGCTGTCCAATGCAAGTTGGAGTCCCTGACAGTGGCTGTTACTAGGGAAGTGGAAATTTTGACCATGATTTCAAAGCATAGGATGAAGTGTAGGGTGAAGAAGTGAAAGATACACAGAAAAGCAAGAAAGACTAGCAGCAGGTTCATTCCCTTCAAGGTTACTGGATAAGATAAATAAATGCATAGCTGTAGGTAATGTATTCCCATATTACATAACAACTATTTTGCTGTCTGCAAGTACTTTGTTTTTCTAAATTGGCTCCTGGGCAATGTAAAATTTTCACCTCACTTCTAAGTGTCCATTGAATAATCTAAATCCAAGTAATTATAAAAAGAGAAGCCATATATTTTATAGAAAAATTGCTGTAGTTTTATGCTAAACAAGAGGTCTTTGCTTAGGACATTTATTGGTGATATAGCATATTTCAGTAGTGAGAGAACTAATTAAAACATGAAAGAAATCTTTTATAAAAGTCAATAAAAATATTCACAAATATGCACAAAAATTGACTTACGTGAACACTTAATGCAGTGTTTAAAATACAGAAATTTTACATTACTTGTTTCACTTAATATGGTATCAAAGGCATTTTCCTGTCTTAACCTTAACTACTTGCTTAGCATGTATATTTTTTCAAACCTGGTGTATTGCTGCAAGTATGGACGTGGTATAGGGGCTATGCAGGTGTATGGAAATTTACCAGGACATTTCTGTTAATTAGGTAATTAATTGGTTTGTTGGAAACTTCTGGAGTCTTGAGAAGATAAAGATCGACAAGTAGAAACCCAACATATTACCAAAGTTGAAGGCTGTACTTTATGAGAGATAGTCTTACTAACTGATCATCAGAGAGATTTACCCACCGTAAATGCAATGCTAAAGCCAGCTGGGTCTGCCTAGCTATGGGGGCCTGCCAGGTAGGGTTTATGGATTGAGTTACAGAGGGCCTCTCCCCCAAAGATGATGAAGGGTAGAACTGAACTGAACATGCCAAATTTATTATTAAATTCCCACCTAATAAATTACTCTACTTCCCTCAGGGAGAAGGGAGTGAAGAGGAGGGAAGAGGACAGGAGGGTTTAGGGAAAATCCCTCCTCATTGAAACCAGAACAGCTGAGAAAATGTGTTTCTCTCTAGTGGAAATGACTCCTTAATCCCTTCAGATTTTTTTCATTCAACACCCTTGGTGGCTGCAGCACATGGTTCAAGGTGGCTTTGAGGGATTAAGCATCAAAAATTCAAGATGGGTAATGCAATGCAATTGGTAGCATTGTTCTGTATTGCTTTGAATCTTAATGTTTTTGTAGGGTTCTAGGCCCAGAGCTGTGTTAATATGCTTGGATGTATTGGGCTTATTGTAAACTGACTAACTTGTAAGAATGCTGACAAATAAGCAGCTAAGATCTTCATACTTAATTTTAAATGGTCCAGTTCCACAAACAAATCAATGGCAGTTTGTCTTGCCTACAGATGTTTGTTCAAATATATCAGTTACATCATCATTCAGAATGTTACACCCCAGCTTTTATTCTAAACACAAATGAGAGATATTTCTGAGTTCTTAGAAGCATGGGAAATGTGGTATTCTTATAAGATACAAACATTAAAATTCCTTCAGGCATTTCCATTTCTGTCACAATATAAACCAAAAACCAAACCCTCATCCCCCACCCCCAGGCTGCTAATTGTATTGTTTACTGTGAGGATCAAGTGGGTTATGACTGCCCAAAATTAAAGCAGTTTTTAGTAAGAAAAGCAATAAATGAGAGATTAAAAAGTTAAACTGTCTCTATGCCAAACCAACAAATTGTTTTTATAAAACCTACATACAAATCTTAGTTTTCAAAATGGTGTTGAAGAAACAAACATGGCTGAAGTACAAATATGGGTAGCTGTTATCCTCAATTCCTACTGACATATAATAAACAAGTTTTAAAACAAAAGTAATTGAGGACTTCAAATGAAATCCTGTGAGCTAGAAGTCTTAACATTTAGTGATTTGGTGGCTTCTAGGAGATTTCTTACAATTTTGAGGGAGCAAATTGTTCCTGGCTGAGATCTGTGAGTACATGCAGGGACTGAGGGTGGCTGACTAGAATTCCAAAATAAAAGTGGGTATTTATAGTGTGCACAATACTATATATTAACGCTGACCTGTAGTTGGGCCATTTTCCCCTTCATTTCTAGAAAGGAGCAAGGGTGCCCTCTTGGGACTTGGTGAAAAAACTTTTCCTCATACTTTCTTGAATTCTTTGGGCCCTCAAGTCAGAAACCTCAAAGGCCAATGGCAAATTTAGGCTGAAATGGAGCCTGAGAAGTGATAGCAGCTGCATAATTCACTCAAGTGAGGGTTTCAAGTGATGGCCAATCTCACCTCCAACTGTCCCATGGGCCCTTTCTAACAAAGGATGGCATTACCATGCTGGCCTGCCTCATCTCCCTAATCAAAACACCTTCCAGCTGCTTCAGTGACAAGTTGACTTGTATTTTGACTCTTTTGGAAAAAAAAAAGTGTTCCCACACAATACTGTTTCTTAAAGTGCCTTGAAGTTAACATAATGTATTTTCTGCTTTAGCCATAAAAACTGAGGAATCTGAGAATTGGAAGAGCATTATAGGTTATGTAATTTAACCTATTTGTTCTAGCAAAGAAGAAATGGAGGGTTGGGACTAATGTAACATAATTTAAAATCCCAATGATTTGAATCTAGATCTTGGTTTTCTAAACTCCAGTTGAATTAATTTTCTGTTACATAAAGTTTACAACAAATATGCAAATAAGTCAGGATAGGTATTATTTCTATTTTATAGATAACACTATTAAAGATCATGGAGATGAAGTGATTTTTCCAAGGTTATATGACGAAGTTGGGCCAAAGCTAGAAAGGAGCCCAGTTCCTTGACTTCCAGTTAGGATTTTTTTACACACACTCGTGCACAAACACAAACTCAGAAACAGACATATTACAATTCTGTCACTAATCAGTTAGTCTACTTACTATTAATCAAACATTCGTTGAGTGTTAGGTACTTCCCTGGTAACAGAGGATATTGCTAAACAGGGAAAATGTGTGATATCCAGGGTGCAGTAGCCTTCAAGAGGGATTGTTAATGATTTTTTTGCCTTCTGTTGTTTATTCCCTTGTCCAGTCCCTTCTCATATTGAATATGGATTATGTATGTAATCAATAGGATATTGCTGGATAGCTGTGTGTTACCTCTAAACCTCGGTCATAAAGTACAGTGTGGTTTCTGTTCTCTTTTGGATTACTTGCTTTCGGAGAATCCAGTTACCATTTTGTATGGACACTCCAGCAGCCTTATGGCAATTCCATTATAGGAATTGAGACTTCTGCCTGATAACCAGCAAAAACCTGCCAATTATGTGTGTCAGCATCTTGAAATCAGATTTTCCAACTCTAGTCAAACTTTTAGATGACTGCAGCCCTGGCTGACATTTAACAGCAACTTCATGTGAGACCCTGAGCCAGAATACTAGCTAGGCCATTCCCAAATTCCTAACTCATAAAATCTGTATGAGATAGTAAATGTTTGTTGTTTTAAGTTGCTAAGTTTTGTGTAATTTATCATGCAGAAATTGGTAACTAGTATTAGAAGGCGTGATAAAATAAACAGATAAAGTAATAAAACAATTTCGAAGATCAGAGACGATAAAATGGGGCAATATGATAGAAGGATGGTGGAGGGGCTGCTTAGCTAAGGGTGGGAAGGGAAGGCCTCTTTGAGGAAGTAATATTTGAGTTGAGGCATCATTGTTCATAAAGAGTCAGCCATGGAGATCTGGGAGGATAGAAACTCCAAAAGAGGCAGCAATAGGTGCAAAGGCCCCAAGTCAGGAAAAAGTTTGGCATGTTTGAAGGACTGAAAGAAAGTCAATTTGGTTAAAGTGTAGTCAATTAGGGAGAAAATTGAGGAAGATGAAGCAAGAGATATAGGCAGGACCAAATCACCAGAAGCCTTGATGGTCATGGGAAGCCATTGAGGATATATAGAGAAGAGAACCATGTTCTGATTCACACCATAGAAAGATCTCCAATTGCTGTGTGGACAGCAACTGGATAGTTGTGAGTGGGAATGCACTCAAGAATACCAATTAGAGGCAATACCAATTAGAGGCACAATTGCAGTTGTGTTGAAGAGGAATAAATCACCTCATACATTAGGATGGCAGTGGTGGAAGTGGAAGAACTAGCGGGATTTGGGATATATTTAGAAGATAGGGCTGACAAGACTTGCTTATGGGTTGGGTTTAGAATGTGAGGGAAAGTGGAATCAAAGGCAGCTTGAGCTGTGAGACTTGTGGTTGGGAAACCACCCTTGGCTTATTTTTTTTTTAGAAGGAAGGAAGGAAGGAAGGAAGGAAGGAAGGAAGGAAGGAAGGGAGGGAGGGAGGGAGGGAGGGAGGAAAGACAATAATTGAATCTATCCTTTTGAAATGAAACACTGTGTGGGAAATTCCTTTTAAAAGTGTTCAGCATTTTACAGCTTCAAGACATTCTTACTACTAATGACCTCACTCAAGTTCATAAGAGCATTTCTTCTTGAGAAAGGCAGCAAATGTTGGCACAAACCTGGCTGATGGGATGAACTCGTGATTCAGGAGTCCCTGATGGGAAAAAAAAAAAAAAAAGCCTTATTAATTGCTCTATGCAAGTACATCATCCCTAGCAGCAGTAGACTAGTAGAGTCTGAGTCTAGCATTAAGCCTTATTTCTTAAAGGAGAAAGTAATCTTCAGAGAAACAAATTTCTTTTCTTCAGAGAAAGAAATGTGTTTAGGATTACAGTTATAGAAAGGCTCCTTTCTCTTAATTATTGTGTTTTATGAAGACTTTTAAGAGTTTTCTGAACCTAAGTTACAGTTATTGCTTCATGAAGATAACAATAAAAAGCTTATTTCTCAATTGTTACATTCTTTCCACATAGGAAATTTGGTTCTTGTAAATATTAAAATCAAAAGGCAGTTTTCACTGTTGTACTATAAAATCTTGTACTTGGGAATTAAGTATCTATTTTTAATGCCAGCATTTGCTTCTAAGAATAACACGTCATGATTTGAAAATGAAAAGGCACACAAGTCTGTGTACTGTTTATGTTTGGGAAACCAATAAAGAGTTCTATTACACTTTATCCCACAGGGAAAGACCATCATGGGTCACAGCAGTCATATTATGTTACAGTCCTGTGATATACTCTGTGTCAGCTGTTCTCACTCATTCACACACGTAGATCTTAGCTACTTAATATACAGTTATGCACATTTTCTAAAACAAAACAAAAATTCATTCAAACACGGAACAGATGTGAATAAAAAAAGAGGGTAGTTTAAAAATATTTCTGTTGCTATCAGCAATTATTTTGTCTCATGAATGGCATTTGGCTCTTGATGTAGAATGTGAATAAGGCTGGTTTGGTTACTGTGGAAGTTGGAACAATAGCAAGTTTCCCATTTTCAGTCCATGAGATCATTTATTGCAAGTTCATTATGCTTTTCAAACTATATTTTAAAGAAAGCATCAAATTGAAATTGGAAGTAGTTTATATAGATCAGGGAATGATTTTGTTCTACACATTCCCAGAGATATAGCTATATACAAATGTTACAGAAGCTGTTTTTTAAATACTTTTTTTTGATATATTTGCTACCTTTAAAAAATATATTGCTGTCTTACTAATGTCAAAATTTTCCCTTGAACCACATTCCCACAGACATGTTAGGTTAAATAATTAGAAATTGTTTTTTCATTCATAAGGTACTATTTTATTTAAACACTATCATTAGATTACTGGAAAATTAGAAAACAT